>NC_091526.1:2029353-2705804 GCF_041682495.2 Bombus fervidus | reverse complement strand
CAGTAAAACACTGACGTTTGCGGACGATACGGCCATACTAGTGAGGCATGCAAATCTAGAAACGGCCGCCGCACTACTACAAGAACACACTACAAAAATAGAAAAATGGCTGCAAAACAAACAAATAAAAGTGAACACCAGCAAGTGCAACCACATAACATTTACACTTAGAAAAGGAAAAACACCAGATATTCAACTGAACGGCGCCCACATAGCACAATCAAAGCAAGTCAAATATCTGGGAATAAATTTAGACACACGCCTTACATGGAAGCACCATATAAAATCAATAATAAACAGAATAAGTGCAAAAAGGAAGCAGATGTACTGGTTAATCAATAGAAAATCTAAATTAAGCACAATGAATAAACTAAATATATACAAAACAATAATCAAACCAATCTGGACATACGGAGTCCCATTATGGGGGACGGCAGCAATGAGTCACATAAGCAAAATAGAAATAGAGCAAGCAAAAATCTTAAGGACAATAGTTAACGCTCCATGGTACGTCAGAAATGAAGAGCTACGAAAAGATCTAAAAATTCCAACAGTCAAAGAGGAAATCGCTAGATACGCAAAAAAGTACAAAGAAAGACTTGCAGCACACCCAAACCAGCTGGCTGCTGAAACAAATAAAACCAAAATAGAAAGAAGACTGAAGAGGAAGCATCCCGCAGACCTCGAAATAGAGATGCAATAGGAAACCTAGAAGATGGAACCCCGCTGGGGGTAACCATCCACATGCTATATTTTATTTATTTCTATTTATTTTTATTTTTTATTTTTTTTTTTTATTCTTTTATTCTCTAAGCTATAACATTTTACCAAATGTCCTTCTGGACAAATTGTAAAAATTTAATAAAACAAATAAAAAAAAAAAAAAAAAAAAATTTCACGGATAATTTTATTAGCTACAACTTTCTACTGAAATTCTTTTGCGTACGACAAACAGTTTTGTAGATATAAAGCGAAGTGTATAACACCCTGTATTTTTTTCATTTAAGCGATATTTTGTTTGTGGAGCACTGGAATTTTCCAGTCATATCATACAAACAAATTTATACTCTCAGTTTGTTTTTAAAAAAATGTTAATTCATGGACTGTAGCTGAGTTAGGAAGGAATGTCGTTTCTCGTGAGACTATTCCTGTTCGGCCGTTCGCGGAGAGACGCGGTCGAGAAGAAGCGCGCCAACGAGAGTCGCAAATTCCTGTTATAATTTGATAATCGACGCCACGAGTTGGTCGATCCCCTATTTCGTTAGAATAATATAATATTAGGTATAAATAGCAAGTTAAACTGATAACTGATCAGTGAACGGAAAACCAGTCGAGATATTGCCTGGTCAACGGATGAAAAAATCGTAAAGTTCGGTGACGATGCTGTCGTCGCGTAATTTTTAAAGTGAATACAAAAGGTTCGGTATAAAATCGAGTTTATTTGTCACAGTTAGCTTTTTTATTACAAAAGATCGCAAGAAGAACTGTTCGGACCTGTCTCGTGCCATCAAGGAAGAAAGCTCGGTGTGGGTGTGCCCTTTTGAACTCAGAACGCGGATTCGTCGTCCACACTTTTCGGTAGAAAAGTGAGGGTAATTATCCGCGATGCCCATTGGTTAATAAATGAAGTTGTAAAGACAAGGAAAACCAGATATGGGCATCCTTGTTCATGGGAAAAGTCTGTTATCTCGCCAGACACCTGCTTTCTCCGTAATAGTTAAGAGCGTGCAACAAACATGAGGACCATCTGTAAACCGAAAATGTTTATGTGAAGAGAAATGAAACTGAACAGATTCGGTTTACGGTATCTCCTTAGGCCTGTTGCGGGTTAGTGTAACAATGGATAGGTCTTAGCGCCCAGACTATGAGGAATCTCGCAAGGACCATCGCATCTGGCGTAGCACGTGCTAAACAGAAATTTGATCCGTGACACTGTCACGGAGGAAAACTATTGATGGATGTTGGTTACACTACCAACGGTGGCTTTCTGCTGGCAATGACCGTCGAATATGGGTAAAGCTTGCTTTTCTGATTGAACAATAACCCTAAGGAACGCCTCGATTTGAAAGATCTTTTGTAGGAATTAAGGTAAAGCAAAAATGTTTTCTTTTAGGACCCTTTCTTAGTATTATTGCGCTTTGACGAATTATATTTGCACAGTTACTGATGAAGGATGGATTCTATTGTGGTTTGTTTATATAGAGAGTCGGACGTAACAATTCCTGTCTTTAATTAGCTACCAATAATTAATAAATATTTATTTATTATACGTACATAATTATTATACATTAGTCAATCAGTTAGATTTTAAGGATACAAGTTCTACACTTTAAGCTCTTCGGTATGGCTGAATTTTGCGCGGAGCTGTTTCTTTGTTTGACGCGAATTACACGTAAATGATACAACACTGCAATGTGTGATGGATAACGCTGTTCCCTACGCAAACATATTGGAACGAAGTGTTTGATAACTAAATTATAATTTTTCTTAAAGATATGATGTATATACTTTAGCTTTAATAATTTACTTTAATAATTAATAATACAATTGAGTGTGATATATTTTAAAGCACGGTACGACACATAGACCTACGTCACAATTTTCACACTCATAGCGCGATCCAACTATGGGGTACAGCGAGCAACTCCAACATAGAAATTCTCCAACGATTCCAATCAAAAACTCTAAGATCCTTAATAGATGCACCTTGGTACGTTACCAACGAAACGATACATCACGATCTTGAGATACCCACAGTCAAAGAAGAAATATCTAAATTCAGTAACAGATATAATACAAGAGTTAACAACCATCAAAACCCATTAGTTACCCAATTACTTGACACGACGGATCAGATCCGCAGACTAAAAAGGCAATACCCCTTAGATTGAAGCATTAGATTCAACTAGAATCAAACATACTATAAACCTTTATAATCCAAGTTACTGTACCACGCCAAAATAATTTACTTAAAATTCTGTATGAGAATTGATTATAAATAATCTATTAAATAAAAAAAAAAAAAAAAAAAAAAAAAAAAAATAGCGCGATAGTATTTTTCAAATTGCTCTTCGTTTTCCATTTTAAGCATCTAATAATGGTATATTTATTTAAACGGAAAGCAACCATTGATATCTGACATTGGCGTATCAAAAACAAAAACTATATTTTCTGCCTTTATATTGTTAACACTATTATAAAACGTAGTAGAGGCAAAAAAAGTGTGAAGCAAGACAAATTAAAAAGATCGTTTGGTTCAAATGGGGTGCGAATGAATCAGTAGAGTCAGCCACTATAGTGGCGCGTCGTAATATAAGATGATATCCACGAAAGCCACTATAGTGGCGCGTCGTAATATAAGATGACATCCACAAAAACCACTATAATGACGCATCGTACCTAAGAAGTTTATGATTTGTAAACTTAATGTTTTATATCAAGCATTTTTTATATCAACTTAATGTTTTATATCAAGCATTTTTTATATCAACTTAATGTTTTATATCAAGCAAAGTTTATGATTTGTAAACTTAATGTTTTATATCAAACAATGGTTGAGAAATAAATATACGGTAGATCTTCGATTGTCGGAACTTCTGTTATCCAAATTCTCTATTTTTTCTATTGTAAAAACTTTCCATTGTCCAAACACGTTTCGCATCTAAAAAGTTTAATCTCCTACGAAAATTTGTATCGATGATCAACGATACAACTGGCAAAAAGATGATGCAACTTTGGAAGCGATTAAAGGATTGCTGTTATATAGTGGTATGGTATACGCTTGGACTGGCGTTAAGTATGTGATACTAAAAAAGGCATGAAAAAACTAGTGCACTTCGTGGAAAAAGTGAAAGATGAAATTATAACAGATCTAGAAGAAACTATTTCCACGCTGAATACAATAGCAGCATTCGGAGATTGCGATAACGTCGACGTGATAAAATGGTTTTAACGTGATGGAACTTCTTCAATTGACCATAATACTAGTGGTATGTATGCTTCGAATAACGAATCGGGATACGAATATAATAGCGATGGCAATGTTGCTCAATATTTGAAGCATTTAAGCATTTAAGGCTATTAAAGCGATTAAAGCTATTAGAAATAGGATTAAAATGGTACGAGGCACCAAAGGAATGTTACTTTACCGAATTAAATCCACTAAAACAGTTGTGTGATACAGTAAATAAAAATATTTTCAGCTCGCAAATCTTTCATCGAATTATATTTAATTGCATTATTTGTATTGCTATTATTAATATTTGTCTTCTTTTTTCAAATATCTACAGCAAGATGTACGTTAGGCGAGTAATCGTCCGTCCTATTATTATCCGTAAATTATTTTACCCCAACAACGTTGTTCCCCAATTAGTTCGGATAATTGAGAATCTACTGTATATTCCTTTCGCGCGAACAACGCCTATAGACGTGTAGCGACACATGAGTCATAGGACGATGCGAAGCGAGAGCGTCTCATGTTGTTGTTGTGCCTTGGAACACGGACACCGCCTCGACACACGAAATTAGCGTTAGATTATTTCTAGGTAAAAACAATGTCGCCGTGGAGGACAACCGTTGTTCTAAGACTAATTTGAATCTTCCGACTGCCCCCCGATTAATATAAATAAATAGACACGATTGCGAGCGAGCAGCTATTATCATCGAACTATTACCGAGATATTACCGAGTCATTATTTGCGAATTAACGGAGTATACGAGTCTTTGAGTTATCCGCGAGCATTTTATTATCTATCTTCGTGACTACGATTGTACGAACGTCTATCGACGGAGCTTACAAACCCTTATAATAATATCTATTCGAAATGTATTTGACGGTTGCAATAGCTATCTTTTCGGCGTTATAATTTAAATTCAATCTCCTTACATCATCCGCGACAAGCGCTTAGCCACAGTATTTTTCTCTGAGCATCGTGCGCCATCTAGGTGACCGATCTCCGACTGTCACGGCGGTTGTCAAAACCACGTAGCCAAAGAGATATACAAGATGTTCCGCCTAACTTGAGCATCCTACGTGCACAGTTGGTTTATTTTTTATGATACGAAAAAATATCAGAGAAGAATATCTGGCTCGAAGGAGAAAACGTGATAATAGGCAAGAGATTTCCTCAAGGCCATATCTTTCGAGATTTCAAGTTCATGGAAGTTTTTAATCGAGGCTACATACTTTTGCCCCTGCGATGTGACAGTTAAGATCAAGGTGAATTCAAGGATCTGTAATACTGTCACTTCCACATGACCTTGAATATAAGAGATCCATAAAAGCTAGGTAATTAACGCAGCTAGTGAAATAACCGCGATTAAAAGATTGTTGGAGGAAAATTTATTTTAACATTGTTAGTGGAAATAGTGCAACACGAAGATCTGGAAAAATGAACTAATTGAGACCTGGGGTCTTCTTTATGTTTTCAGAAATTTACTACCGCTTGAAGCTCGATTAATATCAGTAAACACGTTTCCTCGCAGGTTCTACGCCAACATTACTCATTGAGTAAAATTGTGAACATTGATACATTAGTTTCTATAACTAAGCTCTGATTATAGTAAACGAAAGTAGAATGTTCAGATTAGTTGGGACGCTCTGTATATTTTTATTTTTTTATCATATACTAGAATACAAATTATACTATAAAATCGACACTAATCGTACTTCTCAGTAATATTTTTGGTCGAAGAAACAATTCGAAAGAGTGTTAAGTGGAAGAGTGCGCGAACAAGAGGGTTCAGTGGGTTACGGGGTTGAAAACTTATGTACGCCGTAAGTGTACAAAGATACATAACAGCTCTCTAGCTATCCGTACGTACATAAAACACATATATGTATTTACTTTGGTAGGTACACAAGGCATGAGAAGCTATACGAGTTATACGGCTTTGGAGTTGCTAGGCGACCGAACTCCACGCTTCTCCTATAGTAGTATCAACCAATATCGTAATCAAGAATTTTTTCTCCCTATCAGAAAGTTCAAGCTTCAAAAAAATCATTTCCGACACGAACTGCGTGAATATCCTTTCACATAACGTATTTCATCACTTCTTACCTAAGTATTAATTTTTATTACATATGTATATTTATTTATATTTATATGTATATGTATATTTGCAGCACCGACTATGCAATAAATCTTTTAACAAAAATATTGTTTCTCTTACTTAAAAGTAAATCTGCACTGGAACATTTTGATAAAAAGAAGATTCGAGGTAAGAATAAAAATCTGAATAATAATCTACCGCAGCTATCTTTTCTTATTGAAAATATGTTTATTATATGGAGTTTTGAATGTACATATTATAATATTTGGATACATGTTCTGTTTGCACTTATACTTATTATATTGCACTTATTATATTAGTTAGATCTTTTTTCATTTAGCAATATCATCTGACGGTAAAAAAATTTGTTACCTTTATCATTCAGTTATTAACTTTAATATTATGATTTTTTATGATTGACATTCTTCTTGTTAGATAGTAAATATAATTTTTTGGATGTATCGATTTTCTAGCAAACCAACGACATAAACTGGTAATGAGAGCAGAGAATTATTAGCAAAATTTCCTGATAAAAAAAAGAGTAAATTCTTATTTACCTCGATGGCGAATTAAAGAAAACGCAGTTAATTGATGTTGGTATAATGGTTAAAGCATTTTGTTATGCATTTTCTAAAATATTAAACTTTATAAATTTTCTGCCATAAAAATGTTAAGGCGTTAAAATATTCGTATTCTTGGTGATATTCTATATTCGTATACACAGATACCAGATAACAGAATAAATTATCACTCTATATAATGAAAGCATTTAATCAAGTGGCCATACAACAACTCAGCAACTAGGTTATTAACGCAATTAATTAGCAATTATATCACGATGATCTTTTGAACCCTTGTAGACGTGACAAAAATATTAAGTTGCATTCAAATTCGTTAGAATGTAACAAAAATGTATATGGTATGTATTTACAACTGTTTCAAATTTTGTAACATACACATGTGCACGTGGTTCCTAAAATTACAGTTAATTACGTACGAAGTTTGAAATATACGAAAATATGTAAACGATAATGAAATTAACCAAATTGTTTACATTTGAGTAATAAACGAATAATGAAGGCGCACAACTCTACCAGTTTTTTCCATTCTTTCTATTTCTACTTCCTCCTTAGCATCATCCGGTGTACTATTATTCTCGTTACGGCCCTGCGGGCATCCTTTAAACAGCTCATTCCGACCCTCTGCGAGTCTCTTTCTTTCCCTTTCTTTCTCTCTCACTCTCGCTCTCGCTTTCTCTGTCTACTTGCCTATTACTCCTCGTCGATCTCTTCTTCTCACGCCGGTCCAACCAATCCACGTTTCTGCACTGCACACACAAACTCTGTACCGGATCAATGCACCTCGCGAACCCACTTCCGTTTCATAGACAAATATATGTCGGGTTTGAGTTGTTGGGACTTTGGTTTGGGGCGTGTAAAGAATCTGCGCCTGGGTCGCTCATCGTCGTTGTACAATCGATGATATCGTTTATTGTCATAAATACAGGATCAACTACTGCACTCAATACTCGAACGATAACAACAATGATCGTGGGGTCGGTATAGCGAATCCACGGCCCACGGGATAACTGATCTACTTCGCTTCAAGATCTCACTCGCAATTCACTTACTCCTCGTGATACCTGTCCCTCGATGTACTACTCACACACTAGGTCTCTGGCTAGTAAGACTCCAAGCAAGAGAATCCCCCCTCGAGCACAGCTATATAAGGTGTCCTCACGGCACTAGGTCATCGGATTATTCGGAGACAATCTCATAACGGGCGACAGGTATACGGGCTGATAGAACAAAGGCTACCTGTCAAATGTATACGATGCGTCACCCTCTGGCGACCATCCGTATGTCGTTAACTACGGGATCGTTAGGTCGTTTATTGCCAAATATCGGTACGGCCAATTCATTGACGGCGGGCTATGCAATTCCACGTCTCCGTTAGGTGGAACATTTTTCCCGTCAGATGTGTGTAAGCAAACGTGTGCTCCAGTCAAGTGATTCAGAGAAGTGCTACGAATAGTGATAGTGACAAACAATGCAACAGCAGATATCAACGATCAAGATTGCAACCAATGGAGAAAAATATTACATAAAAGGGTCGTCAGATTTACAGCCAGGCTTACAGCAACAACAGCAAAATAATAACAACCAAAATGATATGGAAATAGAAGAAATGGAAGAGCAGCGGAGACAGGAGGAGTGCAGACACGACAACAAAATAAGTTACCAGGACGAAAACTGGAAGCTAGCAAAGACTAGCAAAAAACGTAAAATAATTCCAGGCACAAATGCTGCAGGAAACCCAGATACAGGAAAGCAGCGATGGCTGCAAGAATTACCTTTAAGAAACTCCTTCAGCTCACTAACGGAAGAAATAGACAATGACCCGACAAGCAAAACCACAACTAAAACACCTTACATATCAAAACCACCACCAATATTTGTTGAGGCCCAAATAATAGACCCGCTTATTGATCGACTAAACAATGTAGTCGGGAAGGATAACTACACAATAAAACAAACAAAATTAGAACAAGTAAAAATTCAAACAAACACCCCAGAAGTTTATAGGAAAGTGATAAATGAACTAAAGGAAAAAAATGCTATATACCACACGTACCAACTCAAAACAGAAAGGAGCTATAAAATAGTTATAAGAGGTTTACATCCAAAAACTAACACAAAAAAATTAAGTGAAGAATTAGGAAAAATTGGCCATGAAACAAGAGCAATAAACAATATGACAAGATACGATACGAAGCAACCATTGCCACTATTCTTAATAGAACTGGAACCCAGAACCAATAACAAGGAAATCTATGAAATCAAAAAAATACTAAATACAATTGTAACAGTGGAACCACCACGCTACAAAAAAGATATACCACAATGCATGCGGTGTCAACAATACGGACACACAAAAAATTATTGCAACAGAAGCCCGGCATGTGTTAAATGTGCAAAAAATCACCTAACAATACACTGCCCATACACAGGAAAAATAGAAGAAGTTAAATGCTATAATTGTAACGGAAACCACCCAGCCAGCTACAAAGGATGTGAAATAAGGAAACAAATACAACGTAAACTGTTTCCTCCACTTCGCAACAGATCACACAATGACCATCAACCACAACAAAGTATAACGGATAACGAAACAACATTGAAAGCACAACAGGAACTAAACGCTATAAGCAGAAACATAGATCCCCAAGGTAAACAAAGCTACGCACAAGTAACTAAAAACATTAGCAAACCAACGCTTGCAATCAATCAGAATGAAAACAATAACATCGAAGACGTTACAGACATCAAAGAAATGCTCAAACAATCCATTAAAGGTATGGAAATGTTAGGAAAAATGGTAAGTGATCTAAACACAATACTAAGACAACAAGCACAACAAACAACAATCATGTTACAACTACTCACTAACTTGCTAAGTAAAAAATAGAGATGGACATTTTGAAAATAGCAGTCTGGAACTCCAATGGCTTGCAACAGCGAGCCCACGAAACTAAAATATTTTTGTATAAAAATAATATTGATATACTACTTGTCTCAGAAACACATTTCACCCTAAAAAACTACATGAAAATACCGTACTACACCATATACGATACCAAACATCCCTCAGGTAAAGCACATGGAGGAACTGCAGTAATAATAAAAAATGACATCAAGCATCACTTGCATAGTCAAACAAATCAAGAACACCTACAAGCAACCACTGTCACAATACAAACCAATGACAATTACTTCCAGATGTCCGCAGTATATGCACCTCCGAGACACAAAATGACACTTAAAAAATGGGAAGAGTACTTCCAATCCTTAGGCGACAAATATATAGCGGCAGGAGACTTTAATGCAAAGCACACATTATGGGGTTCGAGAATTAGCACGCCGAAAGGTAGAACATTGGAAAAATACATCAGAAGCAGCAACCTCAACGTACTATCTACGGGAAAACCAACGTACTGGCCGACAGACCCCAATAAAATACCTGACCTGTTGGATTTTGCAGTAACAAAAGGGCTAAATGTAAGCAAATTAAAAATAGCAACCAGCCTCGAGCTTAACTCCGACCATACACCAATTATAATAGAATATACAAGCAAACCACTACTCTATAACAAGTCAGAGTCGCTTTGCAATAAAACCACCAACTGGCAAACTTTCAAAGAGCTGATCGAAAACAAAATCAACTGCAATATCCCGTTGAAAACACCTGAACACATTGAGCAGGCAGTAGCAACTTTGACAGAAATAATACAGGAAGCAGCGTGGGCAACCACCACCTATGAAACAAATAGCAGGCAATCAAAAATTATTCCGCAGGACATCCTAGACAAAATCAGGGAAAAAAAAAAAGCGAAAGCAAAATGGCAAAAACAGAGAACACGAGAAAACAAGAAAAACCTAAATAAACTTGCAAAGGAACTAAAGAATAAAATAAGGGAACATCATAATAACGAATTCTCAAAATTCATCGAATCACTATCCGCGCATGAGAATACCGACTACTCCCTATGGAAAGTCACTAACAAAATTAAGAAAACAGTAAAAACAATCCCAGCAATCAGAAAAATGGACAACACATGGGCCAGAACCAACGAAGAACAGGCAGAAGAATTCTCAAAGCACCTACAAAATATATTTTCGCCGTATGAAATTAATAACAGCATCCCTGGATGGCAAACAAATGAAGAAGTGGAAAATGCCAGCAACACAACTGATAAACGCTGCACCATACTCAGCACAACAGCGCAAGAAGTTACAAACTTAATTGAGGCAACAAAGACAAGTAAAGCACCAGGATTTGACTTGATCAATGGGAAAATCTTAAAAAACCTTCCCCCAAAGGCAATAAGACTAACAACGATAATATTTAACGCAATTCTAAGAATACAGTACTTTCCTACACTATGGAAAATAGCACAGATAGTGATGTTACCCAAACCAAACAAAAACCCACATTTAACTGCATCCTACAGGCCGATATCATTACTACCTGCGTTTTCCAAATTATTAGAGAAAATAATATATAACCGCTTAAAACCAACAATAGAAAAAGAAAAACTAATACCGAACCATCAATTTGGATTCAGGAATAAACACTCCACAATAGAACAAATGCATAGACTCGTCAATGAAATCTTACAGTCGCTTGAAACAAAACAATACTGCACAGCACTCTTTATGGATATCGAAAAAGCATTCGACAAAGTTAACCATGAAAAACTTCTTCAAACAATCAAAAAGCAATTTCCAGAACAAATCTACAAACTACTCAAATCCTACTTAAACAACAGAACCTTTGTAGTAAAAATAAATGATGCATACTCTGAAATTAAGGACATCAAGGCAGGAGTACCGCAAGGAAGTGTCTTAGGACCAATATTATACACACTATACACGGCAGATATACCAACAACTGTCAACAGTAAAACACTGACGTTTGCGGACGATACGGTCATACTAGTGAGGCATGCAAATCTAGAAACGGCCGCCGCACTACTACAAGAACACACTACAAAAATAGAAAAATGGCTGCAAAACAAACAAATAAAAGTGAACACCAGCAAGTGCAACCACATAACATTTACACTTAGAAAAGAAAAAACACCAGATATTCAACTGAACGGCGCCCAGATAGCACAAACAAAGCAAGTCAAATATCTGGGAATAAATTTAGACACACGCCTTACATGGAAGCACCATATAAAATCAATAATAAACAGAATAAGTGCAAAAAGGAAGCAGATGTACTGGTTAATCAATAGAAAATCTAAATTAAGCACAATGAATAAACTAAATATATACAAAACAATAATCAAACCAATCTGGACATACGGAGTCCCATTATGGGGGACGGCAGCAATGAGTCACATAAGCAAAATAGAAATAGAGCAAGCAAAAATCTTAAGGACAATAGTTAACGCTCCATGGTACGTCAGAAATGAAGACCTACGAAAAGATCTAAAAATTCCAACAGTCAAAGAGGAAATCGCTAGATACGCAAAAAAGTACAAAGAAAGACTTGCAGCACACCCAAACCAGCTGGCTGCTGAAACAAATAAAACCAAAATAGAAAGAAGACTGAAGAGGAAGCATCCCGCAGACCTCGAAATAGAGATGCAATAGGAAACCTAGAAGATGGAACCCCGCTGGGGGTAACCATCCACATGCTTTATTTATTTATTTTTATTTATTTTTTTATTTTTATTTTTTTATTTTTTTTATTCTTTTATTCTCTAAGCTATAACATTTTACCAAATGTCCTTCTGGACAAATTGTAAAAATTTAACAAACAATCAATAACAAAAAAAAAAAAAAAAAAAAAAATTTTCCCGTGACCGTGGCTACGCTCGGCGACCTTTCGTCGCCTCGAACCCAAGCTCATTGTCTAAAGTTTCGAATAACTGTGTTTGTTTTATTTCATAATCGCTACAGCCTTTGGGTTTTTCCGAGTGATTCCAACGGGGGTCCCGTTGTCCCTTCATCTCCGACATATATATATCTCGGGTCGTCTTTGGAAAATGGGGCGTGTAATGAATCTTTCTTGTCCATCATTGTTGTATACCAGATGATTTTGATTGAAGCGAATGTATTGCAAAGGTTAACAAGTTGAGTGAATAATTGAGATGTCGGTGTCGATGAGTTTAGGGTCGATAACGAATACACGGTCAACGGGATGACGATTGCGATTAGAAACTCGATGTACATGTGCACTCGGCTAGTCGAACTTATTGGAATGAACCTCAGTCCAAGTGGAACTGTCCTTATATACTCCTCTCCGTATTCCTCGGGTCAATCCCTGTTTTTAAGAGGAGTTATTTAATTACTTTATACCTCTGTTAGGTACACACCCCTCCCGTGACCTAACCCCGTTATGTCACTTCGAGCCCAAGCCCACTGTCATAATTTCGGATAATCATAATTGACTTAACTCATAAACAGCTATTTCTCAGTTCTATTGTTTAAGTACGGCTATACTAATCAGTATGGACTAAAGTATTAGGGACCTTCCCAAACATTCCAAAAGAAAGGCTCCGGTGTCCTTTCATTTCCGACATATATATATAGATACACGTACAGTGATGCATATATGTGTACAAGGTACTTATGTGGACCTTTCCATCATTCAGGCATGGAATAATGATTAATCTGGGATTAACGACATTTGTTTGAATCTCCTACTTCAAAGCGATTGAATAGGCGGCACCTATCGACTTTTCAAAGAAAGAAAGAGAAGAAGAAAGAAAGAATGTGAATTGTTCTTTATTTTCTCACGCTCACAAAATGATTTTCTTATATTTCTGAATAATTTTAATCTATTAAATAAATTATTCGTTTGATCTTTTATTTCTATACTTAGATTTTGACATATGCTCGTATAAGATTTCACGTGCAACACAGATCTGGAAATAGAAAATGGTACAATTATTGGAATAATCTTAAATTCTGTATTTTTGAATTGTATTAATACGATGCCTTAAAATTATTAGTTTAAAAGTTATTATATCTTGAAATTTAAATTATCTCGATCTGCCAGCAAGTATTCAAACGATGACTGTTAAAATAATCTTTAATTCTATTCTTCATATTACTTAACACGTAAGACTTTTTACGTAATTTTTCATTGTTCTAACAAAACACATTGTTGAATACATTGATACTTATCCGACATATTGTACATACTACAAAACTATGATACTTAATATACAAACTTTATGTAGGTATATCCTTGCTCTATTATTAATGTTTAATAAATTCAACAACATTTCTTGCTAGAATCATTTAAAAAGTCACTAAAATATCATATTAGATGTTTGTTGAGATGTTAATAAAAAGAGTTCCTTGTTATAGGAAATTTATTGTTTTTTCAGGAATTTATATGATCTTCGCAACTTCACTTTTATGGGCCGTTAAAATACTTTTCTGCAGTACGCATCTATGCTAGAAATTACAATCTTCTGAACGATGTTTGTGCAAAGCGAAACGAGGTCTTCTGGAAGTCGTGCAAGATTTTTTTTTTTAATTAACTATTCGTTAAATTTTTTTGACACCCGTATGACTATCCCCAGTGGGATAATGATTTGATAACACGATCATTTGATAATACGTAATTAGTTGATCGTCGTGCATGATAAACATTGTATAAAAAGTAACAACTTGCATATATTCGTACAAATATGTAACAAACATAATGTTTTCTTGAACCACATTATAACTCAACAAGTTCCTATCATAAAGCATCATAAAGCTAAATTTCTCATTTTTATAATGCTTTATATTTTATTATATAATATGTTTATAATGCAATGTCTTTTGCAATGTTAAATATTTTATAATTTTGTGAGCTCTGTAATAATATATTATCAATTTATTTATTGAACATCTTTGGAATATTACTTGTACTACGAACATAATACAAATTATTTAAACAAAGATTCAATGTTATGACAAAATAAACACGAACTAAGTTAAACGTGAATCTAATATATACTGTATCAATATTTTCATTTATAACACAAGTAATGGGAGAGTAGTGAAGAAATATTATGTTAACCATTCGATATTATATAAATTAGTGATAGTTCTTTTAAAACAAGATAAAATTATTTACCAGTTGTCAAATTTACAAGACTGTGAAATTGGCGAGCATTATTACAACTTAGCTTAGTGAAGAGACCAATCTTTGATTTCTCATAGCCTGGCAGTTAGCGACACAAATCTTAGGCCAATTTTAATATTATTTATTTTAACATTGTTCTAAATTTGAATTGATTGAAGCCAAAATGAGATGAAAATCAGGAATAAAAAACATGTGTCACGTTATATTAATACATCTTAGAGAACACATGTTAGATCTGAGACGTTTATGCTGTAAAGTTTTACGTTACAAAATGTATAGTCTTTTGAACTATATCTTCCACGAAAATGCCTTGAGCGGTTTAATATTAATAGGAAAAATATATTTTTGAATCGTGACAATCATATTCTATATCTTCCAAACTCTGAAAACTGATCATTTTTACTTCTCCGTGAAAACTGGTAAAATAATCAGTAAACTGAGAAGAAAGAAATAAGAACCTATCAGGCCTGATGTATGCGCTGACGTGATTTTCGTTTATATATACGCTATACAATTAATCTAAAATTTCCTCCTTTTTTTTTTTTTTTTTAAATTTACCGAATGTTCAGCTGGACAAATTGTAAAGTGCAAATTAAATAATAAAAAAACCTTTTTTTTAGCAATCTGAGTTGCAGGAATATGTTATATATACATACCATCTAGACCCTAACATAACGCGTTGAAATAGATCTGATATATTATAAAAAGGAAGTGATATGGAAATGCAATACATAAATTCAAATCCACGATAAAGATAATATTTACTGTTCCATCTGAAAAACGTGATATTTCAAGCGTGTTTACACTTGTATGATAATTTCAAGTATTTGTGTCATATAATTTCGTTAGATATTACTAGTTTCCAGTTACTGAAGTATACGTGGTTTTTGTGATGCATAGAACATAGTTTATGATTATCATAGTAAGCTTCATGAAGTTCTTTAATTATTTATACATATCAATAGGTATTTAAAGCTTTGTTTTGCTGTCGATATGAAACTCCTTATACATAGGGTGTTGTTCGACTGTTCGCGAGAAGACGCGATCGCGAGGAAGCGCACCAACGGGAGTCGTAAATTCCCGTTACGATTATATAATCGACGCCACGAAATGATCGATCCCCTATTTCGTTTAGGACAATAGAAGTGGTTGAATTGATTATAACGCTGAGTTAACAGGTGACTGATCTAGAAGTGAACACCCGGTCAAGAGATGTTGACTGTTCTAAAGATGGAAAATCAGTGAAGTTCGGTGACGATGTTGTGGCGAAGAAAAGCTATTGATGAGTGTGTCTAGCGCACGGGACCATCGGATTTGTTTTTTTCTTTTCTTTTTTTTTTTATTTGGTAGTCTATTTAGAATCAATTCTCATAGAGAATTAGAAGTAAATTATTTTGGCGTGGTACTGTATCTTGGATTATAAGAGTTTATTGTATGTTTGATTCTAGTTGAATCTAATGCTTCAATCTAAAAGGTAATGTCTTTTTAGTGGATCTGATCCGTCGTGTCAAGTAATTGGGTAACTAATGGGTTTTGATGGTTGTTAACTCTTGTATTATATCTGTTACTGAATTTAGATATTTCTTCTTTGACTGTGGGTATCTTAAAGTCGCGGTGTATCGTTTCGTTGGTAACGTACCAAGGTGCATCTATTAAGGGTCTTAGAGTTTTTGATTGGAATAGTTGGAGAATTTCTATGTTGGAGTTGCTCGCTGTTCCCCATAGTTGGATCCCATAGGTCCAAACAGGTTTTAATATGGTTTTATATAGCATTATTTTACTCTGCATGTTTAAATTGAAGCGTCTGCCAGTAGAATTTTTTTAGTTTTGATTTCAGTTGTTTGAATTTATCTACGATGTGCCGTTTCCATATCATTCTTCTGTCCAGAATCGTGCTCGGATATCTGACTGAATCTTTGTTTGGAATTGGAATATTATTTATAGTAACCTGTGGGCAGGATTGTTTTCGCAGTGTGAAAGTTACATGACTGGATTTATTTTCATTTATTTTGAAGCGCCATTTGTTGAACCACTTTTCCATAGCGTCGAGACCTCGCTATCGGATCTGTTGATGACAATTTTGGCTAGGAAAGTGAGGACAATAGTCATTGCTTCTGGATTGGATAAGAAAAGAGTTGGTGAGCACGGAAGGGTTCTAGCCGCCCCCGAAAGAAAGTTGCTAGCGGGAGACACTATACGTGAAAAAATCAACTTTCCCGTATCTTCCCGAAGTAGACAATAAATTTAAGGAACACTTGATGTAAAAAATACTTATTTGGTCAGAAGGACCTTAACTATGAAAATGCCAAGATTTATGGCGAGTCCTTAAGAGAGAGTACGCAATAAAGGTATGTAGATGTCTGGCTGTCATCTTGTCCGCAGCTTGGAGCCTGGTATGAGTACAGAGTCACTGGACGTAACGGGTGTCCCAGGTTTTGCCCAAAAACGGTGTCAGCATATTCTGTGAATAAAAGTAGGAAAATATATCATTCAAACATAACAGATTCATAAGTGTTTTATTAAAAAGTTATAGCAAAAATGCGAAAGTATAATGGACTAATTTGTTACAATAGTTTATTTACAAAATAAAGCATAAATATAAGTTTACCATATGTATTTACCTCAGATTCATTTGAAAGCGTAATCGGTTCTTAGAAATATAACAGACACCAGTAAAAAATGAAGTTCATTACATTATAAATTTCTTGTGAAGTTTAATGCGACTTTTTTCCTGCTGGTGTGACGTCTAGTCGTTCATTGTTGAGTTTTATTCTCGTTTAACCATTATATCAAACAAAGAAGCAATTTGTGGTTTCGTATCTTTGCTATAATTTTTTTAATGAAACACTTATAAATCTATCTTCAGATTGCGCCGATGTTTTCTCGTCTTTATATGTATGTTGGTATGAGTATGTTGGTACTCTTTCGCAGAAAAACCCTAGGACACCCTGTATAGGGGAAACATGAAATCAGCAACTGCTCTAATAACGAAGAAAAATTCTTTTTATTTCTTTCATATCCAGTGGTCTTTCTGGACAATTCCGAACAATGGACTTTCTTATTTTTACCAATATTAATAAATTATAATAAATAATGAATTATATTACTTTATTAAATATATTTATTATATTAATAAATAATTGCCATAGCGAGATACGAATCTGCTGTTAGTCGTGTGTATTGTGAATCCATAACGAATACATTGAATATAAGAATGAATACTACGTATACTTGTATTTTCTTTAAGTATACATACAATGTTTCATACAGAGCTTATCTCGAATAGCTCGAATATTTCAAAAAGCATGAATGATGCGAAAACATGTCTCAGATAAAAATTGCACGATATCGAGACAGATATACTGTACTCTATACATTTGATTTTGCAGTGGCCTCGAAAACTCCTACGAAGGACATGTTAGAATTTTTAAATGGATAACTCTCTTTCTGATTACATATCCCTGTAGCTGACATTCAGATGTCACAAGCTTACGTCTTTTGCACTACCCGTTATTGAGATATGAATTTTACAATTCGATATGTTGCCGGCATTAACGTTGCTCGATGTACACCGCAGGGACACTTACAGATGTTATTCATAACGCTACTGCTGGTGAGGCATTGCCAAAACACAAAATCGCAGTTTTCTAATGTTTTCAAAAACATTACTTATGTTAAACACTAGTTATGTTAACACTATTTACTACTCTGTCGAATTTGAAAGATCATATCACGATACTGTATGATGTGAAAAATACAAGTTTATAGTGTTTCGAAAACGTCCAACTATCAGCTTTACGGTTACGTAATGAAAAACCGAAGTCTGCATTTAAAAATTGTACTGTCAAGGTCAAACACATAAGGGTATCATATGTCCCTCTCCATGAAATACAATTTTTATCTGAAACACTTTTTCGTATTATTCATGTCATTCGAGATATACCGAGCACACTGTATATTTGCATACACATATATGTACATGGGCATAACATTATTTTATATATGCATATGTAATAATAATACAAAGACAGTATCCGAAACTTAAACGGCCAAACTGTGAGCAATTAATCTACATGCAAAAAGAAAAAACACACGTTATATAAGGTTTGTAAATAAAAACTTTGTTACGGAATTACAAACATAACTTGTATGCATAAAACAGATAACGATGCATTTATCACCACAGCACACAGAAGTTGACTGTATCATTGTGTCATCGTAGTTACATGTTTTTTATCATGTGATAACAATTCGGCGTCGTTGACAGTTATAAAATATAATATGTGATTTAATAAAAATGATTACCGAATACATTTAATTCCTCGTTTTAAAATGTTGTCCCTGTGCTTGGAGGCGTTTATTGACAAACTTTATGAATGTTTTTTTCGTCCTTTTGCCTGTAGATTAAGTCCTCGCAAATTGGTCGTCTAAATGTTAGTTTGGAACACCCTGTATGCACAAACTGTTGTAAAATGTGGTTTCACCCTTTGCGGACGAGAGATATTGGCGCACGTAGTTAAGAAAATATACACGTTGAACGTTATTCATTGCCGAGGCTTGTATTATTTTCATCGATATTTAGTTCATCATCACTGTCACTATCATTAGAAATATTGAAACGTCTGAGCCATGTCCACTGTCTGAAGCACTGTCGTCGTCTTCTATCTTGTCATGTTCAAAATAATATTCGTCATCACTACTATCACCATCGAACATGACTTTTCTGGATCTTTTAGGCATCGTGTTATATATTATGAAAAATATATAAAATATATATGAAAAGCTTGCTTATTCGTCCGGTAATGCCATTGAAAGACTGAAATTCGTTCTGAATCGATCATCATTTTACACCGTGAGTTTACGTTAAACAGAGTTTTAAAGATCTCTAAAGATCTCTAACTTTGTTTTATCAAAAACATAATAATGTTTATTTAGTTTATTATATGCAATTTAGATTGCTATACTCATACGTAAATAGGCATAAGATCATCGCTCTGAAAAATGGATGTACGACAGCCATTTCAGTATATCTGTCCCGAACTGTGAACAGATTCGGGCGGCTATTTACCGAGACTCTTCCGTGTCACAGAGTCACAAAATGGTAATGGGATGATCCTATGTCCCAAACGTTCTACGACCAGGAAGACAAAGTGTCAGGTTCAGGGGACAGTGGCAGGATGGGCGTTTCTGACCTACATCCGGGATAGCCTCTCCATAAAGCCCACGATTTTATGGTATAAACCTATACAGAATTCGCACTCGACTCATTTTGTTCTGAGTTTTCTGAAGAATTTTAAACCGTTGACAGTCTGTTATAACACTCTGAACTGCTACTCTCTTGGATTCATACAATAAATTTTAAACTTTACTATCGTATCTATAGTCCGAATTTTTACCTTATTTGTGAAACGCTCGAACCACGGCGCGAGGAGATCACCGGTGATCTGTTTCGTGATTTCTTGTGTCTCCTACTTGACAAAATTGGCAAGAATCGCATCAAGAGGAAACGGGAACTCAGCGGATTCTACAGCGAAGGACCACAGTCACCTCCTTGATCAGAAGAAAGATCTACAAAAAATCTCGATAAGGTGGCTATCGTACAATATCGAAACAGTAGAGCTGAAGTACGTTCTGAAGATAACGACTCTTGTTCTGCTGAAAGTGTCACATCTCTCAACATAATTATAACTGACAAGATTATCGCAAAGCAAAACGAACTAATTGCTACTTTGATCGAACAATTTCAAAGCCTAACTCACGAGTTTAGAAGCTTTAGAGATAGTAACGATCAAAACATTGCAATTATAAAAGAAGTTATGGAAACTAACTATAGAAACTGCGCCAAAGAAATACGTAATCTTGCAAAAACTATAGAACTGAAGTACGACACCGAAATCAACCAGCCACAGATGAACACCCATATAGAAAGCAGTGGTGATAACATAACAGATAACATAACTGACGGACCAGACGCTTTACATAGACCACGAACTACAACTAATCACGTTACAATTAGACCAAGAAATGACTGCGACGAAGAACGAGGCCACCAAGCAGAAAAAGTCATACGTACTGTTGAGACACTACGGGGTCGAGACGACGTAGGTGTTGAAAACTTTATTCTATCAGTCCGCAAAGCACGAGCCAAGTGCAAGGCAAGTGATAGGGATATACTATTAGACCTTATTCTCGTCGAAAAGATAATCGACAACGCGAAGAGTAATATACGACACCTGAAGATTAAATCGTTCGAAGAGTTATATTCATGTTTAAGACAATACGTATCAGCACCAACGACTATCAGTTATTGCAGAAATAAATTAAAAAATTTGAAACAAGGAACAGAAAGTGCACGATCTTTCAATTCCAAATTTCGACGACAGCTCAGTGAGTTAAATTATACAGTTCAACACGGAAACCGCGTGCCGACTGAACGACGTGTAGCTTTGGATATTAAAGAACGCGAAACAGTAAGGACATATTTGCTCAATTTACGATATAAACTAGAACAGATGGTAGCAGCTAGAAATTCGAAGAAGTTGAACCTCGCCCAACAACTAGAAGTCGACACAGAAAAATGGCTACGAAAAGCATATCGTGTTACCAACCGCCCGAAAAATCAATCTGACAACACTAGGCCAGTAGACTCCGATTATGAACAAAAACAAACGATACTACGAAAAACCATAACGAAATAGTAGGACACTCAAATATACATCGCACTGTGAAACGAATACAAAAGCACCATCATTGGGCAAACCTAAAACAAGACGTCACAAAATTTATACGAAACTGCGAAACTTGCCAACGAAAGAAACTAAACCGTATCAGATCCAAAGAGCAAACCATAATAACTGACACACCTGTTAACCCTAATGATGAAATCGTAATGGACATATTCGGACCTGTGACAATCAAACAGGGTAACCAATTTATACTCTCTATCCAAGACCAATTGACCAAATACCTCATTCTCATACCTTTAAAGGACCTAACAGCAAGCTTGATCATTAAAGAACTTTTAGATCACTATGTGTACATATTTTGCGCACCTAAAAGTATCCTCACGGATATGGGACAAAACTTTGCATGTAAACTGGAGGATACATTTGAAAAAGCTTTCAAGATACAACATATAAAAACTACTTCTTTCCATCCGCGATCTAACGGATCCCTTGAACAAACACACGCTGTAGTAAAAGATCTTATTAGAACTTGTACGAGCGACCGAAAAAACGATTGGGACGAAAACTTAAAAGTAATATGTATGAGATATAATGATTCAGTACACGAAACGACGGGACATACTCCAGTCGAACTAACATTTGAACAACAAGCTGACATGCAATCCTCAATATCAACCACGTCAGGAATATCTAAAGAACAATTGTTTAAGCTCTGGAAAAAGCAACGTGACACCTATATAGCTAAAACACGACAAATCACCGAATCAAACAAAAGGCAATGTCAGAGAGATCAGATATGAAAGATTATTAAAACACAAACGATATTCTAAATGAAAGATAAAGTGGGTACATAGCGGTTAGAATGGCTAGGATCAGCAGAAGTCCTTTTATCCAATCCACCTACTTATCTTATTGAATATTCTAATGGTCAAACGCGAAGAATCCACGGCAACAGACTAAAACCCTACTTTTCAAGAAGAAGACAGTAACAGGATAAGGCACCCGGCGATAACCCCTCCAGAGGGCTCAAACCCTAGCATATAAACGTTCCCAAAATCAGCACTCGACACAGTCACAACTTATCTAGACTTAGAGCCAGAGTTTATTAATTGTCAAAAAATGTAAAAATTTTGCCATTCTAAGTAGTTTAGTTTTTAATACAAAAGTGTAAAAATCATATTAACACTTAGTCAACCGAATAGGGAGATCTCCACTCTGTAAAATACATCGCTGCGTGACCGAACGAGGAGATCTCCCTTTTTTACTGTTGCAATGCGTTTTCTTTCTTTTTTTTTTTTCTTTATTATCAATTTACCTTACCTTATTATCAGTTTACCTGGAATTGTTCCCAATTAATTGCGGCACTTATTCTGCTTTTATAAAGTACAGTATATAATAAAATACACCAATCTAGTGGTGCTAAAATTAATTCAACAGTGATACTATCTGTTACGACCATTCGCGTAGAGACGCGATCGCGAGAGAGCACGTCAACGAGAGTCGTAAATTCCCGTCAGGATTTGATAATCGACGCCACGAACTGATCGATCCCCTTATTTCTGTTACGATAATAGAGGTGGTTAAGTTGAATTTACACTGTGTTAATATGTATATAATATTGTTTATTTCAGCAGCTTTGTAAAGATGAATAGTTACACTGATGCGTCGGTACAACATTAGTAAGAAACCCGTCACAGACGTTTTGATTACTATATATTTATATACTCAAAGTATATAAATAATTTTATTTTTTAGAGCCATCGCTTAAGATGAGTATTTCAAATATACAAATATCTTATGTATAAAAAATAAGTATTTCTAAAAACGTATACTAATTAACAAAACAACTAACAATAACAACAATTAATAATTCCGTGAAAGTAAATTTCAAAATTCTTTAAATTATTAAACTGCGGATGTTTCAAAAATATACACAATACACGTGTATAATGCTGGAAAATATATAAAATATTCTATCTACAGTATCTATTATAATATTGTTGAGGTTATTAGATGTATGTGAATACAAGGGAACGCGTGGATAAATTGTAAGGTAGAAAATATATATTTTAAAACTAGGGTGTAAATACAAGGTTCGGAATATAATATGAGCTGATCCAGATCCGCACGCTAGCATTGTTACCCTATGACTAAAAACCGTGAAGCCAACATTGCCTGTGTATTGTTTATGGTTTACCTTCGATCCAGTCTTTTGTCTGTACGCTGTCAATGACTTCAGTGCTTGAGAAATCTAAAAGACCAGATGTAGAGTTTTCTTATTAGAAGTGGTGACCACTTCAACAAATATATATATTAAGTAAGAGAAAATGTCTGTACTTAGCTTTTATTCCTTCAATCGTGTTTATCAAAATATCAATCTGGATAAATATCCGAGTCTAGTTATTATATTCACTGTTTCCAATTCTAGCCTTATTAATAATTTCCGATTCGTAAGAAACTGAAAAGTGGCTCGTATTGTAACAAAGGTAGATTCCAGTTGTTGTCATTGAAAATATCATATCCAAGGTAACCTTCGGAAATAACCATTCGATCCGAGAGCAGTGAGTTATAAATGTCGTGCGCATCTCTACAGCCTTTTCCCCAAGTTTGTCCTTTTCGTTCTCTGCATCGTATCTCGTAGAGTCCCAAGGTAGGAGGAGAATCCGCAATAGCTGCCGAGAAAACGACCGCGCTGGCTTGACGCGTACTAGGTTATGACCTGAATAGCAGATTACCCGTTTACGAGGCTACATTCTACCTTCCTCCGTTTTATTGAATTCAGGGAATACTTTGTGCGCATCGCGGCTTTCACGCTACAGAACACGAACCTATCTAATGCAAAGTTGCGTGCGATATGTTGGCAGCTTGGATTTAACAAAAACAATATTTACAGTAAATGGAACTAATATAACGTTGTTGTAAACTACAACTTTAAGAAGCAACACTCATTGATATTTATTCATTGACTTTATTCGTAGAGACGAACTGCTACTTTTGAATCACGAATGATTCGATGACATTTATACTGATTATTTTATACTGATTTATGAATTTTCGTGATCGCTTCTGATTGCTGGAGAGTATAATACGATTTTGAAATCTAAAGAGAAATTAATAGCTTACTCTTCGAGATACTGATATAGGATAAAGATAAAGAAAATATGAGGAAAACAAAAATTGATCTTAAATTAACATTATCGGCAGATGTTTCTAGGCAAGGAATACAAAAGTATCTTATAAGAAATAATTCAATTAACACTAGAACTACTGATAGTTAACACGAAGCTATGTTATTATTTCTATCAAAGCCAGTCGAAATGATTGGTCTTTAAAAAATATCTAATAATAGAATATTTTTATATTTATTGATTTATCATTTTCTTACAGAAGCAATTCCATGTTATGTAATATATTTTTGGTATTATTAATCCATCTGAGACCATAATCGACCTAAACAAGGGTTGACGCGTTTATAAAATTGTAGAAACAATCATTTTGACTGCTGTAATATTTATAGTATTAGCATCTAGCGATCTAGCGATCGATTCGGAATTTCCTGATAACTGATATCATCATATCGAATGATACGGTTTGAATACATAAAAAACAAAATAAAATTCATTATATTATTCTTTTAGTTTAGTTGCGAAAGTCATTACGTCATTGCGGAAAGAAAATATAACATGAAGTAGGAATTTAAAAATAAAGCTAGCCAATTTGACCACTGTGGTAGTTCTAGTGTTAAAATCAAGAATTACGATCACTGTGAGCAAATTCACTCAAGATAGAAAAATCACGATTATTGTGACAAATTATTGTTAATGACTTTGCACATCATTTATTTGCAAATTAAGTTAGATTGAATAAGATACCATCGACTTGATTGAAATGGACATAGAATCTGTTCGTTGTTGAGGTAAACGACCACATAAATCGACAAAATCACGACGCATTTTCAACTAAACGACACGTTAAAAGGTTTTTAGATGTGCGAGATAAGGCGGAAAATAAGAAATGTGAAAAAACAGCTTTATCAAGAGCACCAGTTTTTACTATTTTTGTCCAGTAAAGAAATAACATTGTATTTAACTGTATTGTTCATAATAAGAAATTTACGTGCTAATTAAGTGGCAGAAAAATGATGAAAAACAAGAACAGTAATTGCTTCACATTACCTTAATTTTTCTTCGAGATGAACATTGTAGACTATTGCAACAGAGTAAAAAATATTCACTCCTGGTATTATCGAAACATTAATCTCTGTTTGCTGCGCATATGACGCAATATTGAAAATGGGATATTTCGTGTTTCCTCCTGTAACTTACAATCTTTTACGTTATCTAATATGGATATTTTTATTGTCTAACTATTTGTATTTTGATAATTTTGTACTTTCGGTTGTCGTAGGATCATTAAGCTTAACTCTTATTTCCTATTTTTCCTTGCTCCATTTGAATATAACAATCGCTACCGCAGTTATACAGTAGTCATTCTTGTCATTAACTTCAACTTCAACTACATTATTTATTCTCAATGTCTTCTCTAAGATCTAGAAATGATACGAGATAAATTACAATCAATTCTATATTTACTACATCGTTCTTGGAATTTTAATTGTTCGTTTTAGAATTTTAAGAGCACTCCCTTGTCGTTTCTATTTTAAAAATCACCAGCCACAATTACGTTTCCGAGCGAAATTATTGGATACTCTGTACCGTCGAATTATCTTTCATCATCACTATCGGCTGTCGCGTACGTGCAATTTCGAGTCATAAATTTAGGTTCAAGTATGCTACATAATTTGCGTACAATTAATGGACGAGCGAGTGTAATCAGAGCGCGATAATTACGTGGCGATAAACGAAGCTGGCGAGGAAACGCGTGCAAACTAGAAGGTGTCTTTCAATTCTTATTCGCTTGGTTCGCTAGGTTTGTATCTTCGAAGAAAAGTTTTGTCAACGTTCTATAAAATCAATATTTCGTTGAACTTTTGAGATTTCCAACGACGTCGGTACTCCGATAAAGTCGAGTGCAAAGAGCCAAGGACGTGCACAAACGATCTCGGAACGAAAGCAGATATTAAAGTTCCCTCTTTCGAGCGCTCCTGAATCTTCTAAAAGATGCAGCAAATGCAAAGGAGGAAAGAGGGGTCTTACACGGAGCAAGTACGGGAGTTTCAAAGACAGAAGTGTGGTTTTTCGGATACAAGGCTGGCATCCTTCAAAGTAAGAAGGGGAACTCTAGCGCTTGGCGATGAGTTGAGTAGTGCGTAGAAATAAAGCCAGCTGCGGGAAAAGAGAGCGGAGGAAGAAAAAGGAAAGAAAGGGGCTCCCCATCCTATTTTCCCCTCTCTTTTCCACCCACTTTCTATCCTTTTTCTTTCTCGTTTTCTCTGCTTCGCCCATTGGTCGAATAAGCAGCGTTGCCAGGCAACAGCACTAGCGACCCTCGAGGATGTCACGCAGGGTGCACGCAAAGAGAACGAACTTTTGACCTTTAAAGGGGTTCTCCTTCAACCACAGTTCTCTACAACCTCTTCACGACGATAGTCGTATGGACAGTTTCGAGGTCTGTAGAAAGCACAAAATTTGATGGACGCGCATCAAGTAGGAATCTGCAATTTATTCTTAACAAAACAACGTGTAGCATAGGAAGTAAAAAAATAGATATATGTTTATGTGTAAACACTTGTTATTAATTCATTTTAATTTATTCACTGCAATTGGTGTCTTCTGAGTGTCACAGCCTTGCGACTCCTATTCCCTTCTTTCGCTCATGTACTTTCGTCCGCAGTTATACAGTATAATTTTACTGTAACTATACTATAACTATAGATTCTGTATTTTCGTCCAGTCGCAGGGAGACGGTCGCGTTATAGCGCGTCAACGGGAGTCGTAAATTCCCGCTACGATTGCACGAATCGACACCACGAACAGGGCGATCCCCTTATTTCTTGTGGGAGAATAAAGGGTGATTGGGTTGGAATATAACTGGACTTCACAGTTATATTATATAAGTATTTATTTACACTGGATTACACTACTAGATGTGAACAGACCGTGTTTGGAAAGCGTTGTGATGAACCCGAAGGTTGCTAGACGTGGTAGTTAGAGAGGCGAGAACTGGACTGACTTGATGAGTGTTAGAACCGTAGACTTGATTGTCCGCGGGATATTAAAACAGTGGACTTGACTGTCCGAGGATTATTAAAACAGTGGACTTGACTGTCCAAGGGATCTTAGAGCAGTGATTGACCCGTCTCGTACTATTTAGGAAGAAAGCTCGTTGTGGGTGTATCCTTGTCGAACTACGAACGCGGATTCGTAGTTCACACTTTTCGGTAGAAAAGTGAGGGTAACGATCCGCGATGCCCATTGGGTATTGCCAATGTTAATGAGTTAAATACGAGGGGACAGTCCTCGGCAAATATGACTCACGTGTGTTTCTGTCGTTGGGAAAAACCCGCTACCTTGCTGAGCAAACCTCTGCTTTCTCCGTAATGAGTACGAGCGTGCAATAAACCTAAGGACCCTTTTAAGGGACCACTCATAAACCGAATATGTGCAAAGAATGCAATTTTATTGTTAACAGATGTGGGCTATGGTGGTTCCTTGGGTTTATTGCGGGTCAGTGTGACGATGTGCAGGCCTCGGCGGCCTGACCATGAGGGACGTCGCAGGTGCCGACTCACGCGACGTAACAGATTCTATTATATACAGCGTCTGTGGATATACAATGATTAAAGATTATGTTCAATTCTATGAATTGGCAATATAATTAACATTACAATGGTTATATAATAAATTACTTTACGTGCATACCTGTGTATGTGTTTGAATGCATAGGATTGGATATCGTTCAGCTTGTTCTGAGACCGTCGGCCTGACCATGAGGGACGTCGCAGGTGCCGACTCACGCGACGTAACAGATTCTATTATATACAGCGTCTGTGGATATACAATGATTAAAGATTATGTTCAATTCTATGAATTGGCAATATAATTAACATTACAATGGTTATATAATAAATTACTTTACGTGCATACCTGTGTATGTGTTTGAATGCATAGGATTGGATATCGTTCAGCTTGTTCTGAGACCGTCGGCCTGACAAGTCTCTGAGAATCCTGTCCGCGGTGTTAGATCTTCATCCTTGCCTTGATGCATCTCGGTGATACGGTCGAATCTTCAACGTAAAGAAGGATGGCAATCCTCCTTCACCACCACCATAGTGCCGAGGTAAAAATGTTCTGGTGTAGCGATGCGAATAGCATTCACGAAATGTCCACGGTTGTTAGAATAAATTTCTCTAATTTACATAGAATAATTTCTAAATTTCTCTGCGTGCAATGAACCACTGAAAAGAATTTAAGAACGCGTCTGTGGACTCGTAAACATGAACCGACTGCAAAGGATCATCCTTCCATAAGATTGTGTCAATGTCATTATCAATGACCGTTGCCCGGGTGTTAGTATGTTCGTTCAAGAAAAGCCTCCAAATCTACTAAAGTTTCCATGCGGCATTATAGTTGTCGTCATCGTATATCGTTAAATATAAATGATGCAATCGTTAGATGTTGCTCAAAGATTCGTTTTGATTAGTCAGCGATTCGAAGCTATCGCGGAAGTACACGCAAGTGATGCGAGGAAGACAGTGGAATGGACGGTAATTTTACCGTAGCCGCGGTTGCGGACACTGCAGGAGATGCATTCATTTTTAATTGGCCGATTCTCGTTGTTAATAGCGAGTGGCTTTTGGAAACTTATAGAAATCAATACATTCTTGAATCTTGTACATCAATTCATAGTAAATTTCTTCAAAACTTTCAGTTAATGAAATGTGAGCATGTTCCTCCTCATATTCCCTTATGTAGAAGGTATGAATTTCTTCCTGAATAGATAAGTAATCATCGATTAAGGGCGAACACTTCTCTGCCCACGCACAAATGGTATCGATTGTTGCAATTTTTCCACGCGTACGCCAGAAAGTTTGGAATCTCTCGAAGGATGCATTAATCAGAGAGCGATGACGTTTCAGTGACTTGAGATTTGGTTTCGCCGACATATTTCCCATTTTACGCAAAACGAGCAATACACAAAACACGACACACTGCAATGCAAGCTTTGCTCCTTAGCACACAATCACTGTCACCCAGTCTGAGTATCGGCCCCGAAAAACCATGTGATCGCGTCCGAACAAACTGTGGTTGTGAGACGGACGCAGGGAGCTCTAGACATTCAAGACGTCCTTCAGCCCCACTCCATACCCATCTCGTAAGATGGAAGACAATATTTATTGACGACTGATTTCCCCCATTTGCCCAACTGCCGATCGCTTAAAACGCGGGAAGGGGAAAGATAAAGATTTGCTTCATTTACCGAGTAGTTTACGACATTCCTGAGCCTTCAAAAATTTTCAGGCCTACACCTTTCTTACACCCCTCACAGCTGTGTCATAAATTTTTACCTTCCCAGTTGCCTTGAACCGTTACTGTTCAAATATTGAACAAGCTAATCGTATATTCATAAAGCTAATATTTAGCATTAAAATAGTTTCTTATTCCGAGCTAATTTTAGGTTCTTACTTATTATGGAAGTATGTATTATGGATATTATTCAAATACATATTATTTGATTATTTATATACATATACAATATATAATATGTGTTACGTCGCGTGAGTCGGTACCTGCGACGTCCCTCATGGTCAGGCCGCCGAGGACTGCACATCGTCACACTGACCCACAATAAACCCAAGGAACCACCATAGCCCACATCTGTTAACAATAAAGTTGTATTCTTTGCACATATTCGGTTTATGAGTGGTCCCTTAAAAGGGTCCTTAGGTTTATTGCACGCTCGCACTCATTACGGAGAAAGCGGAGGTTTGCCCAGCGAGGTAGCGGGTTTTTCCCAAGGACAGAAACACACGTGAGTCACATTTGCCGAGGACTGTCCCCTCGTATTTAATTCATTAACATTGGTAATACCCAATGGGCATCGCGGATCGTTACCCTCACTTTTCTACCGAAAAGTGTGAACTACGAATCCGCGTTCTTAGTTCAACAAGGATACACCCACAACGAGCTTTCTTCCTAAATAGTACGAGACGGGTCATTCACTGTTCTAATATCCCTCGGACAGTCAAGTCCACTGTTCTAACACCCCTCGGGCAGTCAAGTCTACGGTTCTAAAACTCATCGTGCCGTCAAGTTCTAACATGTCAGTCAAGTTCTCGCCTCTCTAACTACCACATCTAGCAACCTTCGGGTTCATCACAACGCTTTCCAAACACGGTCTGTTCACATCTAGTAGTGTAATCCAGTGTAAATAAATACATATATAATATAACTGTGAAGTCCAGTTATATTCCAACCCAATCACCCTTTATTCTCCCACAAGAAATAAGGGGATCGCCCTGTTCGTGGTGTCGATTCGTGCAATCGTAGCGGGAATTTACAACATCCGTTGACGCGCTTCTTCGAGATCGCGACTCTCCGCGAACGGTTGAAACACAAGTATTTGATATTATTTGTACATGGACACCGGTGAATTGTTTTACGTATTTAAATACACGTTTACATTTTACATTTTACATCTACATTTTACATTTATTAGGAAACTTTAACAAATTTTACATTATCCAGTATTTTACATCATGTGGCACACATAGAGCGAATTAAACTACAGATTTAAAAATAAATTAGATAACAGAAAAGGTGAAAAGCTAGTAACATCTACGGTAGACAAAGAAAGTATATAGGGTGTATCGAAAATCGTGGCACGAGCCGAACGGGGGTGATTTCTCGTGCAAAACTCAATCGAAATGCTTTTTTTTTATTTGGTAGATTATTTACAATCAATTCTCATTGAGAATTATAAGTAAATTATTTTGGCGTGATACTGTAACTTGGATTATAAAAGTTTATAGTGTGTTTGATTGTAGTTGAATCTAATGCTTCAATATAAAGGGTATTATCTTTTTAGTCTGCGGATCTGATCCCTCGTGTCAAGTAATTCTTGTATTATATCTGTTTCTGAACTTGGATATTTTTTCTTTGACTGTGGGTATCTTAAAGTCGCGGTGTATTGTTTCGTTGGTAACGTACCAAGGTGCATTAAGGATCTTAGAGTTTTTGATTTGAATAGTTGGAGAATTTCTATGTTGGAATTACTCGCTGTTCCCCATAGTTGGATCCCAAGGTCCAAACAGGTTTTAATATGGCTTTATATAGCATTATTTTACTTTGTATGTTCAAGTTAGAGCGTCTGCCAATGAGCCAGTAGAATTTTTTTTAGTTTTTATTTCAGTTGTTTGGATTTATCTACAATGTGCCGTTTCCGTGTCATTCTTCTGTCCAGAATCATGCCCAGATATCTGACTGTATCTTTGTTTGGAATTGGAATATTATTTATGGTCACCTGTAGGCAGGATTGTTTTCGCAGCGTGAAAGTTATATGACTGGATTTATTTTCATTTATTTTGAAGCGTCATTTGTGGAACCACTTTTCCATAGAGTCGAGACCTCGCTGGAGCGTTGAGGAGGCAATTATCGGATCTGAGTGGGATGCTAATAAAACTGTGTCACCAGCAAATGTCGCTGTGGTTATCTCTGTTAAGGTTGGTAAATTCGCAGTGTAGATGGTGAACAACAGAGGTTCGAGTACACTGCTTTGGGGTATTGGGAATGTTGAGGTTATATCATCTATGTATTTAATCATGAACAGCCTATTGGATAGATATGATTTTATGATAGAGTAGTAGGTGTGTGGTAGGATTTTCTTTAGTTTGTCAATCGAAATGTGGCGACACTTGAGAGGTGACGACAGTCGATTAAACGGGTTTTTTTGCAATTAAGTAGTCTTAATATGCAATTAAGTACAGATGGAGGTGATTTCCCGTACAACGGAAATCAAAGATGTAGAATAACAATTTTTAATATTAGTCTATCATAAAATTTCTACGTGAACTAGATCGAGAAACGTGACTTTCTCCTGTTTTAAAACATATGATAACTTATCTTTACATGTATAACGTATAATAACGGTTGTGAAATACTCCAAATATGTATTTTTTTCTCGGTGTATACGATTATAGATCATTAAAAAGAATAAAAAAGATGGAAAGAAAATAGAAAAAGTCCAACACCACTCGGAGTTTCGATAATGCCATCGTAAATATATCTGCTAGTTGTTCTTTTTACATAAGTTACATCAATTTCGCTTTTATTATATAGATCTCGCAAGAAATAATATTTTACGTCGATATGTTTACTCCTTTGATGAAATTCCGGATTTTTAATTAAATATTTTCTTCAGTTAAGTTATTTCTTTCGCTCCTGAGGCTGCACTGATATATTCGGCATTACACATTACTGTCACTTACTCTGCCATATAATCGCTGCATTCGCATACTTACATACAACGCCTGATGTCGATTTTCTTGTTTTTTTATCGTCCGCATAGTCAGTATCGTTGAAGGTTTCGAGATTACCTGGCTTTGTATGCGATAGACAAATAGTATGTCTGTGGTCCTTTTGAGGTGCGGTGGTAGAACGTGTGGGTTGCCATAGAAATACTCGGCGTTTTGTTTAACAGTGCGTTTATTAACTCGCTCAACGGCTTCGTTACAAATCTCGACTCGCGACTTGTGCGGACAACAATTTATTCTCGACTCTTCGCGTACTACACTCGCTTACGACTCTGTGGAGGACTAGTATATAGCAGGTTTGATCGTGAGGTTTACTCGATGTTATAGTTTGTTGTTGTAACCGTCGAATATATTTAAAATGATAATTTAGTATGCAAATTATATTCGCTGAGTCGCTCGTACAGAGTAAAAATGGCAAAGTCGAATTACTAATTGATACTTGATAAAATGCTCGCTAGATACTCGTCGATAACTTGGTAGAAACTCGTAGATACTAATTCGTATGACGACTCGTATAGTATCTCGTATAACAACTCGTATGATAACTCGTATAATGACTCCAACAATAACTCGAATAATAACTGATTTGCTCGCGATCGTGTCCACTTATTTATACTGGTCGGGGGAGAGTCGAAAAATTCGAATTTGTCTTTGATCGACGGTTGCACGTAGCGGCGACATTGTTTTGCCCGGAGTTTGTCGTCACGTTTCGCGTGTCAAGGCGGTGTCAATGTCCCCGAGGCAAAACAACGACACGAGTCGTTTTCGATTCACCTCGTCCTATGGTTCATGTGCCGCTACAACTCTAGATTTCGACATATCTTAAATCCCTTCGGTTTCTTATTGTCACTTCTTGATATGCCCACTACGCACGTGTCATGTAGGAGACATATGGTAATAAAATTTATTATGCGAATTCAACCGAGTGACGGTTCAAAGTGTTACAACGGAAAAAGTCATTGAGCGCTAATTTGGGAGGGTTTTATACTGAGGTTTTAGTCCCTCTGGAGGGGTTATCGTCGGGTGTATATCAGAGACGGCAATTCCAGTACTGACTGGTTATTGTTTCGATAGCTGTGACGCGCAAGATGTTTCGTCTACCCTATTACTGCTTCTGAGCGTGTGACATTCTTGAGCGTGTGACACACGCATTCGTTAGACGTCCGCGATCGTGGTTACGTACGCTTTCTTCCAAGTATTTGGTGGAAGGACCGTACGGATAACAATGGCCCACTAAGCCTGTCGGATGTAGGCTTCGTCACGGCGTTGCTTTGTTTTGTCGGCCTCTCGTAAACAGTCTGTCAACGGTGGACGCTATATTTACTGCCTATATTAATTTATTATATATGCCAATATTTATTTGGCCTACTTACAGTCTGCAAAAACATCAAGGTTCCAACGACTTCTCTGTATGGCACTTTACAACCATAATTGCCTACACTACCTTCGCTCCAGTTCGTCTCGATAGGTACAGAAACACTGCTTGCGTCATTCATATTCATATTAAATTTCTCTAGTATATTTTCAATATACCTGCTTTGATCTACTGAATCTACTAATTTTAACTCCATTTTTTTTCTTTTTTTTTCTTTTTTTCTTTTTTTTTTTTCGTGGAGGGAATCCGCACGGACACAGGGAAAAGAGCGACGTGGTAGTGTCAGACTCCACTAATTTTAACTCCAAGAAAACTCTACTTCTTTTGTACTCGTAATTTTGAACTCTTTATTCAAATAATTGAAAAGTTTATCGATTAGAAATTCAAATACTGTTACTGCTACCAGTTCATCATCTACGTATATAATCAGGAAGATTAATTTGTTATTTTTTGTATAAGCATAAAAACAAGAATCTGTACTACTCTGATAAAATCTTAAATTCGAAATAGATCTGTTCAAACGTTCCGTCCAACATCTCGAAGACTGCCTTAAACCATATAGGTTTTTTATCAACTTACAAACGCGATTCGTACCATCATCAAAACCCTCAGGTTGTTTCATGTAGATGTCTTCTTTCGGATTTTCATATAAGAATACGGTTTTAACGTCAAACTGTCCAAGGTGTAAATTATTTTTTGCAGCAATACTGAATATTGTAACCCAAACGACATTCATATTCAAGGGCACAATAATATGACCTTCCTTTTACTTTTTACTTCACCAAACTTTCATTCTTTCGTAACAGCGGTGTCCACCTAACAGGTGTGGCGATGCTCGACCACGGAACTTTCCAACGGCTCCGTGATACAAACCGCTATACCTTCGAAGAATAAAGTCGACAGGCCTAATGTACCATCGATATCCTTACGGTTCTTTTGCCGAATATTCGGAAGAATGCATTCGCTGTAACCGTCACGGACATCTAATAAACGATATCGAGAGGTAAAGAAAGAATCCGTTTGGTTTCGAACCAAAGATCCATTCTGTCCCGAGCTGTGAAGTGCGAAATGTTATCATAGCGAAGCAAACACAACTAGAGACACGTGATTATTGACTCTTGAAAGTTGCTTGTTAATAGTTTAATAAACATTTTGTTGAAAATCAAGAGTATTTCTTGTGGGCACCTTCACCAACGGTCACCTCACAGGTATACAGAAGAAAGCGAAAACTGAACAACAGAGCAGAGGTAGAGTTTACCTAAAAGTGAGCATTACTTCAACGACACCCAAAAATTCAGGCGAATCCACTATGGCTCGTGAGCAAGAAAACCGCATTAAACAGTTGAAACTGAAGCAAGAAGCGTCCAAGAAAGAAGTAGCCTTGTTTCAAGCGGTACTTAATATTATATATTATATATAAATTAATGAAGGAAGGTCAGTAAATGTCATTCAAGTTTTTTTTAGACGATTTAGAGCCAGAATATGTTGCATTTAGATATATTTAGATTTATTTAGATTAGTCAATGCAGGAACGTATTAACCTAAAAATAGCGTTTAATACGTCTAAAGGACGCGCTCTAGATATAATTAAAAATGCAAAAACCGAGGCTAATACGCAAAATCCATCAAACACACTAGTCCTAAGAGTTAAGGAACTACTCAAATCTTTACAAGATCACGGCAACGTACTAAAGCCTGTAGGATCAGGATATCAAACATCACCAGAATCTACATCCCGTCAGTATAATTTGCGCAATCAGAATCAGGAAGGTATTCGATCAGAATCGCGAATTCAATCGAACTTCACGACAATCATTCATCGATCATCACGTGTAGTTTTTGCAATGGTCCTCACGCCTTACGAAATTGCGAGAAATTCGTGTCAGTGTCCATACCGGAGCGATTAAATCTCGTGAGAGGAAGAAACCTTTGCTTTAATTTTCTGCGTAGTACTCGTTCCGTTTACGAATGTCAAGCAGACAACTGCACGCATTACCATAAACGGCACCATTCTGTTCTGCATTCGAGTACGGTTTCACTCATCGCAGCCAGCTCAAACACATCTAATATGTCATTCGTCCCATATACATCCAACTGTTATCTTACACTGTTATCTTATTCTAATCGCAACGGAGACGCACAATCGTGTATAGACTTATTGGATTGCTGCTCCGAGACGCATGTTTTGTCCGAGAAAATGTGCAAGCGTCTCGGTAAACACGCAAAGAATTGTTGTATCCTCACACGGAACCAATCAAATGACATCAAAGATCAATCAAATCGAGCACGAATCCAGTTACGCACCCGTAATTATACGGCAGAATAAACATTTTTAATTCTTATTGAAGTATCGTCACTAGTTTCGTTGGAAAATATTAATCGCAACAATTTAAAATTTAATATTTGCTGATCCAAAATTTGATCGATCTTCTGATGTCAATGGTCTCTTTGGAGCTCGTCTGTTTTGGACCGACCTTCGCGTAAATAAAATTAGCCTAGCGACCAAACTCATTCGATTACATAACACAGAAGTAAGCTGGATCGTCGCGGTCAAAACGATAAGAAATTGTCAACAACGCAAAGCAATCCGTAACGCAATGCTCAAGGCACCATGGTGGATTGTGAGAGGATCAGTATTATAAAATAACGGGAGAAATTGCTGCTGCAATCTGTCAAATATATTTGGAATAAATTAAATAAATATAAATATATAAATACCGTCGATAGACGCTCGTACAACGTATTCGCAAAGATAGAGTGTGAACACTCGCGGATAAATCGTATACTTCGTTAATCGCAAATAATAGCGCGGATAAGTAGTTCATGTAATAACTCGTATAATAACTCGGATAATAACTGTCTCGCTCGCGATCGCGTCTGTTTATACTAGTCGGAGGTGGGGGGAGTCGGAAAATTTGAATTTGTCTTTGATCGACGGTTGACCTCAACGGCGACATTGTTTTGCCCGAAGATTATCTAACGTTATATTTCGTGCGTCAAGGCGGTGTCCGTGTTCCGAGGCACAACACATGAGTCGCTCTTAAGTCGTCTTCTTCCTATGACTCATGTGCCGCTACAGCACTACCGGACGATGTTAAAATCTTTACGAACATAGAGGAATACTCCTCAACGAGAATTCTTTCTCTCGAGGAACACGCGTGTGAAACACCCTACATAACACACACCACATGCGATTCAACTGGCAGACACAGTGTGCAATCACGAAACTAAACAAGCGCATAAATTGGTATTTCATCCCACCTCGCGCACCATACTTAGGCGGATTATGGGCAGCCACCACAAGGTCACTCAAACACAACGTGATTTTCATGGTAGGAAACACATCGTTCGCATACGAAGAATTATCCACTAACGTGATAGCAATTGAAACGAATTTGAAGTTCAGGCCATTGATCCCATTATTCTCGGTTCCCAATGACCTCGATCCTTTGAAAATAAGTCATTTCTTAAAACGTGACTGATTAACGATACTATATTCGAAACAGGTCAATTATTCCCATGGTAAAAATACAACCATCGAGACAGCACTGGTGGAGCAGGTGGCATAAAGAATATCTCAACCAAATAACGATCGAGAAAAAATGGCATCGGCACGGCGCAACAAGTTCAAAGGAAAGCATGATGGCCATATCAAGAGACGATAACACGACAATGCCAGTGAGGTGTAGGATGTGAAAGGTGTCAAAGGAATACTCGGCGTATTAATTTAACAGTGCGTTTATTAATGTTACTTGCGCGTGTTACTTGGGCCGGATTCGGACTGTTGCTTTGCACTCTCTGTCACGAGCTTTCTTCGAATCTTTTCTATGAGGTGCCGAGGTCTCTGGAAGAGAAAGTTCTTTTTCTGGGTAGGGAAATAGATTTTTTCTTGCCGACGTCTTGGTCTCGGACGTCGTTTCGTGGGCTATGTGATCAACTCGTGCGCTTCAATCCTGGATTTTTCCTTACGGCCATGTGCCGCTACATTACCCTCATCACCAGCTAGCGTCTTTTTTTTTTTTCGATGTCGTCGGGTATAACGAAAGCGAGTTGTAATCATTTTTATTGTAAAGCTTTTACCGCCTCATTGTATTGTCTCATTTGGCCTCTCGTAAAGTTGTAAAGAGCTTTTGTCTGCTTTGTAATCGCGCGAAAATACGTATGGCGATGACGCGAGTTTGCGGAAAATGAAAACTTTCTTCGTTCTATGTCGTGCGATCGGGTGTGGCCTGATCTTTTTCGATTCGTTCTTTTAACCAAGGGCGTGTATTTTCGTCCAGTCACGGGGAGACGCGATCGCTTGATATAGCGCGTCAACGGGAGTCGTAAATTCCCGTTACGATTGCACGAATCGACACTACGAGCAGGGCGATACCCTTATTTTTTTTGGGATAATAGGGGTGATTGGTTTTTAATATAACTGGAATCCACACTTATATAATCTATATCTATTTATTTTAACCAGCCTACAATACTTATTGCGTCGACCGATAGTGTGGGACTTCGTCATGTCGGAAAGTACAATAATTGATTAATCCGAAGATTGATCGATTTGATAAATAGAGCACCGAGAACTTGACTTTTGATATTTTTCGATATTCTAAGCGATTTTGTTCGTCAGGGTTTAAGATGTATGCGGTATGATTTCTGAAGAAAGACTAACTGCCCTAACATAAATTTCTTGTCCTCTCGGGGAGACGACCCCCTCCGCGCTCGGATTACGCCACCGCTCGCGCCGATGATCATGTCACGTAAAATAATAAAAAAAACACAAAAAATAATAAAAAAACATAAAAAAAAGACAGAATTTATTTCTTCACACTTGATTTACACTTGACTTCCGAACTCTAGGAGCGACTTTTTAAGACTGAAGCTCTTACAATTCCACCTTTAAAAACTGATTTGTTTCTTTCTTTGTCATCCCTTAATATCCCCACTATCCACGCGTTTGTTAGCCGTTCTCGAATATTCGGCAAAAGGACCGTTGGGATATTGAGGGTTCATTGAGCACTTCGCCTCGCCGACATACACTGTCGCCGAGTGCGGCCGCATCTTTATTTCTATCATCAGCGGTTCCGAAGCGCGGCCCGGTCTTTGATGTAGATCGAGGTGTAGTTGATGTTACAATCACGTATACCGACTTCTTTGTGAAATTAAAGAACGGATCGAATCGACGTTTCTGGAACTCGCGGCCGGGCAGAAACCATGCGCTTGTCGATACATTGTATGCCCCGTCGGGAAGATGAGACGATTCGTGTATGACGCTAGAGAACCGCGAGAGACGGTTAGAAACACGATCCATATCAAGCTTCGCGACGTAACATGGCGTATTTAGAAATGCTTGCCGAACCGTTGGTACAAAGAATTCTGCCGACAATCGTATTCCGGTGACACAAATCATTTCGGCAGCTATTGCCTTAATGGCAGTTCGTATTCCCAATAAATCAATCGGCAAAATTTCTATTCAGTTGCTCATATCATGGCATTTGATTGCTGCTTTCAACTTTCGATGTAAACGCTCTACCATACCGTTGGATGCTGGATGATAGGCCGTTGTGCGCAAATGCTTGACGCCGAGCAACCGACATAATTCTTCAAACCGTTTGGACTCGACTTAGCATTCGGATGTTATTTTCAAGGTAAACGCCGAAACGGACTATCTAGGAAGGAAGGAGAGTTGACGTAACGGTTGACGCTTCCATATCGGTGGTGGGGATGGCTTCGGGCCAACGTGAGAAACGGTTGATACACGTTAGACAATATCGGTAGCCTTGCAAATATCGTATTACGATGTGGAGGACTGGTATATAGGAGGTTTGATCGTGAGATTTACTCGATGTTATAGTTTGTTGTTGTAACCGTCGAATATATTTACAATGATAATTTAGTATACAAATTATATTCGCTGAATCGTTCGTACAGAGTAAAAATCGCAAAGTCGAATTGCTAATTGATACTTGATAAAATGCTCGCTAGATACTCGTCGATAACTCGGTAGAAACTCGTAGACACTAATTCGTATAACGACTCGTATAGTATCTCGTATAACAACTCGTATGATAACTCGTATAATGACTCCAACAATAACTCGAATAATAACTGATTTGCTCGCGATCGTGTCCATTTATTTATACTGGTCGGGGGAGAGTCGGAAAATTCGAATTTGTCTTTGATCGACGGTTGCACTTAGCGGTGACATTGTTTTGCCCGGAGTTTGTATATCGTTACGTTTCGTGCGTCAAGGCGCAAGTCGCTCTCGATTCACCTCGTCTTATGGCTCATGTGCCGCTACAACGATAATGTGTATGTGTACGTGCTCGAAACGGCCAGCTAACGCTCTGAATGTTAAGGTAGTTGTAGATATGTTCCTGGCGACTTTACATCACTGACAGGGAATGCATTGTCGTGTCCAGTTTCGACAATCTTTATTCATCGATGGCCAGTCGAAATGCGTCATGATCAGGTTCTGTGTAGCGCGTATCCCTGGATAGGAAAGTCTGTGTATTGAATACGCTGCGCCGCATGACTTTTGGTACATACTGTCGTACTTCCTGGTTTCGCCTGACACGTCGCAAAATACTTCCACGTCCTAATCGGGAAAACGTAGCTTTTTTAGTTGTAACGCGTATGTGCCGGAGTTGAAGGTTTCGCGTAACTCGGTATGGTTCTCTTACGCGGCAACGAGAGTTTGATGGTCCAGATTTTCCTATCGCTTCGATCTGGGACAAAGTGTCAGCCACGTTATTGTCTAGACCTTTGATATACCGGATGTCGTTCGTAAACTGCCCGATATAATCGAGCTGTCGGAATTGGCGCAGCGAACACATATCGAGGTTTTGGTTAAACGCGTACGTGAAGATCACAAAGTTTCTCCCTTTCACGGCGTTTCTAAACCGTTTAACCGCTGTGTACATCGTGAGTAATTCGCGATTATATGCGCTGTACTTTCGCTGTGCGGGAGTGAGAGCTTTCGTAAGGAATCTCAGCGGCTGCAATGTGTCGTTCACACGCTACTGCAAGCCGCTCCTACCGCGTAATCGGACGCGTTTACTGTCTAACGGTCATGTCGGCTGACTGGCGCGCCTGGTATCGGATGGGCTAGTATCGCGGCGTCAGTGTCACAGTGCCATAACTTTTTTTTATTTTTTTTCTTATTTTTTTTTTACTTTATTTGGTAGACTTTTTACAATTAATTCTCATTGAGAATTATAAGTAAATTATTTTGGCCTGGTACTGTAACTTGGATTATAAGAGTTTATAGTATGTTTGATTTTAGTCGAATCTAATGTTTCAATCTAAAGGGTATTGTATTTCTAGTCTGCAGATCTGATCCGTCGTGTCAAGTAATTGGGTAACTAATAGGTTTTGGTGGTTGTTAACTCTTGTATTATATCTGTTACTGAACTTGGATACTTCTTCTTTGACTGTGGGTATCTTAAAGTCGCGGTGTATTATTTCGTTGGTAACGTACCAAGGTGCATCTATTAAGGATCTTAGAGTTTTTGATTGGAATAGTTCGAGAATTTCTATGTTGGAATTACTCGCTGTTCCCCATAGTTGGATCCTATAGGTCCAAACAGGTTTTAATATAGATTTATATAGCATTATTTTACTCTGCATGTTTAAATTGGAGCGTCTGCCAGTAGAACTTTTTAAATTTTGATTTCAGTTGTTTGGATTTATCTACGATGTGCCATTTCCATGTCATTCTTCTGTCCAGAATTATACCCAGATATCTGACTGTATCTTTATTTGGAATTGGAATATTATTTATGGTCACCTGTGGGCAGGATTGTTTTCACAACGTAAAGGTTATATGACTGGATTTATTTTCATTTATTTTGAAGTGCCATTTGTGGAACCACTTTTCCATAGAGTCGTGAGCTCGCTGGAGAGTTGAGGAGGCAATTATCGGGTTCGAGTAGAATGCTAATAAAGCTGTATCATCAGCAAATGTCGCTGTGGTTATCTCTGTTAAAGTTGGTAAATCGGCAAATATAAACCTTCCTAAAATCAGCTCTCGACATTCTCTAATACTCTGAACCGTTACTCTGTTTTGGATTCGTATAATAAAATGTTACTACTGCTGCGGCTCTCGGCAACAATGTATATCGCCGAAACGAAGTGCCGATCGAGCCATCAATATCCCAACGGTCCTGCGATCGATTCCGCTATATATATGATCAAAGTAACGTTGACGCTGTAATATAAAATTGATGTGAAATTGATTTTTTAAACAAGGGTGAAAATTTAAATTGACCATGTAAATATAAGGAAATAATATTTCTATATGCAATCAAATAATTTATGTCAAATAAACTATTTTGTTCTAAGTTTAAGTAAGAAGTGGAAAATGGAACACGATACATCATGAAATGGGGCAAATAATGATTTTAGGTAAAAGTAAATAATTCATGAGAAATTATTACCCGATAAATATCTATCTACATAAATTTGAATATCATCGAGAATTTCATTTTGTGGGAACAAAATCGTATTCTCGTACATTAAAATCGAAGGTAGAAGGGGTTTGAAATGAAATTGGTTAATCTTGATTTTTTTTATTATCAGGAAGGTTGTTAAAAGTTCAACTGCACAGAAAAAAGTTATTTGCTAAACAACTGGCGGTATTGGTATGATATATGACAGTCAATCGTATTTTAGATTACGTTCTCCAATTCAATTACAATGGATTCAGTTACAACTGGTCAAGTTCTTGGAAGACTAAATTTCGGAATTTGAAAATTTTGGAAAACTATTACAACGGTCTTGTTTCTCCTTTCATGTAAAAGTTCTAATTTTGAAGGCAAAAAATATTTTTCGTGCAATTCCTCGTCAATTAAAATGAATATATAATTAATATGTACTCTTTCTATTTGTTTCGTAAAATATAAAAAAAAACTCAACGTAATTTCGGTAGCTGTTTCAATTCAATGATTCAAAATCAGTAAAAATATATATCATTTAATAACATTTTTCCTTGTTTAAAGCTAAAGAATGGTACCATTAGAAAACAATCAGCAAATTAAGAATGAAATTTGAAGGCAATTTAAGTAGCAAAAAGGTTTGTTACTCAGTTGATATAATTCTATTCCCACTATTTTAATAAAAAATGTATATCAAATTTTGCAGCGGAAGAAAGCAATTAGGAAAATCATTTCTCTGCAAAAGTAAAATATCGGGAACAAACAAATACAGATTGCGCTATAAAATACTATATAAATAAAGTAAATAAATAAAAGACTACAATGTATATCAACTACGGAGGATTCAGGAATACTGGAAACAAAGTACGCGTTATGATAAAATGCGCAAGAAATAAAATCGAAAAGCAGCAGGTAAGAGAGAAAAGAGAAAAATAGTAGTCATGAACCAGAACTTCGTAAAACACAGTTAACTCTTTGTCCTACCCGCTAACTCTCGGTCATGCGTCGAGCCATTCAGATGTTTAGACGTGTGCTCGAACCTGCGCAAAATATATGCGTCTTATGATATATGTATTTCGGCGAAACGAAAAGAATTGTGAAACAATAAACACGTTTAGGCACAACTAATACTTTTAAGATGTTTGGGAAGTAATTATGATCGGTTAATCAGCGAAGAAGAATGATTTATTATTCGAAAGTGGATAATGCATTAGTAACAATTTATAAATTAATACTTAGTTTAAATTAATAATATGTGGTGGACGGTGAAACGTGTAAATTTAAATAATGGCGAGACAAGTTGATCTCGTCAAATGTATTCACAAGTATTTTTAGATGTAGAATACAGAGCGCTAGTCGTAAGCGTTGCTCGCTCGGTGCTACCATATACGTTACAAGGATACTCGATACCGATACCAATTGCTATACTGATTCGCTCGACCGATGATGTCTGGAGAGTGTCACGTAAACACGAGACTTAGATTGTAAAAAAAGAAGGTTGAGCCGTAACCCAACTCTTAACTTTCTTTTATCAAACTGTATTATAAATTCAATGATTACTTGCTGCTTGCTGAAGTCTCGGCTAATATATGTTTTGTTTTGGTGATGATTGAGGGGCTCGATGTAGGTTATAACGATAAGGTGGTGACGCGTGTGAAAGAGCCCTAAGGTCGGGGAGGAAGTCTTACCTCTTATGTAGATTAAGATGTGGTCGATGTCACAAAAGCATGGCCGTCTATTTATACTGGTCAAGTAGTACCGGAAGGTTTGAACCTGACTCCGGCTGACGGTTGCACGTAGCGGGGATATTGCTTTATCCAGAGTTTGTTTATTACATTTCATGCGTCGTAACTGTGTTAATCCTCCGTGGAAAACAACTACACGAGGCACCCTCGATTCGAATTGTCCTGTAACGCACGTGCCACTACAAATGTTTTGAAACACTCGTAGAAAATTAGTAATCTTCAACTGTGTGATATTCTTCGAAACAATGAAACACAATAGGAAAACACAATATCGCTACCATCACTATCATTACCAGAAGAACGTACCGAATCATTATCCGCAATAACATACTTCTCACTACTATCATCGATATTAGATTTTCTTTTTACTAACGTGATAGGTATAAGGGTTGTTTAATTCTTTTAGGCAATTGTGACCTAAACGTGTGAACGTAACGAAGAATTACACGTAACTAAAGTAAGAAAATATCGAAAACAAGTAAACCAAGAAAGCCTTACAAACGGTGCGTGAGAATTTTATTTTCAAGCAGAATTTTCGATTCTTCGACAACATATAGTCGCTATAATAATTCCTATATTAATAAATATTCAAAAACTGAAAACATTAATTTTAAAGCGCAAAGCATAAGTCTAACAAAATATTACACTAATATAAGAAAATAGTAAATTCCAATTTTTTCATAAAATATTAGAAAGAAATAAAAATGGGACGCCGATCACGGCTTTACGCGTATTTCTAAAGTCAAGATCTTTATCGGCCAAATATTCATAAAGATGTGCTGCTAAAATCATCATTTCCATGAAGAATGATTTCATTTTTGGTCCAAAATATTTCCAGAAAGATATATTCAGACCAAAAATTTTGCAGTTTTAGAAGGCAGCTCAGATATTATACTGAATCCTACATTAATTAATATTAATTTCTTTTCTATAAAAGATAACTTACATAATTTTAAGTAAATTATCACAAAATTTTTTAACCAAACTAATCTTTTCCGAAAATTATAAAATACAACTTCTGATTTCAATTGAATCGTTAATAATCGTTTATTATTATAAATAACCAATTAAAAAACGAATTATGATCGTGTCAGTTAGGTTCTTTTTTATTTGTTATATCAAAATTGGAAGCTTTATACACGTTATAAGATAGGTTGTTAGCTTTGTAAAGTACAACGAATATAACATAGCTGCTGACTTAGCACTAAGTTTAATTTCCAAGGACTCCATAAAGATTATACGCTGAAACGGTCGAGCGTTCTGCGCATCTTTACAGGAAATACTCCCTCGTAAAGAGAAGCTAAAAATGATGTGGCAGAACAAAAGAGACAGAACAAGATAGAGGAAATGACAATGATAAGGAACAAATAGATACGACTACATACATAGGTACGGAATGTTACTTGAACGAAGCATTCTGCAAATAAATGATAACCCTCGGTCGTGAAGTAAAATGAATTTTACGGAGAATAGGCGATTTCTCCTTTTCATTCAAATACACGAACTTAACATTCTCTTATCTAACGAATAATTTCGAATTGTATAAAAAAACATCGTAAGATGTAAACACACATTATATAGATATAAAAAGAGAATAGTATAAATGTTATATTTTGTGAATAAATGTGTTTAGAACACACATAATTTTTATTCTTGTATGTTTTTCATCGTCCTTAGCCCTTTTCTTTAAAAACAAGTATGCCATTTGTTTCATGTCAACAGTTTTCAACTATTAGTGTGCTGAAGGCAGATGAGTAATATGTATATAGATAATTCGTGCAGTATATGCATACTACAAAAATTGTATCATACGAAAATTTGTTTTCAATATTAATTGATGTGCGGTCGCTTAAATTCTGAATAATTCTATTAGGGATTCGTTCAATTGTTCGATTGTTTTATTAGGAACGAAATAGAAACACGTAACAGTAACTTAATTAAATCTTAAATTTAAACTCCTTTTTCCGTGGTGATACTGAAATCTTTAAATTTTGGTTTTAGTGGTACGGACTTTAGTGTACGGAAGAAGTGCTTTTCTCTAATTATATTGCTCAGTGGCTTGATAGTGAGGGCTAAGCGAACATCATATTTTGCGGATTACAGTAGAGCATTTGACACGACTAATCATAATTAATTTTGAGCGGTGACTTTGGCGTGACTAGTTCCATGCTCCTGTGACATCGACTACACCTTAATCCACGTCAGAGATAAGACTTCCTCCCCGACCTTCGGACTCTTTTGCACACGTCATCACCTTGTGGCGGCACTCGACACTAAAAATACCACCACTTGACACTAACTAATATCGGACAACGGCAGCGCAGTGGTTAGCGCCTTAGGTTACTATCGTTTGGAACCTGGGTTCAAATTTCGACGACCGCAGTCCAAGTTTTCTCCCGCGGCATCAAAAATGTTGGAATACAACGATATTATACGCATAGGCACAAATACTCTTACACAGGCACCCACACAGGCATTTGAACAGGACACTTACACAGGTCATACTCATTATTACTGTATAGAGAGTAGGGTTCAAAATATTTAAGGGATCATGGGTCACTACTTACGTCTAGTCTGTGAGAGTAACTGGCCAACTGTCAACAATCTCCATACGTTGTTAATTATATCACATTTGGTTCTGTAGTTCTGTTTAATAAATATCACTGAATATTATTTTAACATAAATATTGTGTCTTCCACAGATTATTATTCTTAACTTTAAAATTAAATTCTAACAAAAAATGAGGAGAAAAAATGCAGCAAACCCCAGCAACAACATTGGCGACCCGCAGCAGAACCTGTCTCACCCTACACACTAGCAGTAGCGCACTATCACTAACTACCACAACTAACACTAGCAAGCGACAACTACACACTACAAATACTACCACCACACCTCAACCTTATCATCCCTAAACCAGTAAGCTCAGGCAGTTATTATACTACCTCTGTAAGACTATTGTAATTGAATTTATAATAAAGTTTAATAAAAGAAAGTTCAGAGTTGGGTTACGGCTCAACCTTCTTTTTTTTTACAATCTAAGTCACAAGTTTACAAGACACTCTCCTGGTTGCCATGTTATCTAAGAGGTGGCCCAGGATCGCGGGTGGTACGAAACACAGCGACTCGCGGAGACCGCCGTGGCATGCGCAGTGCGCGCCATCCGGAGATTGGGCCTGAACGTGTCGCCGACCAAGTCAGAGGCACTGGGGTTCTTCAACCATCGCACTAGAGGAGCCCCCTCTCCTGAACTCTGAAGTCCCGGTGAGATCCCAGATGAGGTATCTCCCATATGGGCCGGAGATCTAATGGCCAACCGCCGCAGCCTGACCTTGCTGCGAAGGCTACACAGGACGACCACTATCCGCATAGCGAGGGGATATAGAACGATATCCCATGCGTCGGCATCCGTGCTAGCTGCGTCACCTCCGTTCGAACTACAAGCCCTCGCATTCCAACAGGTGTATGATCACCTGAGGGATCTGGGCTCGGGCGACGGAGGAACGTAGCCCACCAACTGTGACCGGCCGGTCCAAGACGTCTGGAGGAAGGCAGAGCGAAGGATATGGGAAAGGTGGCGCTCCCAATTGCTGGCATTCTTCCCAATTGGGAAGCCTGGAGGGACCGCGGAGGAGTCCCACTCACATTCAGGATGACGCAAGTACTCACCGGCCACGGCGTGTTCGGGGAGTACCTGCTAAAAATTCAAAGGAAGGTGACGTCCATCTGTCACCACTGCCAAGAGGAGGAAGACACGGCACAGCACACACTGGAGCGCTGCCCAGCGTGGGAAGAACCGCGCCACGTACTACGCCTCACCATCGGCGATAGGCTAGCCCCTGAAGCGGTCATAGAGGACATGACGAGGGGCCAACAGGAGTTAGCCGCCGTCCGCAACTACTGCGAGCAAGTAATGCTAGCGAAGGAGCGGGCGGAGAAGAACAGAAAGAAGAGAGGCGACCCCGTCGGAGTGGTTCACCGAAGAGAACCGATACGACGCCGCGAGACCGCGGCACCACCACCATCGCCGTTATAAGAGCGCGGCGAAGGAGCCGTCAGACTGAGGAGGGTCTGGGCTCCCCCTCAGACTCTCACGACGGCCCAGGCAATGCGGCATTAGGGGGGGAGTGGTCCCCCCCTTGCTGCCAACCTCAACCAGGATGCTTCCCACAACAACAAAGGGAGACGACGACAAAGGAGTATTGCGGTAGCAAATCTAAAGAAAGGAACCGGGACTCTCCTGACAAGCGTCATGAAGACCACCGTGAGGTTTTAGTCGGTAAGAGTCCGACACTACCCGCCGCCCCCCAGAGGGCGGCCAGGCGTCCATGAGGATTTCCCGACGGTACACACAAAAAAAAAAAAAAAATGTTATCTAAGAGGTCGTACTCAAGCAGTTAGATGTGTCAATACATTCTTTAGACAGATAGAAGTTTCCTTCGGAATACTGCAAGACCCTAACATTGGTCCTCTTTTATTCAACTTATTTATCAACGACGTTGAATCCATAATTACACACTGTCATTAAAATCCATAAGCAATATTCCGAAAACTTGCTATAAGCAAGTTTATGATATGATTCTAAGCTCGCTTGGAAAAATTTCATTTTGTTATTAGGTTTTATCCGTTATTCTATCTATCTCCACATCGGACTAACGTTGCTGCTAACAATTGCATTAATGAGCAGGAAGATTCGTACACTCACTATCTCGACTTTTTTGGCTGTTCTTTTCCCTTATTTTTAAGTCGTACAAAGTCTTTGTTACGTAATTTTTCTTAGCTCTGTGTGTATTATATTCACTTGTTTCTTTCTTGATCTTCTCAAAAAGTGTAATAAATAAATAAAAATTCATTAGCATAATTTCAACAACTGTAAGTCTTAGTTCCGCTAAAATGTAGTATTAATCAATATTCTTCGTAATATTGTCAAAATATAATACTAACGTATAGTAAGATCGGTCGGTTAATTTTCCCAAAAACGAAGCAGCGAATTGAAGATCGTTATATATTTTATATTTTCGTATCGAAATGGTGTTTGGCGTACGGTGTACAAGAAATACTCTCGGTGTTCCATAATATAATTTATTTAACAATCAACAATCCTCGATTATTTTCTCGCTTCTCGACTATATTTGACTCTTTGCACTTCGCTGTTCAAAAACCTATGAATTTTTAAACAGATTGTATTTTTCATAAGGAATTCACCCATAGTCGCTTGCAAATTGTAGTTCATATTTTAACATTTATACATTGCCTTGAATCTCATAAGTACCATAACACTGCAATTAGTGGATGAAAATTTTGATTGGAAATTTTTAATGTTGCGCATTATACCAACGCATTTGATAAAAATGTAAAGCCCATCTCGTACTCGCGGTTTCAAAGTGCACTGGAAGTGGTGTCTTTGATATTGTGGAAAATCTCCCAAAAGAAAAATTCCAAGTGATCGCGATTCCCTTTCCGATTTTCGACTTACGAACTCTCGTTTCCGTTTTACCGTTTTCTGCGGTGATCGCAACACGGCTTTCCCGATGAAGCCCAGTCCTTTCGTATGAAACGCCCTTTAACTTCTACCGCTTCGAGCGTAAAACTCGAATATCGTTACTCACGATACATCCTAATACCAGCAGCTCACAGTTCTACTTCGAGGAAACTTTATGCACGCTCACAGACACGCCGACACATATGCGCATCGAGAGAAGAACTCGGCTAGCTGCAGCCCCGGCGCGATTGTATTCGTATTGGATGGCGTTCTACCAACTGCCAAGCTTTTACGACTTACGTGCTACGTTGCTCGCTTTACGTTTATGTTCTATACGTAACGTTATGTCCTCGTAACTTCGTCCAAGCGTGTCGATTGCACCGTCGAAACTTCCAGTTTCGAAGCATCGACGATATCCAGAGGGAATGGGAGAGCGGCTTACACAATAGACAAAAGCAAGGGACAATGACCGGAAAGAAATAAGAATTAAGGGACCGGTAAAGACATCGATGAAAATACACTGATGGCAATGTAGATTCGGATACTTGTAATATGAAAGCCATAAATGAAAAATATGATCTGCCACATGTTCCATTTATGATGAAAAAGCACTTTTTAAATTTCATATGCACCTGAGTCTTTTATTACGCGGCACATTTTTTATACCATACAATTTTACACGGTTTTATTTACTTCTACACAGTTTTCTCACAGTGTTTATTTATTATTTACCTTTTACATGATTTATTTAACACGTTTTGGTTACAGATACTTTTTTTAACACGTTCGTATTTGCACGATTTTCTTAATATGTTTTACTCAATTTTCTCTTCAAATCCAGGAAATCAAGATCCTTAATAGATGCAGCTTGGTACGTTACCAACGAAACAATACATCGCGACCTTAAGATACCCACAGTTAAAGAAGAAATATCCAAGTTCAGAAACAGATATAACATAAGAGTTAACAACCACCAAAACCCATTAGTTACCCAATTACTTGACACGATGACTAAAGACTAAAAAGACAATACCCCTTAGATTCAACTAGAATCAAACATACTACAAACTTTTATAATCCAAATTACAATACCACGCCAAAAAAATTTATTTAAAATTCTGTATGAAAATTGATTGTGAGTAATCTACTAAAAAAAAAAAAAAAAAAAAAAAAAGAAATCCAGGAAATCGACAAACGCTTTCGTCAAGATACAAATCATATTTTGTTATCGCTGTGATATAGACAAACAGGTGTTTTAGAATTAGAGTAGGAGTATACGTTCGATAAGCATCAGTTTGAACGTTCAGTACTTGAACAAGTAAAGCGCATTTGATTTGATTTGATTTGAAGACAATTGAGATTATATTCTTTTAAATTTCTTAAATCTGTATAAGATACAAAATATAGTAAGGAGCGACGATGAATAAAATTTCGACTTTTGGAAAAAAATATCTTTCTTATTTACCTGAACACGCTGCCATTTCTCTCGTGTATTTATCGAATAAAATGTTATCGAATGCATTTCTGTATGTTAAATTGCTTTTTTCACTGTTTGCTATAGTTTAGCACGAGTTTTATGCTTTGTTACAAATCAATTGTTTCACGACCTTTTCTACACGATTTTTCTTACACGATACACGTCCATCCTGTAAAAAGAGTCCTTGGTTTTTGGAACATTAAAAAGATGTTAATAATAATTGCACTAAAAGTAATTAATAATAGTAATAATTGTAAAGCTAAACTAATATAACAACTGAAATAATGATAATTAATATAGCTTTATTACAAAACATGGCAAATGTATCATTTGTTCTCAAAAAATGTATATTTCATATTAAAATATACATAGTACTTTCTTTTAGCCACCAAGCGACATAAAAGGAATTCAATAAAAATGGTCTTTTCATATATTTCTGGTATGGCCTTCGTGTGGTGGAAATATGGTGCGTGAAAATAAGATTTTAAGAACAATTCAAATAATGTTTCTGATAAAATTCCAATAATTATTGTAGTTGTAAGTTCCAATAATTCAACATATAAAATAAACGTTGTGAATTGTTTTAAGTTGGTTTCCATAACCATTTAATTTATTAGAATTGCAAAATGAAACTTGGAACTTAAAAGAAAGAATTGTAAACTGATGAATTATCAAAAATATTCCAATGATACAAAAAATAATTTATTCATTTAATATAGTACGAATATTTGATTACTCTGATAAATGAAAATCTAAAAATCTAAAAATCAATAAATATCTGCAAAAAATAAATTTCTTCGAATACTATGAATACTCAATACTATGAATAATATAAATGTTATATTACAGAAACTTTACGGAAATTTGATAGAAGAAAGGAATTAGATATAAAAAAGATTCTGAAAATTCAAAAAGACTCAATGATAGAATACTTACCATTGTTCCATAATACAATAGTATATAAGCTTTTAATATAATTGACAATATCTAAGAGCAAGCTTTGAATGTTTTAACACTAGAACTACCCGTTCGACCTGAGATGAGTGACAGTCCCTGCAGGCCTAATACAGGTAACAAGGTACTGGGTACCTTGCGCGCTGGTTGGGCGCAACCACAACCCCTATGGTCCTAGGGGACTCGGGTTCAGTATGGCGAAAAATTAAACAGCCCATAAAACATAAGACACACTAGTTTTTTGCCTAATATTATGAGGTTAAGTATCTCGTCTAACTGAAAGTGTAAAATTTGCATTGCGGTGTCGAGTTTCATGAACATTTTAAGCATAAATCTATCGATATTTACCTGCTGTTGTTATTTTAACACTAGAACTACCGACGTTTGAGAGGTAACCATCTCTACCAAAACCAGCCAAAATGACCGATCTCTAAAAAATACGTAATAATGGAACATTTTTATACTTATTGATTTATTATTATCTTAGAAAAGGAACTATATGTTCTGAGATCATAAAAACTATATAATAACAACTATAATAATAACAATAAGTACAATATTGAAGAATATTTAGTACCCAAATCTTTGGTAACAAGAATATTAAAATAAATTTCCATTGGTAAATATAAGAAGTATAATATAATAATATAATAATATAATAATATAATAATATAATAATAAACGTAATAAGCATAATAAAATAAATAAAATACAAATATAACTTAAAGTATTAGGTACAAAAGTTAGCATTCGTAACATTTCTCACAAACGTTAACTTTCTTCTGCGTGCATTTTCCGCATACATATTTTTTACAAACATTGCAAATGATGGTGGTCCTATTATTATTACAATACCCTATCTGACAACATTTGCGTGAATAAGGTGAGTTCTTTGACGTACATTGGATCTCATATGCTCTTTGTTCTAGTCGTGATTTTTCATTGTCAGCGTCGAGCTTATAAACATAAACTCTTTTCTGGATATCTGCTCACCTGTGATTTCCTTATATAAAATCCAGGCATTTATGCCAGCTAAATCTAAAATATTAAAAAATACTTGAAGTGGCCATCTTCTTGATCCCGATTTCACGCTATATTTTTTAGCCATTTGGTCTGCTATATCTACTCCAAATTTTGTCTTGTTATAAAATTCGACCGTTTCAGGTAGGCCCTTTTAGCTTTTTCCTAAATAAGGAAATCCATTTACAACATACTTTGTTTGAACATCAGATGCCAGCCAAAATTTAATTCCGACTTTGTCGGGTTTATTCGGTAAATATTGCGTAAACCTGCATCTGGCTTTGGTTGGGAAAAGTAACTCGTCTATCGTAATGTTTGCGCCAGGTTTATAGCAATTCTGGCTGTTTTCAATAAACTTGTCCCATACGGATGATATTAGTGCGAATCTGTCATTTTTCAAACGTTGACTTCTATCATCTTTTTTGTCAAATCGAATAAACTTCAATATTTCAAGAAACTCATTCCGACTCATTGTGCTGGAAAAGAAGCTTGGTCCCCATTTTGTATTCCACAAATATGAAAGTTTCAAATCTTTCGCTTCGTATGCCCCCCGTGCGTACAATATTCCAAAGAATGCTTTCAATTTTGTTTCTGTAACTGTCCGTTTTTTACCCAAAACTCGAGAGGCTTCTGATTCGGTGCAAGATATTATACGTTGCAACATATGGCTGTCAATTAGTAGGGGAAATGTGTTAACTACTTTATCTTTCATGATTTTTTTTTTTTGCATATCCTGTGAGGCCGAATGTGTCTTTGAATATATTGTGCAAGGGTAATCTCCCAGAAACTGACCCTTCTTGAATTCTTTCCCACTTGGTTCCGTTTACGGCAATTTCATTTGTACTAGCCTGTACATTTTCAGTTTCACTTTCAGAACTTGAAAGTACTCGAGCGCGTCTTCTTTTGCGTATATTCAAAATGTTCTCTGACTCACTTTCTGAGGACTCATTTTCTTTGTCACGAATGTCACTATTTCTGTTATCACTACAAATTTCAATTTCTTTTTCCTCTGGTTCACTTCCTTAACACTCAGAGAATTCACTATCCTCGATATCAAAGCATTCCATTGGTATCCTTCTCAGTTTTTGCAACAATTTGGATGCTTCCAATTGTTTACATGTTCAAGGCTTGTAAAATATTGCTTTATAAAACGAGAAATCAGGTCTTATACCAGCGACTGTGCTTTACAGAATGATCAGTCATTTGACCGGTACTGGTATAAGTAGTCATGATGCAAAATTACTTTCATTCTAAATGAATAAAACAAAATTAAAGTTTATTATATTATTCCTTTAGTTATCCCCGAAAAAGTCATTACATCATTGCGGAGAAAAAATGTAACATGAAGTAGGAATTTTAAAATAAAATTGTCAAGCCAATCATTTTGACTGGCGTGGTAGTTCTAGTGTTAAACATGTATATACAAGGATATAAAAACGCATCAAGGATCAAATAAAAATACGACGAAGTAGAATTGGATGATAAAATTGAGTAATAAAAAAGGAATTGGCACTAGACCAAAAGCAATAAAATGTACAATGATGCTAAAGAAAGTAAAAACAGCCCAAGAAACTATTTGAAACAGTTAGGAAATTTAAAGTATAAAGAAATATAGGAAACAAACTTTCAAAAAGGAGAGTTATTTATAATTAGGCAAAGTCACATTGTCGATGTTATGTCACGTCTGTCTTCGTTAATTATTTGATATACAGTGGTTGTAGAAAATATTCGTACACTCTCTAAAATAGGATAACATTTTTAAAATTAGGCCAAACAACTTGAGTTATTTTAGATGTTAGAGCAATTTGATTATTAGATGACGTGTAATATTGGAAGAATTGCAATTGGTCGGAATGGTAAAGAAAATAGTGAAGGTCAGTTTCTACAATTTCTTTATCTCAGTATGTAATGAAAAATTAAAAAGTACATTTCGTAGATTTATGTTAAATATACATCAGGATGGCAATTTCATCAAAATCTGTTAACGTTGCTATGAGCTATAAACGATTAAAAATGGTAAAAATCGCAGTTTTTCGTTTATAACTTTTGGCTTATATTCGTAACAAACCTAAAGACGCTTACATCTTTCGACACCTATCGCTTGTTTCCGCATCAACCGATTTCGATAAAATTCTCAGCATATAGTATACAGTATGTTCGTTTTATCTAGAAACATACAAACATCTCGAAAATTATGGATGACACGAAAAAATGTTTGAAACAAGTGTTACACGATTTTGGGAGCGACGTATCATTCTGATATCGATTTTACTTTGTACTGGCCTTGAAAAGGGATGTAATATTTAAAATATTCTCGCTCCATATTCAAGATTTATTTATCGGTTATATTCAAAGTGCCCTAACTGTCAATTTTCATACAATTTTTACAATTGTAAGAAATTGAAGCGCTCTGATCATCAATGACCACCGTGGCGTCACAGGAGAAACCGTGGCTGGTCATATATGACCAACGTGGCAGTCAAAGTGCTTTTTTTTTATTTAGTAGATTATTTACAATCAATTCTTATACAGGATTTTAAGTAAATTATTTTGGCGTGGTACTATAATTTAGATTATAAAAGTTTATAGTATGTGTTACGCCGTATGAAGCGGCCAACAAGTCAGCCCTTATTACCTGACTGTCAACGGCCCTCATACCGTTATTTTGACTTTCTACAGACCCAAGGACCCACCATATACTCTAACGATAGTTTAATGTGTAACTTATATAGATGGGTCAATCGGTCTACACTAAAATTACGGGACGTAGAGTCCCAAAAAAGTACTTTATGTTTACAGCGGGCTATTCACCACTACCTAAAATTTATTACGTGCTGGTAACAATCGCGAATAAAACAGGTATCTGCCATACGGAAAGAGCGGATGTGTATACAAAGAAAAAAGGGACTTCATCCCAAAAGACAATATCATCCACTATCTAAGATGGTAGAAAGTCTCCTACTCCTGAGATGGCGAAAGAACGAACTGTGAGTCGAGTCTAGGCCAGTCTGTGCCACACATCTCCTGGGTTCCTTTGGCTTTTCAAGCCCTCGCGACAGTCAAGTCAACTGTTCGTACGACAATCGGGCATTCATACTAACTCCACGTTCCGTGTTAATAATCGAATTCACCGACTTCGCTTGTGTATGAGAGTGTGTATCCGTGCAAAATAGAAATAAATATATATATTAATAAAACTGTAGACTACAGTTTTATTCCAACTGAACTACCCCTATTATCTCAAAAGAAATACAGGGATCGACCTGCTCGTGGTGTCGATTGATACAATCGTAACGGGAATTTACGACTCCCGTTGACGCGCCTCCTCGCGAACGCGTTTCCCCGCGACTGGCCGAATTTACAGTATGTTTGATTCTAGTTGACTCTAATGCTTCGATCTAAAGGATATTGTCTTTTCAGTCTGCGTATCTGATCCGTCGTGTCAAGTAATTGGGTAACTAACGGGTTTTGGTGGTTGTTAACTCTTGTATTATATCTGTTACTGAACTTGGATTCTTCTTCTTTGACTGTGGATATCTTAAAGTCGCGGTGTATCGTTTCGTTGGTAACGTACCAAGGTGCATCTATTAAGGATCTTAGAGTTTTTGATTAGAATCGTTGGAGAATTTCTATGTTGGAATTATTCTCCGCAGGGAGGGCTCACTTATGTGAGTCTATGGGGGCTGGCAAACCCACGTTCCCGCAGCCAGTGAGGACCATCAGGACAAGCGTCTGGCTTACATGATTCCTCTATGTACACCGCAGGGAAGATCGCCGGGAGTGAAATGCGCTTGACCGCGGTTATAATCTCTTTACGTGGCCTTGGGTAGTAGCGCACCCACGATCCTGATGACCGTCGAGATAAATCCCGGGTACAAAAGTACTTTCAGACCCCCGCTTACGTGAGTCCTATCTGGGTCTGCCGAGCAAGGCTAGCAGGTCACCGAGCCGGCAGTGGCGTGGCCGTACATCCACACGATAGTCCGACCAATGACTTAGAATGGTACCACGGGGGCCGAGTGTGATCCCGGAGGGAGTAGCGACCCCTCTGCTCGACCAGTTCGAGTTTGGATTCGTGATGGCAGTGGTTGATGCCAAGATGCTGGCAGGACGACCCCCGGCCACTCCTGAACGGTTCGACGGCGAGTGAGCTGCGTACCAACTGGTCCGGAACCATCCTGGAGAGATGGTGGGGCTTAGAAAACGCCCCGTTTGACCTAAGATGAGTGACAGCCCCTGCAGGCCTAACTAATACAGATAGCAAGGTACTGGGTACCTTGTGCGCTGTTTGGGCGTAACCCCAACCCATATGGTCCTAGGGGACTCGGGTTCAGTATAGCAAAAAGTTAACGCTGAGGAATGAGCCGGTAAAACACAAGACACATTAGTTGGAATGTTCCCTATAGTTGGATTCCATAGGTCCAAACAGGTTTTAATATGGCTTTGTATAGCATTATTTTACTCTGCATGTTTAAGTTGGAGCGTTTGCCAATGAGCCAGTAGAATTTTTTTAGTTTTGTTTTCAGTTCTTTGGATTTATCTACGATGTACCGCTTCCATGTCATTCTTCTGTCTAGAATCATGCCAAGATATCTGACTGAATCTTTGTTTGATATTGGAATATTATTTATGGTCACCTGTGGGCAGGATTGTTTTCGCAGTGTGAAAATTATATGACTGGATTTATTTTCACTTATTTTGAAGCGCCATTTGTGGAACCATTCTTCCATAGAGTCGAGACCTCGCTGGAGAGTTGAGGAAGCAATTATCGGGTCTGAGTGAAAGTCAAAGTGTTAATCGATGTGTTAATCAATCTGTCATCACGTTCTCTATAAAATGTTATTAATATATGTATTTTTGTCGAGAATCTATTAGTACCAAACACACAAACTTTTTGGTAAAGTTGGAAAACGTAAATAAAGTCGTTAAGTTCCGTTAACAGGTTTCCATTGAATATCAACAGCCAAACATACAGGTAGTATTTCATAGTAGAAATTTTTTTCATCGTTTTAATATCAATTATTTATATTTATATGATATTCGATTCTAGTAGTGCACGTATGTATTTATTATTTAAAAGTCGGAATTTGAAAAGTTTAAAGTATTCTTCTTTATACTTGAGAAGGTTCATTATATCGGTTTGGTGATGGTCACATTTCTGCAAAGACAGATTTCAACAATCTGTTCCATCTCGAACAAGTCCTCAACTCATCGACGCTGAGATATAACTGAGTACATTTGTAGTAAACGACATTGCTTAAAACAATGTAGATACGTCTTTGGCGAGTGTCGATGAACGATGTATACATACAATATCCGTCAATATAGACGAGGCTTTGGTGAACTGTTTTCAAATTCTAGTGCGGATAGGTTGCAACTTCTATCAATGAACAATTTACGAACAGCTTACGAATTATTCACAAACAATTCGCAAACGATTCTGACCAGTATGAATGCAGCATAACACTATGTCGAAAGCCATTTGCAGTTGCTAGAAAATAGATATGTGTACATGTGTATTGTACGAGCGTGGAATGAAAGAGAGGAAGACAAAAGGAAAACGCCATGAGACAAGCGCATCGCGTATGTGTTGAATGGATGAATGTGCAATAAAACAAATTCATTCTTATTTGAGATCATTGATCATTGAGATCAATGAGTATCAGAGAATAGGACTGTGTTTGTTAATACTTTAAGTTATTATGTTATATATAAAATAGTTATTTTGTTTTAAGTAAATTTTGTATTTAATAAAACGTTATATATTTTAGTATTACTTTAATAGTAATAGAAATCTTAACTTTGTCACAATGTTGTTTCTTAAAACTACTGATGAACATAATGAATTTTTAAGAAATCGGTGCCCATATACACAGGATGTTACAAAATACGTACATATTTGCAGAGTCGGGGAGGTAAATTCATGTATAAAAATTGTTGAAGTGGTCATCACTTCTAAGAAAACTCTACATCTGGTCTTTAGTTTTCTCAAGCACTGAAGCCATCGACAGCGTATAGACAAAAGACTGGATCGAAGGCAAACCATAAACAGTACACAGGCAACGTTGGTTTTGTAACATCAACCACACCTCAGTCCGGATCGGGGACTAGGCTGCGCTTCGGAATCGATGGGCTAATGATGGAAATAAAGATATGGCGGCACTCGGCTACAATGTATGTCGCCGAAGCGAGATGCCTAACGAATATGAGATGCCTCAATATCCCAACGGTCATTTTGCCGAATGTTCGAGAACGCCTAACAAACGCATGGATAGTGGGGATATAGAGGGATAACAAAGGAAAAGAATCGGATTCCGCCGAAAGTCGTAAGAGCTTCAGTCTTGAAAAGTCGCGTCTGGAGTTCAGAAGTGAATTTCTTTATTTTTATCTTTTATTTTTCGTCTTCGATATCTCTTTTTTATTTTACGTGACAGCTTCAGGGTTTTCAGTCATAGGGTAACACTGCTAGCGTGCGAATCTGGATCAGCTCAATTATATTCCGATTTGTATTTAGACTTCTGCATTTAAAATATATTTTCTACCTTACAATTTATCCGCGCGTTTCTTTGTATTCACATACATCTGATAACCTCAAGAAAAATTATTCAGGCTCATTTTTCGAGTTATAAACGATTACATTTTACGCTAAACATTTACTAGCGTCAGCTGACAATCTCCTTTTCATGTTTCTTACTTTAAGACTCACAAACTAACAAACAAATGACACAAGACACAGGAGATTTCGATTGTTATATTGCGGCTCCTCCTTCTGCATTCCTGATAAGTTCACCGCCTATTCCTATCCTTTCCTCAAAGACGTTCTCTAGGGAACCTACTCTATCTCTTTGAAACGCGTATCTGAATTACGAAAGTGTGCGAATCTTTGACTGTCTTGTGGCAAATACCTGGGGAAATCGACACAGATAAGATGACGAAGTAGCGATGGCTACGTGTGAAAGAACAGAATATACACAAATTTTTTTCAAACTATACCCGGTATTTGAGGATAAGTTTTAACGAAAACTGATACGCCCGCGTATTTCATTCACGATAGCAATGTTTGTAAAAGCAAAAACTTTTATATCAATACGAAAGATCGAGTGATTAAAATACTTTGTAGCGACACTAGACAGTAAGCTTTCCAACGGTTTCTGTCCTGTGGCTCGCTACACAAAAACCCTCACAGTATATTTTCAACTAACCTAAGGATAAATCTTAGGATTTATTTAGCTAAGGTTTTTCTAACGAACAAAAGGTCTTTGCCCTAAATCCGTGATTTCCTACGGGAAGATACGAGAAATCTGCTTTTCTCACGTACAATGCTTCCCGCTAGTAACTCTCTCTCAAGGGAGGTTAGCATCCTTCTTCGACACCAACATAGAAATTAACCAGTTAACAGCAACGTCTATTTCCCTCACTTTCCGAACGTAGGCTTTCCTCAACGAATCCAATGATCTCGTGCCCTTAGACACACCCCATCATAGTTTTCCTCTGCAGCATCATCGTGACGGAAAGTCAATCGTTAGACGTCAGTCCGAGTCGATAGTTGGTAGTTAGCAGTAATAACTGATCCGAGTTTCTCGACATCTTAAGCAATCATCATTTGAACTTGTAATCGGGAATCGCGAACCGCTAATAGTAATCGCGAGTTCTACGCAAAGTGTGCTTATAGAGTATATATTAATAAATATATATTGTTAAATACACTCAAGTGTTTCTTCCGCACCTATCACGACCTATTCACCTCAACTTCTTTGTCATAAAACCTTAAATAGGATCTGAAAAATACGATCAATGAATACAATTAATTGATAAAGAATATATTTAGTTACTGACGGGGCATTAAAATTATAAAAAAAAAATGTTTAACAAAAGTTGTTTCGCTTAAAGGGAACATCATATAGCGTAAGTGACTTTTCTGCAGATCCAGCAGTGGGAGAGATTTAAACGTCAACTTCACTTTTTTAAATCGAACCTGTTGAAATGGTCATCACTTCTGGTCTTTAGTTTTCTCAAACACTGAAGCCATCGACAGCGTATAGACAAAAGACCGCGTCGAAGGCAAACTATAAACAGTAGATAAGCGACGATGGTGTAACGCCAACCACATGAGAGATTAAGCCGCGCTTCGGAACCGATGGGGTGATGACGGAAATAAACATGTGTCGCCGAAGCGAAGTGCCTAATGAAACCTCGATATCCCAACGGTCCTTTCGCCGAATGTTCGAGAACGCCTAACAAACGCGTGGATAGTGAGGATATCGAGGGATGACAAAGAAAAAGAATCAGATTTTGCCGAAAGTCAAGTTATAAGAGCTTCAGTCTTGAAAAGTCGCGCCTAGAGTTCAGAAATAAATTGTAGCTAGTGAAAAGCAAGTGTTAAGAAATAAATTCTCTTTTTTTATTTTTTTATTTTTATCTTTTATTTACATTTTCGATTTCCCTTTTTTATTTTACGTGACAATGGCTTCAGAGTTTTTCAGTCATAAGGTAACACTACTAGCGTGCACTTTACACATTAGTTTTAAAATATATATTTTCTACCTTACAATTTATCCACGCGTTCCTTTGTATTCACATACATCTGATAACCTCAACAGAACCATATATTTTTTAATACATTAACCTATGCATTTTGGCATTTCCTATAAAAAAAGTATTAATCTATTCAAGTCAGGAAACTATTATTAGTTTATATAGATATTTTAATTTTAATTTGTGAAATTTAATGTATTAAAGAATATATGGTTCCATACAAAAAGACCTTAAAATCTCCCTCGTTACTAGTAGCAAAAAAATAATTTACACCATATGATGTCCTAAAGATAAAGAAATATTTTTGATAACTTTAATCGTTCCTACTTAAGCACTTTGTATATTCATCATCTTATTTTTTAAAGTTCAAGTAATTATGCTAAAAGTTGTCTCGACAACTGTAAGGTAATTCTCTAAAATTATTCCTCAAAATGTCACATAATTATCTAGTAAATAGATACATACACTATCTTTAATTCACATTATTTTTAATCACTAGAAACAAAAATTTACACATATAAAGTGTTTGAAAGAAGAACGTTTAGCTGCACACCCATTGCTTCTTTAGAAAATATTAAACGCAGTAAAACATATAAAAACGATTGGGGAAAGCATGTAGATTCCGTGGAAATTAATTATTAATATAACGACTTCATTCTTTAGATATATTAAAGATATATTATGTAGCGAACCTACATAATATTACTATCGATATTTACAACAGCTATTAAAACTGTCAGACATTATTCAATAAATTAATATTATAACTATAAAAGATCTGATAAACTGATATTTGACAGTGATTTGACAATTAATGATCGTTAAACATATGATGAATTTTACTTTACAATTTCTTATATATCGTTTCGATTCTGCCAACTAATCGATTTATTTTTGACGAAAGGACACGATTGCGCAACACAAATCAACAAAGAGAGTTATTTAGTGGAAACCTCCGTCAATGTTGTTATCCTGTGAAATGGGCGCGCAATTCCGCGTCACCTTGCTCGACGAGAGTATCCCACCTCCACAGAGGATCCCGAGGGAATCAGAAGGACTCCGATCGTTAAAGAGACACTGTGAATCCCCTCCTGGCCGCCTGATACGGTAGCTCCGGATTTTCGGGCAAAACGGAAGTTTTTCTAGCTTCTAGTTAAGCCGAACAGGCGTATTTTCCGATATCTTCGAATAGCAGCGTCGACAGTCGATTCGGATTTAAGATTCTGTAAGATGCAAGAATTTCTTAGAGAAGGATGATATCTTATCGATGAAAAACCGTTTCGTATTCAGAAACGATTTAAAGGGGTCGTCGAGTGATCGCGCGAGCGAGTCCGTCGATTTCCAACGTCAATTTCCCTTTACCTTTCTACCGAATTGTCCTTCCATATTCTTGTCTTTCACAGTATCAATTATGCTAGTCCGTTGGGTCAAAAGCATTTTCATCGGTCTCCGCATACGTCGTTATAAACAGGAAGACATGTAACGAGTGGAGCACCCTTAACCCACATCGATACTGCACTAACACAGAAACATTCATCGACGCCGCGCCACCGCGACACAATTTCACTGCGCATTGGTACTAACATCCTTTTCCTAATAACGACACGAATTCGCTTTGAACAAGACTTTCCACATTTTCTTTTTTTCTTTTTTTTTATTTAGTAGATTATTTACGTTCTATGTTTCAGACTTACTCCTATATCTTAAGATTTTATAACTGTATTTAACATAAATCATATTTATTTTTACAAAATTTCGTCACTTTTAATGAAATCCGAAATATTTAACCGAAATCACACACATATAAAACTAAATGTCGGTTCAAAAAGTTTGCAATAACTGGGTTAAACAGGAAAAAACTTATTACATGTTCCTTACAATTGTTATGTCTCTGCAAGACGATTGTGATTTGTATGTAATTCATAAATTACAAAGAAATTGATCTCTGCGAACAATAAGATAGAAAGTAAATTTGTAGCATGTACGTACATTGCAAATATTTATTTCCCTAAATATAAAGTGACATTGAAAAAGACATCTAGATGATGGTATTCAAGAAAGATATTAATTTAAGAGTAAGAAGTATTAATATCCATAAATCGTTTTCAAATATTTGGACGTAATTAGAAACATTTAAACTTGCTATGATCTTCGGATTTTTATATATTAATCTTGTTCTCATTTTAGCAAACAAAATAGATTTCTGATATTTTAGGATGTTTAATGCAAAATTGGAACGAAAAATCCTACATTCATATTTTGTTCAAACTCCAGATACTTTTTAGTGTTGACAAGAGAAATAGAAATTGGATCGAAAATAATTAAAAGAATATAGCAGAATTAAAACTGTAACTAGACATTATACAATCACAATTCATATGTGGCAAATTCCTTTTAGTTCCTCGGCTTTTGTGTTAAATGACAAGACGTAGAAAGAGAACAGGAATTTAAACTAATTGTGAATCGACAAGATAATTACAATACCAAATGCAAGTACCATACTGTTGAATATAAAGGTTTCTGATTTGTGGTTAGTTCCGAATTGTATTTGTACTTACGTGGAAAAATCACATCAAGATTGAAATGAAAATACTGTGTTGGGTTTTAGGATATAAATCTCCTCTCTCGTTACAAAACAAATGGCTGCTATATAAAGTTACGATCACCCCAATATGAATGTATGGTATCTAATTGGACTGTGTTAAGAAAAAATAATTTGAATCTTATACAGAGATTTTAAAAACAAAGCCTTAAAGTATAATAATAGCCACCTTATGGTATGTCAGCGGAGAAATTCTCCATAAAGATCCAAGAATAAAATACGTAAAAAAAGAGATTTAAAAATTTGTAGCAACACACAATAACAAATATACGTCCTAACGAACTGGCTAAAAACTTAACACAAACTTCAAGAGTCAAAAGACTGAAAAACTAAGTCGTACGATTTATTGCAATGGAAGATAAGAGTGGAAAACCATTGAGTGTTATCCACACGCACACGACATCCACACTATCAATTCGCAGAGCCACTCGTAAATGCAATATAAATATTAAAAGAAAAAAATTGTATTTGTAACATTTATTTCAAAGCTTCTTTATTTTTTCGCATACATTTATTACGTGCATATTTATTTTCAATTATTTGATTTCAAGAAATTTAAAATATTTCATAAATCGAAGATACTGATAAAAATGTACAATATATAAAATGATACAATAAATTTAAAAATATTTAAAAAATTAAAAATTTAGTTTGACAAAATGTTTAATTTCCTTGTTTCACCGTAAAAATTTTTCCTATGGATATAATATAAAAGAAAATAAAAATGTCTCATAAACTGAAATGCGACGATTAATTCCTAGAAATACCTATGCGATTGAAGCATGGAGAAAGAGTCGATACTTTTACAAAGATTAGGGGAGTATGAACACAGGGAACGAGGATATGTTTTCCCACGGGAAAGTTACTCGACGAAATAAAGTAAATGGAAAAGGATAAAAAGTGTGAAGGGAAATGTTCGGCCGGTCTGAAGTAATGAAAAGCGTTTGCCAAGGTTCCAAATGCAGTTTATTCTATCGATTTGAAAGTTTCTCCAAACGGGTTGCTGCCATTTGTGTTATATCTAATGGTAATTAAGTATTGCTTAATAATAAACATGGAACAGTTACTTGACATTATCTCATTTTATTTCATTCGCACGTAAATTCGCGTTCTAATTCCATTGTTGACATAGTGTAAGTAGCGTAGTCTAACATAGTAGCGTATAGAGTATACGTTAAGGTGGTTCTTACTTTTTGACTTTTAATTTCTTTTTCTCGTAGCTTCTAAAATTATGACACTTGGTGAGAAAGTGATATACTATACTGATAAACTGTGTCGTAATTGGATTAAAATTACATTAATTTTGGGCAAAACACGATATTGTTCGATAAATTTGGTACATCTGCGATTTTTCTAAAAAAAAAAGACCCGTTGGTCTGGGCAAATGAAACATCACAGATAGCAGAATTACAAATAACAACTAATTTTCAAGTAATAAATGATACTGCAGAACGAAGTACAAAGTTAACGACCGACTACAATCATTTATTAATAACTAATTGAAGTGAAAGCAACATTTTATTAGAAGAGTATAACGCTATTCTAGTGCAACCAAATCTGATTTCATAGAATAACATTGTTCACTCATATATTAAGAACTATTCCCATTTTTTCGAATCTTTCTATCCTACTTTATTTATAAGTCAAATCTTTACAGTCTATTTATTACTATGTAAATAGCTATGCATTTTGCTAAAGAATGATAAACGATATTTTTCTAGAATATTAATAATAATATATAAATGTAATATAGTAGTCCCTGATTCTCATAATCACATACTGTGACTAAAAGACCTCATTATTTACTTTTGACGATTTTGCACGAATAAGCCCGAAATCAACGTGAGTTTCCTTTGCCCAATCACTCTGAAATCGTGCACGTATCATGTTCTCAAGTACCATAATTTTAAAGGGAACGATAAAGAAAGATGACAAAAGCTTAACTCCTATAGCTAAGGACGCAAGTACCTATATATATATTTTTCTTTGATTCTAGTTATGTATAGTATATTGAAAAAAGATTGCAGAGATTTCGAATCAGTGGCATAACTTTTTAATATGTCCTTCAATGAAAAGGTAGAGATTGATAAGAAGAAGCAATGATTTCAAGCAAAGAGGAGTATTTCAATTCACATTTGTATAAATTTTCGATTTGATGTAGAACAAGTTGGAAGGCGCTGAATCATAGTATTAATTTCTGGATCAAACTAAAAGAAAATCTCGTTACGTAGAAAATATCCCACAGGCAAAGTTCCTCCTGTGAACATGGCCTCCTAATCGCGAGGGAAATTCACCGCTCTGGTAGCAGGAATTTTCTCGTTTGCAAGCAGCTTTGCTCTCTACATCGCTAGGTTACTTTAAGTTAGGGAAAGCAGATATAGAACTCTGTTCTTTACTTTCCGAGATGTTAACTTTTCGTCCGAAAGATGTTTCCCGTGCGGAAAACCTACACTCATCTAAATACGTATCCTTCGGTATTACCTGTAACGAAACCTCCTAACCTACCTACTTTCCTGACACTGGCGTGTTTGAGTTTTTCGACAAAAGTCGGATTTTGAAAAAATTATTATCACGAGCCTACTACAAAATAAATCATCTACTATCTCATCATCGAGCTCGTCAACACAAAGCGTGTTATCTCAACTTAGAGAGAAACATATTTTGTGATAATAAATGAAATTAAACATACGAATGTGTGTATAAAAGATATTTAAACTCTAGCAAATGAATGGTGGTCATTGATTTTTATTAAAATTCGTCTACAACTATTTTGGAAAAGGATTAATTTTGCCCAATTTGATGTCTTGATACGATGTCGGAGTCACGATTCTGAATATTTTTTAGAATAACTTTTCCGTACATATAATCCTCGCACGGTCCTAGTGTCCAAGATATTTGCAACAACTGACGATACCACCACAGTGAATCTACCTACAATTGTGTGTCCATAACAGCATACGCGTCAGTATCATATACGGGCATGATTGTATTATATCCTCGTGCTACAATGTGTTTATATTGTAATATCGTGGACAAAAAGGCCTAAAAATATCGGGTAAACCATAAACGTTGTCGCGAGCCGAGGTGCTGACAGGCTCATCAATATGTCGTCAGTCCTTCGATTGAAGAGTTTCGTAAAAAAGGCCTGCGTTACCCTGGCCACGAGCGGTTGCGACACACGTGCGTAGTGAGACTAAGACAAAGGGACAAAAGGGATGCTAAGGCAGAGAGACAAATTCACAGTCAGTGTCAGTGGAGAAGTCAGAGAGTGTGAATCGAGAAGCTAGAGAGTGCGAGTTGCATTATCGAGAGAGTATGGTCCGTGTGAGAGAGGGAGAGAGCGTTCGATCCGTTGTGACGAGAGTTGCAAATTAATTATCGAGTTGTCTAAAGTATAGTACGTTATTGTGATTAGTTCGTGTTAAATAACCATCGTTTCCCGTCTAATCAACATCTGTATCAATCCATATGTTCTTAAATAAACCATCAATTTAATTAATTAATAATTAAGTAGTATATTCCCGATACTACAATATAAACCATTTATTCCTATCTTGTTTAATCACATCTCAAAAGCGTAAGTTGTTTTATGCAGAAGCTGTGTAAGTATATCTTTATTAATGTCCTGGTGGATAGCGGAATAAGTAGCAATCGTTCACTCGATTCCTTATAAGATTTTTACTTTATCCCCCATTATCAAGTAAGTTAACTTTTTTGATTTACACTACTTTTGTATTAAGCGGCTCATATGTCTAACGTTTCAATCTGGAAACACAAGGGGATGAAGAAGAAATGCAGCTGCTTTGTAAGTGATACAATGTTTGCTTACCCTACGAGACGTACGACTTGGTGATGCAAACCTGGACACTGTCGATTTTTCAGCTACTACGTTAAACTACCGTCCATCCTTCAGCAATCGTCAATGGACACCCCGTATATATTATGAACAAAATGTAAGAGTTCCGGCTGCTCCGTGCTCATAAGGCGCCCAGCAACTAATATTGCACTCATGTTGCCGCGGACACACTCTATAGTGGTATCAACGATTTTCTGCTAATATCTCGGAAGTTAGGACCGTCCATGGATTGTATGTAAGAAAGAAGTTGTTCGGGACTCGTCCAACAATATATTAAAAAATCAGCAAAATCATTATATGTTGGTATATCACATATCACCCTTAATTTTATTATACGTTATAGTTATACCTTTAACATGTGTTACAATTTATAATTATTGTATATTCTCTTGTGCTTTAGCTTCATCAGCTTGATATTCGACTAAAATAAACGCTTAATGAAGTAATTTCTGGGAAAAAGGTTGTATAAGAAGAGGCACTCTTTTAATCAGTATTTCATAATAATAAAATTACTTAATAAAAAATAGTGTAGTATAATTAAAAATAGCTTGTATAGTCGTAAATATTAATATAAAAAATTACTATAATGCTTAGGTGTAACATAATTTCCTAGAAAACATAATTGCTATAAACAAATGTGAAATAACATTCACGCGATACTAAAATTTATACTGAATAAAATGACTTAAATGATTGAAGTACGATATATTAATAATTTTAAATAAGATATTATAACTAAATTAACAAATACGTATTGAATTGTGTATCATTATCATTCGCAAAAAATAATTCATCTTTCTTAGGTTAGTATTTTCTGCCAAACATACATATGTATATAGAAGGACTTTAAAACGTCAAGGTCAAAGAAAAGGGAGTTAATAAAGACATCAATAAATATTAGAGACTTGTTAAGATATATCTCAATGTTCTTATTGATATCTCATATATTAATAAAATATGTTTTAAAAATGTTTATTTGTATAATATTTACTAGTACGTTATTGTTTCGTTATATCACAATATTTTCATATTATTTATTACAATTGATGTATTGTGTCTGTATAATTTATTGCCTATTGTTTAGATAAAATAAGAAGAAATTATTAATAATAGTACAATCCAGAGATATAAAAAGTATATTACATAGTTTCAATAAAATAGCGTTAATAAATTGATAGATGAAAGTAGGCGCAAGAAGAAGCCAATGGGCTTCCTAAACGTACGAATATGATGAAACTACCATAGCTTGATTTAATAAAAATAATTAAATAAAATAAGATGATCAATATCAACTCGTGTTTAAACCTATATTTTTGTGCTGGATACTATACGTAACGTCGGTGTAGGTTGTAGGTTACAACACAGCTATGCATGTTACAACGTACGCTTCTAATCGTCCTGAAATCCTGATAACATTGCTATAGAATTTTGAACTTTATTTTCTTATTTTCTAGCTTTTTCGATTTTTCCAGAAGCTACACTTTTCCTTTCACTGCAAATCAAGTACACTACAAACTCCAACATTACAGATTATCTTATTTCCTGTCACCTGATGTAACCTCACCGGGCATGTAACGTAAGTATTTATCAACAGTTCGTATTATGATAAATACCAACCGTGTATCATTTATCACTATACCGCAGGTCTTTGCAAATTAAATGCAAGCGTGACGTAGTGAGGTCGTACAAGGCAAGCAATCTCGCTGACACACATACTTCTTCGTGAAGGAAGGATATATGTATATTAATTGCAGCAACAAACTAATGAAATTTTTCGCTGTGTTCACTAGTAAAAATAATTAAATATTTTTACAATAAAAATGGACACTATATGGTGAGTATACAGGGTGTGAAATGTGGGAACTGCTTACAGGATTGATTCTAGATTGCAAGGTAATAGTAAGAGTTCACGATATACTTATATACATGATATCTTGGATTATGCTCACCTAAAATGCAATTACAACGTAATATTTTTTTAATTTACTTTTGTACTTTTTTTCCAATTGAAAATCTCATTCAACAATCAGAGTTATTAGCGAATTGCAGTGTAATTATTCGCATTCTAACAAACATTGTGGACTTTTTTCCTTTGCTAATTTTCATTTTTAAGGTACATCTTTGCACTTCACGGTTTAACCCTTTCGCTCAAAAACGAATTGCTCTGTGGGCAGCCGGCGTGATAGTGGGAGATCGGTCGTACGGATGGCACAATGCCCGTGTCACGTAGCAGACATAAGAAATCACGAAAATGATAGATCGCCGGTGATCTCCTCGCGTCGCAATTCGAATGTATCACAAATAAGGTGAAGAAATTAAACTTTGTATATGGTAATAGAATTTATTATGAAAATCAAACAAAGTGATGGTTCGAAGTGTTACAACGGAAAAAAGTGTTGTGGGCTAATTTGAGAGGGTTTTTATACTGAAATTTTATATAGTATTACGTTACAACGTATAACGTTATTATAGTATTACGTTATAACGTATAACTTTATATAGTATTGCGGTATAACGTATTACGTTATATAGTATTACGTTGAGTAGTATTACGTTATAACGTGTAACGCTATATACTATTACGTTATAACGTATAACAATACGTAGTATTATGTTATAACGTATAACGTTATATAGTATTGCGGTATAACGTATAACGTTATATAGTATTACGGTATAACCCGAAGGTCATGGTGTTGAGCCGATAGGTTTCGATCTCGCCTTTGGAATTGCTCCACAGAATGTGCTGATACTTTCGATCCTCTGGTCTCACTAGGATTTGACGATACATTTTTTCAATATCGCCAGTTAGGACATACTGATGAGAGCGAAATCTCAACAGAATGCTAACTAGATCTTCTTGTAGCTTTGGACCGATATGAAGAGTGTCGTTGAGTGAAACTCCGGTAGTGCTGGATGCAGATCCGTCGAACACAACCCGAAGTTTAGTGGTATCGCTCGATTCCTTGACCACGCCGTGATGCGGTAAATAATATACGTTATCTGAGGGATAAGTGGATGTGATTTTGTTCATGTGTTCCAGGTCCAGATACCCTTGAATTACCGCACGATATGCTGTTTCGAATTGCTTATCGCGTTGGAATCGACGATGAAGTGAGGTGAGCCTATTCATGGCTACGGCCTTCGACGTTCCCAGTGAAGGAAGTCTCTCATTGAATGGTAGGGCGACAATGTATCGTCCTTCTTTCGTGCGTCGAACATGGTCTCGGAAATGCTCCTCACATGTTCTTTCTGATTCCGACAAATGTGTGGTGGAGGGTCCTTCATCGAGTTCCCAGAAACGCGCTAGATCGGCTTGCAAATCAGTTGTGTTTACGTGAAAAGAACGTGTAGCTATTTGTGCGTTTGGACTCCCCCCGATGACCCAACCGAATCGAGTCTTTTGTAAGCATAACTCGGAATGGTTTCCTTGATTTAACTTGATTTGCCCGATGCATAATGATGCTAAAGTTGGTCCTGCGCTTAATAATACTTCGATCGGGCGTGACTGGTGGAATTCTGGATCAGCTAATCGTAGATTCTTAGGTAGCTTGATTAGCGATCGATCGATGGGTTGGTCTGGAACTGCCGGCGATATCGTGGGTATTATCAAAAAGGTTACCGTACGTGTATATGTGCCATCTATAGAAGTAAGGGTGGCCGTGATTTGTCGCTTAGCAGTGGTGGTCAAGTTGTCTAGAGCTCCGATCGGCACCGAACATCTCCTTTGTTTGAGGTACAGTGAGGGGGCGAATTTTTCAATCATGAAATTCATGCTAGATCCGGTGTCTAGCAACGCTCTAGCTCGGATAGGCTGTGCCCTGTTATTTAAAATGTTTATCTGCGTGGTGACTAACAGATCGTGATTTAGTGGAGCCTGTGGAGATATATCTGGTGCCTCGGTCACCTTTTCTATTGTCGTGTTCAGTCATTTCTTCTTGGATCGCTGTTCTTTGGCTGATCCGTGCGATTCGATCGAGTTAGGTCGCGGTGAACGTGGTTCGTGGCGATGAGTAGATGTTCGTTTAGATTCGGTAGTACGTCTTGATCGGTGGGTATAACGAGGTGTCGGTGATCCAGTTGGAGATCGGCTTTTATTGAAACGGCCGTTCGATGAATGACTTCTAGAGGATCGATCGCTCGACGACCGACCGCTTGATGATCGTTTGCTTAATGATCGATTGCTCGGTGACCTACTGCAGGATGATCGCGAGTTCAAAACCTTATCACTGACCTTAATGTCATCTCGATGAAGAAGAGTATGGTGTCGTCGTCGACATATGCGACATGATCCGACGGAGCATTGGGTAATGGTGTATCCCTTGCCTAGGCAATTTGTGCATAATGATGCCTCCTTTATTAATTCAACGCGTGTCTCTGCGGGCTTTGTTCTGAAGAATTGGCAATTCTTTATGTCATGAGGTCCTCGGCATATGTGACATTTCCACGTCCTCTTTGTGGTAGTGAAAGTTTGTCCTCGTGACGAGTTATGTCAATGACTGGGACGTTGATAAGACGACTCTTTTGTCTCCTTCGATCTAGTATTGGGTTGGTCGCCGTTTGCCCGTGCCGTCAGAAAATCTATTAGATGCGTATACGAGGGCATCCTTTTATCGGGCAATGTATGATGCCACTTGCGTATAGTTGATGAGGGTAACTTAGATGTGAATAAATCGATCAAGATGACATTCGACGTGACCGGCTCCCCTAATTTCTCTAATGCTTTAAGATTCAATTTTATCGTCTCAAGAAAATCATCTATGGCATCTGGTGTTTCTTTCGATATCTTGGGATAGTCACGTATCAGATGCCAATGGCGCATGCATACTTGACGATGACAATCAAATTTTTCTCTTAGCACATTAATTGCGATGGAATAATTGGACTCGGTGATATCTAACGACTGTATGCTTCTCGCGGCTTTGCCAGTCACGGACGATCGCAGGTAGTGATATTTTTGAACCGGCGTCAGTTTCTTATTGCGATCGATGGTGGACACAAATGTATCGTAGAAGGAATTCCATTCTTCAATAGTGCCGTCGAAAGTGGGCAAATGGATTTCTGGAAGTTTAATGGCGATCACTTCGGAATTGGTTTCTGATTCGGATTTTGATGGTGTCGGAAGGGTTGATGACCGATTTCTATCCGCGAGGGTCGTGAGTCGCGCGTTCAGGGAACTGTAATTCTTCAGGGCCTCCGTTTCCTGCACGAGATCCTCATCGTCGAGATCATCTAACTCGTCTTGGAGGAGTTTAAATCGTTTCCACCCATCCTGAAGCTGGGATTGATATGAACTCAAAAGCGCGATTTGTGGTGCGGTGGACTGCTCATATTCGTCAATGCTCTCCCTTAGGTACTTGAGGGTATTTTCAAATAATTTATCGCATTTTTTTCTTATGAGATTTCTCTTTGCCGTAGTCGGCATGATTAGCGACATAGTCGATATTCACGTTATTTAAACTTTCAATTGGTTCATTCTCTAGTTATGTCGGGACGCTGTCTGGTTGCGTTCCTCGATCAACGAGTTCTATTTATTTTATAATGACGATGCTGAAGTTACTTACTTTTGCTGTTTTCCGACGTCCACGCGTGTTATTGAATGGCGGTGTTTTCACGTGGCACTGTGTGGTCACTGTTAGGTACACTTTTCACTGGCACGTGAATCCGGCTCGAAGGACCATGTATTTTCGTCTAGTCGCGGGGAGACGCGGTCGCGTTGTAGCGCGTCAACGGGAGTCGTAAATTCCCGTTACGATTGCACGAATCGACACCACGAGCAGGGCGATCCCCTTATTTCTTTTGGGATAATAGGGGTGATTGGTTTTTAATATAACTGGAATACACAGTTATGTAATGTATATCTATTTATTTTAACCAGCCTACAATACTTATTGCGTCGACCGATAGTGTTGGACTTCGTCATGTCGGAAAGTACAATAATTGATTAATCCGAAGATTGATCGAGTTGATAAATAGAGCACCGAGAACTTGACTTTTGATATTTTTCGATATTCTAAGCGATTTTGTTCGTCAGGGTTTAAGATGTATGCGGTATGATTTCTGAAGAAAGACTAACTGCCCTAGCATAAATTTCTTGTCCTCTCGGGGAGACGACCCCCTCCGCGCTCGGATCACGCCACCGATCCATATCAAGCCTCGCGACGTAACATAACGGAAAAATTTTATTTTACATTTTTGACTTGTTCTCGCGTGTCTATAATAACCTCCTGCTGACTGTTAACATTCTTATTAAATCGATACCTAGACAAATTTTCAAACTGGAATTTGTCAGAAACGGAACATCGTATGAAAAAATCGTGTTCTATATTTCCTACTTGTTTTTTCACACAGGATCATCCTCTGTTCGGTTATACTACGATTATTGCATCACCCTGTATATGCAAGTGATACTATATTCAGTTGAATACTTTTCCATCTTTTCTATTAGTTGTTTAATATATAAGTTATTTGTTTTTTAATTTTGTACGTCTGTAGCAAACACGTTATTGAATATTTTGATAGTTAAATGACAGTATGTGTTGTCTGATTAGTGGTTTAAGATAAGCTAGAAATATAAAAAATTAGTTTCTCAAAGAGCGAAAAATTATGCACCAATGCATAAAAATTCATAGAATTAATATTATAACAGAAAGTGTTACGTCGCGAAGCTTGATATGGATCGTGTTTCTAACCGTCTCTCGCGGTCCTCTAGCGTCATACACGAATCGTCTCATCTTCCCGACGGGGCATACAATGTATCGACGAGCGTGTAACATCAACTACACCTCGATCTACATCAGACACCGGGCCGCGCTTCGGAACCGATAGGCTGATGATAGAAATAAAGATGCGGCCGCACTCGGCGACAGTGTATGTCGGCGAGGCGAAGTGCTCAATGAACCCTCAATATCCCAACGGTCCTTTCGCCGAATGTTCGAGAACGGCTAACAAACGCGTGGATAGTGGGGATATTGAGGGGGAAAAAGTCGCTCCTAGAGTTCGGAAGTCAAGTGTAAACCAAGTGTGAAGAAATAAATTCTGTCTTTGTATTTCTTTATTTTCGTTTTTTATCTTTTATTTTACGTCTTCGATTTTTCCTTCCTTTTTTTAATTATTTTACGTGACAAGCACATGGTTGCTGCCCGGCCGCGAGTTCCAGAAACGTCGATTCGATCCGTTCTTTAATTACACAAAGAAGTCGGCATACGTGATTATCGGCGCGAGTGGTGGCGTGATCCGAACGCGTAGGGGGTCGTCTCCCCGAGAGGACAAGAAATTTATCCTAGGGCAGTTAGTCTTTCTTCAGAAATCCTACCGCATACATCTTAAATAAACTCTAACGGATAAAATCGCGAATTCAACGAACATCGATACATATCAAAAGTCAAGCTCTCGGCGTTCTATCCATCAAATCGATCAATCTTCGGATTAATCAATTACTGTGCTTTCCGACACGACGAAGTCAAACAATTTCTGTCGACGCAATAATTATTGTAGGCTAGTGTAAATAAATAAATAAATAAATAAATAAATAAATAAATAAATATATATATATATATATATATGTCGGAGATGAAAGGACAACGGGGCCACCCGTTGGAATTGCTTGGAAAAGCCTCAATAGCATTCACGAAATAACCCAGACACAGTCATTCGAAACTTGAGACAATGAGCTTGGGATCGAGGCGACGTCCGGTCGCCGAGTGTAGCCACGGTCACGGGATGAACGTTACACCTAACAGAGATACGAAGTTACATAGCTTTCCTTTAAAGAATTGGCCGTAACGGCACTTGACAATGAGACATTCCAGCAGCCACGCACAGACCCCATTCTTTGGGTGAGATGGTCGCCAGATGCCGACGCATAACTAAAGTCCTTTAGATTGGCAAACAGTCTTTGTTATATCAGCCCATGTGTCTGTCGCCTGTTGCGGCAGGATACGTGAGGTCTGCTTTCCTTAAGTACGACGTTTCCCGCTAGGAACTCTCTCTCTCGAGAGCGGCTAGCATCCTTTTCTAATCGCCAACATGGAGATTAACCAATTAACAGCAACGTCTATTTCCCTCACCCTCCGGGCGGAGGTTTTCTTTGACGAATCCTATGACCTCGTGCCCTTAGGCACATCCCACCATAGTTTTCCTCTGCAGCGTCGTCGCGACGGAGAGGCATTCCTTTTCTTACAGTTGCACTGGTTAGATACCTATTGTGTTTGTACGATCAGTGAATACTCTACGTCTTAGTAAAGAGTTAATCAAGCGATCCTTGCATTACAAGGAGTAAGTCGAGTTCGACTTAGAAGTAAAGTAGATCAGTTATCCCGTGGGCCGTGGATTCGCTATATCGAATCTAAGGTCATTGTCATCAGCGTCTAGTTACCATTGTTATTGTTCAGACTTATTTCTTCTGTATTTGTGTTAATAAACGTTATCTTGATTGTGAAATTACAATGAACAATCCAGGCGAAGATTCTTTACACGCCCATAATCAAAACTCAAACAATTCTACTCCGACATATATATATATATATATATATATATATATATTATATAACTGTGGATTCCAGTTATATTAAAAACTAATCACCCCTATTATCCCAAAAGAAATAAGGGCATCGCCCTGCTCGTGGTGTCGATTCGTGCAATCGTAACGGGAATTTACTCCCGTTGACGCGCTACATCAAACGATCGCATATCCCCGCGACTGGATGAAATTACAGAAAGCATCCTACTTTCTTTTCTTTTATGACATTTTTTCCACCTCTAATTGTCTGATATAGTATTAATTACATAGATGCAGCCTGATCATGCTAATTAAGAAATACATACACATGTATGCATAACTGACAATGAGATTATTCCTTATAAAAGACTAAGAAAGTGTTATGGCATAAGATTTTTGCGTTCAAGGCATAGTTTTAGGAAATATCGGGTTTTAACATACAAACATATACAAACGTACATATATACGTATGCATATATTCTACATGCGCATTTTTATGTGACTTCAATTTGTAACTGTTAAAATGTTAATGTACATACGTAAATAAAATATTTGTGAAGCTATATAATTTATAATATTAAAACAATGTTAAATTATATTTCCTGTATAGGGTGTACCAAATGTACGGATGTAACTTCAGGAATCTGAATTCAATGCATATCTCTGTATAAACTGGTTTATGATTTCACTCGAGTGTTAGTTATGTCTACAGTCTCCTTTTCTAACCCTCCATTATCCATATAACGTTCTTACGGTCCTGTTTAACGCATTACAGTGGAAGAATATCTGGTCTCGCATACCCGGAAAGCGATCAAAGTTATTCCTATATTTTAGATTCTAGATTGCGAATGTTTGCTCATTTATAGAAAATTTAAATACATGTACATCTATTATAATATTTAGAGCATAAAGAACAAATCTCCATATAAATTCCATTTCTTTAGTTCTATTCATAAAAATATGAATGTATATAAGCATTCACAGTTTATTTATGTTCATACATTTTAGAACATCCTGTGTATTTCATTCTGGCATTCTCTTATATTCTTGTATTATGTAACATTTATTGCGAACAGGAAATAACATAACAAAAGTAGTTTATATTATATTATATTATATTATATTATATTATATTATATTTGTGGCGGCACTCGACAGTAAAATACCACCACTCGACACTAACTAGTAGTGGACGACGGCAGCGCAGTGCTTAGCGCCTTACGTTACGAACGTTCGAAACCCGGGTTCTCAAATCTCGGCGACCGGATTCCGATTTTTCTTCCACAACCCAAGAAATTTTTTTTTTTTTTTTTTATTTGTTTTATTGAATTTTTACAATTTGTCCAGAAGGACATTTGGTAAAATGTTATAGCTTAGAGAATAAAAGAATAAAAAATAAAAAAATAAAAATAAATAGAAATAAATAAAATATAGCATGTGGATGGTTACCCCCAGCGGGGTTCCATCTTCTAGGTTTCCTATTGCATCTCTATTTCGAGGTCTGCGGGATGCTTCCTCTTCAGTCTTCTTTCTATTTTGGTTTTATTTGTTTCAGCAGCCAGCTGGTTTGGGTGTGCTGCAAGTCTTTCTTTGTACTTTTTTGCGTGTCTAGCGATTTCCTCTTTGACTGTTGGAATTTTTAGATCTTTTCGTAGGTCTTCATTTCTGACGTACCATGGAGCGTTAACTATTGTCCTTAAGATTTTTGCTTGCTCTATTTCTATTTTGCTTATGTGACTCATTTAGTTTATTCATTCATAAAATTCATTTATATATTTAGTTTATTCATTGTGCTTAATTTAGATTTTCTATTGATTAACCAGTACATCTGCTTCCTTTTTGCACTTATTCTGTTTATTATTGATTTTATATGGTGCTTCCATGTAAGGCGTGTGTCTAAATTTATTCCCAGATATTTGACTTGCTTTGTTTGTGCTATGTGGGCGCCGTTCAGTTGAATATCTGGTGTTTTTCCTTTTCTAAGTGTAAATGTTATGTGGTTGCACTTGCTGGTGTTCACTTTTATTTGTTTGTTTTGCAGCCATTTTTCTATTTTTGTAGTGTGTTCTTGTAGTAGTGCGGCGGCCGTTTCTAGATTTGCATGCCTCACTAGTATGGCCGTATCGTCCGCAAACGTCAGTGTTTTACTGTTGACAGTTGTTGGTATATCTGCCGTGTATAGTGTGTATAATATTGGTCCTAAGACACTTCCTTGCGGTACTCCTGCCTTGATGTCCTTAATTTCAGAGTATGCATCATTTATTTTTACTACAAAGGTTCTGTTGTTTAAGTAGGATTTGAGTAGTTTGTAGATTTGTTCTGGAAATTGCTTTTTGATTGTTTGAAGAAGTTTTTCATGGTTAACTTTGTCGAATGCTTTTTCGATATCCATAAAGAGTGCTGTGCAGTATTGTTTTGTTTCAAGCGACTGTAAGATTTCATTGACGAGTCTATGCATTTGTTCTATTGTGGAGTGTTTATTCCTGAATCCAAATTGATGGTTCGGTATTAGTTTTTCTTTTTCTATTGTTGGTTTTAAGCGGTTATATATTATTTTCTCTAATAATTTGGAAAACGCAGGTAGTAATGATATCGGCCTGTAGGATGCAGTTAAATGTGGGTTTTTGTTTGGTTTGGGTAACATCACTATCTGTGCTATTTTCCATAGTGTAGGAAAGTACTGTATTCTTAGAATTGCGTTAAATATTATCGTTGTTAGTCTTATTGCCTTTGGGGGAAGGTTTTTTAAGATTTTCCCATTGATCAAGTCAAATCCTGGTGCTTTACTTGTCTTTGTTGCCTCAATTAAGTTTGTAACTTCTTGCGCTGTTGTGCTGAGTATGGTACAGCGTTTATCAGTTGTGTTGCTGGCATTTTCCACTTCTTCATTTGTTTGCCATCCAGGGATGCTGTTATTAATTTCATACGGCGAAAATATATTTTGTAGGTGCTTTGAGAATTCTTCTGCCTGTTCTTCGTTGGTTCTGGCCCATGTGTTGTCCATTTTTCTGATTGCTGAGATTGTTTTTACTGTTTTCTTAATTTTGTTAGTGACTTTCCATAGGGAGTAGTCGGTATTCTCATGCGCGGATAGTGATTCGATGAATTTTGAGAATTCGTTATTATGATGTTCCCTTATTTTATTCTTTAGTTCCTTTGCAAGTTTATTTAGGTTTTTCTTGTTTTCTCGTGTTCTCTGTTTTTGCCATTTTGCTTTCGCTTTTCTTTTTTCCCTGATTTTGTCTAGGATGTCCTGCGGAATAATTTTTGTTTGCCTGCTATTTGTTTCATAGGTGGTGGTTGCCCACGCTGCTTCCTGTATTATTTCTGTCAAAGTTGCTACTGCCTGCTCAATGTGTTCAGGTGTTTTCAACGGAATATTGCAGTTGATTTTGTTTTCGATCAGCTCTTTGAAAGTTTGCCAGTTGGTGGTTTTATTGCAAAGCGACTCTGACTTGTTATAGAGTAGTGGTTTGCTTGTATATTCTATTATAATTGGTGTATGGTCGGAGTTAAGCTCGAGGCTGGTTGCTATTTTTAATTTGCTTACATTTAGCCCTTTTGTTACTGCAAAATCCAACAGGTCAGGTATTTTATTGGGGTCTGTCGGCCAGTACGTTGGTTTTCCCGTAGATAGTACGTTGAGGTTGCTGCTTCTGATGTATTTTTCCAATGTTCTACCTTTCGGCGTGCTAATTCTCGAACCCCATAATGTGTGCTTTGCATTAAAGTCTCCTGCCGCTATATATTTGTCGCCTAAGGATTGGAAGTACTCTTCCCATTTTTTAAATGTCATTTTGTGTCTCGGAGGTACATATACTGCTGACATCTGGAAGTAATTGTCATTGGTTTGTATCGTGACAGTGGTTGCTTGTAGGTGTTCTTGATTTGTTTGACTATGTAAGTGATGCTTGATGTCATTTTTTATTATTACTGCAGTTCCTCCATGTGCTTTACCTGAGGGATGTTTGGTATCGTATATGGTGTAGTACGGTATTTTCATGTAGTTTTTTAGGGTGAAATGTGTTTCTGAGACAAGTAGTATATCAATATTATTTTTATACAAAAATATTTTAGTTTCGTGGGCTCGCTGTTGCAAGCCATTGGAGTTCCAGACTGCTATTTTCAAAATGTCCATCTCTATTTTTTACTTAGCAAGTTAGTGAGTAGTTGTAACATGATTGTTGTTTGTTGTGCTTGTTGTCTTAGTATTGTGTTTAGATCACTTACCATTTTTCCTAACATTTCCATACCTTTAATGGATTGTTTGAGCATTTCTTTGATGTCTGTAACGTCTTCGATGTTATTGTTTTCATTCTGATTGTTTCGTTTACCTTGGGGATCTATGTTTCTGCTTATAGCGTTTAGTTCGTGTTGTGCTTTCAATGTTGTTTCGTTATCCGTTATACTTTGTTGTGGTTGATGGTCATTGTGTGATCTGTTGCAAAGTGGAGGAAACAGTTTACGTTGTATTTGTTTCCTTATTTCACATCCTTTGTAGCTGGCTGGGTGGTTTCCGTTACAATTATAGCATTTAACTTGTTCTATTTTTCCTGTGTATGGGCAGTGTATTGTTAGGTGATTTTTTGCACATTTAACACATGCCGGGCTTCTGTTGCAATAATTTTTTGTGTGTCCGTATTGTTGACACCGCATGCATTGTGGTATATCTTTTTTGTAGCGTGGTGGTTCCACTGTTACAATTGTATTTAGTATTTTTTTGATTTCATAGATTTCCTTGTTATTGGTTCTGGGTTCCAGTTCTATTAAGAATAGTGGCAATGGTTGCTTCGTATCGTATCTTGTCATATTGTTTATTGCTCTTGTTTCATGGCCAATTTTTCCTAATTCTTCACTTAATTTTTTTGTGTTAGTTTTTGGATGTAAACCTCTTATAACTATTTTATAGCTCCTTTCTGTTTTGAGTTGGTACGTGTGGTATATAGCATTTTTTTCCTTTAGTTCATTTATCACTTTCCTATAAACTTCTGGGGTGTTTGTTTGAATTTTTACTTGTTCTAATTTTGTTTGTTTTATTGTGTAGTTATCCTTCCCGACTACATTGTTTAGTCGATCAATAAGCGGGTCTATTATTTGGGCCTCAACAAATATTGAAGGTGGTTTTGATATGTAAGGTGTTTTAGTTGTGGTTTTGCTTGTCGGGTCATTGTCTATTTCTTCCGTTAGTGAGCTGAAGGAGTTTCTTAAAGGTAATTCTTGCAGCCATCGCTGCTTTCCTGTATCTGGGTTTCCTGCAGCATTTGTGCCTGGAATTATTTTACGTTTTTTGCTAGTCTTTGCTAGCTTCCAGTTTTCGTCCTGGTAACTTATTTTGTTGTCGTGTCTGCACTCCTCCTGTCTCCGCTGCTCTTCCATTTCTTCTATTTCCATATCATTTTGGTTGTTATTATTTTGCTGTTGTTGCTGTAAGCCTGGTAAATCTGATGACCCTTTTATGTAATATTTTTCTCCATTGGTTGCAATCTTGATCGTTGATATCTGCTGTTGCATTGTTTGTCACTATCACTATTCGTAGCACTTCTCTGAATCACTTGACTGGAGCACACGTTTGCTTACGCACATCTGTTCGCCTCGGTTGCCCGAGCGAGACTGCGAACCCAAGAAATGAGAAGAAAAATACAGCAGCAACACCCCGGGACTCTCGCAGCAGAACCTGTTGTCTCACTACTACTTATGCACCTCTCATATTTATATTACGTCTTCATATGGTATAGGTTACAGTAAGCATGACAAAAATGAAAGTAATAAAACGTAATCCGTTGTTTCTTAATCGTACTATGAACGATCGAAGCGATTTACCGCAAAGAGCATAGTTAACATATATATACATTCTTATCTTTCTCTTCTAAGACCTGATCCTTGTGAGAAAAAAAAACAGTGTACAGGTTGAAATGCCAACATATTCGCATTTATAAACTCTGCATGAATAGGTGGCCCACGGTTTACCCCTGTGCCACATAATGTGGCGCAATTGTATATGAATATACAAATACCTTTTTTTTTTTTTTATTTAGTAGATAATTTACAATCAATTCTCAAATAGAATTTTAAGTAAATTTTTTGATGTGGTACTGTAACTTGGCTTATAAGAGTTTATAGTATGTTTGATTCTAGTTGAATCTAGTGCAAGTAATTCGGTAACTAATGGGTTTTGGTGATTGTTAACTCTTATATTATATCTGTTTCTGAACTTGGCTATTTCTTCTTGAACTGTGGGTATCTTAAGGTTGCGATGTATTGTATTCAAATATTTGCAGTTATTCACGTCACTGTATCTGTAAATTCGACCAGTCGCGGGGAGACGCGTTCGCGAGGAGGCGCGTCAACGGGAGTCGTAAATTCCCGTTACGATTGTATCAATCGACACCACGAGCAGGTCGATCCCCGTATTTCTTTTGGGATAATAGGGGTAGTTCAGTTGGAGTAAAACTGTAGTCTACAGTTTTATTAATATATATATTTATTTCAATTTTATACGAATACACACTCACACACAAGCGAAGTCGGTGAATTCGATTATTAACACGGAACGTAGAGTTAGTATGAATGCCCGATTGTCGTACGAACAGTTGACTTGACTGTCGCGAGGGCTTGAAGAGCCAAAGGAACCCGGGAGATGTGTGGCACAGACTGGCCTAGACTCGACTCCCAGTTCGTTCTTTCGCCATCACAGGAGTAGGAGACTTTCTACCGTCTTAGGTAGTTGACGATATTGTTTTTTGGGATGAAGTCCCCTTTTTCTTTGTATGCACATCCGCTCTTTCCGTATGGCAGATACCTGTTTTATTCGCGATTGTTACCAGCACGTAATAAATTCCAGGTAGTGGTGAATAGCCCGCTGTAAACATAAAGTACTTTTTTGGGACTCTACGTCCCGTAATTTTAGTGTAGACCGATTGACCCATCTATATAAGTTAGACATTAAACTATCGTTAGAGTATATGGTGAGTCCTTGGGTCTGTAGAAGGTCAGAATAACGGTATGAGGGCCGTTGACAGTCAGGTGATAAGGGCTGACTTGTTGGCCGCTTCATACGGCGTAACAGTATCTATGCTATACTTTGTGGCTTCTACTTTCATTTTAATAGAAGATACATAGACTCCACGCCGAGCCGCGCATATACGCACTCTGTATTTTGCTTCTATGAAAAGTGATTCTTATAAATGGTCGATTGAGCTTTCTTCAAAATTGAAAGAGGTACGAGAAAATCGGACGAAAAGTGCTCTCTTTCAAGAAGGAAATCTGTAGAGGATTGTTGGTTGAGTTGTTTTTAAATGGCGAGGTAACTCGCTGTTGCAATCGTCAAATATATTTTAAAATGCTAAATAAATTAATACAGACAATAATCGCTCGTACTAACGGATTCGTTAGAGACAGTGTATTATCGCTAATATAATCGCTGATAACTCGTTGTTAACTGACATATTGATTCGCGCGACTAACTGATAACTGAAAGATAACTGAAATCCTTACGATCGCGTCCGTAGATTATCTCGGGTACATTGTTGAAAGTGGACAATTCGACCGTCGCGGCAGAAGACATTAGCAGTATCAAGATTCCCGGAACCCACGACGATCAAACAGAGTTTTCAGGGTTTAACGGGATATTTCCGTAAATTCACAGAATCGTGTACCGTGATTGCGCAATCGTTATCGCAATTGTTGAGAAACGACGTTGAATTTGAGTTTGGATCGTCAGAGAAAGAATCATTCGGAAAATTAAAGGAGCCTTTAATTGAGAATCCGGTACTTAAATTACATCAAGTGGAAGCCGAGACCGAGCTCCATACTGATGCTTGCAAAGAAGGGTAGAGCGCTGTACTGCGCTGCATTTGCAAAAAAATGCCAGTGACGAGAAGTTTTACTCCATATACTATGCTAGCTGAAATACGTCTCCTACAGAGGAAAAATATACCAACTACAAAAGCATTAAAAAGATTCCCTGTCTACTTACTGAATATACCGTTTAAAATAGTGCCCGACTGCAGTGCGTTTATTTAGACATCGAAAAAGAAAGATTTATGTTTGCGAGTGTTACATTGGGCACTTTTAATTGAACAGTTTGACTACACAATTGAACATAGGCCAGGCACGGTGATGCGACATGCGGATGCTCTCAGTCGGAGTGCAGTAAAAGTGTTGTTAGCGCAGGAAGGCCGAATCGGCTTGATCTATCGAGTGCGCAAGACCCAAGAAGAAGATCAGGAGGTAAAAAGGATAATCGATGCAGTGTATGCCGAGAAGAAAATGAACTTTACATTAACGAAAAGTGGGTGTTATATCGCGAAGTCGATGCAGTGAGACATGACTGCGTAGTGTAGTGGTACTAGGAATCTTCAGAAAAATATAAAATCACGAACCAATAAAGATAATGACGAATAATGAAAATATAGAAAATATAGTTTGCCTGTCTTATAAAATACGTAAGAAACTTTTTATATGTAGGAACAGTGCGAAACAGCTCTTCATTCAGGCGAATGTTATTATTCATACAATTTAAAAACGAAATATTGACTTTATTCCGTAATACATATAGTTTTACTTTTTGTCCAATTAAGTACTGTTATTGTTAAGTACTATACATGTTTGTATTTGTGGAAACACGTAAAAAGATGTAGAATAACTGTTTCGTTCGTGCTTGAATTGTCTATATTTACAACACAAGATATCGAGAATTACTGATAATTAGGTACGGTTTAAAAAGAACAAATTAATTAACAGATTACCAACTGATTATATAATCACGACGCTTTTTGTCAAACATAATTTTTTCCCATAATTCATTAATATAATAAATTTCATTTCAAATTAATTATATATTTCAAATATTGTGCGTTTCTACCTGAAAAATAAATTTTGCAAGACTAATACTATAATTGCATTCATATAAGAAATTTTAACGGTTAGAATTTCTTATCATATGTATCATGTGAAAAGATTTGATATATTTTTCTATTGTGTATATTTTTAATACCGGACTTGGATCTTCTAATAGTAGCTTGAAATATTTTTAATCAGAAAAATTTAGCTTTATTTCGCAACAATCAGTTTCGTTTGTGTCAGTATGTATGTGTGTCCTTGAAGCTGTAAGATGAGTTTCAAGAGATCTCTTGAAAAGTATGTTACGAAAATAGTTTTCTATATGCTTAGAAATAAAGTATTAATCGTTCAAATTGGTATACGCATCCGACTTATAAATTGCATTTCTATTTAACTTGCGTTTTGTTTCACTCGTATTTGTCTTGTCGTATTTCACTTGGTTGCATTCTTTTTTTCATTGTTTATTATTATCAGTTATATCTCGTTCACTCCTTTCCTTCTTCTTTGACATTTTTCTGTCTACCTGCATACATACACACATCTTTCGTCTTCAATTTGTCCCTTCTTTCTGTCTACAACTTAATTTTCTCTCTCTGGTATCATTCATTAATTCGCTTAGTCTTTATCCTTCGTCTTTGTTACTTTCTGTTTCTCTCTCTTTCTTACTTTCCTTCTATCATTTATTTACGTACATAATGCTTTTAGCGAGAGATTAGAAACGTGTGCGATGAAGCGAATAAAAAATTTTAAATAAATTTAAAGCTAAGCTGTCACGTCCCACGCCCCGCGCGATCCGTAGCGCGAAAGTAAAATTGGTAATTTCTTTCGAATCAAGGTAATTTAAAACGTTTATTTGAAACCGTGTTTACAGTATTTGAAGTAAAAAGCATTTAAAGCCACTAAAAGCTATATCTTGCGAAAACTCATCTAACTATGTTTTTATATTTACCTAATTATGTTTCTATAACGATATGAAGACAATTTAAATTGTAAACAAAGTTGGCAGTTTGAACAAACATTGGGAATCTTCCCAAAAACATTTTCAAAAAAAAGACCCCGACGTTTTTTCATCTCCGACAGATATAAATAAATGTAACGACTCAGAGAAGTCAGTAACAATAATTACCATTCGTCTATCGAATTAATTAATTATTACCATTCGTCAACCGAATAATTACCATTGTCTATCGAACAGTTAGTTATCATTTTGTCTATCGAAGAATCATCATTTTGTCAACCGAATAATTTTATATCCGTCAGTCTGTCAGTCAATTGTCAATATCAAAATTGAGTAAGATTTGAATAAATCATTACATATTGTTAATTTACTTTCGAACAACTTTAATCCTTTGCCGTGCCAGTATTCCCGCACATAGCAGGTTAACCAAAAGTGGAGCTTATTGCCAGTTGCATTAAACGTCAGTTAACGCTACCGAACGCGGCAATTAAATAGAACGTAACAGAAGCTGCTGTCACACACTCAAGGAATCATCTGATTAGTAAATAAATAGACCGAACACTCTGAAGGCCACACCCGTTGAAACAATGGATTAACGAGACCCCCTCCAAAGGGACTAGATCCTCGGTAGAGCGACCTTCCTAAACGAGCGCAAATACAGTCTATTGTGATACTTCGAATCTATCCGTTGTAACCGTTACTCAGTTGGATTTTCTATAATAAATTTGATCTTTGCGTATCAAATTCTATTTTCTTCACCCTGTTTGTGAAAGAATCGTTTCATTCGTGCCGCGGCGCGAGGATATCACCTGCGATTTGTTAATTTCGCGATCTTTTGTGCCTCCGACGTGACACTGCATAAGAAATCGTTTGTTATTAATATATCTAGTATAATTAATTCGTTGAAGCGAATAATTAAAATATTTAACGTTATTCGTCTCGTATCAGTTACCGTTTGCTAGTTGTCTTAAACGACAGAAATTTCTATAAATAAATCACAAATTAATTATTGTGACACTAAAATCATATTGGTTGCGTAGTACATATTCAAAAATATTTTAGAATTTATATATTATTTACATATTAATGTATGTATATTAATAATAATTGTAAGCATAAAAGAAGACAGTAATTGTAAATAATATTGAGACATTCACATAACCTATAAAAATAATAAAATATCCATATAAAAATAATGCATCACAGAGATAATAAGATTTTAAGTAAAAATAAAAACAATGCATAAAACATTTTGATAGCAACCACGTATTTTGATAGCATGAATACAATTTAAATTTACGACGGTAATCCATTGGGAGAAGACCATACGCGCATAGTTGCTGCACAAGTTATTCCCTTTCCCCAATTTGAAGTTCTTCTTAGCTCATTCTCTTAATAGTTCGAGCCACGTTCATAGAGACGGGTCTCGATACTCGCAGGGAAAAACCGTCCGAAAATTGAATCGTGAAAAATCAAAATAGAAGACAACAAAGTTTTCGTTCTTGCGAGACAGATAGAGATGAGTAGACCGACTCTGTCTCTGTCTGCAACATTCATAGCATATCACGCATACGCAGGACGAGAAGCTTCTTCTCTTTCATGTTGATTTTTCACGACTTAATCTTCAGACGGTTTCTTCTATGCTTTCGGTATATAACTGTATATTCGATATATAAATCTTTGTGATAGTTATGCGTTTGTCAAGTACGAAGTATTACTTAATTCTTCAATGCTTCGGAAATGCAATATTTACTATCAATTACTGCCGATATTTACTATCAATTAATTCTATAAACCTTACATTCATTCATTTTTATATTTACACAATATTGAAAATAATTATATCTCTCATCAACGAGCCAAGTTTAAATTGGACCATATAAAAATGCGACCGCCTCTCGACAATGAAGTGTAATCGTAATATAAATTGTACTGAAGCTTCTGCATATATCTCGGAAGACCCAGTAGCGGTAACATGTATAGGAAAAAATGCCGATTGACAAGTTAATGAAGTTAATTATACAAGATATTCGATTATAGGCGTAAATAAATTTAAGGGGTGAATCTTCAAGCTAAAATAAAATGAAAATCAAGAACAAAATATTGCATTTTCGGCTTTGCTTTTTAGTTATTTACAATTCAAAATCAGCCGAAATACCACTGTACGCGAGCAAATCTCCTTACACGAACGAAAGTAGATCTGCCTAAGCAGCGGTATGCATAGGGATTCTCAAATCGTACGGTACATGGGCAGCAGCTTACCTCGTAAAAGTTGTAGAGAAGAAGATTGACATTTGAAGACGTAAACCATCCTGTGCGACGTTTTGTAAGAAAAATCGTAGATTAAACATTATACCTGCCTATTAGATAAACTCCATAACAGCATATCGAAAACCACTTCATAGAATTTCCAAGTAAAAAGGTTAATGTTTTTTCTAATCCTTTGCCTCCATAAATAATCAATAAGTAATAGCACATATAAACAATGTTTATACAGATTTCATACACTCACTGCGACCGTCCCGTTCGCGAGTGTCCAGACTGTTAACAGAAAAATCGTAACGAAAATAGCAATCGTTTTATATTACAGCAAATGTTCAGCATAGCCTCTGTTTTTTTGTAAACAAAGTACATAATAATCAAGATAAATACAACGCGCACTATACACACTATACACGCTACATACCCAAATCACTTGCGTTGGAACTAAATAAAAAAGATTTAGAAAATAACAGAAAATGCAAAAATACAGGAAATAATTTGTATATACTAGAGTTGAACCAGAGCAACAGTTGGCCGCTAGAGGCAGCACTTTGACGGAGACCAATGCAATATACAGGCGTGAGCATTCTCATATACTCTTTGATATAAGTTGTATATACTCCTTGATCATGTACAGGATAGATCTATTGTATCACCACAGGCAAGGAACAGGATAAACCTATCACCCAATGTCTTTTTATGTTCTAGGATAACTGGAATATAGAGTCCCTTACCATTGCAGTGTCATTCCAAACGTTATCGGTTGAGCATAGAATAAGATTACAGGGTTTGTAATGGTCGGAATTAGAATTAAATTTTAATATGAAATTACAATTGAAGTATAGGTCAGAACATCGTATTATTGATTAAGGATAGAATAAACCGTACATGCACTGCGAAAAAGGTGCCCCACGGCTCAGCAGCTACTTAATCTCCCATACAATTTTAGTATTGCATGCGACATTATCGATTCAGTATAGAATAAAATACCAGCGTTGTTGGAATGGTAGGAATTATAATTAAGTCAGTGATCGATCTTTTAGGTTGTTTCAAAAGTTTCTTTTGTTTTATAAGGAAATTGTGGCGGATGATGAGAGGAGATTGAATTAAAATTATAACACCGAAAAGATTGCTATTGCAACCGTCAAGTGTATTTAGAATAGATATTATCATAAATGTTATAAGTACCGTCGATAGACGTTCGTACAATTGTAGTCACTAAGATAGACAACGAAATGCTCGAGGATAACTCGTATACTCAGCTAATTCGTAAATAATGATTCGGTAAAATTCGATGATACTAATTGTCCGCTCGTGATCGTGTCTGTTTATTTATTCTGGTCGAGGGGGAGTCGGAAGATTCAAATTAGTCTTGGAACGACGGTTGCCCTCCCGGCGACATTGCTTTTGCCTTTTCTTTTTTTTTTTTTTTTTTTGTGGAGGAAATCCGCACGGACACCCGTGGCATCTAGAGGGGAAAGCGGCGTGGTAGTGTCGGACTCCAACCGACTAAAACCTCCACGATGACCGTCCCTCTTGCGATCGAGGGGTGCCCGGGAACCGCTAGGGCGATACACCAGGCTACCCCACGCACGATAACTTGTCCGCAAATGGCGCGGTGTGCTGCCATGTCACATAGCGTTCCATCCGCGGGGGCCATCCGGATCCTAATCGGACTACTTGGTGGCTCCCGGACGCTGGATAGTCTAGCACCTAAGTTTAACCCCCATCGGAGGTCGCGGTAGTCCTAGTGCGCCCCGTGTAGACGCGTCCACGGGCACCGCTGCGCCCTCGTCGGCCGATCCTCTCGGGATGGGAGTCCCGCTCCCTCACTCGTTCCGTTGCCACCTTCCGCAGCATAACTAATTCGCAGAAGGAGGTTACGGCCTTCCTGCCCCACATTGTTTTTGCCTTTTCTTTTTTTTTTTTACGTGGAGAAATCCTCATGGACACTCGGTGTTGCTTTCGCAACAGCCGAATAGTGTCGGACTCTTACCGACTAAAACTCCACGGTGGTCATCCTCACGTTTGGTAGAGGAGCCCGGGCTCTCTTGCGAATTACTACCAGGGGGCACCCCTCGTCGTATTCTCCCTGCAGTTCTTGATTGAGGGAGGCGTCCTTATATATGTTGGACGCTAGGGGGGACCACACCCCCTAGCGCCGAGATCCTTGTCACGTCGCTCTTGCTGGATCGCGTGATCTTTCCCTGTCTCTCTCCGCTCGTTCTTTCGCGAGCATCAAGTGCTCGCAGAAGGTGCGGACGGCGGTGTATTGCTGACGCCCTCCGAGTGTGGCCTTCACGACTGCTTCCGGGGCTACGCTCTCGCCGATGACAAGCTGTAGGACGCGTCCCGGTTCCGCCCACGCCCGACAAAACTCCAACGTGTGCTGCGCCGTGTCTTCCTCTTCCTCGCAGTACATTGTTTTTGCCTAGAGGTAGTCTAACGCTATTTTCGTGTGTCGAGGTGGTGTCCTTGTTGCGAGGCACAAAAACAATATGAGACGCCCTCGCTTAGCCTCGTCCTATGACTCATATGTCGCTGCATCACACCCCCCCCCCGCCCATATCAGTAATAACGTTATGATTAGGTCGTATTTGATAAAAGAAAAAGTATTTATGTCGTTTGTTGCCGCGTTTTGTACCGGTGGCTCAGTAACAGTAGTTATCTTGTTAGCGCGCTGGCTATTCTGAGAAAACGCATCCTCTATCTTATCAGCTGCCCGCGTTAGCTTTTCTACATTAGTATCATCAACCACAGCCAGGACTTCCCTGAGGCGATACAGCAGACGATTCCTCCACAGGGTGAGGATGAACTCATTGGACACGAATGAACTGGCGAGTTTCTTTAAATCATGGTAGAATTGGGATGGCTTCCAGTCGCTCATCACCTCGCCTTCTACCAACCTCTGTATTCGGTCGCTGTCTGATTCGGCCAGGTTGCGAATTAGCTCGCCCTTCAGTTTACCATATCGACCCGTGGCCGGAGGATTCATCACTATGTCTTCAATTCGCTACAGGTACTGAGGCTCGAGGCATGCTATAAGAGCCGCGGATTTTTCTTCATCGTCCTGTCTCTCTAGTATTTTTTTTTTTATTATTTATTTATTTGAATTTTACAATTTGTCCGGAAGGACATTTGGTAAAATTTTATAACTTAGTGAATAAGAAAAAAATAATAAAAAAAAAAAAATAAAATATAGCATGTAGGTGGCTACCCCCAAAGGGGTACCATCTTCGCGTTTGTTATATCCTTTATGAGATCTGTTGGGTGTTTCCTATTTAGTCTTCTTTCAATGCTTGTTGTGTTGATCGTTTCCGCTGCCAGCCGGTTCGGGTGCGCTGCTATTCTTTCTCTGTACCTACTTGCAAGTCTGTTAATCTCTTCCTTGACCGTTGGTATTCCCAGATTTTTCCGAATGTTCTCGTTTCTAACATACCATGGGGCGTTTACTATGGTTCTGAGTATTTTTGCTTGCATTGTTTCAATTTTTGTTATATGGCTCATTGCTGCTGTTCCCCATAGCGGGATTCCGTAGGTTCAGATTGGTTTTCGTCCGCGAATATCAGTATTTTGCTATTTGTAGTTGTTGGTATGTTGGCCGTGTAGAGTGTGTATAGTATTGGTCCTAAGACGCTTCCTTGCGGGACCCCTGCCTTGATGTCTTTGACTTCTGAGTATGCGTCTTTGATTTTTATTACGAAGGTTCTGCTGCTTAGATATGATTTTATTAATTGGTATATTGGCTTCGGGAATTGTTTCTTGATTGTTTGTAGTAGTCTTTCGTAGTTTACTTTATCGAAAGCTTTTTCTATGTCCATGAAGAGGGCTGTGCAATATTGTTTGTTTTCAAGTGTTGTTATTATTTCATTGACAAGCCTGTGCATTTGCTCTATAGTGGAATGTTTGTTTCTCAATCCGAATTGGTGGTCTGGTATTAGTTTTTCCTTATCTATTATTGTTTTAAGTCGGGCGTATATTACTTTTTCTAGTATTTTGGAGAGCACGGGAAATAGTGAAATTGATTTATAGGATGATGTTTGGTGTGGGTCTTTGCCTGGTTTAGGTAACATTATGATCTGGACTATTTTCCATGGTTTAGGAAAGTAGCCGATTCTTATTATTGCGTTGTAAATTATTGTTATAAGTCCTATCGCTTTTGGAGGAAGGTTTTTCAAGATTTTACCATTGATTAGATCAATTCCTGGTGTTTTGTTGTTTTTTGTTTTTTCGATTATGTTTCTAATTTCTTGTGCTGTTGTTTTAGGTATGGTGTATTGCTTGTCAGTTGCGGAACTAGTGGTTGGCGCATACTCGTCCGTGTGACAATTGAGGTTGCTGTTATTGATGTTATGTGGTGTAAATGTGTTGCATAGGTGGTTGGAAAATTCTTCAGCTCGCTCTTCGTTGCTTCTTGCCCATGTGTTGTCTGCTTTTTTGATTTCTGGGACTAGTTTTATTGTCTTCTTTATTTTTTTTGTGACTTTCCATAGTGAGTAGTTGTAGTTTTCGTGTGCAGATAGTGACTCTATGAACTTTGTGAACTCGTTGCTGTTGTGTTCTTTTACTTTGTTTTTTATTTCCTTTGCAAGTTTGTTTAGGTATTTTTCGTTTTCTCTTGTTCTATGTTTTTGCCATTTTGTTTTCGCTTTCCTTTTTTCCCTAATTTTTTCGAGGATGTCTGGTGGAATTATTTTTGTTTATCTAATGGTTGATTCAGGTAAAGTGGTTGCCCTTGCTGTTTCTTGTCTAGTTTCTGTGAGTGTTGTTACTGCTTGTTCGATGTGTTCAGATGTTTTCAGTGGAATGTTGCAGTTGATTTTGCTCTCGATTATTTCTTTGAATGTTTGCCATTTGGTGGATTTATTGTCCATTTTTTATTTTTTGCTTAACATGTTTGTAAGAAGTTGTAACATGGTTCTGATTTGTTGCGTTTGCTGCCTGAGGACTGCATTTTGTTCGCTTATCATTTTTGTTAGCATTTCAGTGTTTTTGATGGATTGCCTTAATAGTTCCTTGATTTCTGTAGCGTCGTTGGTGTTATTGTTCTGGTTTTGGGTGTCTAGGGATGTTGTTTGTTTGGTTACTTGCGCGTAGCTTCGGCTATCGGAGGTATTGGTATTATTGTGGTTGATATTCATTACGCGCTGTACGTTTGTTGATGTCTCGGTTTCTGCGCTATCCTGTTGTGTGTGATAGTTATTGTATGTCCTGCTTCGAAGTGGTGGGAAGAGTTTGCGTTGAAGTTGTTTTCTGACTGTACAGCCTTTATAGCTAGCTGGGTGGTTTTCATTGCAGTTGTAGCACTTTACGTCGTTTATTTTTCCTATGTATGGGCAGTTCATTGTTAAATGCTTTTCTGCGCATTTAACGCACGCCGGGTTTCTGTTGCAGTAGTTCTTTGTATGTCCGTATTGTTGGCACCGCATGCATTGCGGTGCGTCTTTTTTGTGTCTGGGTGGTTCGACTGTGATTATTGTGCTTAGTATTTTTTTGATATCAAATATTTCCTTGTTGTTGCTTTTAGGTTCTAGCTCTACTAGAAATAGCGGTAGTGGTTGTTTAGTGTCGTGTCTAGGTATATTATTTATCACTTTTACTTGATGTCCGATTTTGGCTAGTTCCTCGCATACATTTTTTGTGTTTGTCATTGGGCGTAATCCTCTGATTACTGCTTTGTAACTTTTATCAGTTTTAAGCTGGTAAGTATGGTACCCGGCTTTTTTTTCTTTTAGCACTTTTACCACCCTTCTGTAGGTTTCTGGGGTGTTGGTTTGCACTATGACTTGGTCAAGCTTTAGTTGTTTAATGCTGTAGTTCTCATTGCCTGCCGTGATGTTTAGCAGTTCGATGAGGGGGTCTATTATGTGTGCATCTATGTGGATTGGTGGTGGTTTGGCGTTGTGTATTTTTGGTATTACTGTTTGGTCTGATTCCTTTTCCTGTGGCAGTACGCTGAAGGAGTTTTGGAGTGGAATTCCTTGGAGCCATTGTTGCCTTTCTGTTTCCGCAGCCCTCCTAGCATTTGTGTTTGTTGTTATCTTTTGTTTTTTATTGGGAGTTACGACCTTCCAGCTTTCGTTCTGGTGTGATAGGTCGATGTTGGTGTTATTCCTCACGTCATTCGTTTCTGTGAATTCCATTTCTGATTCGTTTATATCTGAGCAATCATGCTATTCGTTTGTTGGTAGGATTGGGTTTGTTGTATCTACAGCTCTGTTTATAACATATGTTTCGCCGTTGTTTAGTATCTTAATTGGTGGTATTTGCATTATTTCCTCACTTGTCGCACTTGTGGAGGCACTGCTTCACACGTCCGCTCAGCTCGGCTGCTCGGGCAGAACTGTCTCTCTTGTATGGAGAACCATAGCCCGATCTTCATGGGCATTAAGGACGGTATGCGAAGTGCTTGTGACCGGCTGTACTTCTTTTGTTGTTGTAATTAGTACATATTAATCACGTATAATTGGTACATATTATATGTAGCTATGCAATTAGTGCATATAATTATATTTACTAGTGTAATGTACTAGTGCAATGTACTAATTGCCTAGCTACATATAATATGTACTAATTATACCTGATTATATTGTGCATTCGAAGAACGGAAGAAAAGTTTTCTAAGTAATCAATATTGACGCGCGATGTCATTAGAAATGTAATTCTTTCTTCTTTTAAATCGTTGCACAGTTGCAGAATTAATTTCCATCCTAATCCTACATTAGTTTAATTGCCACCTAAGAAGATGTTTTATTTATAAAACAGTTCTAATAATAGAAATTGTATGCTTGATGACGATGCGGCATTAGCAGCGTAAGATAAGAAGCAAACAAGCGTCATTATGTCATTAGTGTAGTATCGTGAAATAATTGTGTAGGTTGACGATTAACTTGTACGAAGTACGAACTACATAGTGAAAGTACAAGTGAAAATGCCGGCGGGCCAAAAGGTATGGCATATCCCCATAACACATCGGGCCCAGCGACGCGTCCGTGGCCCTTCCGGAAGAGGGAGTGCCTGAGAAGGCGAACATAACCATATTTGATCATGGGCGAGTACAAAAAAAATACTTAACACTTAGCCGACCGAATATAGAGATCTCCCTTTTTTACTTTAGCAGCGTCTTTTCTTTTCTTTTTTTTTTTTTTTTTATTTTCAGTTATTGTTTACCTGGAATTGTTCCCAATTAATTGCGCCACGTTTTCTGCTTTTATAAAGTACAATATATAATAAAATACTTCAATTTAGTGATGTTAAAATTAATTAAGATGTTACATTATCAGTTATGATTAAATAAAGTTATAATCAAACGATACCACACTGTAAAAAAATATTAAAATGCATTATGAATTTTTAATTTATATATTTTTTATATACTTATATTAATTATACTTTTAATATGTACTTTTAATTTCATGTTTTGTATAAACAATATGTGAAGTCGTTTAATAAAATCATTACCGCAAAATATAATTGACTTATATTTTATAAAGATAACTGTATGAATAATTTTTAGACTTCTTTGTGTTTTAAGTCGCGAATATTAGTCCTCGATACTTGGAAAAATGAGCGATGGTCAGCGTATAGGTAGCTTAAGTGTTAAAAAGGGACGCCTTGGGGAAACAGGAGGGAGGGGAGAATCGTTAGTTGTCACGAGATTTTTTTTTTTTTTTTATTTGTTTTATTACATTTTCACAATTTGTCCAGAAGGACATTTGGTAAAATGTTATAGCTTAGAGAATAAAAGAATAAAAAAAATAAAAAATAAAAATAAATAGAAATAAATAAAATATAGCATGTGGATGGTTACCCCCAGCGGGGTTCCATCTTCTAGGTTTCCTATTGTATCTCTATTTCGAGGTCTGCGGGATGCTTCCTCTTCAGTCTTCTTTCTATTTTGGTTTTATTTGTTTCAGCAGCCAGCTGGTTTGGGTGTGCTGCAAGTCTTTCTTTGTACTTTTTTGCGTATCTAACGATTTCCTCTTTGACTGTTGGAATTTTTAGATCTTTTCGTAGGTCTTCATTTCTGACGTACCATGGAGCGTTAACTATTGTCCTTAAAATTTTTGCTTGCTCTATTTCTATTTTGCTTATGTGACTCATTGCTGCCGTCCCCCATAATGGGACTCCGTATGTCCAGATTGGTTTGATTATTGTTTTGTATATATTTAGTTTATTCATTGTGCTTAATTTAGATTTTCTATTGATTAACCAGTACATCTGCTTCCTTTTTGCACTTATTCTGTTTATTATTGATTTTATATGGTGCTTCCATGTAAGGCGTGTGTCTAAATTTATTCCTAGATATTTGACTTGCTTTGTTTGTGCTATGTGGGCGCCGTTCAGTTGAATATCTGGTGTTTTTCCTTTTCTAAGTGTAAATGTTATGTGGTTGCACTTGCTGGTGTTCACTTTTATTTGTTTGTTTTGCAGCCATTTTTCTATTTTTGTAGTGTGTTCTTGTAGTAGTGCGGCGGCCGTTTCTAGATTTGCATGCCTCACTAGTATGGCCGTATCGTCCGCAAACGTCAGTGTTTTACTGTTGACAGTTGTTGGTATATCTGCCGTGTATAGTGTGTATAATATTGGTCCTAAGACACTTCCTTGCGGTACTCCTGCCTTGATGTCCTTAATTTCAGAGTATGCATCATTTATTTTTACTACAAAGGTTCTGTTGTTTAAGTAGGATTTGAGTAGTTTGTAGATTTGTTCTGGAAATTGCTTTTTGATTGTTTGAAGAAGTTTTTCATGGTTAACTTTGTCGAATGCTTTTTCGATATCCATAAAGAGTGCTGTGCAGTATTGTTTTGTTTCAAGCGACTGTAAGATTTCATTGACGAGTCTATGCATTTGTTCTATTGTGGAGTGTTTATTCCTGAATCCAAATTGATGGTTCGGTATTAGTTTTTCTTTTTCTATTGTTGGTTTTAAGCGGTTATATATTATTTTCTCTAATAATTTGGAAAACGCAGGTAGTAATGATATCGGCCTGTAGGATGCAGTTAGATGTGGGTTTTTGTTTGGTTTGGGTAACATCACTATCTGTGCTATTTTCCATAGTGTAGGAAAGTACTGTATTCTTAGAATTGCGTTAAATATTATCGTTGTTAGTCTTATTGCCTTTGGGGGAAGGTTTTTTAAGATTTTCCCATTGATCGAGTCAAATCCTGGTGCTTTACTTGTCTTTGTTGCCTCAATTAATTTTGTAACTTCTTGCGCTGTTGTGCTGAGTATGGTGCAGCGTTTATCAGTTGTGTTGCTGGCATTTTCCACTTCTTCATTTGTTTGCCATCCAGGGATGCTGTTATTAATTTCATACGGCGAAAATATATTTTGTAGGTGCTTTGAGAATTCTTCTGCCTGTTCTTCGTTGGTTCTGGCCCATGTGTTGTCCATTTTTCTGATTGCTGGGATTGTTTTTACTGTTTTCTTAATTTTGTTAGTGACTTTCCATAGGGAGTAGTCGGTATTCTCATGCGCGGATAGTGATTCGATGAATTTTGAGATTTCGTTATTATGATGTTCCCTTATTTTATTCTTTAGTTCCTTTGCAAGTTTATTTAGGTTTTTCTTGTTTTCTCGTGTTCTCTGTTTTTGCCATTTTGCTTTCGCTTTTCTTTTTTCCCTGATTTTGTCTAGGATGTCCTGCGGAATAATTTTTGTTTGCCTGCTATTTGTTTCATAGGTGGTGGTTGCCCACGCTGCTTCCTGTATTATTTCTGTCAAAGTTGCTACTGCCTGCTCAATGTGTTCAGGTGTTTTCAACGGAATATTGCAGTTGATTTTGTTTTCGATCAGCTCTTTGAAAGTTTGCCAGTTGGTGGTTTTATTGCAAAGCGACTCTGACTTGTTATAGAGTAGTGGTTTGCTTGTATATTCTATTATAATTGGTGTATGGTCGGAGTTAAGCTCGAGGCTGGTTGCTATTTTTAATTTGCTTACATTTAGCCCTTTTGTTACTGCAAAATCCAACAGGTCAGGTATTTTATTGGGGTCTGTCGGCCAGTACGTTGGTTTTCCCGTAGATAGTACGTTGAGGTTGCTGCTTCTGATGTATTTTTCCAATGTTCTACCTTTCGGCGTGCTAATTCTCGAACCCCATAATGTGTGCTTTGCATTAAAGTCTCCTGCCGCTATATATTTGTCGCCTAAGGATTGGAAGTACTCTTCCCATTTTTTAAATGTCATTTTGTGTCTCGGAGGTACATATACTGCTGACATCTGGAAGTAATTGTCATTGGTTTGTATCGTGACAGTGGTTGCTTGTAGGTGTTCTTGATTTGTTTGACTATGTAAGTGATGCTTGATGTCATTTTTTATTATTACTGCAGTTCCTCCATGTGCTTTACCTGAGGGATGTTTGGTATCGTATATGGTGTAGTACGGTATTTTCATGTAGTTTTTTAGGGTGAAATGTGTTTCTGAGACAAGTAGTATATCAATATTATTTTTATACAAAAATATTTTAGTTTCGTGGGCTCGCTGTTGCAAGCCATTGGAGTTCCAGACTGCTATTTTCAAAATGTCCATCTCTATTTTTTACTTAGCAAGTTAGTGAGTAGTTGTAACATGATTGTTGTTTGTTGTGCTTGTTGTCTTAGTATTGTGTTTAGATCACTTACCATTTTTCCTAACATTTCCATACCTTTAATGGATTGTTTGAGCATTTCTTTGATGTCTGTAACGTCTTCGATGTTATTGTTTTCATTCTGATTGTTTCGTTTACCTTGGGGATCTATGTTTCTGCTTATAGCGTTTAGTTCGTGTTGTGCTTTCAATGTTGTTTCGTTATCCGTTATACTTTGTTGTGGTTGATGGTCATTGTGTGATCTGTTGCAAAGTGGAGGAAACAGTTTACGTTGTATTTGTTTCCTTATTTCACATCCTTTGTAGCTGGCTGGGTGGTTTCCGTTACAATTATAGCATTTAACTTCTTCTATTTTTCCTGTGTATGGGCAGTGTATTGTTAGGTGATTTTTTGCACATTTAACACATGCCGGGCTTCTGTTGCAATAATTTTTTGTGTGTCCGTATTGTTGACACCGCATGCATTGTGGTATATCTTTTTTGTAGCGTGGTGGTTCCACTGTTACAATTGTATTTAGTATTTTTTTGATTTCATAAATTTCCTTGTTATTGGTTCTGGGTTCAAGTTCTATTAAGAATAGTGGCAATGGTTGCTTCGTATCGTATCTTGTCATATTGTTTATTGCTCTTGTTTCATGGCCAACTTTTCCTAATTCTTCACTTAATTTTTTTGTGTTAGTTTTTGGATGTAAACCTCTTATAACTATTTTATAGCTCCTTTCTGTTTTGAGTTGGTACGTGTGGTATATAGCATTTTTTTCCTTTAGTTCATTTATCACTTTCCTATAAACTTCTGGGGTGTTTGTTTGAATTTTTACTTGTTCTAATTTTGTTTGTTTTATTGTGCAGTTATCCTTCCCGACTATATTGTTTAGTAGATCAATAAGCGGGTCTATTATTTGGGCCTCAACAAATATTGGTGGTGGTTTTGATATGTAAGGTGATTTAGTTGTGGTTTTGCTTGTCGGGTCATTGTCTATTTCTTCCGTTAATGAGCTGAAGGAGTTTCTTAAAGGTAATTCTTGCAGCCATCGCCGCTTTTCTGTATCTAGGTTTTCTGCAGCACTTGTGCCTGGAATTATTTTACGTTTTTTGCTAGTCTTTGCTAGCTTCCAGTTTTCGTCCTGGTAACTTATTTTGTTGTCGTGTCTGCACTCCTGTCTCCGCTGCTCTTCCATTTCTTCTATTTCCATATCATTTTGGTTGTTATTATTTTGCTGTTGTTGCTGTAAGCCTGGTAAATCTGACGACCCTTTTATGTAATATTTTTCTCCATTGGTTGCAATCTTGATCGTTGATATCTGCTGTTGCATTGTTTGTCACTATCACTATTCGTAGCACTTCTCTGAATCACTTGACTGGAGCACACGTTTGCTTACACACATCTGTTCGCCTCGGTTGCCCGAGCGAGACTGGAAAAAAAAAAAAAAAAATTAAGTGAAGAATTAGGAAAAGTTGGCCATGAAACAAGAGCAATAAACAATATGACAAGATACGATACGAAGCAACCATTGCCACTATTCTTAATAGAACTTGAACCCAGAACCAATAACAAGGAAATTTATGAAATCAAAAAAATACTAAATACAATTGTAACAGTGGAACCACCACGCTACAAAAAAGATATACCACAATGCATGCGGTGTCAACAATACGGACACACAAAAAATTATTGCAACAGAAGCCCGGCATGTGTTAAATGTGCAAAAAATCACCTAACAATACACTGCCCATACACAGGAAAAATAGAAGAAGTTAAATGCTATAATTGTAACGGAAACCACCCAGCCAGCTACAAAGGATGTGAAATAAGGAAACAAATACAACGTAAACTGTTTCCTCCACTTTGCAACAGATCACACAATGACCATCAACCACAACAAAGTATAACGGATAACGAAACAACATTGAAAGCACAACACGAACTAAACGCTATAAGCAGAAACATAGATCCCCAAGGTAAACGAAACAATCAGAATGAAAACAATAACATCGAAGACGTTACAGACATCAAAGAAATGCTCAAACAATCCATTAAAGGTATGGAAATGTTAGGAAAAATGGTAAGTGATCTAAACACAATACTAAGACAACAAGCACAACAAACAACAATCATGTTACAACTACTCACTAACTTGCTAAGTAAAAAATAGAGATGGACATTTTGAAAATAGCAGTCTGGAACTCCAATGGCTTGCAACAGCGAGCCCACGAAACTAAAATATTTTTGTATAAAAATAATATTGATATACTACTTGTCTCAGAAACACATTTCACCCTAAAAAACTACATGAAAATACCGTACTACACCATATACGATACCAAACATCCCTCAGGTAAAGCACATGGAGGAACTGCAGTAATAATAAAAAATGACATCAAGCATCACTTACATAGTCAAACAAATCAAGAACACCTACAAGCAACCACTGTCACGATACAAACCAATGACAATTACTTCCAGATGTCAGCAGTATATGTACCTCCGAGACACAAAATGACATTTAAAAAATGGGAAGAGTACTTCCAATCCTTAGGCGACAAATATATAGCGGCAGGAGACTTTAATGCAAAGCACACATTATGGGGTTCGAGAATTAGCACGCCGAAAGGTAGAACATTGGAAAAATACATCAGAAGCAGCAACCTCAACGTACTATCTACGGGAAAACCAACGTACTGGCCGACAGACCCCAATAAAATACCTGACCTGTTGGATTTTGCAGTAACAAAAGGGCTAAATGTAAGCAAATTAAAAATAGCAACCAGCCTCGAGCTTAACTCCGACCATACACCAATTATAATAGAATATACAAGCAAACCACTACTCTATAACAAGTCAGAGTCGCTTTGCAATAAAACCACCAACTGGCAAACTTTCAAAGAGCTGATCGAAAACAAAATCAACTGCAATATTCCGTTGAAAACACCTGAACACATTGAGCAGGCAGTAGCAACTTTGACAGAAATAATACAGGAAGCAGCGTGGGCAACCACCACCTATGAAACAAATAGCAGGCAAACAAAAATTATTCCGCAGGACATCCTAGACAAAATCAGGGAAAAAAGAAAAGCGAAAGCAAAATGGCAAAAACAGAGAACACGAGAAAACAAGAAAAACCTAAATAAACTTGCAAAGGAACTAAAGAATAAAATAAGGGAACATCATAATAACGAAATCTCAAAATTCATCGAATCACTATCCGCGCATGAGAATACCGACTACTCCCTATGGAAAGTCACTAACAAAATTAAGAAAACAGTAAAAACAATCCCAGCAATCAGAAAAATGGACAACACATGGGCCAGAACCAACGAAGAACAGGCAGAAGAATTCTCAAAGCACCTACAAAATATATTTTCGCCGTATGAAATTAATAACAGCATCCCTGGATGGCAAACAAATGAAGAAGTGGAAAATGCCAGCAACACAACTGATAAACGCTGCACCATACTCAGCACAACAGCGCAAGAAGTTACAAAATTAATTGAGGCAACAAAGACAAGTAAAGCACCAGGATTTGACTCGATCAATGGGAAAATCTTAAAAAACCTTCCCCCAAAGGCAATAAGACTAACAACGATAATATTTAACGCAATTCTAAGAATACAGTACTTTCCTACACTATGGAAAATAGCACAGATAGTGATGTTACCCAAACCAAACAAAAACCCACATCTAACTGCATCCTACAGGCCGATATCATTACTACCTGCGTTTTCCAAATTATTAGAGAAAATAATATATAACCGCTTAAAACCAACAATAGAAAAAGAAAAACTAATACCGAACCATCAATTTGGATTCAGGAATAAACACTCCACAATAGAACAAATGCATAGACTCGTCAATGAAATCTTACAGTCGCTTGAAACAAAACAATACTGCACAGCACTCTTTATGGATATCGAAAAAGCATTCGACAAAGTTAACCATGAAAAACTTCTTCAAACAATCAAAAAGCAATTTCCAGAACAAATCTACAAACTACTCAAATCCTACTTAAACAACAGAACCTTTGTAGTAAAAATAAATGATGCATACTCTGAAATTAAGGACATCAAGGCAGGAGTACCGCAAGGAAGTGTCTTAGGACCAATATTATACACACTATACACGGCAGATATACCAACAACTGTCAACAGTAAAACACTGACGTTTGCGGACGATACGGCCATACTAGTGAGGCATGCAAATCTAGAAACGGCCGCCGCACTACTACAAGAACACACTACAAAAATAGAAAAATGGCTGCAAAACAAACAAATAAAAGTGAACACCAGCAAGTGCAACCACATAACATTTACACTTAGAAAAGGAAAAACACCAGATATTCAACTGAACGGCGCCCACATAGCACAAACAAAGCAAGTCAAATATCTAGGAATAAATTTAGACACACGCCTTACATGGAAGCACCATATAAAATCAATAATAAACAGAATAAGTGCAAAAAGGAAGCAGATGTACTGGTTAATCAATAGAAAATCTAAATTAAGCACAATGAATAAACTAAATATATACAAAACAATAATCAAACCAATCTGGACATACGGAGTCCCATTATGGGGGACGGCAGCAATGAGTCACATAAGCAAAATAGAAATAGAGCAAGCAAAAATTTTAAGGACAATAGTTAACGCTCCATGGTACGTCAGAAATGAAGACCTACGAAAAGATCTAAAAATTCCAACAGTCAAAGAGGAAATCGTTAGATACGCAAAAAAGTACAAAGAAAGACTTGCAGCACACCCAAACCAGCTGGCTGCTGAAACAAATAAAACCAAAATAGAAAGAAGACTGAAGAGGAAGCATCCCGCAGACCTCGAAATAGAGATACAATAGGAAACCTAGAAGATGGAACCCCGCTGGGGGTAACCATCCACATGCTATATTTTATTTATTTCTATTTATTTTTATTTTTTATTTTTTTTATTCTTTTATTCTCTAAGCTATAACATTTTACCAAATGTCCTTCTGGACAAATTGTGAAAATGTAATAAAACAAATAAAAAAAAAAAAAAAATCTCGTGACAACTAACGATTCTCCCCTCCCTCCTGTTTCCCCAAGGCGTCCCTTTTTAACACTTAAGCTACCTATACGCTGACCATCGCTCATTTTTCCAAGTATCGAGGACTAATATTCGCGACTTAAAACACAAAGAAGTCTAAAAATTATTCATACAGTTATCTTTATAAAATATAAGTCAATTATATTTTGCGGTAATGATTTTATTAAACGACTTCACATATTGTTTATACAAAACATGAAATTAAAAGTACATATTAAAAGTATAATTAATATAAGTATATAAAAAATATATAAATTAAAAATTCATAATGCATTTTAATATTTTTTTACAGTGTGGTATCGTTTGATTATAACTTTATTTAATCATAACTGATAATGTAACATCTTAATTAATTTTAACATCACTAAATTGAAGTATTTTATTATATATTGTACTTTATAAAAGCAGAAAACGTGGCGCAATTAATTGGGAACAATTCCAGGTAAACAATAACTGAAAATAAAAAAAAAAAAAAAAAGAAAAGAAAAGACGCTGCTAAAGTAAAAAAGGGAGATCTCTATATTCGGTCGGCTAAGTGTTAAGTATTTTTTTTGTACTCGCCCATGATCAAATATGGTTATGTTCGCCTTCTCAGGCACTCCCTCTTCCGGAAGGGCCACGGACGCGTCGCTGGGCCCGATGTGTTATGGGGATATGCCATACCTTTTGGCCCGCCGGCATTTTCACTTGTACTTTCACTATGTAGTTCGTACTTCGTACAAGTTAATCGTCAACCTACACAATTATTTCACGATACTACACTAATGACATAATGACGCTTGTTTGCTTCTTATCTTACGCTGCTAATGCCGCATCGTCATCAAGCATACAATTTCTATTATTAGAACTGTTTTATAAATAAAACATCTTCTTAGGTGGCAATTAAACTAATGTAGGATTAGGATGGAAATTAATTCTGCAACTGTGCAACGATTTAAAAGAAGAAAGAATTACATTTCTAATGACATCGCGCGTCAATATTGATTACTTAGAAAACTTTTCTTCCGTTCTTCGAATGCACAATATAATCAGGTATAATTAGTACATATTATATGTAGCTAGGCAATTAGTACATTGCACTAGTACATTACACTAGTAAATATAATTATATGCACTAATTGCATAGCTACATATAATATGTACCAATTATACGTGATTAATATGTACTAATTACAACAACAAAAGAAGTACAGCCGGTCACAAGCACTTCGCATACCGTCCTTAATGCCCATGAAGATCGGGCTATGGTTCTCCATACAAGAGAGACAGTTCTGCCCGAGCAGCCGAGCTGAGCGGACGTGTGAAGCAGTGCCTCCACAAGTGCGACAAGTGAGGAAATAATGCAAATACCACCAATTAAGATACTAAACAACGGCGAAACATATGTTATAAACAGAGCTGTAGATACAACAAACCCAATCCTACCAACAAACGAATAGCATGATTGCTCAGATATAAACGAATCAGAAATGGAATTCACAGAAACGAATGACGTGAGGAATAACACCAACATCGACCTATCACACCAGAACGAAAGCTGGAAGGTCGTAACTCCCAATAAAAAACAAAAGATAACAACAAACACAAATGCTAGGAGGGCTGCGGAAACAGAAAGGCAACAATGGCTCCAAGGAATTCCACTCCAAAACTCCTTCAGCGTACTGCCACAGGAAAAGGAATCAGACCAAACAGTAATACCAAAAATACACAACGCCAAACCACCACCAATCCACATAGATGCACACATAATAGACCCCCTCATCGAACTGCTAAACATCACGGCAGGCAATGAGAACTACAGCATTAAACAACTAAAGCTTGACCAAGTCATAGTGCAAACCAACACCCCAGAAACCTACAGAAGGGTGGTAAAAGTGCTAAAAGAAAAAAAAGCCGGGTACCATACTTACCAGCTTAAAACTGATAAAAGTTACAAAGCAGTAATCAGAGGATTACGCCCAATGACAAACACAAAAAATGTATGCGAGGAACTAGCCAAAATCGGACATCAAGTAAAAGTGATAAATAATATACCTAGACACGACACTAAACAACCACTACCGCTATTTCTAGTAGAGCTAGAACCTAAAAGCAACAACAAGGAAATATTTGATATCAAAAAAATACTAAGCACAATAATCACAGTCGAACCACCCAGACACAAAAAAGACGCACCGCAATGCATGCGGTGCCAACAATACGGACATACAAAGAACTACTGCAACAGAAACCCGGCGTGCGTTAAATGCGCAGAAAAGCATTTAACAATGAACTGCCCATACATAGGAAAAATAAACGACGTAAAGTGCTACAACTGCAATGAAAACCACCCAGCTAGCTATAAAGGCTGTACAGTCAGAAAACAACTTCAACGCAAACTCTTCCCACCACTTCGAAGCAGGACATACAATAACTATCACACACAACAGGATAGCGCAGAAACCGAGACATCAACAAACGTACAGCGCGTAATGAATATCAACCACAATAATACCAATACCTCCGATAGCCGAAGCTACGCGCAAGTAACCAAACAAACAACATCCCTAGACACCCAAAACCAGAACAATAACACCAACGACGCTACAGAAATCAAGGAACTATTAAGGCAATCCATCAAAAACACTGAAATGCTAACAAAAATGATAAGCGAACAAAATGCAGTCCTCAGGCAGCAAACGCAACAAATCAGAACCATGTTACAACTTCTTACAAACATGTTAAGCAAAAAATAAAAAATGGACAATAAATCCACCAAATGGCAAACATTCAAAGAAATAATCGAGAGCAAAATCAACTGCAACATTCCACTGAAAACATCTGAACACATCGAACAAGCAGTAACAACACTCACAGAAACTAGACAAGAAACAGCAAGGGCAACCACTTTACCTGAATCAACCATTAGATAAACAAAAATAATTCCACCAGACATCCTCGAAAAAATTAGGGAAAAAAGGAAAGCGAAAACAAAATGGCAAAAACATAGAACAAGAGAAAACGAAAAATACCTAAACAAACTTGCAAAGGAAATAAAAAACAAAGTAAAAGAACACAACAGCAACGAGTTCACAAAGTTCATAGAGTCACTATCTGCACACGAAAACTACAACTACTCACTATGGAAAGTCACAAAAAAAATAAAGAAGACAATAAAACTAGTCCCAGAAATCAAAAAAGCAGACAACACATGGGCAAGAAGCAACGAAGAGCGAGCTGAAGAATTTTCCAACCACCTATGCAACACATTTACACCACATAACATCAATAACAGCAACCTCAATTGTCACACGGACGAGTATGCGCCAACCACTAGTTCCGCAACTGACAAGCAATACACCATACCTAAAACAACAGCACAAGAAATTAGAAACATAATCGAAAAAACAAAAAACAACAAAACACCAGGAATTGATCTAATCAATGGTAAAATCTTGAAAAACCTTCCTCCAAAAGCGATAGGACTTATAACAATAATTTACAACGCAATAATAAGAATCGGCTACTTTCCTAAACCATGGAAAATAGTCCAGATCATAATGTTACCTAAACCAGGCAAAGACCCACACCAAACATCATCCTATAAATCAATTTCACTATTTCCCGTGCTCTCCAAAATACTAGAAAAAGTAATATACGCCCGACTTAAAACAATAATAGATAAGGAAAAACTAATACCAGACCACCAATTCGGATTGAGAAACAAACATTCCACTATAGAGCAAATGCACAGGCTTGTCAATGAAATAATAACAACACTTGAAAACAAACAATATTGCACAGCCCTCTTCATGGACATAGAAAAAGCTTTCGATAAAGTAAACTACGAAAGACTACTACAAACAATCAAGAAACAATTCCCGAAGCCAATATACCAATTAATAAAATCATATCTAAGCAGCAGAACCTTCGTAATAAAAATCAAAGACGCATACTCAGAAGTCAAAGACATCAAGGCAGGGGTCCCGCAAGGAAGCGTCTTAGGACCAATACTATACACACTCTACACGGCCAACATACCAACAACTACAAATAGCAAAATACTGATATTCGCGGACGAAAACCAATCTGAACCTACGGAATCCCGCTATGGGGAACAGCAGCAATGAGCCATATAACAAAAATTGAAACAATGCAAGCAAAAATACTCAGAACCATAGTAAACGCCCCATGGTATGTTAGAAACGAGAACATTCGGAAAAATCTGGGAATACCAACGGTCAAGGAAGAGATTAACAGACTTGCAAGTAGGTACAGAGAAAGAATAGCAGCGCACCCGAACCGGCTGGCAGCGGAAACGATCAACACAACAAGCATTGAAAGAAGACTAAATAGGAAACACCCAACAGATCTCATAAAGGATATAACAAACGCGAAGATGGTACCCCTTTGGGGGTAGCCACCTACATGCTATATTTTATTTTTTTTTTTTTATTATTTTTTTCTTATTCACTAAGTTATAAAATTTTACCAAATGTCCTTCCGGACAAATTGTAAAATTCAAATAAATAAATAATAAAAAAAAAAATACTAGAGAGACAGGACGATGAAGAAAAATCCGCGGCTCTTATAGCATGCCTCGAGCCTCAGTACCTGTAGCGAATTGAATACATAGTGATGAATCCTCCGGCCACGGGTCGATATGGTAAACTGAAGGGCGAGCTAATTCGCAACCTGGCCGAATCAGACAGCGACCGAATACAGAGGTTGGTAGAAGGCGAGGTGATGAGCGACTGGAAGCCATCCCAATTCTACCATGATTTAAAGAAACTCGCCAGTTCATTCGTGTCCAATGAGTTCATCCTCACCCTGTGGAGGAATCGTCTGCTGTATCGCTTCAGGGAAGTCCTGGCTGTGGTTGATGACACTAATGTAGAAAAGCTAACGCGGGCAGCTGATAAGATAGAGGATGCGTTTTCTCGAGAATCGATTTTCAACGTCCTGAGCTACCGATCTTTCTCCGTCAATCTTCAATATTTTAAATAATTATTCTGTGATCTTGTCTATCTCTGATGTTGCTCTCTGTCCATCCGTTTGGAAAATGAGTGTCTCTCAAAATGGTTGTCCGTATATTCGACTATATGACTCGCTATAATAACTCGCTATACTGATTCGCTATACTGATTCCCTATACTAACTCGCTATAACGATTGTCTATTTGTATCGACCGGTGGTATTACAAAACGTTCAAGGTTGACGATTACAAATGACGGCGATAATATTTTATCCTGAGTTCGTTTATCCTTGAACTTAGCAAGCCAAAAGAACGTTGACACTGCAAGGTCACAACGTACACGTGTGTAGCGGCACATGAGTCACCGGACGATTCGAATGGAGAATGGTTCATGTTCTTGTTTTGCCTCGAAATATCAACGCCGTTTCGATGTACGAGATTTAAAAATAAACGAACTCCGGACAAAACAATATTGCTGCCACGTGTAACCGTCAACCGGAGTCGAATTCAAAGGCCTTCTTTCACGCCTTCACGAGCCCCATTCTGTTGATGCTATTACTCTGCTAACCAAAACTTTTCCAAAATTTAATGAATTGATTACAAAGGTAACAGTGGAACTAAGGTAAAGGAAAGTTATATACAACCGCATGTACAAAAAGTACATTAAAGTACGTTAAAAATATTAGTAAAAATTAATTCTCATATCCTAACGTATGGAGATATTCAATACAAATTTTTTTTCTTTACCTTTTTCTCATTTAACATCATGTTGCATGTACAGGTTCGTATGGGAGCACATAGGAGTATGCAAATCAAGAAAGGAGAAAATCAAAACTGCACAAAATGAAAAAATGTATTTTTGTTATGCATTATATATTAGTTTACAATAAATAAGTAGATAATTAAGTTTCTCATTTCGGATAATTTTTAGCAACGCATTTAAACAAACCCAGTTGAAGAATTATTAAAACTTCAACCTTTCCTTCCGGGAAATGAGTCCGTTTTCGATCCAAAGTTACCTGGCAACTTTTGTTCCTCGTGATGAGTGACATAAGTTGCAAAAAAGAAAAAAAAGGAATTGGCCTTGAAAATCATGCTCAAGATCAATTTTGCCTGAACTTCTTTTTACATATCTTTGCTAATTCAGTGGTGTAGAATCATAGTGGTTTTCAAACACACTTTTTATGTACTCGTGTACATATGTACAGGGTGTTAAGAAATGTTTTGTAATGGATATCGTAGATGTGCTCTATATCTTTGGATCGGAGGAGATTTGTTAAAAAAGTTGATCGCAAAATTGACTTTGAGCATGATCTGTAGAATCAGATTGTTTTTAATCGAATCGTATAGTGTCCATCACGAAAAACAAAAATTATCTTCCTTTTTTTACCTTGTAATTTATTTATAATATAAATATAAATATATGTCGGAAATGAAAGGACACCGGGAACCCCCCTCCCCTACCCGTTGGAATTCTTCAGAAAACCCCTAATACTTTACAAAATAACCCAAACACAATTGTTCAAGACTTGAGATAATGAGCTTGGGCTCGAGGCGACAACTAGTCGCCGAACGTAGCCGCGGTCACGGGATGAACGTTTCACCTAACACAGGTATAGAATTGCATAGGTCTCCTTTAAAGATATAGCTGTACCGACACTTAACAGTAAACATTCCAACGGCCTTTGCCACGTGGCTCACCACACACAGACCCTATTCTTCGGGCAAGATGATCACCAGATGTCGATGCATCATTCACAGTATATGTTCAGTTAGCTTGCGGACCCGCTATAAATCTTAGGATTTAGTTAACTAAGGTCCTTCAAATTGACAAACAGTCTTTATTCTATCAGCCTGTAAATCTGTCACCTGCTACGGGAAGATACGGGAGATCTGCTTTCCTCACGTGCGACGCTTTCCGCTAGGAACTCTCTCTCAAGGGCGGCTAGCATCCTTCTCTAACCACTAACATAGAAATTAACCAATTAACAGCAACGTCCATTTCCCTCACCTTCTGAGCGGAGGCTTTCCTCGACGAATCCGATGATCTCGTGCCCTTAGGCACACCCCATCATAGTTTTCCTCTGCAGCGTCATCGTGACGGAATGTCATTCCCTTTCTTGCAGTCTCATTAGCCAATTATCTAGTGTATGTGCGATCGGTGAATAATCCACGTTTCAATAAAGAGTTAGTCAAGTAATTCTTGTATCGCGAGAAGCAAGTCGAGTCCGACTTAGACTTTGGAGCAAAGTACATCTGTTATCCCGTTGACCGGTTCGTTATCGAACCTAAGGTCATTGTCATTAGTGTCTAATTACCGTGGCCACTTGCCAATCTTGTAACATCCATACTTGTGTTAATAAACGTTACCTCGATTGTGTGACAACGATGAATAATTCCGGTGAATATTCATTACATGCCCCTAACCCTAATCTTAACGATAACCCGACATATAATTCTTCTTATATAACGACGTAACGTTACTTTGTAACGATACTTCGTTAGCGTCCATGCTGTTGCACTGCAACTAGCTGTTGCTCGGAATGTTCATATCGAGTCTTGATAATATTGCAAGAATATATAAATATGTAGCAAGTGCTTCGTGCAATTATGCTCTGGCATAAAGTGACACGTATAAAGCGTGGCTTATACGACGCCGAGATCATCCAAGAGAACTTCCAGATCAGCGATATTTTCTATGCTTGGACGAACGCTTTGGAGAAAGAGGATCTGTGTTGAATGTTATCAGCAGTTATCGTGAAGCAGTTTGAGAACGCGATAGTATACATTGGAGTGTGGAAGAACAAATAATTGCTCTAGCAATTGCTAGTGCCCCCTCTTGTTAACCCATTAATGAGTCTAGGTTACGTAATTACGTATTACACATAATGGTATGTCACATGTGACAACGCATTATATGTTTCGTGAGGAGGGACTCCGGTCGTGCCGTAATCAACAGGTGCAGATACTCGTAAACAGTAATTACGTTCACAGAGGAAGTTATCGTCGCTGGATGCTTAGGAAGTTGCGATGGAATCGAACTTTTTCAAAAAAATGTCCTGTTTACTGACGAGAGCAATTTCTCAAGTCTTGCGTTAAAAAAACAGATAAAATACTAGAATTTGGTAATGCAACATGTTAATCATGGACGCTTGTCATATTACGGCAGACAATATAATTGAACTTTTTCGTTGATCAAATTGTCTAGCTAGTTCCATCTATCTTTGATTTTTACGTTGACGCGTATGGAACGAACTGCGACTTATTATACCTACATAGGGTGATACAATATTTACTTTATAGACGGTGGTGCTCCACCACATTTTGGTTTATTGGTTCGATGGTTCTGAAATTTTATGTTCGGGTAACGATGGATAGGTCGGAAGCTCATTTTTTTTTTGTAGCGAGCTAATAAGATAATAACTGAAAGCACGAACGGAAGAAGAAGCTCTCGGCTACTTGCAAAATCTTCGAAATCTACTGCAACGAATTCGAAATATATAGAAACCAGATTGCGAGTGTGTCTATAAAATAATGGTAATAAAGATGGTACTATTCATTGGCTCGGAAAAAGGAGCACATTTTGCTCATCAGGAGTATGAAACGCACCGAAATGCTTGATACTGTTATAATTGTAGCATCAGTGTACGTCAAAAAACAAACAAATAAAAAACTCGTTACATACTTCGGAGAAAATGTAAAACTTACGTAATTAAAATCGTTTTAATCCTGTGCCACACCATTTAACTCGGAAGAATCCGGGCCGAAATGTTGCGCCCGAATGGTCAAGAAAAGAGCCGAAGCGCGACTGAGTGCGTAGATAGCCGCGCCCGTGTTTAAGAAAAAGATACCATTCGATACAATCGTACTTGGCCCGAGATTAAGACCACGAACGAGACTCATGATATTCATGTTTGACATGAAACTAGACCACGAGCCTGATTCGTGATATTCAAGTTTGGCTCAAAATTCTCATCACGACTCAGATTCGTCAAAGTATGATAAGGGGTTAATGACCACGAAGACCATGAAAATCGATTCTAAGTGTTTTTTCTTGTTGTTACTATCGGTTATTGTTTACCTAAAATTGTTCCCAATTAATTGCGCCGCTTTTTCTTCTTTTATAAAGTACAGTACACGAACCTAATGATGTTAAAATTAATTCAAAAGTTACACTTTCAGTTATGACTAAATAAAGTTATAATCGAACGATACCACATTGTATAAAGATATTAAAATGCATTATGAATTTTTAATTTCACGTTCAAGTCGTGTTATTTATCTTTAGCCATCTTTGATGTTTTTAATTTTACCTATATATTTTTATACTTTTAATATATACTTTTAATTTCATGTTTTGCATAAACTGTTTAATTGACCATTCACGGAGAGACGCGATCGCGAGAAAGCACGTCAACGGGAGTCGTAAATTCCCGTAACGATTAGACAATCGACGCCACGAACTGATCGATCCCTTTATTTCTATTAGGATAATAAGGGTGGTTCAATTGAGTTTATACTGAATTAACACGTATAAAATAACATTTATTTCAACAACTTTGTAACGATGGATAGTTACGCTGATGCGTATGTACAAGTTAAGTAAGTGATTGATTTAAGGGTAGAGACCCGTTACAGATATGTCTTGACTATTCTAACGATGAAGAATAAGTGAAGTTTAGTGACGATGCTGTGTCGGAGAAAAGCTAGTGATGGGTGTGTCTAGCGCACGGGACCATCGGATTTGTTGATGACATTTTTGGTTAGGAAAGTGAGGGCAATAAACATTATTTCTGATTGGACAATAAGAAGGTTGGTGGACTAGGAAGGGTCTTAACCGCCCTCGATAGAAAGTTGATAATGAGAAGCATCGTACGTGAGAAAAACTAACTTTTCCGTGTCTTCTCGTAATAAACAATAAACCTTAGAAAACGCTTTAGTAAAAAGATCTTTGTTCGGTCTGAAGGACTTTAGCTAGAAAATTCCTGAGATTTATGATCGGTCCTTAAGATTATCGAGGGTACGTAATAAGGATGTGTGGACATCTGGATGCCATTTTGCCCGCGGTGAGTGACCTGAGTTAGGTAGAGAGTCAGCCGACTCTCATAACATAAACAATGTGTGAAATCGTTAAATAAAGTCATTACCGCAAAATATGATTAATCACTTAAATAATTTCTAGGCTTCTTTGTGTTTTAAGTAGTGAATATTAGTCCTTGATACTTAGAAAATTGCGCGTTGGAAACGTATAGCTCGCTGTTGCACGCGCGGTTGGCTAAGTGTTAAAAAACATGAAGGCACTTTTTGTACTATTTTCTATGACAGTGATTCATTTGCGATTCATATTTCCATTCAAGCTTATTCCTCGTAATAAATTCTACAAGATGCAATAAGAATACTTTTTCTTGGAAATCACGGTCAAGATCAATGTTGCGGTCAACTTTTTTGCTGGGTCAAAGCTGTAGACTGCACTTATGATAGCCGCGTCAAAACATTTCTTAACAGCCTATAGCATAACGATATGTTTAACATTTACATCATGTAATATTTATTTTATAAAAAAGTTGCCTACGTCCTGGTTTGTATGTTAAGCACTGTATTACGTAATAGAAATTAGTAATGAAAACTTATGTTGTATTGAAGACTATAAGATTCTAGTATTTAATGCACTACCAGTACTCGCTTCAAATTAATTTACGAAAAGAACTATTGATATCAGACCTTATTCTTCAACCATTCCTCTTTTATCATATCCGAACCTTTCTCTGCGATCATTATAATCGGTGCATTGGTATTACCACTAATTATATTTGGCATAATTGAGCCATCTATGACTCGGAGTCGAGCAACTCCGTAAACTCGAAGCCGGGGATCCACCACAGCTTCTGGGTCCCAATTGGGCCCCATTTTACAGGTACCCGTGGGATGATATAGAGTCATGGAGTACTCTCTAATCATGCATTCCCAGTATGGGTCGGTATACATGGAAATATTTTTGCAACCAGGGAATGGTTTAGGATTCATTTTGCTGCCGTAACGTTGAAACGCGCTAGTTTTACTCATTTCGACCACAAATTTGACTCCTTCGACCAGCGTCGCCATATCTTCCGGTTGCTCGAAGTAGTTTGGATAAATCAACGGATAATCGAAAGGATTGCTGCTTCGAAGTGCGATAAAACCTTTACTCTTTGGTCTTAGAAGTATAGGAAGCACGGTCCATAAGTCTTTATTATTAATTTCCCCATACACGGCATCGTAGAATTTATTGGTGAGGCCATGAGCCTTCCAAATACCTCTACCGCCATCGGAGCTCGTCGCTCCTGCCGCCAAAATCAGTTCTATGTCTGGGAAATCGTCAGAAACGTTCACGAATTTGCTATTGATAAAAGCTACTCCTTCGATACCTCCTGGCAATGTCAAAGGACCGTCTCCGAAAATCGCATATCCTAACATATCCTGAATATTATATATCCTGCTCTCCACCAACGCAATTTCTTTGTCCACCAAGAACGAAACACCTCCCACACTTATGTGATCTTGAAGATTATGACCCACTCTTAAATCCTGAATCACTGGTATGCCGTGTTTCGATAATTGTTTTTTAGGTCCGATTCCCGACAGCATCAGCAATTGAGGGCTATTGATAGATCCCGCGGAAACGATCACCTCCTTTTCCGCACGAACGCGCAACGCTTTTCCGTCTCTAACAAACTCTACGCCATAAGCACTTTTCGACGACGGATCTATTAAAATTTTCGTAACATGTGCTTCCATGGCGACGTGTAAATTTTTCCGCGTCCTGATTGGTTGTAGAAAAGCCTTCGCCGTGGAATACCGACTGCCACGCTTGAGCGTCCCTTGAGCAACCATGAATCCAGTGTGTCGTTTTCCATTAATATCTGTGTTTTCGTAACCCATTTCTAGACCTGCCTCGAGCCACGCAGTGACCAAGGGAGTGTGCCATGGCGTTTCTTCAACGGATAGGTAACCTCCGGACGAATGATACGGCGTCTCGGCGTGGAGAGGATTTTGATTGTCTTCAGATTTTTTGAAATATTGTAACACATCGTCGTAGGACCATCCGGTATTGCCTAGCTGTTCCCACATGTCGTAGTCTTTTTTGTTACCACGAACGTAGAGCATGTAGTTTAGCATGCTGGTCCCCCCGATGACTTTGCCACGTGGCCAGTTGCATTGACCTCCTTCCATCGCTGTGGGCATAATTTAAGGTGAAATAGAGCGAAGACATTGCCACTAGATTTATTTTCCGATTGGAATCGATTTACTTGCATTCTACATATACACTTATTTCAGTTAAAACGCGCATATTCTGGCAGAGAAAAGAAAAAAGCAGGATGAGAAAGAAACGCCCGCAGGAAGGCAATCGTGCGAAGACATTTTCTTCGAACCTACAAAAGAATTACGGCAAGATGTTTGAAAAATGAGCAGACTCGCCACCAGCGAGCGCAGCAAATACCACCACTTGACACTAACTAGAGTCGGACATTTCTTCCACGACCCAAGAAATGAGAAGAAAAATCCAGCAGTACCAAAGCAGCGACATATACACTAGCAACTACAACTAACACGGCCCATATCACCTCAAATCAAAGTCCAGTACCCAAAAGATTTCGAAAAGACAAAAAGGGGGGAGTATGAGCGAACAGATATATAGGCAATTTGTGAATGGTAACTGACAAAAGGGGAACCCAAAAATAGAAAGCAACTTTTGTGTCGACAAGATACAAGGAAATGGACGAGGAAATAGATTGCATATTGAATAATGAGAGAAATCCTGAGTTGTAGAAGAGGAGGAGGAAGGAAGCGAAAAGAGTTGCTCGATATTTCAAGAGAGCAACAAATGGAAAATAATTACATGGACGATAAAATGAAACCTCGACGTTAATTGGATTTGTAGACGTAGAATGAACAGAGGACAAAAACAATAGAAAATCTAATAGTGGATATGTTTTGCAGTTTTTCATAGGTTCCGTGATCTGGAGCTTTAGAAGACAACTTTATATTGTCTTGTCATTACCAACGATCATGTACGAGAACAATCAGAGTTGTTTAAAAATGATTTGCAGTAAAACGTTCATTCACCGCACGAAACATACAGAGTATCGCTAATGTCTATCATATCAGTGTTATCGTTCAGCAGGGATGTCAAATAGTTTCAGCGATTCCACGCCTATGGTTTTTGTGTGTGTCGCGTCCGTCTCAATGTTCGTCCTTTGTTTTTTTCTCTTATCGTCAGTCTAACTGAAACTTTATACATTTACTGTAAAAATTAATTACCTCCTCGTTGAATGTATTAATTTATATAATTGGGACAGTCGCTTAATCGGATCAAAGGATGCTAGTTCCAGTGTGTCCCAAATAATCGAAATCCACTATAATGCGTTCCAAGCGTGACAACATTATGTATCTCGTGTCATTTTAATTTACTTACTTCGACATAAAATGTAAAACATTGTTTTTAACTATTTCTTCTATAGTTAGATAAATGCTTATTATCGTGATAACAAGGCATTATTAAATGTTATTTACCTCGACAGAAATTCTTATTAGGTTCCGTCTTGTATTTCCAATCGATTTGGGTTAACTGCAGATTAGCAGCAAGAACAGGAATGTCATAGATTTCTGATCCATCACCACCTGCTTCCAGAAGGAGCACGTTCCAATCTTCTATCTCGGACAAGCGATTCGCTAGGACGGATCCTATAGCCGTGTAAATTGCCATTATTAATACGCGTAGCACACAAAAACTTACAAATACTTTGAAATCAAAAATTTGAAGATTTATTTCGAAAAGGTCAAGGAAGAGATGAAATTTGTTGAAATTACATAATTTGTCACAAACCTAATATACGTTTCATCGACAGATTTGTCGAAAGAAAGAAATTGTCAAATTTTTGTGATAATCGATCATACGAGCAACAACACGCTCATTCTCGTTCGTAAATAACGCACAGATACACTCGTCTTCGTTATATTTTTATTAGATTTATCGAAAACGTACCTGCAGAACCACCGCCCACAATTATGAAATCGTAAGACGATATTAGTACTTCGGAAGGAACATTCGTCGCAGCGTAATTGTCAACCGTATACTTGATATATAGAAACGTAGTTAGAATTATCCAGAACACCGATCGGATCAGTCCTGATGTCATCCCCCCCAAAGCAATGCTTGCTATATCCATTTTACTTCTATTCTTGCGATTTCTTTTTCATCGATCTGTAATAACATGTTTTACCATCTTATTTTATATGATATCTTAGTTTGCAATCTTATTCGCAAGATAAAATCAAGTAACAAACAGTTTTTAATAAACATATTTATCTGACGCTAATGTAACTGTAATCGTCTTTTGTCTACATTTAATATATATATGTAAACTCCCTAGAGTTCACGTGGGATAGGGACTCTTTTTGTTTTACGGGTAGTACGACGTTCTTTGTTTCACGAACAGAGCGACCCTCTTATGTTTTACGGACAACCATTTTTGAGAAGCACGCATTTTCCCAAACGGACGAACAGAAACATTAGAGGCAGACAAGATCACAGAATAGTTATTTAAAATTTTGAAGACTGACGGAGAAAGATCGGTAGCTCAGGACGTTGAAAATCGAGAATCGATTTTCAGGTAAGCATTGTACAAAACTTGTTATTTCTCGTTTATGTAATTTATTGTTATTTATTGTTATAGACGAATATCAATTGTTGTTTATTTTTGTATTTTATCTAATTACGTTCATAATAAAAAAAACTCGATTTTCAGACTTCAGAATCGATCCCTGAATTATCCCAAGATTAACGATATTACATATATATCCAAAATCGATGTTGTGAACAACTTTCTCCGTACATATAAACGCAGTCTTTAACTGCTGGCTTTAGTTTCCGAGATATTTGCAAAAATATATTCGACACTCTACATGTGGTATTTTGCTGTTTATAACATGTACGTTATTAGTCTGAGGTATTCTACAGTACGCACCATACAGCTCTAACATTGTTTAATAACGATAATATAATATAGAGTTTAACATTGTCTTATTATTTATCATCTACATTTATTTCACGCTGGCGTTATCAACATATGTGGTAATTATGACAAGTTGTTAAATTTCTTTGTTCGATTCTGGCATATACGGCTGCTTTACGGAAGTCGCAATTTCAACACTTAACGCTCCAAGTGTATAACCACCGATGTCCGGCGATCTACTCCCAGTGTGCCTCTCAAATACTGTAGATAAAGCCGATCAATATGCATCAACATATTGTTTCCTGAGAAAATCGTTGAAATGGTGGCGGAAATTGTTCTTTTGAAGACTAGAAACAAGCGTAATAAATGCTTATATACTTTACAAGATTTCTCAGGAAAGGAAAGGAGAAGGCGCTTTGTCACACTAGAAGTTTGTCAAATTATTAGTAAGTTAGCTCGTAACTTTCGGAACAACAATATGTATGGCAGGCCTTCCGGAACAGATAAGGAAAGACGTTTAGATGGGAAACTCTATATAATAAATCATTTTCCAAAAGGGCAAAAAAGAAAGTGTCTTGTTTGTTCACCAAAAGGAACTAACGCGGTAAAAAAACAGTTTTCTACTGTGAGACCTGTGAATGCAACAAAAAAATTCAACACATTACACAATTATAATTAATATAAATATTGTAATCAAAATTATATTACTTCTCGGATGAATGAAGATTGTTTTGAATCACTTTAATAATATTATTTGCATTGTAGCATTTAAAATTTGATACTTAAAAACTTGCAAGTCGAAGTACGGCGAGAATAAGTTGGAGTTGTCGATCGATATTCACAATTAAAAGCGGGAGCGTTAAGGGTTGATCTACCCTAACCAACACCGATTTACTAAAAAGATGATCCAAGATCTAGATTGAAATTTTCTGTTTCGCCTTTGCATAGATTAGTGTTGGTTAGGTAGCTGATGCTACAGACAAACAAAGAAATCTAATAATTTGTTATAATGTACATACAACAACACGGGCGTAAATAACTCTGTGTGTGTGTATTGCGTAATACCTTCTGTCAGTAGTAGAAAACAGTATATTATGGGATATATTTTCGCTGATATATATTTCGGAAACTTAAACCGAGTGGTGATTATACAGGGTAGAGCGGTAAATGTAGTAGAACCGAACAGGTGATGATTTGACAGGAAAAAATAAGAAAAAGAATCGTATGCAAAGATTAAAAGCGAAAGCAATTTGGTAGAAATTCAAAACACTGGCAAATAAAAAAGTACTGAACAAAATAACAAAAGACGTGAAAAAAAATGCTATGAAAGATAACAATGATATGGAATTTTCGAAATATTTAGCCCTTTCAGTTCTACCCGAGCAGCCGAGCTGAGCGGACGTGTGAATCAATGCCTCCACAAGTGCGACAAGTAAGGAAATAATGCAAATACCATCAATTAAGCTGTTAAACAACGGCGAAACATACGTTATAAACAGAGCTGTAAATACAGCAAACCCAACACAACAAACAAACGAAGAGCATGATTGCTCAGATATAAACGAATCAGAAATGGAATTCACAGAAACGAATGACGTGAGGAATAACACCAACATCGACCTATCACACCAGAACGAAAGCTGGAAGGTCGTAACTCCCAATAAAAAACGAAAGATAACAACAAACACAAATGCTAGGAGGGCTGCGGAAACAGAAAGGCAACAATGGCTCCAAGGAATTCCACTCCAAAACTCCTTCAGCGTACTGCCACAGGAAAAGGAATCAGACCAAACAGTAATACCAAAAATACACAACGCCAAACCACCACCAATCCACATAGATGCACACATAATAGACCCCCTCATCGAACTGCTAAACATCACGGCAGGCAATGAGAACTACAGCATTAAACAACTAAAGCTTGACCAAGTCATAGTGCAAACCAACACCCCAGAAACCTACAGAAGGGTGGTAAAAGTGTTAAAAGAAAAAAACGCCGGGTACCATACTTACCAGCTTAAAACTGATAAAAGTTACAAAGCAGTAATCAGAGGATTACGCCCAATGACAAACACAAAAAATGTATGCGAGGAACTAGCCAAAATCGGACATCAAGTAAAAGTGATAAATAATATACCTAGACACGGCACTAAACAACCACTACCGCTATTTCTAGTAGAGCTAGAACCTAAAAGCAACAACAAGGAAATATTTGATATCAAAAAAATACTAAGCACAATAATCACAGTCGAACCACCCAGACACAAAAAAGACACACCGCAATGCATGCGGTGCCAACAATACGGACATACAAAGAACTACTGCAACAGAAACCCGGCGTGCGTTAAATGCGCAGAAAAGCATTTAACAATGAACTGCCCATACACAGGAAAAATAAACGACGTAAAGTGCTACAACTGCAATGGAAACCACCCAGCTAGCTACAAAGGCTGTACAGTCAGAAAACAACTTCAATGCAAACTCTTTCCGCCACTCCGAAGTAGGACATACAATAACTATCACACACTACAGGATAGCGCAGAAACTGAGACACCAACAAACGTACAGCACGTAATGAATATCAACCACAATAATACCAATACCTCTGGTAGCCGAAGCTACGCGCAAGTAACCAAACAACATCCCTAGACACCCAAAACCAGAACAATAACACCAACGACACTACAGAAATCAAAGAACTACTAAAGCAATCCATCACAAAACACTGAAATGCTAACAAAAATGATAAGCGAACAAAATGCAGTCCTCAGGCAGCAAACGCAACAAATCAGAACCATGTTACAACTTCTTACAAACATGTTAAGCAAAAAATAAAAAATGGACAATAAATCCACCAAATGGCAAACATTCAAAGAAATAATCGAGAGCAAAATCAACTGCAACATTCCACTGAAAACATCTGAACACATCGAACAAGCAGTAACAACACTCACAGAAACTATACAAGAAACAGCAAGGGCAACCACTTTACCTGAATCAACCATTAGATAAACAAAAATAATTCCGCCAGACATCCTCGAAAAAATTAGGGAAAAAAGGAAAGCGAAAACAAAATGGCAAAAACATAGAACAAGAGAAAACAAAAAATACCTAAACAAACTTGCAAAGGAAATAAAAAACAAAATAAAAGAACACAACAGCAACGAGTTCACAAAGTTCATAGAGTCACTATCTGCACACGAGAACTACAACTACTCACTATGGAAAGTCACAAAAAAAATAAAGAAGACAATAAAACTAGTCCCAGAAATCAAAAAAGCAGACAACACATGGGCAAGAAGCAACGAAGAGCGAGCTGAAGAATTTTCCAACCACCTATGCAACACATTTACACCACATAACATCAATAACAGCAACCTCAATTGTCACACGGACGAGTATGCGCCAACCACTAGTTCAGCAACTGACAAGCAATACACCATACCTAAAACAACAGCACAAGAAATTAGAAACATAATCGAAAAAACAAAAAACAACAAAACACCAGGAATTGATCTAATCAATGGTAAAATCTTGAAAAACCTTCCTCCGATAGGACTTATAACAATAATTTACAACGCAATAATAAGAATCGGTTAGTTTCCTAAACCATGGAAAATAGTCCAGATCATAATGTTACCTAAACCAGGCAAAGACCCACACCAAACATCATCCTATAAACCAATTTCACTATTTCCCGTGCTCTCCAAAATACTAGAAAAAGTAATATACGCCCGACTTAAAACAATAATAGATAAGGAAAAACTAATACCAGACCACCAATTCGGATTGAGAAACAAACATTCCACTATAGAGCAAATGCACAGGCTTGTCAATGAAATAATAACAACACTTGAAAACAAACAATATTGCACAGCCCTCTTCATGGACATAGAAAAAGCTTTCGATAAAGTAAACCACGAAAGACTACTACAAACAATCAAGAAACAATTCCCGGAGCAAATATACCAATTAATAAAATCATATCTAAGCAGCAGAACCTTCGTAATAAAAATCAAAGACGCATACTCAGAAGTCAAAGACATCAAGGCAGGGGTACCGCAAGGAAGCGTCTTAGGACCAATACTATACACACTCTGCACGGCCAACATACCAACAACTACAAATAGCAAAATACTGATATTCGCGGACGAAAACCAATCTGGACCTACGGAATCCCGCTATGGAGAACAGCAGCAATGAGCCATATAACAAAAATTGAAACAATGCAAGCAACAATTCTCAGAACCATAGTAAACGCCCCGTGGTACGTTAGAAACGAGGACATTCGGAAAGACCTGGAAATACCAACGGTCAAGGACGAGATCAACAGACTCGCAAGTAGATACAGAGAAAGAATAGCAACTCACCCAAACCGGCTGGCAGCAGAAACGATCAACGCAACAAACATTGAAAGAATGCTAAAAAGGAAACACCCAACAGACCTCACAAAGGATATAACCTAGCAAACACGACGATGGTACCCCGCTGGGTAGACCCACATGCTATATTTTATTTTTTTTTTTTTTCTATTCACTTCCACCTAGATATAATACTTTACCAAATGTCCTTCTGGACAAATTGTAGAAAATCCAAATAAATAAATAAAAAATCACTCATACGGAATATTCTTCTCATATAGAGATAATAAACATGATTCAGAGAGACAATCAAACGAACACAGATAACACTGTCACAGCCGATAATAGTTATTCTGTGCTACGTACAGTCACAAAAGTAGTTAGAGGTATTATCCCTATATGTAAAAAGATCACATGGTGTTCACCTTATTAATGGGAAAATCCTAAAAGTATTATAAACAAAAGTGATCATAGAACGCAGTGCTAATATCCAAGCAGGGTAACGATCTGCAGGCAACGTCTTACAGATCAAACTCGCTTCTTCCAGTAATAGCAAAAATCATGAAGAAAGTAATTTACAATCGTCTGAAATCTATCATGGAAGATAAGAAACTAATAGTATAATAACAGATAATTAATAGTAATAATAACAGATCATCAGTATGGATTGAAGAACGAACATGTAAGCATTGGACAAACACACAGAATAATCAATGAAATATATATAAATATATAGAAAATAAATTGTTTACGAATATAGAAAAAGCCTTTGACAAAGTGTACTATATTGGACAGTTACAAACTATTAAGGCTCAATTCTTCGCAACCTGCGCTCACGAAAATGGAAATATTCTAACATAAACACTTGCTACTACATAACTCATGTTTTAACTCTTTTGTTTTTTTTTCTTTTTTTTTTAATAACTAATATCTTGGATTATTCTTACCTGAAATTTAATTAGTAATGCAATTCTTCTTTATTGAGAATACAGTCAACTGCCAGAATTATTAGCGAATTGCAGTGAAATTGTTCACGTTCTTCCAAACATGGAGGCCTCTTTTTCTATTCCATTCGATAATTTTCATTTTTAACGTATTGAACGTTTCTTCTATGTCATACTACAAAATCTATTAACAAACACTTTCTGCAAATTGATCGCTATTGTCTGATTTTGGATCGCTCTGTTGTGAATATGTCGAATCTAAGAACAAGGAGAGCAATTGAGATATAACAAGACACTTCACAAAATTCATTTAGATAGACCAGTTTACAAAATAGAAATTAATATGACCCTCGCAGCAATGCTTGTATATGTGAACATATGTTATAGCATTCTAGAGAATAGCCACATATCATAGATGAAGTCACGACAAGTGAGACGATATAGGTGAAACTATAAACAGAAACGAAGAAATTCGGGAAACCTGGAAGTTGCAACAATGTAGACGTGCAGAAGACGTGCAACGTTATAGAAAGATACGGAAATAGAAGATCGGAAAGATTAGAATCGCAATACGATTCAGCTAGCAGCAAAAGAAAAAGAACCAAAAGTTACTTGAAATAGTAACATGTAGATTAACTTTTTATTTATGTAATAGACTACATGGTCACAATAATTTCGTCTCAAGATGAAAACGATTGAAACTGATGAAAATTCAAATATTAGCGAAAATATGACAATTTAAAGAATACAAGACTACACACGCGTAAACGATGATATGATCACGCGCGATAACATTAAATGCGGTGTAAAGTAAAGCGGTAGATGCTTCTTTGGCGATAATCGTTTGAATACTGAATTAGAACTAGCTAGTTGTAACAGAGTATTAAATACGTAAAACACACTTATATATATATATATTTGTCTATGATTCAAGTTCGCTACGTAAAATTCCTCCATGTTGTGTTTATATAATCATTTACGTCGCTAAGGACGTTACTTATGCATTTTGATCTAATTGCTGACTAATTAGTCAATGTAATTACATATTTTGTGAAGAAGCTTCTCTCCAGCTATGACACCTCTGTTATTCAGAACGGGAGAAGAAGACAGAAGACTTTGTACAGAAATTATTTCGACACATTTGGTGTAGAGTATGAATTTTGCGTACCACAGATACGTTTAAAAAAAAAACTCTAATTGAAAAAGTGGCGAAGGTGAACGACAACAGCAAAGATATAACTTGTTATTCACGGAAATGTGATTTTGTAACAACAAATGTAGTTTTGACAATAACGATAAGTGAAGAAGAAGACCAACAAGATTTTGTGTTTATTCTCAGCCTCTAAATTTTCTCGAACAAGAAAGTAGATTTTGCCAATCGTTTCCGTGTTTTTTTCATGTAGTCCCAAATTACAAATAAAAGAGTTTTTTTTAAGTGCTATTTTAATTAAATACGTTACATAAGTTTTATCGCGCGGTCGAGCCTACACGCTGTCTGCATGCGAATGCGCTGAATGCAAAAATTGTACAATTCTGTAATCGTTCTTCCATCTTACATGAGCATCCACACATAACACAGGTGATAAACTGTAAAACGACGACTGTTGAACCTCTGAATATTTAATAGTTTATCGTTGGCAATTTTTGACGAAGAAATCCATCTTAGAGTGAATTGGTTCTAGAGAAGCATTTTCTCTTTTTAAATTTCCTGATTGATTCCTGAAATTAATTGAAACTTAAGTTCCACTTTTGCATTTCATTGCATTTTATAGAATTTTGCATTTTACAGTTAAGCAAAATGATTACTGCTGTATTTCAACCAAGCGTCTAAATGAATAATTTTTTTCACTTCAAGATCAAAATCTAGATCTTTCAAAAATCGTACAAGTTCGGAGGATAAGTTGAGATATTCATAAGTTGATAAATTGATCGTGCGAAAATTAAGCGGATTAATTCAAGATTGGCACATTATTTTGGGATGTATAACCAAAGTTATACACAAAAAACGGACTTTTTTGCACTTTTTACTAATTCGCAATCTAACAATTGGGCTTATCGTAACATCTTAGGGACGGTACATAATTATTATGTATAATTTCTTACGTATCTTCTAAAAATCAATTCTAGACGTACAAAGTCCAATAAAGGCATTCTCGTAGACGCTTCTGTAAATACAAATAATGTTTCGTATGTGGAACTCGTAAAAACATGAATTAGAAATATATGCAAAGATAGGAATAACGAGGAGTGTATACGTCATAAAACAAGATGTTAATTTACTACCGACACTTGCAACTTTTTTTTCACACTGAATCACCTTTTACGCTTATCACTGCTTATATTTTAACTACCTGGGTGCATCCTAGATGATAATACTGTGTATTCAATCTTTAAACTTGAGCAAATATGGATAATAAATGTTGCACTTAACAGAGACTTAATATTCTTGAAAAAGAATGTACATAAGTATAACATTCTTTTATTTATTTTCACAATATTGTGTTACATAATATTGTTATGTAACTAATCCCTATAGCGCAGACACTGCTTGAAATATCGCAAGAACTCGATTATTCGAACTGCGAGTTACAAACATGAATTTAAATATTACTCATTTGAATGTATTAACATTTTGATTAGTCGACTATGACATTATGTATTAATATATCTTCTGTTGAGGTTATTAAATGTATGTGAATATAAAGGAACACGTGGATAAATTGTAAGTTAGAAAAAATATATTTTAAATACTAAAGTGTAAATACAGATCCGCACGTTAGCAGTGTTATCCTATGACTGAAAACTCTGAAGCCAACATCGCCTATCTACTGTTCATGGTTTGCCTTCGATCCAGTCTTTTGTCTATACGCTGTCGATGGCTTCAGTGCTTGAGAAAACTAAAAAACTAAAAGTAGAATTTTCTTACAAGTGGTGACCACTTCAACATCTTCAAATCGTAACATATAGCCTTATCTATTCGAATAAAACGTGGAATAATTAATCAATTAGAAAATGATGAAACCGTAACTGAAGTACCAATATCTTAGGCTATTGGAAAATCAACTGTTTGTGATACAAAGAAAAGAAAGTGCGAAATTGTGAATCATAGCGAGAGTTCATGTAAGATGTACACAAAAACGTATGAAAACTGCTAATAATAAAATTCTTGATATGGCAATGTATGAATGGTTTTGTTAAAAGCGTGACAATGGAAAGCCTATATCTGGCCCTACATCAAGCGAGGAGGTTTTATAGTGTAATGCAAGATTAAATGGCGATTCTAACTTTAAAGTATCGTCGGGCTGAATTTTAAAACACGTAACGGTGTTGGTTGGATCGAATAAATTGAGCGAAAAATTATCGTCAAATAAATTTGCGGCTGAAATTTGAAAAAAATGATTTACAGAATTATCAAAAATTATTTCTGCGAAAGACTTTACTTTGTCAATATGAACACTCAGCACAGGCTCAATAAAGTCAGTAAAGATAGAATTACGACTGTTGTATGTGCGAATGCCTCCGGAAGTCACGAGCTTCCTATATTGGTAATTGGAAAGAATAATAAACCTCGGTGCTTGAAACATATGAATTTAAATGCTATGCCTGTTGTGTATTTATCTCAGAGAAATTCTTGGATGGATACGAACATTTTTATGAAATGCTTTTTAACGATATTTGTACCAGCAGTCAAAGTACGACAATTAAGTACAAGCAGGCTAGAGAAAACGCGGAAAACATGAATTCAGAAAATGTCATCATTGAGTGCTTTTAACGATGCTATAAAAAGCACTTATTACGTAAGTTCATTCCGAGATGTTATAAAACTGAGAAGAATGTTTTAATGACATGCATACAGTTAAATACGAAAGAATGCGTATATCTTGTTGCCAATACGCGGAATGACATATCAAGTTTTACTTTGAAAAACGTTTGGAATCAGTTATCAAACATTGAAGATAACGACGAAATGTCTCAAATATCGTTAGTAACGTTAATGATGATGTTATCGCGTCGCTTCGAGATTATTTCACAATTATGATAGTTATTTCAAAATTTATTATAAAACTGACAGAGTAACGATACAGAATGTCACATTAACAGAACAGAATAGGAATGGAATGTCGAGTACTGACTTGGAAGGATTTTTATATCAAGGGTTTGGTTCCTGTGGAGAGGTTATCGCTGGATGCCATCACACAGGTATGCTGTTACTGCTTAATTGTAGTTTTGATGGTTATGGTATGCGAACTGGTATGTAAAATATGTTTATCCTATATTCCGAGATCACTGTGACATATCCCCCCTCCTTAGCTTCGCTTTGCTCCGCTAAAGCGTAAGGCTCTGGTGGGGCTTTTAAGTTGAATGATCCCGTTATCTTCATTTTCTGTAATGTTTTGGAAAGTGACCTTTCCATGGGCTGATGGAAGAATTGGTGCTGCTGGTACTTGATGCATATTATTTACGTGAGCAGTAGGGCAAAGTATTCTGATACATACATTTTCAGGAATTACTCGACTTACAATGATTTTCAGTCTGTAAAGGTACGAACGTCAATTCTTCCAATTTGAATACAGCAGTTGGGCAAGTTTTGACTGACTGTTGATTATTAATTAATTTGATTTTACATTCAGGTGAATTGATTCTATTCTGACTTGGTTGTGTTCTTTTACAAATATGGATGATTGCCGTTCGTTTACAATATTTGTTTAAGTAGTGGCTATCGACAAAGGTGTATTTTTCTGAGTTAGTTAGTAGTCCGCGTTTACTTCTATAATGTAATAACAATTTCAGTCGATGCGTTAGGTTTTGGGGGTTTCTATACTTGATTTTTAGATTGTTTATCTCTGGTATGTAAGCGCAAGGTGGTTTGCGTTGGCGTATTAGCTCGATTACATGTTGTAATTTAATGGTTTGATCGATTGGGTCGCTAAGGTCTACTATAAGAGTGATATCTACTTGTTCGTTGTACAAATAGCAATCATCTATGTGTTCTAAGAAAACGTTGACATAATTCAGTGGTCTTACTACTAGATCGCTTTGAATGTGTTCGAAAGTTAGAATTATTCAGGTTATGGTCGCCTTCCTGAAAAATAAGGTTTTAATCTGTTACCGTGGATTCTATGCGTTTGACCGTTGGAATATTCAATAAGTGGGTGAATTGGATGAGAGGATTTCAGCCGGTCCTAGCCATTCGTGGTCTAGTGTTTTGGTTTTGTGATCGTTATGTACCCATACTTTATCTTTTACTTGGAATATAGTTTGCGTTTTGATAATTTTTCGAATCTGATCTCTTTGATATTGCCTTTCGTTTGATTCAGTGATTTCTCTTGTTTTTGCTATGTAGGCGTTATGTCGATTTTTCCAGAGTTTATTTGGTGAAATCCTGACGAGAGGTCCAGGGCTGAGAAAAATTTAGCTTTGCCTAAGTGGTCGAGTATTTCGTCCGAATTCGGTAAAGGATACGCGTCTTGATCTGTTTGCTCGTTTAATTTTCTAAAGTCTATAACAATCCATTTTTGTTTACCTGATGCGGCTAATTTCTTTGGAACTACCCAAATTGGTGCGTTATATGGACTGTCCGATGGTTCTATGATGCGTTTGTCTAGCATGTCGTTGATTCGAAACTCAATTTCTTTTTTATGACATTCGGGCGGTCTATAAGATTTGATTTTTATAGGTTTGTCTGTTTTGAGTGTGATCGTATGTTCGGTTAAGTTAGTGCATGGTAGTTAGTCTGTTTCCATGTTAAAAACGTCTAGGTAGTTGATAAGGATTTTCCCAAGAGGTTCTCGAAGTTCTGGATCAATATGTTTAGTACGTATTACTCGTGCAAATTTATTAATTTGTCTTAGTCTATCGGGTTTTTCTATTTCGTTTGTAATATGACAGATTTGCTTACCAGTGTTGGTAAAGCATACTGTGGTGGACTTTCCTTCGATGTATTGGGTTGAAGTTAAAGTTTCGCCTGGTCCTATCTCGTTATCGGTGTTCTGGAATGGTAATATAATTTCGTCTAAAGTTAGTTTATTGTTAGTGACGTTATATCGGTACTTTGTAAGAAATGGGAGGCCGATTATTCCGTCTTCGATTAGGGGGATGTTGTTAGGAACTACGTAGAATTGATGATTTTTCTTGAGCATGGATAAATTGCAAATTTTGTTAGTGGTATGTTTATCACTTCCCATTAGGAAGGTCTTTGGATTAGAGGTTTGAACGTTTAGTGAGGCTTTTTCTTTTATAAGGTTGATTCCTGCTCCGGTATCGATGAGGAATCTGGCTCTTCCTTCGTCTCTTCGTTGCACTACGATTGATAGTAATCTTCCTGTGATGGTGCAGTTGACTCTAGGTAACCTTCCTCTTGGATTCTCCGTTGTTTGGTTTACTCGGGGTGGAATCTTCCCTTGGTTGGCGAATGCAAAATTTCGAGAGTAGCAGTTTTCACACTTGGGACACTTCGGTTTCATGCGGTCGTCTAATGATCGGCTAGGTGACTGAGCAAAAGTTTGTGGTCGTGAATCGGTAATATTTCGCTTGGATACTAATATAGTGTTGTGAGATAGGTTCTTTGGGCGGTTGGCAACACGATTTACTCCTCGTCACCATTGCTCTCTATTAGCTGCTAGTTGTTGGGCAAGGTTCAGGTTCTTCGGATCGCTAGCTACTACCATCCGTCCTATTTCGTATCGTAAGTTAAGCAAATATGTTTTAAGTGCTTCGCGTTCTTCAATATCTATAGCTACGCGTCGTTCAATTGGTATGCAGTTTTCGTTTTGAACTGCGTAATTTAATTCGTTGAGCTGTTGTCGGAACCTAGAATTGAAAGATTGTACACTTTCTGTTGCCCCTTGTTTTAAATTCTTTAATTTGTCCTTACAATTGCTGATAGTCGTTGGTGTTAATACGTGTTGTCTCAAGCATGAATACAAGTTGTTACGTCGCGAAGCTTGATATGGATCGTGTTTCTAACCGTCTCTCGCGGTCTTCTAGCGTCATACACGAATCGTCTCATCTTCCCGACGGGGCATAAAATGTATCGACGAGCGTGTAACATCAACTACACCTCGATCTACATCAGACACCGGGCCGCGCTTCGGAACCGATGGGCTGATGATAGAAATAAAGATGCGGCCGCACTCGGCGACAGTGTATGTCGGCGAGGCGAAGTGCTCAATGAACCCTCAATATCCCAACGGTCCTTTCGCCGAATGTTCGAGAACGGCTAACAAACGCGTGGATAGTGGGGATATTGAGGGGGAAAAAGTCGCTCCTAGAGTTCGGAAGTCAAGTGTAAACCAAGTGTGAAGAAATAAATTCTGTCTTTGTATTTCTTTATTTTCGTTTTTTATCTTTTATTTTACGTCTTCGATTTTTCCTTCCTTTTTTTTATTATTTTACGTGACAAGCACATGGTTGCCGCCCGGCCGCGAGTTCTAGAAACGTCGATTCGATCCGTTCTTTAATTACACAAAGAAGTCGGCATACGTGATTATCGGCGCGAGCGGTGGCGTGATCCGAGCGCGTAGGGGGTCGTCTCCCCGAGAGGATAAGAAATTTATCCTAGGGCAGTTAGTCTTTCTTCAGAAATCCTACCGCATGCATCTTAAACCCTAACGGATATAATCGCGAATTCATATATATATATATTTATTTATTTACACTAGTATATATATATATATATATATACTGTGGATTCCAGTTATATTAAAAACCAATCACCCCTATTATCCCAAAAGAAATAAGGGGATCGCCCTGCTCGTAGTGTCGATTCGTGCAATCGTAACGGGAATTTACGACTCCCGTTGACGTGCTACATCAAGCGATCGCGTCTCCCCGCGACTGTACGAAAATACACAAGTCTTCGAACGAATTAATTTTTAGATATCGTATGTTTCGTTTCGCGTTGTCGGTAATCTTTTCGATCAGTATGAGATCTAATAGTAGCTCTCTGTCACTTGACTTCAGTCTCGCTCGGGCAATCGAGGCGAACAGATATGTGTAAGCGAACGTGTGCTCCAGTCAAGTGATTCAGAGAAGTGCTACGAATAGTGATAGTGACAAACAATGCAACAGCAGATATCAACGATCAAGATTGCAACCAATGGAGAAAAATATTACATAAAAGGGTCGTCAGATTTACCAGGCTTACAGCAACAACAGCAAAATAATAACAACCAAAATGATATGGAAATAGAAGAAATGGAAGAGCAGCGGAGACAGGAGGAGTGCAGACACGACAACAAAATAAGTTACCAGGACGAAAACTGGAAGCTAGCAAAGACTAGCAAAAAACGTAAAATAATTCCAGGCACAAATGCTGCAGGAAACCCAGATACAGGAAAGCAGCGATGGCTGCAAGAATTACCTTTAAGAAACTCCTTCAGCTCACTAACGGAAGAAATAGACAATGACCCGACAAGCAAAACCACAACTAAAACACCTTACATATCAAAACCACCACCAATATTTGTTGAGGCCCAAATAATAGACCCGCTTATTGATCGACTAAACAATGTAGTCGGGAAGGATAACTACACAATAAAACAAACAAAATTAGAACAAGTAAAAATTCAAACAAACACCCCAGAAGTTTATAGGAAAGTGATAAATGAACTAAAGGAAAAAAATGCTATATACCACACGTACCAACTCAAAACAGAAAGGAGCTATAAAATAGTTATAAGAGGTTTACATCCAAAAACTAACACAAAAAAATTAAGTGAAGAATTAGGAAAAATTGGCCATCAAACAAGAGCAATAAACAATATGACAAGATACGATACGAAGCAACCATTGCCACTATTCTTAATAGAACTGGAACCCAGAACCAATAACAAGGAAATCTATGAAATCAAAAAAATACTAAATACAATTGTAACAGTGGAACCACCACGCTACAAAAAAGATATACCACAATGCATGCGGTGTCAACAATACGGACACACAAAAAATTATTGCAACAGAAGCCCGGCATGTGTTAAATGTGCAAAAAATCACCTAACAATACACTGCCCATACACAGGAAAAATAGAAGAAGTTAAATGCTATAATTGTAACGGAAACCACCCAGCCAGCTACAAAGGATGTGAAATAAGGAAACAAATACAACGTAAACTGTTTCCTCCACTTCGCAACAGATCATACAATAACCACCAACCGCAACAAAGTATAACGGATAATGAAACAACATTGAAAGCACAATACGAACTAAACACTAGAAACAGAAACATAGATCCCCAAGGTAACCGAAGCTACGCACAAGTAACCAAAAACATTAGCAAAGCAACGCTTGCAAACAATCAGAATCAAAACAATAACATCGAAGACGTTACAGACATCAAAGAAATGCTCAAACAATCCATTAAAGGTATGGAAATGTTAGGAAAAATGGTAAGTGAGCTAAACACAATACTAAGACAACAAGCACAACAAACAACAATCATGTTACAACTACTCACTAAGTAAAAAATAGAGATGGACATTTTGAAAATAGCAGTCTGGAACTCCAATGGCTTGCAACAGCGAGCCCACGAAACTAAAATATTTTTGTATAAAAATAATATTGATATACTACTTGTCTCAGAAACACATTTCACCCTGAAAAACTACATGAAAATACCGTACTACACCATATACGATACCAAACATCCCTCAGGTAAAGCACATGGAGGAACTGCAATAATAATAAAAAATGACATCAAGCATCACTTACATAGTCAAACAAATCAAGAACACCTACAAGCAACCACTGTCACAATACAAACCAATGACAATTACTTCCAGATGTCAGCAGTATATGTACCTCCGAGACACAAAATGACACTAAAAAAATGGGAAGAGTACTTCCAATCCTTAGGCGACAAATATATAGCGGCAGGAGACTTTAATGCAAAGCACACATTATGGGGTTCGAGAATTAACACGCCGAGAGGTAGAACATTAGAAAAATACATTAGAAGCAGCAACCTCAACGTACTATCTACGGGAAAACCAACGTACTGGCCGACAGACCCCAATAAAATACCTGACCTGTTGGATTTTGCAGTAACAAAAGGGCTAAATGTAAGCAAATTAAAAATAGCAACCAGCCTCGAGCTTAACTCCGACCATACACCAATTATAATAGAATATACAAGCAAACCACTACTCTATAACAAGTTAGAGTCGCTTTGCAATAAAACCACCAACTGGCAAACTTTCAAAGAGCTGATCGAAAACAAAATCAACTGCAATATCCCGTTGAAAACACCTGAACACATTGAGCAGGCAGTAGCAACTTTGACAGAAATAATACAGGAAGCAGCGTGGGCAACCACCACCTATGAAACAAATAGCAGGCAAACAAAAATTATTCCGCAGGACATCCTAGACAAAATCAGGGAAAAAAGAAAAGCGAAAGCAAAATGGCAAAAACAGAGAACACGAGAAAACAAGAAAAACCTAAATAAACTTGCAAAGGAACTAAAGAATAAAATAAGGGAACATCATAATAACGAAATCTCAAAATTCATCGAATCACTATCCGCGCATGAGAATACCGACTACTCCCTATGGAAAGTCACTAACAAAATTAAGAAAACAGTAAAAACAATCCCAGCAATCAGAAAAATGGACAACACATGGGCCAGAACCAACGAAGAACAGGCAGAAGAATTCTCAAAGCACCTACAAAATATATTTTCGCCGTATGAAATTAATAACAGCATCCCTGGATGGCAAACAAATGAAGAAGTGGAAAATGCCAGCAACACAACTGATAAACGCTGCACCATACTCAGCACAACAGCGCAAGAAGTTACAAAATTAATTGAGGCAACAAAGACAAGTAAAGCACCAGGATTTGACTCGATCAATGGGAAAATCTTAAAAAACCTTCCCCCAAAGGCAATAAGACTAACAACGATAATATTTAACGCAATTCTAAGAATACAGTACTTTCCTACACTATGGAAAATAGCACAGATAGTGATGTTACCCAAACCAAACAAAAACCCACATCTAACTGCATCCTACAGGCCGATATCATTACTACCTGCGTTTTCCAAATTATTAGAGAAAATAATATATAACCGCTTAAAACCAACAATAGAAAAAGAAAAACTAATACCGAACCATCAATTTGGATTCAGGAATAAACACTCCACAATAGAACAAATGCATAGACTCGTCAATGAAATCTTACAGTCGCTTGAAACAAAACAATACTGCACAGCACTCTTTATGGATATCGAAAAAGCATTCGACAAAGTTAACCATGAAAAACTTCTTCAAACAATCAAAAAGCAATTTCCAGAACAAATCTACAAACTACTCAAATCTTACTTAAACAACAGAACCTTTGTAGTAAAAATAAATGATGCATACTCTGAAATTAAGGACATCAAGGCAGGAGTACCGCAAGGAAGTGTCTTAGGACCAATATTATACACACTATACACGGCAGATATACCAACAACTGTCAACAGTAAAACACTGACGTTTGCGGACGATACGGCCATACTAGTGAGGCATGCAAATCTAGAAACGGCCGCCGCACTACTACAAGAACACACTACAAAAATAGAAAAATGGCTGCAAAACAAACAAATAAAAGTGAACACCAGCAAGTGCAACCACATAACATTTACACTTAGAAAAGGAAAAACACCAGATATTCAACTGAACGGCGCCCACATAGCACAAACAAAGCAAGTCAAATATCTAGGAATAAATTTAGACACACGCCTTACATGGAAGCACCATATAAAATCAATAATAAACAGAATAAGTGCAAAAAGGAAGCAGATGTACTGGTTAATCAATAGATAATCTAAATTAAGCATAACGAATAAACTAAATATATACAAAACAATAATCAAACCAATCTGGACATACGGAGTCCCACTATAGGGGACGGCAGCAATGAGTCACATAAGCAAAATAGAAATAGAGCAAGCAAAAATTTTAAGGACAATAGTTAATGCTTCATGGTACGTCAGAAATGAAGACCTACGAAAAGATCTAAAAATTCCAACAGTCAAAGAGGAAATCGCTAGATACGCAAAAAAGTACAAAGAAAGATTTGCAGCACACCCAAACCAGCTGGTTGCTGAAACAAATAAAACCAAAATAGAAAGAAGACAGAAGAGGAAGCATCCCGCAGACCTCGCAATAGAGATGCAATAGGAAACCTAGAAGATGGAACCGCGCTGGGGGTAACCATCCACATGCTATATTTTTATTCTTTAAGCTATAATATTGTACCAAATGTGCTTCTGGACAAATTGTAAAAATTTTAACAAATAATCAATAAAAAAAAAAAAACTTTAAAAATTACGTGACACAGTCAACGTGCTAAGAAAACTCTACATCTGGTCTTTTAGTTTTCTCAAGCACTGAAGCCTTCGACAGCGTATAGACAAAAGACTGGGACGAAAGCAGACTATAAACAGTAGACAGGTGACGATGGCTTCAGGACTTTCAGCTCAATTATATTCCGATTTGTATTTACACTTCTGTATTAAAATATATTTTCTACCTTACAATTTATCCACGCGTTTCTTTGTTCATAGGTCAAATAACCTCAACATATACGATAACTAAAACAATTTATGAAAGATGTTTATCACCCTTAACGATGCTCGATACAACTGAAAACTTTATGAACAAGAAGGGTGAATTCACGTTTCCTAAACAAAAGACGATGATTTATACTTCTTGTTGACACTTCATAACAAAAAGACGACGATTCACAACCGCGGACATTCACGTTTGGTAAACACAAGCGGACATTCAGGTCTTTTGTCCAAAAAATGATAATGCGTTAATGATTAATCGATGCGGCTCGACGTCCTCTATAAATAATGATTAGTCTACTTCTGTATGTCGGAAAACTATTAGTTTGATAGGCACTTTAACTTTTATTTCATTCAGCTTATCGCATGAAAGACAGGGAAAGATGTAAGGCACTACCTGTGTATCTGTTTTAGCGTAAACGAACATTAATTTGGATTTGGTAACTTGTAATAGTATACAACATTTAGTCTAAATTTATCGTGTTTGATACGTAGTAGGAGATTGCTGATTTCACGACTCTCATTATTAAAGTCATTATTTTTAATACTACTTTATTGTTGCAATAATTTAAGTTATTATTTACATATATAATTGTAAAATAAAAAAGATGGTATCCCGCTGGGGATAGCTATCCACATGTTATTTAGCAATTAAACTAGAAAAATTTACCGAATGTCCAGCTGGACAAATTGTAAAGTACAAATTAAATAATAATAAATGTATATTAAGAAAAATGGGACAGATTGGATTGCTGCAACGTTTGAATCGTTTTTAGCATAATCATCCTCGCTTTACAATTATTATAATTTCAGGACAAAGAAACAAAAGATGGAAGAGGAAAAAAAGACAATTTTTGAGATTTTGAAGCAATTTAATCCGAAACCTTCTTTAAAAAAACAGAATTATTTTTCATCTTATTTAACTAATTAATTTTGAAGAAAAAAATTAAATATGTACTTTGATTTTCCGACTCTTTTGTTATATAGTACATTTTATTGTTTTTGATTACTTGATTTATCGAATGATTAATAAAATGTAATTTCCTATGAATGGAATGTTGCAACAAACTAAGCATTAAACATTTGTTTTATTATATTCTAACACAAGTTTCTAACTCAAGTACCTTTATATTTCACAGCACGTGTAGAGCTTAAAATATCTGAGACATAGATTAATAAGCCTGAATTCGTGTTTCTGACAGATAAGATTGAACGGGCGATTCTTCTCTTTCTTTATTCCTCCCTTGTTTTAGCGCATAGGTACATTTCTCTTTTATTCAAACTTAATCCAAGCTGTATCCATTGCAAGATTACGAAGGAAATTGTAACAAACATTCTTAATGTTTAAAATTTGTAAAAATTTAACAAACCAAAAAAAAAAAAAAAAAAAAAAAAAACTTGACTTGCACCCGGCTCTTGCTTTGCGGACCGAAAAGATGAAATCTTCAACGCCTACGTCATCTTGACCCCGTAGTTTCTAGACTGTTCGTATGGCCTTATCTGCTTCGAGGCCTTGATCTTTGTTGTAGTTGTTCCCTTGTCTAGTCGCAACGTGACTAATTCGTTGTATATGTGAAGTGTTTGGTCCGTCGGTTTCGTCATCTGTCGCGTTATCAGCACCAGTGTCTAAATGGGTGCTCGTGTGTGATTGGTCAGTTTCAATGTCGTATTTCACTTCTATAGCTTTCGTAAGGTCCGGTATTTCTTTGACCCAATTTCTATCACTAGTTGCCATGAATTCTTTTATATTTTTAATGTTTTGATCGGTGCTATTTTTAAAGTTTTAAACTCGTGAGTTAGGCTTTGAAATTGTTCAATCAGGGTAGCGATTAGCTCGTTTTGTTTAGCGGTACTCTTGTCAGTTGGGTTCATGCTGAGAAATATGACACTTTCAGCTGAGGAAGAGTCACTATCTTCAGGTCATATTTCGGTTTTACTGTTTGGATAATGTAAGAAAGCCAGCTTACCGAAGTTCTTTGTGGATCCTTCTTTTGATCAAGGAGCTGACCGTGGTCCTTCGCCGTGGTCCTTTCCCCCTGATGCGATGAATGGATCCTGGCAAGAATCGCCAATTTTGTCGCGTCGGTTCGAGATTATTTCACGTTCCACACGTAAGGTGAGAGATTCGTACTTCAATTATGATAGTTATTTTAAAATTTATTATAAAACTGACAGAGTAACGATGCAGAATGTCACATTAACAGAACAGAATAGGAATGGAATGTCGAGTGCTGACTTGGTTTTGGATTTGGTTCCTGTGGAGGGGTTAGCGCTGGATGTCGTCACACAGATATGATGTAACTGCTTAATTGTAGGTTTGATGGCTATGGTATGCGAACTGATATGTAAAATATGATTATCCTATATTCCGAGATCACCGTGACAATGTCAATGCAGGTCTAGTAGCTTTAAATAACGTATAATCATGTAGAAATTGTACAGGAAACGATGTAATAGAATGGTTCGAAAATAATAATATGAATAACATAAATTATTTAAATTATTGGAAGGATTCAAAAGATTTCTAACGAAGGGAGCAATAAAAACAAAGATAGCTTCATTCTGAAGCTTTTACGGCGTCGGAGAAAGTCCTGAGATGGTATGAATCACAAGAAGAAAGTACCCCAGCGGAATTATTAACTTTGAAAGAAATATGAAATTTGGCAGCACAGGAAGACTGGCAGCACAAAGATGAGTAAACAATATTTATATAATGCATATAATGTATAACTAGTTATAACTTTTCCTGTGTAATATGTTACTATATATGCATACTTGTCCAGGTCGTTATTAAAGCCGTATATTGATAAAATGTAGACGAAAATGTGAAACCTGAATAGACTTTTATCATTAAAAGATCTTGAAAACGTGTTTCGTACTGTACATAAATTCTACATTGCATATATTTTGCTCATTCATGTTACAAAATATGTACAAACATATTGCATATTTCATGCATATGTAACTTAATTCTTATCTTCCGCAATTATATCAAAAGTCTCATTCGAAGAAATTACACATGTAATATTTCTTCGCTTACTAAAAATCAAAGTGCTTGAGAGCGACACAAAACAAGAATATTTGCTGATGACACAACTTTATTAGCATCCCACTCAGGTTTCACAAATGACGCTTCAAAGTAAATGAAAATAAATCCAGTTGTATAACCTTCGCGCTGCGAAATCAACTCTGCCCACAGGTGACCATCAATAATATTCCAATTCCAAGTAAAGATACAATCAAATATCTGAGCGTGATCCTGAACAGAAGAATGATATGGAAATGGCACATCGTAAATAAATCCAAACAACTGAAATCAAAACTAAAAAAAATTCTACTGGCTCATTGGCAGACGCTCTAACTTGAACATGCAAAGTAAAATAATGCTATATAAAGCCATATTAAAACCTGTTTGGACCTATGGGATTCAACTATGGAGAACAGCGAGTAATTTCAACATAGAAATTCTCCAACGATTCCAATCAAAAACTCTAATAGACTCATCTTGGTATGTTATTAACGAAACGATGAACGACTTTGAGATAACCACAGTCAAAGAAGAAATATCAAAGTTCAGAAACAAATATAATACAAGAGTTAAGAACCAAAATCCATTAGTGTTACCCAATTACTTAACACGATGGATCAGATCCGCATACTAAAAAGGCAATACCTCTTAAATTGAAGCACTAGATTTAACTAGAATCAAACATACTATAAACTTTTATAATCCAAGTTACAGTACCACGCCAAAATAATTTACCTAAAATTCTGTATGAGAATTGATTGTAAATAATCTACTAAATAAAAAAAAAAATATATATATTTTACAATTGCAGTAGATTAATTTATAAAGTAGAGGGATACCGTTGTTTGGAAGGGCTGTAATCTCTTCGAACGAGGTTCTACATATAATTGCGATCGTATTTCAGTTACAGGTAAGTTCGTTTGATCGTTCAATCAATTTCGCGCCCTTTGTCCGAGATTGCACGCTTATTTGTATGAAACGCAGGATTTTTAACACGCGTTGGTTTAGAACGAGTTAACTATTTTATTCTGAGTGACAAATAATAATAATGAAAATAAGATACTTAATGAACATCGTTATGAGTGAATACTGATTAAAACTAATAGCCTAGATAGCTGCACCTTTAAGTAAATTTAAATCTGCTTTTTCAGCCAAAGTTAATGACGTAGAGTCTGGTTTGTAAAAAAACACGGATATATTACGGTTATTACGAACTGACCATTTACATATTTTAAATTTTTTGTTGCCTAATTACAATAACATTCGATATTTGCATGTATGTATTGCATAATCGTAATCCGAAGAACAGAGGTTTCTCTGACGTAACACGGAAGTTGATAATTTGCCGCAATCGAGTCGAAGATAATGTATCGAGGTACTATATTAATCCTCTGTGCTCAAGGACTTTTCAGTCGGCCGAAGAAGCAACTTGAGATGATTTAGCGCATATGTGTCTTAAATTAACTTACCCCCGCTGGGGGTAGCCACCCACATGCTATATTTTATTTTTGTTTTTTTTTCTTTTACCATCTAGATATAATACTTTACCAAATGTCCCTCTGGACAAATTGTAAAAATTCAAATAAATAAATTAAAAAAAAAAAAAAAAAGTACAGAATACAGAGTTAGTATATTACATCGTAATCGTCGCTCGCTCAATGCTACTCGCTATAATAATACTGGTTAATAATCGTCCTAGAGAGCATGTTCGTCTATTTATACTGGTCGAAGGTATCGGAAAGTTTGAATTCGATACCTGTTGATAGTTACACGTAGCAGCGATATTGTTTTATCCGATGTTTGTTTACTTTTAAATCTCGTACATCGAAACGGCGTTGATACTCCGAGGCTAAACAACAATCGTCCTATGACTTATTTTCAACAAAAATCTTGAACAAAATTACAATTTTCAAGTCAAATAATTTATATTTGACGCGTATGTTGGAAAGTAACACTCTTTTATGTTTCCTCTGATCCCTTAAAAAATTGAGTAACTATTAACACTATCTATAATGTATATAAATAACATCATATCCAAAGTATTATTCATGATTGAAACATTTCAGTGTTATTAAATTTTTTATTGGAAAAGTAAAATAGTAGGATAATTTTAGAGTTTACAAAGCTTCTTAATAATGAAAAAATTATTTATATTATATAACATTTATTAGACATCAGTTACATACAAAATAATAATAATAATAATAATAATATGATCGTAATAATCATATAAGTAAAACAAAAATTGGTCTATCGCGTCCTGAGTTAAGTAAGAAGAGAAAGAAGCAGAGACAAATGGTTTTGGTTATTTTTACACGATGGCGCTATACAAGGAATCCTAACTTTCCAATTGAAGCGTGTTACTACGAACAAATTGACCAACATCGTTAGGTCATTAAGTCCTTACCCCCACTATAGAAATTTGCAAACCTGTATATACTAGCGTGCGATAACTGAAGCTTTGTTTACGGTTATACAATGTTTTGTCCTATACTCTGTAATTATATTAATCTCATTGTACGCTGCATCGGTAACATTGAGAATGGCACTTACATGATAAAGAGCCTTAGAACTTCCCACCTGTGACAAACTAAGTTCTTGTCTGCGCTACGGTGAAACTAGGTTCTTGTCTATGCTAGGATGGAACTAGGTTTTTGTCTATGCTAGTGTGGTACAAAACAGGGTAAATTTCCTTCTTTTGCAACACGGAGCCGCTTGGTGCAGCTCTTGTACCATAGTACAACTCAACCTACGAACGTGAGTATTGTCGTTTCTTCTCTGGTATTGCCATTCGCGAAAAGGCATTTCTGCAGCGCCACACCGGAAAAGCCGTTTGCCGGGTTAAACAGTGAAACAGACAAATTTTCGTGCTAGGTGAGAGATAAAGCGGTGGCAGAAAGAGTTGGGGTGGATATTAAGCGTGTTATTTTAAATGACGAAACAAGTGAATACTTGTGATAGTCAGATATATTTAAAATCGTTCTAAGTACAAAATACCGAGTTAGTATAATACGTCGCTCGTTCAATGCTACTCAATATAAGGATACTATAGATAGTGATTATCCTAGAGAGCGTATTCGTTTATTTATACTGGTCGGGGGAGTACTAGAAAGTTTGAATTTGACACCGACTGACGGTTGCACGTAACGGTGATATTGTTTTGTCCGGAGTTTGTTTACTTTCAAATCTCGTACATCGTAACGGTGTCAATACTACGAGGCAAAACAATAACATGAATCATTCTCGATTCGAATCGTCCTATAACTCATATGCCGCTACAGAGTGAAAACTCCGGATGCTAAAATTTGGTTTACATATTGTTTAAATATTTAGAAATAAATATGCAATATAGCAATCATGAAGCGGCGAATAGAAGCTTGACAGAAGTGGATAGAGAACTAATAAATGAGCGGCCATAGTGTTTAATGCCGCTGTGTTAATTTATTAATTCGAATTGATCGGATACGTATAAGTGAAAAACAAATTTTTCCATTACTTCAGATACTGCATTTTTATCGCTTGGCACATCTTCTAGATCTGAAAATGCTTTTTAGAATTCTTGAGATTCCAATAACAGTTTTAATGGGTGCTTCTTCTCCTTTTCGATAAAATGCTGGATTGTAATGTCGCCAGCAAAGGGGTGCAATCCTTTACAGAGCAGATCTTCTTGTGATTCATAGAGTTTATTCACATTAATAAATCTTTGATCATTTCGATTCAAATTTTACATTTACTTTTGAGATTGGTCATGCTGTTCAACATTATAACAAAAATGCCAGTATCTAAGCACTTAATGATAGTGCATTGTAATCCATGTTGCTGGTATGATACACAATTTTCATATCAGCTTCTTCGTAATTTTGACAAGTAAATTCCGTATTGATTGTACATGTAACATTTCGATTTTCAATTTTACATTCATAAATTGATCAGTTATTTCGATAATCAAGTGATTAATTATTTAATTAATGTAATTAAGAATTATTTTAAAAAATTAAATAATAATAATAATAATAATTAAAGAATAAGTATTATTCTTCAAGTTAAGTATTTATATAATTAATAGTTTTAATCAATTAAAATAAATAAATATAATTAATTAATTCCGATACTTTAACAATTAATAATAATTATAAATTTAAAATATTCCCAGTTTCTTTTTTTACAGTTCCTGCATACCATCGTATTGTTGAAAATCGGATGATAAACAAAAAATAGCGATTTAAAGTATAAAGTATATTTCCACTATTTAGAATTTACAACGCCGGATACATTTTACAGTTTAATAAGGTTTAACTTCGCAAGAGGTAGTTACAAATCGTATCACGAATGATAGCGACACTCACTACGGCCTCTTGTCAAAAAGCTCTGAATTCCGCCTAGTTGCAAAAATTCTGGGCAAATATATATGTAGCGGCACATGAGTCATAGGACGAGGCGAAGCGAAAGCGATTCATGTCGTTGTTGTGCCTCGGAACACACCATCCGGGCAAAAACAATGTCACCGTTGAGGGTGTCACGGATCGAGTTCTGCTTGCCACGTATTACGCCAAATGCAATGGTCCTTGCGAGGTTCCTCACGGTCTGGCCACCAAGACCTACACATTGTTACACTGACCCGCAACAAACCTAAGGAAATACCATAAACCGAATCTGTTTAGTTTCATTTCTATTTATATAAGTATTTTCGGTTTACGGATGGTCCTTATGTTTTTGCACGCTCTTACCAATTACGGAGAAAGCGGGTGTCTAGCGAAATAGCAGGCTTTCCCCATGAACAAGGATGCCCATGAGCCACGTCTGCTTTTCTTTGTCTTCATAGTTTCATTTATTAACCAATGGGCATCGCGGATCGTTACCCTCACTTTTCTACCGAAAAGTGTGAACAACGAATCCGCGTTCTTAGTTCAAAAGGGCACACCCACACCGAGCTTTTCTCCTTAATGGTACGAGTCTGCGACAGTTCATGTAATCTTTTTTGTACGAAAAACTTAACTGTGTTACCAATAAAGGCAGCCATTTACCGAATTAATTGGTTATCATTTAAAATTACGCGACACTATCGCATAAATTAATTGCTTGCAGACTAGCGTGGTTTGGTCGTAACGTATTCGGGTTCGAACGGACCCAAACATTGCAGTACGAGGAATAAATCAATTTCTATAATTTTCAACTGGCCTTCCTAAATATGAACTCTGTGTGGTGGTGTCTTGCTGCTTCTCAATTTTTTTCCGTGCTCGTTATTTTTATATTTAACGCATTCACGACAAAGCGATCCGGAATCAGACAACAGCGGTCAATTCGTAGAAAGCAAACGTTAACAAATTTGAAATTGCGACGTCGAAGGAAATGTTTAATACGTTCAAAGTGAAAATTACCGAACGAAATAGAAAGAGGAGACGATGTTTATAAAAATGCGAATAATTACATGGTAATTACATTTGATGTAAGCACTCCAATAATCGATTAATAACAAAAAGATTAAGCTACACGAGGGAGTGCACAGAAGCGGGCGCTCTTGCTTGCTTCGAAACTGCGTGAGGATGCAGTATTATGAAATCGTCGGATGGAATATCATACAGGAAACAGTGCTCATCTTCTCTTTAAAGCCATATTAAAACCTGTTTGGAATCTATGGGATCCAACTATGGGGAACAGCGAGTAATTCCAACATAGAAATCCTCCAACAATTCCAATCAAAAACTCTAAGATCCTTAATAGATGCACCTTGGTACGTTACCAACGAAACGATACACCGCGACCTTAAGGTACCCACCACAGTTAAAGAAGTAATATCCAAATTCAGTAACAGATATAATATAAGGAGTTAACAACCATCAAAACTCATTTTTTAGTTACCCAATTACTTGATACGACGGATCAGATCCGCAAACTAAAAAGACCCTTTAGATTGAAGCATGGGATTCAACTAGAATCAAGCATACTGAGGTGGATAGTAGGTAGTGATAGTTGTCGCTTGCCGGTATTAGTTGTGGTGATAGTACGTTCTACTGCTCGTGTGTAGAGTGCGCTGCTGGGGTTCTGCTGGATTTTTCTTCTAATTTAGATGCGTGGAAGAAAAATTGGACTCCGGTCGCCGAGATTTGAATCCGGGGTTCCGAAGAACGTTCGTAACCTAAGGCGCTAACCACTACGCTGCTGTCACGTAATAAATGACGAGGTGTTATAAAAAGGCGAATGAGCAATAGCCTATTCGTATGCTTTATTAACTGCAGAATACAGACTGACTTACTGACTAAAGGACTGGTGTTTTTATCTCTTCATTATGATTCACATATCTTATGGGTGGGAGTCCGGCTATTGTCTTTTCTTATCGCTATCGCATGACTAAGTGATATTGACATATCCGACGTCCCCAGATGCCTGGCTTTTGGGTGGCGTCACACTGCCATCGTCCGACACTAGTTAGTGTCGAGTAGTGGTATTTTGCTGTCGAATGCCGCCACAATACCATAAATTCTTATAATCCAAGTTACAGTACCACGCCAAAATAATTTACTTATAATTCTCTATGAGAATTGATTATAAATAGTCTACCAAAGAAAATAAAAAATCTCTTTATTATGACGCCAAAAAGCTCTTTGGCGACAACCAAGCCGCTCTGTGTTCTTGTCTAATTATACTTCTATCAAGAATATGCAATTGCCGAAAATCACGGGACTCCCTAATTTCGGTTCCTGTCGATATAAACCAAGCAGGATCTGGCGGGCCTCCGGAAATGTAACATGTGTCGGGATCCCGAAAGTGTCGTAGTGTATACGGCCGAATGTATCGAGTTGCATACTATCTAAGCATTTTTCTAGCAATAGTTATCGTGAAGAGCGATGTGTCATTGTCTCTTTCGCTCGTTTGCCTGGTACATCGCGATCGGTATTGGCGGCGAAGATACCTCGTTTGTCATCCTTATCATACACGATACAGGGAAAATTGGTTGTAAATTTTATAAAGTATAATTTTAATTTTATAAGAGTATATATACACTGACCGATTTGTTACCATTGGCTAGGTAACAGATTGCGGTAACGAGGCAAGCTGTGGTAACAACTTTGTTCTCGGCTTAAGTAAATTGTCTCTGCATAGAACTGCGTTACCAGGAACTACTACGTACTAAAGACAGTGCCACGTCAGAGACACAGGAAATCACAAAACCGATAGATCGCTGGTGATCTCCTCGCGTCACAGTTCGAATGTTTCACGAATAAGATGAAGAAATTGAACTTTGTATATGATAATAGAATTTATTATGCAAATCTAACCGAGTGACAGTTCAAAGTGTTACAGAATGATTCAAAGTATTACAAGAGACTGATTCAAGATTGTTGCAGTGGTCACCACTTCTAAGAAAACTCTACATCTGATCTTTTTAGTTTTCTCAAGCACTGAAACCATTGACAGCGTATAGACAAAAGACTGGGACGAAGGCAGACCATAAACAGTACACAGGCGACTATGGCTTTGTCGCGTAATTTTAAATGATAACCAATTAATTCAGTAAATGGCTGCCTTTATTGGTAACACAGTTAAGTTTTTCGTACAAAAAGATTACATGAACTGTCGCAGACCCGTCTCGTACCATTAAGGAGAAAAGCTCGGTGTGGGTGTGCCCTTTTGAACTAAGAACGCGGATTCGTTGTTCACACTTTTCGGTAGAAAAGTGAGGGTAACGATCCGCGATGCCCATTGGTTAATAAATGAAACTATGAAGACAAAGAAAAGCAGACGTGGCTCATGGGCATCCTTGTTCATGGGAAAAGCCTGCTATTTCGCTAGACACCCGCTTTCTCCGTAATTGGTAAGAGCGTGCAAAAACATAAGGACCATCCGTAAACCGAAAATACTTATATAAATAGAAATGAAACTAAACAGATTCGGTTTATGGTATTTTCTTAGGTTTGTTGCGGGTTAGTGTAACAATGTGTAGATCTTGGCGGCCAGACCGTGAGGAACCTCGCAAGGAGCATCGCATTTGGCGTAACACGTGGCAAGCAGAACTCGATCCATGACAGCTTCAGGGCTTTCAGCTCAATTATATTCCGATTTGTATTTACACTTCTGTATTAAAATATATTTTCTACCTTACAATTTATCCACGCATTCCTTTGTTCACACATCTAATAACCTCAACAAAGATGTTTTAACAGACTAGGGCGAGCGCTTATTTTGGAGGGTTTTTATACTGAGGTTTTAGTCCCACTGGAGGAGTTGTCATCTGGTGTATCTCAGAGGCGCCTATTCCGTTACTATTTGGTTATTGTTTCGATGGCTGTGGTATACAGGATGTCTAGTCTATCCTATTACTGTTTCTGAGTGGGTGATCTTCTTGAGCGTGTGACAAGAGCAGCGAGTGTCCGTAACAAGATTAAGTAACAAGTGTGTACCCGGCTTAAGAATGGCAACAGTGTAACATGAACGCTTACTGCTAGAACCAAATGTTGCGAGTCATCTATGAGCTGAATACTGATTACTCATGTTAAATCCGTCGTTTAGTTTGGAAATACGTTCGGCTTCTTATCGTTCTAGCATAAATAACATCCGCTGTTTGCCAAGTAGTACGAACGAACCCAAACATTGCAGTACAAGAGTTAAATTTTGTTTTCTTTTTTTTTTTATTATTTAATTTGTACTTTACAATTTGTCCAGCTGGACATTTGGTAAATTTTTCTAACTCAATTGCTAAATAACATGTGGGTAATTACCCCCAGCGGGATACCATCTTCGAGTTTGACTATTTTATTTCTTTAGTGAGGTCAGTGGGGTGTTTTCTTTTTAGTCTTCCTTCTATGAGAGTTTAGCTCGTGTGACGCCACCCAAAATCCAGACATCTGGAGACATCGGACATGTCAATAACACTTAGTCATGCGATAGTGATAAGAAAAGACAATAGCCGGACTCCCACCCAAAAGATATGTGAATCGTAATGAATAGATAAAAACCCCAGTCCTTTAGTCAGTAGGTCAGTCTGTATTCTGCAGTTAATAAAGTATACGAATGGGCTATTGCTCATTCGCCTTTTTATAGCACTTCGTTATTTATTACGTGACACTCGCTTCAGCAGCCAGCTGGTTTGGTCTAAATATAAATTTTGTTAAGTACCTTCTTGTTTTTTAATTGCTTTCTTTGCTCCTTATTCTTATATTCGACGTGTTCACAGCAGAACGATCTAAAATCAGATACTAGCTAACAACAACTACAATTTCTAGAAAGTGATCGTTAGCAAATTTTAAAGTACGGCGTGGAAGAAAGTATTTAAAAAGAGCCTCGATGTGTGTAAAAACCTGAACAATTTCATTATAATTCGCTGATAACTTTGGTAGTTGAATGCGATTTTAAATATAAAAAAGTTTCTTTGTAATTACATTTCAGGTAAGTATAATCCAAGATACGAGTTATTAAAACAAAAAAAAAAAAAAAAAAAAAAAAAAATTGAGCTACATGTGAGACCAGAATCGGGAGCGTTTGCTTGCTTCGAAGTTTCAGGAACACGCAGCGACATGAAGTCGTCGGATGAAAACACGAGGTTCGCTGTCTCAGGGATCCTCGATTGTGGTGTCAAATTTAAAGTGTTTCGGCGACAATCAAACCGTTCTGAGGTATAGAACGTTCTTTTTTTTATTTAGTAGATTATTTACAATCAATTCTCATACAGAATTTTAAGTAAATTTCTTTGGCGTGGTACTGTAACTTGGATTATAAAGGTTTATAGTATGTTTGATTCTAGTTGAATCTAATGCATCAATCCAAGGGGTATTGCCTTTTTAGTCTGCGGATTTGATCCGTCGTGTCAAGTAATTGGGTGACTAATGGATTTTGGTGGTTGTTAACTCTTGTATTATATCTGTTTCTGAACTTGGATATTTCTTCTTTGACTGTGGGTATCTTCAGGTCACGATGTATTGTTTCATTGGTAACATACCAAGGTGCATCTATTAAGGATCTTAGAGTTTTTGATTGGAATCGTTGGAGAATTTCTACGTTGGAGTTGCTCACTGTTCCCCATAGTTGAATCCCATAAGTCCAAACAGGTTTTAATATGGCTTTGTATAGCATTATTTTACTCTGCAAGTTTAAGTTGTAAGTAGAATTTTTTTAATTTTGTTTTCAGTTCTTTGGATTTATCTACGATGTGTCGTTTCTATGTCATTCTTCCGTCTAGAATCATGCCCAGATATCTGACTGAATCTTTGTTTGGTATTGGAATATTATTTATTAGGTATAGAACGTGAAAGGTGCCAAATGAATACTCGGTGTTTTATTCAACAGTTTGTTTATTAACTTGTGATTCCTACTGACGACTGCTTGCTGACAAATCACCTGTTAATCCACTTTCTTCCCTTTGTCAGTTTTCGATATCCCCACTCGCACGTGTTCGTTACCATCTGCGATCGTAGTCACGTACGCCTTCTTTCGAGTATTTGATGGAAGGACGAAAGGGATATCGATGACCCATTAGGCCTGTCGACATATACGCTTTATCACGACATTGTATATGTTCCGTCAATCTTTCATAAACAGTCTTCCAGCGATGGTATACTGTGTACCGAAGAAACCGTTGAAAAGAGAATTGCTTCTTGCGGCCTAGTGCCGCTATAGCTCTATGTTCTCGCTTAATTATACTTCTATCAACGATTCATATATGGTTTGCAACATTTGACTGCAATAGCAAACATATATGTTACATTGTTGCCATTCCCAATGTTGGTGCGAGCACAGTTCCAAGTTAACACTAAACCTACCAGCGGGGGTCAAATTCGAACTTATATACAAATTTAACCATATTTAAACTTTATCATATCGCTTCATAATTTCTGACTTTTACTATTTACTTTTTACTTTTAGTTTGCTCTTTTATTTTCTAAGAAATATTTGTATTCTGCCTTACCTACCGCGAGCTGCTAATTTAACCGCCCGACAAAATATTTTCGTTATTCTTAAAATAAATGCAATCAGTACAAAGAACAGGATATCTCAAAGTCAGATGATAAACAAAATAATAATAGCTGTTACATTCGTGATCTAGTCATAAAACATAACCCATCCCTCGATCAAGATCAAGCTGTCAAGACATATCAACTCAGGCCCATAATAACCCTAAGGAACCACCATAAAATTTAGCATTTTTTACAGCCCATTGTTGCAAACATTTTAAAAATCGAGAAGTTTCTTAGGGTTATTGCTCATTGCGATAAAATACAGGGAAAGCTTTCCCAACTCCACCCTCGAATAATCGTTGGTGGAGAACGGCCAATACTCATCAATATTTTCGTGTAAACATCGCCGTCACAGGCCATATTCTTACTTGCTATTGTCCTTTCGACTAGAATACATCACAGTTTGTTAGTCATTCAGTCGACATCTAAACTTGTTATCTCTAAAACTCAGGTAGAAAGCATCTCAGAGCGTTTTGTATAAAGTTGTTATAAAAGGAAAAGTAAAACATCAAATTTGATAATAATTTTGTATTCCGTACATGGTATTATTCTGTGATAAATATTTATAAGATGGTTGGTGAAGGTGCCCACAAGAAATATTCTTGATGTTCAATAAAAGAGATTTATTAAACTATTAACAATCAACAATCAACAGTCAACAATTTATGATCAACAATTAACGATTAACGATTAACTATCAACGATCAACGATTAACAATCAAGAGTTAATAATCATTTAGTTATAAATTAACCATTATCTAAGTTAAATCGTAAATCGTTTAAAAAACGTCTTTTAACCTCTTCATTAGAATCAGAAGAGTAATGCAGAGTATTGCACGAAAGCTACACAGAAGCAAAAGAATGTAAAAATAAATTTTCCAGGACACAAGGAGATTTCCAACCTATAAATCACGAATTTGATGACGAGAATAGTGGAATCAAAGTAAGTGGAAAGAGCAATCATCTATTCTCGATATATTTTAAATTCTCTTTTTGGAAGAACTCGTAGAATTCATTATTGAGCAAATTAACAAATATTCTGAAAATAATGCAAGAGATGTACATAATTCTAATGCAACTACTGTTCCCGAAATGTATAATTTTTTAGCCATTACCATGCTCGTGGCACAAATACATAAGATATCTGTATCAGAATATTGGTGTAAGGATAAACTGATAAGAACAGTATCGTTTGGAGAAATAATGTCAAGGGTTCGATATACATTATTACGAAACAACCTACATTTTTGTGATAGCAACATTAAAAATCACGATCCAATTATGAAAATACGCTATATTCCTGAACAATTAAGAACATCCTTTAAAACTGCATTTTATCCATATAAAAAATTATGTATAGACGAAAGTTTCTTATTTTTCAAACAATATATACCGTAAGAAAAAGCAGGTTTGGGATTAGATCCTTCGTCTTGTGTGATAGCGTGACAGGCTATATTCAAGATTTAATTGTATATTCCGGGGCAAACATGATAATATCTGAAGATATACCACCAAAATCGATAGGAAAGTCTAGACAAATAGTAATGAGACTTTTTGAACCATCTCTTGGAAAAGGTCACACACTCGTGACCGATAATTGATACAGCAGTCCCAGTTTATTCCTCGAGTTACATAAAAACTTAACCAACGCGTATGGAACGATAAGAAGAAACAGATTGGATATACCGGAATTGAATAAAAACATACACAAAGAAGAATGTGTATTTCGTTCAACAAAAAATATATTAGCGTTGAAATGGAAGACAAAAAGAAAGTGTGGATGATTTCCACCTATCATTGTTCCAATATGATTGATATAAACAAAATACATTACCCAACAGAAGAAAACATAATCAAACTACAATGTATAATTAATTAAAATAACACAATGGGTGCGGTTGACAAAGTTGATCAGATTTTTTATAGTCTGAATTCTAGCAGAAAAAGTTTAAAATGACACATAGTACATTTATATTATTATAAATTTCATTTATATTTAATAAAACGAGTTTTACAAAAATACAGCTCAAGTATAACACCAATTACTTGATACGACGGGTCAGAAGCATTAGATTCAACTAGAATTAAACATACTATAAACTCTTATAATCCAAGTTACAGTACCACGACAAAATAATTTACTTAAAATTTTCTATGAGAATTGATTGTAAATAGTCTACGAAAGAAAAAAAAAAAGAAGTAGAATGTAAATCAAACGGTAGAAGTGCTGATAATGTGTCTTTTCGTTCGACACAAAGGCATTTTACGTCTGCATACGTAAAACATGCAGCAATTCGGAAAAACGCACGGCGCAAATGTGTAGTGTGCAGAAAACATAACAGAAGAAGTGAGACACGTTACGAATGTTTCAAATTGTACCACACTTAACTAGATTATTAAACATATCGTGAAAAAAGCTTAATGTTAGCGTTAAATTTTTCGTATATACACCAACAATTGAACGCAAAATGCAAATAAGTAAATAATATTGTTTTAATGTAGTGGAATTCTGTATTTTGATTATTTGAATATACTTGTTTAAAAATGCACGCCTTGCGACTGATTCGTAGTCAAAGTTTAAGGCTTCATCATACTGCTTGATTGAAGAATCACTCAAAGAAGATATAATTTCTAATGTTTTTTCGAAGCACTGCTTAAACCGAATAAATAACATTGTGGAAATCAGAGAAAGTTTTCGCCATGATGAATGGAGATTCCTACTCGAAAAGATTAATTTACTGTTTGGCGTAAAAATTAACGGTTCTTTCATGCCAGCCCGAGATTACTATAATTCCCGTCGCCCTTAAAATCATAAGAAATGGAGAAAACGCGTAAAAAAGTTACTTCAATTTAATACGAGTGCGTTTATCGCACAACCATTCGAACCTTTAAACCACGAGATACAGCGCTTACATTTTGTGTTTGTACGATTAGTAAATAGATTTATTAAAACTTTATCTGGTTTATGAGATTCTCTATCAACTTCTGTGTCTTCTCCGGATCTTATATATGAAGCGTAAATGCAAATATCTCTCTCTTCATACCAAGATTAAATTAAACGCGATAAATTATTGACATTCTGAAAATGAACTCGCCCCATTCTATTAACATAGTAATGTAATGATGACTACCATATTACCAAGTCGTAATACAGTATCGCAGTTTCTCAAGTCATTAATAAAACATTGTGACCCAAAACAGGCTGCCTTTAACTCGAGATCACTTGTTGGAAATTCACGCCCCTCTTCCGTCCAAAAACTATGAGATCTCTCATATCTCTATAAATTTTTGAAAATTCTGCAAATTTCGAGGATCTATATGCACAAGAAATATTTCGAAACCAGCATCGTAAGTCCGAATTCAAATCTGACAATTTCATATTTCTATCATAGTTATTATCGATCAAATCTAGAGTTAAATATTTTTCTCGTTCCAACCTTTTTGTGTGCACGTGACTGTATTTCTCAGTGGGTCAACACGATACCAAATATCCAATAAATTCCGCAAACTCCCGAATCTTGTAGGTTTTAATATTTAAAAATCTCTTTACTAATTTTTGCATATATACACTTTTCTCTAAATTTATGGTCAAACCTAGTCGCTTTGAATTATTACACGCCAACTCAACAAATCTTTTACATTGCTCGAAAGAATCGACTAGAATTAAAAATTCGTCTAAATATATCACGAAACGAATTTTCTTAAGTACGACCGGAAATATTTCAGTATTTTCGTAAAAACGAAAGATGCCATGCTTAATCGAAACGGTAGACGGTTGAACTCATAACATGTTATTAAAATTAAATCTGAAGAATTTAGTTTTTTAGTAGAACTTTGTTATGGGAATTGTGGTGGCACTAGACAGCAAAATACCACCACTTGACACTAGTGTCGGATGACGGCAGGTTCCGTGTTGGTCGTAGCGGTGTAGGTCCAGCTTGCCGCAGTCGTAGGACTCGCGATGATGGAAAAGTCTCTGTAGCGCTATCACGGTCACACACCTCTTTTCGCTGTCGATCACGTCGGGGTTACCAATTTGAGGTGTAGTATTCTTTGTTTGTAGTAGCCGCTCTCGTGATTAATTGTGGTGATAGTGCGCTACTGCTAGTGTGTAGAGTGAGACAGGTTCTGCTGCCGGTCGCCGGTGCTGAGGTACTGCTGCATTTTTCTTCTCATTTTTGATGTTGCAGAAGAAAGATCGGACTCCGGTCGACGGCAGCGCAGTAGTTAGTGCCTTAGGTTACGAACGTTCGGAACCCGGACTCTCAAATCCTGGCGACCGGAGTCCGATTTTTCTTCTGCGACATCAAAAATGAAAAGAAAAATGCAGCAGTACCCTAGCAGCGACACCGGCGACCCGTAGCAGAACCTGTCTCACCCTACACACAGGCTAACGCGCACTAAGGAGACTACAACAAACACATCAGCAACTACAACTATCACGGTCTATTCACCTCAGAATTAATATTAATAGACGTGTTTAAGGCCAACTGTACTCATAAAATACTCAGCACCTTTGATGAGAATTTTGATGCTACTCGCTGGACCTCTAATTCGATATTAATGAACTCGTTTAACTTTTTTTGATTTAAAATTAATCGGCAACCTCCCGCAGATTTAGGTGTTAAAAATATATCCGAAATAAATTGACTCTGGAAAATAGTACGTTCAAAAATAGCACCTTGGCTTGCTAATTGACTAATAATATCTATACGTATATTAAATTCTTTGTTTCAACAATTTCTATTTGGCTATCTGTAATTTTGAAGAACTTGAGAACGAAAAGATATTTCGTAACCGCTTAATCGTCTGAACCACTGAAATTGTCGGATTTTGTGCCAATTTTTTCCACTCATGAATATAGTTTTTAAGTCAACCGGATGCAGAATTTACTGGAGTTATGTGCAACCCTTTTTTAATGCTCACACGTTCGCGAAAAGACGGTACCAAGGGGATGTCGAATCAGCGAGGGGCGTAAATCTTCTAGATTTATGTCGATATCGAAAGGTAGCGTGGTTGCCTAGAACATCTTATGGCGATACGAGGGATGGCTACGTTGAAATGTACATGATTACAGCGAAAACGGGATATGTGCACTAAAATATAGTATATATAAATATATGAAAATAATGATAACTATAATTTGAGAAAAAATAGATAACGCGTGACGGACGTGAGTTACGTGTGAATGTAAAAGTACGTGTAAAATGCAAAATATTGAGTGAACGTTTGTATGAAGTCGAAATTTTTTGATGGGTGATGGGTTTGTTTGCGAAATAACTTCGAAGTGAGTCATCTTCAAATTGCAAAAATCTATCAATTTGGAAGTAATAATGGAGACAACCGCCTTATTCTTATTTTACTGAATTTTGTTAGGAAGAGAATTACACTGTAATCAATACTTAATTAACGTCGCGTAATAAATTCTAATAAGCTTGGAAATCATGCCGATTCTAATAATATGTACATACATACATGTTGACAGTAAAGGAACAGAGTCTAGAAACGTACTAATCCTTGGTAGTGTATAAAGGCAAACTCGATGAGAATATTAATTTTCGAAAATGACAGTGACAGCGTCCGATAGATTCATAAACTTAATATTAGTGCTACTGACCGACTTACATTTATGGCCAGAGGGAGTGTATTGTTGTTCGATATCAATATATCAATAGAAAAACAGGAAGCAGATAAGTCGATCAAATGTGATCGATGTGACTGAACGTAAAAGTAATGAAAAATATTATATAATCGAATTATAACAGATTTTTATTGATCGAAATGGTCGAGGTACATTTTAACGTGATCTAGGATAATTTATCGTTATTCATAGTAATTTATCTCCTTAGAAATTTGTTGCGAGCGCAATTCTAGCGACCCCATTTTTTTATTAAACATTGCCGTTCAAAAGTTGAATTCCGTAACGAGCTGTCGACCACTCGCTAATTCAAACAGCAAATTGTTGTCGAACGTTGCGTAAACCATAAGCTGTTTTAACAGTAGAATCTGTTCGACCTTTCATTTGTTAAGAGTATTATAAAAAATTTATCGGAAATTTTTCCGGAACGAAACTGTTGAATTACATACAGTCTAAAGGTGTAGATCATTTGTTGAGAATTCTATCATCCCATCCTCCGGCGTATCGCGAAAAGTCAATAACGTTACATAGGAGGTTTTTATTAATTATGAGATTGTGTATACTAGCAGCATCTGCTTCCGTCAGGAGAATTTTTTTATTTACTACAATGATAAACTTACCACGATATAGATGTCTCTCTGACGAAATTTTTAAAGCAGAAACAATTTTGGGAGCGAGCATGATTGCATTATAAAAATTCACGAATTTCAAGTTTAAAAATTTATTATGCCCAAATAGAAGTATAATTAAATTAAATAACAAATTATTTGAAAATGATTTATTTGTATTTCTCACATAAATGTTAATATAATATATCGTATATTGATATAGTATAATGATATAATATAACACACTATAGTACACTTAATATATATGTCAGGTCGTCCTTGGAAAATGGGGCATGTAATGATTCTTGCTGCGAGCTGTCCATCGTTGTTGTATACCAGATGATATTTATTGAAGTGAATGTATTGCAAAGATTAACAAGCGATATTGGTGAGTGAATAATTGAGATGTCGATGATGATGAGTTTAGGTTCGATAACGAATACACGGTCAACGGGATGACGATTGCGACTAGGAACTCGAAGTACGTGTTCATTGTGCTAGTCGAACTTATCGGATTGAAACTCAGTCCAAGTGGAACTGAACTCAGATCAATCTTTGTTTTTAAGAAGTTATCTAATTACTTTATACGTCTGTTAGATACACGTCCCTTCCGTGACCGTGGCTACGTTCAGTGACCCGTTATGTCACTTCGAGCCCAAGCCCACTGTCATAAATTTCGGATAATCATAATTGACTTAACTCATAAACAGCTATTTCTCAGTTTTATTGCTTAAGTACGACTATAATAAAAAGTCCGGACTAAAGTATTGAGGACCTTCCCAAACATTCCCTTCCCAAACAAGGACCCCGGTGTCCTTTCATCTCCGACATATATTTAATACTATCGTACACTTAATAATATAGTAGTATAATAATAATCTAATAATTATAGTAATTTTGGTCATTTCCTAATCAGTATTCCAATTTTTTTAAGTTTTTATAAGTACCCTCATGAGTGTAGGTACATGTAGTACGGTATCACGATTTGTCCTCGAACATAGAATTGGGAAAATGTCTACTAAACGTGACAAAGAGACACATATGGAGATTCCAAAGAAAACTGCCAGTAAATATAAAAAGCAAGTACATTGTATTATGCGAAAGCAATGACCTTCCCGTGAAGAAACTCCATATGAGACATCTACGAGTTTAAATCGAAATATTTTCTATACTATTAACTATATCGAAAAATGTTTCAAAGAAAATTTGAACGGCTTCAAGGGAAGCATATTCTGATGCTATTAGGTTTTCTGTGGGTGCACGCGTAAATGTCGTGCGAAGGTCGACTTTGCTTATTTGAATTTTTTGAAAATCATGTACCCTTAACACGTTTTGGGCCGCACGTACGTGACCGCGTTTCCCGCGGAAATTATTTCAGGAAGTAAACACATTGTGGATTCGCATGATTCTGCATACGTGTAGCCTCGATTCTGAAACTGCATCGGAAAGTACTTCATAAGTATAACGAGTATCTTTAGGAATATTATTGTTATATACTGTTGAAGTGGTCACCACTTCTAACACGTTTACTCCAGTCAAGTGATTCAGAGAAGTGCTACGAATAGTGATAGTGACAAACAATGCAATAGCAGATATCAACGATCAAGATTGCAACCAATGGAGAAAAATATTACATAAAAGGGTCGTCAGATTTACCAGGCTTACAGCAACAACAGCAAAATAATAACAACCAAAATGATATGGAAATAGAAGAAATGGAAGAGCAGCGGAGACAGGAGGAGTGCAGACACGACAACAAAATAAGTTACCAGGACGAAAACTGGAAGCTAGCAAAGACTAGCAAAAAACGTAAAATAATTCCAGGCACAAATGCTGCAGGAAACCCAGATACAGGAAAGCAGCGATGGCTGCAAGAATTACCTTTAAGAAACTCCTTCAGCTCACTAACGGAAGAAATAGACAATGACCCGACAAGCAAAACCACAACTAAAACACCTTACATATCAAAACCACCACCAATATTTGTTGAGGCCCAAATAATAGACCCGCTTATTGATCTACTAAACAATATAGTCGGGAAGGATAACTACACAATAAAACAAACAAAATTAGAACAAGTAAAAATTCAAACAAACACCCCAGAAGTTTATAGGAAAGTGATAAATGAACTAAAGGAAAAAAATGCTATATACCACACGTACCAACTCAAAACAGAAAGGAGCTATAAAATAGTTATAAGAGGTTTACATCCAAAAACTAACACAAAAAAATTAAGTGAAGAATTAGGAAAAATTGGCCATGAAACAAGAGCAATAAACAATATGACAAGATACGATACGAAGCAACCATTGCCACTATTCTTAATAGAACTGGAACCCAGAACCAATAACAAGGAAATCTATGAAATCAAAAAAATACTAAATACAATTGTAACAGTGGAACCACCACGCTACAAAAAAGATATACCACAATGCATGCGATGTCAACAATACGGACACACAAAAAATTATTGCAACAGAAGCCCGGCATGTGTTAAATGTGCAAAAAATCACCTAACAATACACTGCCCATACACAGGAAAAATAGAAGAAGTTAAATGCTATAATTGCAACGGAAACCACCCAGCCAGCTACAAAGGATGTGAAATAAGGAAACAAATACAACGTAAACTGTTTCCTCCACTTCGCAACAGATCACACAATGACCATCAACCACAACAAAGTATAACGGATAACGAAACAACATTGAAAGCACAACAGGAACTAAACGCTATAAGCAGAAACATAGATCCCCAAGGTAAACGAAGCTACGCACAAGTAACTAAAAACATTAGCAAACCAACGCTTGCAATCAATCAGAATGAAAACAATAACATCGAAGACGTTACAGACATCAAAGAAATGCTCAAACAATCCATTAAAGGTATGGAAATGTTAGGAAAAATGGTAAGTGATCTAAACACAATACTAAGACAACAAGCACAACAAACAACAATCATGTTACAACTACTCACTAACTTGCTAAGTAAAAAATAGAGATGGACATTTTGAAAATAGCAGTCTGGAACTCCAATGGCTTGCAACAGCGAGCCCACGAAACTAAAATATTTTTGTATAAAAATAATATTGATATACTACTTGTCTCAGAAACACATTTCACCCTGAAAAACTACATGAAAATACCGTACTACACCATATACGATACCAAACATCCCTCAGGTAAAGCACATGGAGGAACTGCAGTAATAATAAAAAATGACATCAAGCATCACTTACATAGTCAAACAAATCAAGAACACCTACAAGCAACCACTGTCACAATACAAACCAATGACAATTACTTCCAGATGTCAGCAGTATATGTACCTCCGAGACACAAAATGACACTTAAAAAATGGGAAGAGTACTTCCAATCCTTAGGCGACAAATATATAGCGGCAGGAGACTTTAATGCAAAGCACACATTATGGGGTTCGAGAATTAGCACGCCGAGAGGTAGAACATTGGAAAAATACATTAGAAGCAGCAACCTCAACGTACTATCTACAGGAAAACCAACGTACTGGCCGACAGACCCCAATAAAATACCTGACCTGTTGGATTTTGCAGTAACAAAAGGGCTAAATGTAAGCAAATTAAAAATAGCAACCAGCCTCGAGCTTAACTCCGACCATACACCAATTATAATAGAATATACAAGCAAACCACTACTTTATAACAAGTCAGAGTCACTTTGCAATAAAACCACCAACTGGCAAACTTTCAAAGAGCTGATCGAAAACAAAATCAACTGCAATATCCCGTTGAAAACACCTGAACACATTGAGCAGGCAGTAGCAACTTTGACGGAAATAATACAGGAAGCAGCGTGGGCAACCACCACCTATGAAACAAATAGCAGGCAATCAAAAATTATTCCGCAGGACATCCTAGACAAAATCAGGGAAAAAAGAGAAGCGAAAGCAAAATGGCAAAAACAGAGAACACGAGAAAACAAGAAAAACCTAAATAAACTTGCAAAGGAATTAAAGAATAAAATAAGGGAACATCATAATAACGAATTCTCAAAATTCATCGAATCACTATCCGCGCATGAGAATACCAACTACTCCCTATGGAAAGTCACTAACAAAATTAAGAAAAAGATAAAAACAATCCCAGCAATCAGAAAAATGGACAACACATGGGCCAGAACCAACGAAGAACAGGCAGAAGAATTCTCAAAGTATCTACAAAATATATTTTCGCCGTATGAAATTAATAACAGCATCCCTGGATGGCAAACGAATGAAGAAGTGGAAAATGCCAGCAACACAACTGATAAACGCTGCACCATACTCAGCACAACAGCGCAAGAAGTTACAAACTTAATTGAGGCAACAAAGACAAGTAAAGCACCAGGATTTGACTTGATAAATGGGAAAATCTTAAAAAACCTTCCCCCTAAGAATACAGTACTTTCCTACACTATGGAAAATAGCACAGATAGTAATGTTACCCAAACCAAACAAAAACCCACATCTAACTGCATCCTACAGGCCGATATCATTACTACCTGCGTTTTCCAAATTATTAGAGAAAATAATATATAACCGCTTAAAACCAACAATAGAAAAAGAAAAACTAATACCGAACCATCAATTTGGATTCAGGAATAAACACTCCACAATAGAACAAATGCATAGACTCGTCAATGAAATCTTACAGTCGCTTGAAACAAAACAATACTGCACAGCACTCTTTATGGATATCGAAAAAGCATTCGACAAAGTTAACCATGAAAAACTTCTTCAAACAATCAAAAAGCAATTTCCAGAACAAATCTACAAACTACTCAAATCTTACTTAAACAACAGAACCTTTGTAGTAAAAATAAATGATGCATACTCTGAAATTAAGGACATCAAGGCAGGAGTACCACAAGGAAGTGTCTTAGGACCAATATTATACACACTATACACGGCAGATATACCAACAACTGTCAACAGTAAAACACTGACGTTTGCGGACGATACGGCCATACTAGTGAGGCATGCAAATCTAGAAACGGCCGCCGCACTACTACAAGAACACACTACAAAAATAGAAAAATGGCTGCAAAACAAACAAATAAAAGTGAACACCAGCAAGTGCAACCACATAACATTTACACTTAGAAAAGGAAAAACACCAGATATTCAACTGAACGGCGCCCACATAGCACAAACAAAGCAAGTCAAATATCTAGGAATAAATTTAGACACACGCCTTACATGGAAGCACCATATAAAATCAATAATAAACAGAATAAGTGCAAAAAGGAAGCAGATGTACTGGTTAATCAATAGATAATCTAAATTAAGCATAACGAATAAACTAAATATATACAAAACAATAATCAAACCAATCTGGACATACGGAGTCCCACTATGGGGGACGGCAGCAATGAGTCACATAAGCAAAATAGAAATAGAGCAAGCAAAAATTTTAAGGACAATAGTTAATGCTTCATGGTACGTCAGAAATGAAGACCTACGAAAAGATCTAAAAATTCCAACAGTCAAAGAGGAAATCGCTAGATACGCAAAAAAGTACAAAGAAAGATTTGCAGCACACCCAAACCAGCTGGTTGCTGAAACAAATAAATTGTACCAAATGTGCTTCTGGACAAATTGTAAAAATTTTAACAAATAATCAATAAAAAAAAAAAAACTTTAAAAATTACGTGACACAGTCAACGTGCTAAGAAAACTCTACATCTGGTCTTTTAGTTTTCTCAAGCACTGAAGCCATCGACAGCGTATAGACAAAAGACTGGGACGAAAGCAGACTATAAACAGTAGACAGGTGACGATGGCTTCAGGACTTTCAGCTCAATTATATTCCGATTTGTATTTACACTTCTGTATTAAAATATATTTTCTACCTTACAATTTATCCACGCGTTTCTTTGTTCATAGGTCAAATAACCTCAACATATACGATAACTAAAACAATTTATGAAAGATGTTTATCACCCTTAACGATGCTCGATACAACTGAAAACTTTATGAACAAGAAGGGTGAATTCACGTTTCCTAAACAAAAGACGATGATTTATACTTCTTGTTGACACTTCATAACAAAAAGACGACGATTCACAACCGCGGACATTCACGTTTGGTAAACACAAGCGGACATTCAGGTCTTTTGTCCAAAAAATGATAATGCGTTAATGATTAATCGATGCGGCTCGACGTCCTCTATAAATAATGATTAGTCTACTTCTGTATGTCGGAAAACTATTAGTTTGATAGGCACTTTAACTTTTATTTCATTCAGCTTATCGCATGAAAGACAGGGAAAGATGTAAGGCACTACCTGTGTATCTGTTTTAGCGTAAACGAACATTAATTTGGATTTGGTAACTTGTAATAGTATACAACATTTAGTCTAAATTTATCGTGTTTGATACGTAGTAGGAGATTGCTGATTTCACGACTCTCATTATTAAAGTCATTATTTTTAATACTACTTTATTGTTGCAATAATTTAAGTTATTATTTACATATATAATTGTAAAATAAAAAAGATGGTATCCCGCTGGGGATAGCTATCCACATGTTATTTAGTAATTAAACTAGAAAAATTTACCGAATGTCCAGCTGGACAAATTGTAAAGTACAAATTAAATAATAATAAATGTATATTAAGAAAAATGAGACAGATTGGATTGCTGCAGCGTTTGAATCGTTTTTAGCATAATCATCCTCGCTTTACAATTATTATAATTTCAGGACAAAGAAACAAAAGATGGAAAAGGAAAAAAAAGACAATTTTTGAGATTTTGAAGCAATTTAATCCGAAACCTTCTTTAAAAAAACAGAATTATTTTTCATCTTATTTAACTAATTAATTTTGAAGAAAAAAATTAAATATGTACTTTGATTTTCCGATTCGTTTGTTATATAGTACGTTTTATTGTTTTTGATTACTTGATTTATCGAATGATTAATAAAATGTAATTTCCTATGAATGGAATGTTGCAACAAACTAAGCATTAAACATTTGTTTTATTATATTCTAACACAAGTTTCTAACTCAAGTACCTTTATATTTCACAGCACGTGTAGAGCTTAAAATATCTGAGACATAGATTAATAAGCCTGAATTCGTGTTTCTGACAGATAAGATTGAACGGGCGATTCTTCTCTTTCTTTATTCCTCCCTTGTTTTAGCGCATAGGTACATTTCTCTTTTATTCAAACTTAATCCAAGCTGTATCCATTGCAAGATTACGAAGGAAATTGTAACAAACATTCTTAATGTTTAAAATTTCTTATTAATATTAAAGATGATATTCTTATTTCTATAAAATGGTATAGATAAATTTTATATGGAAATTATAAATTGAAACAACATATGTATAAATATTGTAGAACACATATAAAACTCTTTTTCATTTATATAAGTATCTGTTATTAAGATATTATTTACACAGGGCAAGCATAGCAAATAGTATTAAACTGAAGGAAATAAGGAAATAAGAAGGAAATATTTCCACATTATTATTCCCTAATTTTTGCTAACCATATTCGTGATTTACTATATTTTCATATATAATACATATCGTATTTATATAGAGAAATTAAAATAGAAGAGAAAATCTTGATCTTATTTTCACTCACCTAAGAAATAATGGAAGCTAATAGAAAATACTTGTTTCATTCATGAAGTAAGGATAAATTATTCAATGTTACATTAACCTAAATCACAAATTACATTTAACAATTATATTTTGAAATATGAATATTTACATTACGGTAGCTTGTATCCATGTCAACTTACTGCTACAATAAAAATAACGATGTAATTACCATGTGGAAAATAACTATAACCGAAACGCTATAAATAGTGTTACACTTCTGGATCGATTATAGCTAAATTTTTATAATGAATATTTTCGATTAACTGGTTGCACGTGATATACTTGTGCATACTCTGAGAAGCTTTGAAGATTAAAGACCAAGAAAAGTATTGCTGATAATGAACAAGAGAGAATGATAACTCAAGTTCATACTCGAGTATATTTATAAAATATTAGATTGTGCGTTATATACGAAACAAAGAAAGTGTGCTTACTCAACACAGTTTGCATGTTATGAAATTACATTGTTATAATAAACATTTTGTTTATTGGATAGACCGATGCTTATCATATTCTATAAATATAATTTGCAATCGGTTTAGAATTCGTTTTGGATACATGCATTATACAGAGTGATTCAGAAATGCAGGTTCCATACTTCCGGGGTTAAATTTACTGAATCCGTTCTTACTACATTGAGGAAACAGAGCAAGAACTTTGAACATTTTCTTTAATCATCCACAATTTGGAAACTAAGGTATGTAAAACATATGTTTATGTTGGAATACAACGATATTTCACGCATAGGCACAAATACTCTTACACAGTCACCCATACAGGCATTTGAACAGGACACTTACACAGGTCATACTCATTACTGTATAGAGAGTGGAGCTCAAAGTATTTAAGGGATCATGGATCACTACCTAAGTCTAGTCTGAGAGTAAGTGGCCAACAATCAACAATCTCCATACGTTGCTAATTATATCACTCGCTTATATACATCAGGCTCTGTAGTTCTGTTTAATAAACATCACTGAATATTATTTCAACATAAACATTGTGTCTTCCACAGATTACTAATCTTAACTTCAAGATTAAATTCTAACAGTTCATATGTCATTTTTTATTTGTTTTAGTATGTAGGTACGATGAATTATTTATGACTCAGTTTTATATATTGCTATGTAAATTTGTTATAGAACAGAAATTTCAAGAACATACTGAGAATAAATTTTCATCATTTCTTACTTTTAGACATTCATGAATGCATTACATACTCTTTTTTTTATAAAATTAGGATATGATTTTTACGCAGGTAATTTTCTCACTCGAACACTCTACTGTAGTCATTTATGCAAAATTGAATTTTATGGAGAAATTAGTCAGGCGAACCTCGAATTATTACTCGAAACCTTTGCATTATTCAATACATTAAATCACAATATTCGATAAAATCATCTTTGACACTAATGATATGTTTAGATCACTATGCATGTCTTATAGTATTTTTTCACTATGCTTGCAACAAATATCTTGTAATTTCGACAACGATTACAAAACGTATTTGCACGCTACTGTTTTCATTTTAATTTGCATATCTATTAATCAAGTCCATGTGCACCAAATTTCGCATCATTTTGTAGTACTTTTATATGAGTATAAAAATTTGACAATATGGAAACGAAAATACACATACACATTATACACTACCGTACATCAATATTTAAAAACTTGGCGCAATATAATCAAAGCACTGATATTTTTATTATACTTTTAACGCTATGATAGAAGATTTTTTGCCATAACTGGGGTCCAGTGTTCTGCTAAACTGAAGTTGGAACAAGGAATATAAATAGCTTTTTTTACACGAGGAAAGGAAAATGGTTTTATGCATATCCACTAGCCACACTGCCACGTTGTATGGAATTCAAAATGGTAATGCTCATATGATGAATATTCGTCACTCCACGGTACGGCAAACGTAATACTTTGGGAATCTAATAAATAGCTGGTACTACATAAGATCAATAGAAACTTTAAGAATGAGATCGAGAACACACTTTAATCAGTCTAAAATCTTAACATTTAACACGTTACATTTGACATTTAAATCAGATATTTGTGGATGCAATTTTCATCCACTTTCAATTGTGGCTCTTTTATTTATACTAAATATCAATTATTGTTTTTATCGATATCCACTAACTATATATAGTTGCTTAAGATAGGATCAGAAGCGAAAATTATATTAAAGAGTTGTCTTAATGAAATTTCAAAAAGTTTTGTATAATCCACAAAAATATACTTATACAAATTTTCTACGCTTAGAGTGCGGATACCCTCGTAGGCCACTATTACATATAGTAAAATGCTATGACGCGATTACGTTGATTTTTAAAAGCCAATATGCAAGATATGAATGAATTTATAGTGAATTTGTCAAGCCTTGTAAGGCTATTATGTTTTCCTGCAGGCTATATACTTTTAGATTCATTGATGTCGAAATTATAAACTACTAACCTGCATGTTTATTTCTCCTGCCTTGAGAATTCTACGCATGTTTACATAAACAATACGAATATTTTTGGACGACGGAAATAGCTAACGTTACGGCAACATCTATATTTAATGATCAACATCTTCACGTCACTACATGGATTAAATACAATACAGTAGCGGACAAAAGTTTAAGACGATGATTTGTAAACCGGATTACAAGCATCTTATACGCACATTCTTCTTCTATTCGGTTTGTCTCTTTCGAATAACAAAGCTGTATATTTGACCTTCGTAACCGTAGACCGTCAGTTATTGAATACAAACAATATAAAAGTTACAACAGTTAGTTACCGCTTAGCACTTGTAAACGGTGGACATTAGTTTAAGACGATCTGTGTAAAACGTGAGTGTGAGTACAATTTTTGAACATTTTTGATTCTGGAATGTCAAAATTATTGTTTAGCGTACCTTTTATTGCTTAAAATTCATTTAGGTAGGAACAGACAATGGGTAAATCAAAGAATTTACTTGAAAATGAAAGGGAACAAATCGTAAGGCTGCGAAAGCAAAGTGAAACCTTCACCGAAATAGCAAATATAGTGAACAGGTCAGAAACGGCTTGTAAGCAAGCTTGGTATAAATTTTTAAAAGCAAACATGTATTGAGGTCAACCGAAAAACGGAAGACTACGGAAAACAACGCTGAAAATGGATCGCCGGATTCATCGATCGAGCTAAAAGGATCGTTTTCATAGTGCAAATAATATCGCTGTGGGTATAAACTACAAAAACGATACACAAATTAGTGCTAAAACTGTTAGGAGAAGATTAGAAGACCTTAATCTAAGAGGACGAAAACCCCAAAAGAAACCATTGCTGAGTTCTAGGAATCGAAAAAAACGACTTGCATTTGCTAAAGCTCATAAGCATTGAATAAGTGAAGATTGGCAAAATTCAATCGCGTCTCTTCTGACAGGATACGGTACGTTAGACGTCGAAGTGGCGAAAGTTTGAAAACACAGTGCGTTTTAAAAACTCTTAAACACGGTGGTGGAAACGTTGTGGTGTGTGTGTGTTTTTCTCGAGGCGGCTGTCGCGTAATTTGAAATGATAACCAATTAATTCAGTAAATGGCTGCCTTTATTGGTAACACAGTTAAGTTTTTCGTACAAAAAGATTACAAGAACTGTCGCAGACCCGTCTCGTACCATCAAAGAGGAAAGCTCGGTGTGGGTGTACCCTTTTGAACTAAGAACGCGGATTCGTCGTCCACACTTTTCGATAGAAAAGTGAGGGTAACGATCCGCGATGTCTATTGGTAAATAAATGAAACTATGAAGACAAAGAAAAGCAGATGTGGCTCATGGGCATCCTTGTTCATGGAAAAAGCCTGCCATTTTGCTAGACACCCGCTTTCTCCGTAATTGGTAAGAGCATGCAAAAACATAAGGATCATCCGTAAACCGAAAATACTTACATGAATAGAAATGAAACTAAACAGATTCGGTTTATGGTATTTCCTTAGGTTTGTTGCTGGTCAGTGTAACAATGTGTAGGACTTGGCAGCCAGACCGTGAGGAACCTCGCAAGGACCATCGCATTTGGTGTAACACCTGGCAAGCAGAACTCGATCCGTGACACGGTCCTGGTCCGATATGTCGTATCAATGAAATTATGGACCGTTTTCAATACAATATATACAATATTCAAGAATACAATGTTGCCTTTTGCACGCAACAATATGAGTGGTGATTTTATTTTTCAAAATGATAATGATCCGAAGCACACGGCTCCGGTTGTGAAACAGTGCTTCGAAGAAGAATATACTATAGTACTGCCGTGGCCGTCGCGACCACCAGACATTAATCCAATCGAGAATTTGTAGAGCATCATAACAAAGACAGTACAAGGTTATAAACCGAAAAATTTGAATGAACTTTACTCTACCATTGAAACAACTTGGAGTAACATTACGGTAAATCAATGTAAAAAATTAATAGATTCTATGCCAAGGAGATGCACCGAAGTGATAAGAAATAACGGATATTGAGCAAAATATTGAATTGAAACAAAAATTGTGTATATTTTCTTACCAAAAATTAATATTTTTTGTGTAGTCTTAAACTTGTGACCGACGAAATATTATACAGATTTCGTTCCTTTTTTATAACTTAGCTACTGAGCAAAATATCAAAATGAAATTTTTTTTGTAAATGTACAAACAAATGTCTAATTAGTTAATACCAAAAGTAGAACACTGTATTTTTTATGGGAAGTAAATCAATTATTTATTTCTTCCATTTTGGTCTTAAACTTTTGTCCGCTGTTTGTCTACTGTATATAAAACGAATCATGCATAACTATAATAAGAACAATATGCAATCTGAAGAGACTATAAATACGTACAAATTACGTAAAATCAGTAGCGTAAGAAGAATATGTTGGATCTTGAAATTAATATGAAATTGGGTGTTGAATATCAAACAAATTGGTTAAATGAAATTTTATGTTTAATCGGTTGTTAATAGCCGTATCAGCTACTATGATATATTAATGGCGACTTAATAATTATATTTTATTAAAATTTCTTCAGTTATGTTTTATAGAAGAAGAATTAATATAACTCAGTGTATGAATGAAATTTATTTGTACTATTACAAGGGGGTTGTTACATTTTTATTTCTAGTTTCTTACACTTTATTTCTTACACTTATATATATTCTCACATTGATTTCTTAATTTCTATATTACATTGCTATGAAGAGAAATTAATATTAAAGTATGATCTAGTAACAAAACATTTGTTTCAGATAAGATGAAGTGATGCACAATTTTAATTACGTTAATAAACGTAGGACATTTATCGTTACAATAATCCTTTCAAATTGCTTTTTTTTAACTGGCAAATTTCATATCTAGTTATCCTACATTTTGATACATTTATTTGAAACATCGATACTTACAATCATGATTAAATCAATCGTTTCAAATTTATCAGAAATTTACAAAATACATAGTATTGACACCGTAAATCATAACTACACTTCTATACCTATCACGTACGTTAGCCTGGTAACAAACATTGATTTACGCTCTAGAATGCTAAAGGGAGACTATTGTTTAAATTTATTGTATTGAAAACTCGAAACAATAGAAATAAAATAGATATATATATGTCGGAGATGAAAGGACAACGGGGCCACCCGATGCAATTGCTTGGAAAAGCCTCAATAGCATTCACGAAATAACCCAGACACAGTCATTCGAAACTTGAGACAATGAGCTTGGGATCGAGGCGACGACCGGTCGCCGAGTGTAGCCACGGTCACGGGATGAACGTTCCACCTAACAGAGATACGAAGTTACATAGCTTTCCTTTAAAGAATTGGCCGTACCGGCACTTGACAATGAGACATTCCAGCAGCCACGCACAGACCCCATTCTTTGGGTGAGATGGTCGCCAGATGCCGACGCATAACTAAAGTCCTTTAGATTGGCAAACAGTCTTTGTTATATCAGCCCGTGTGTCTGTCGCCTGTTGCGGCAGGATACGTGAGGTCTGCTTTCCTTAAGTGCGACGTTTCCCGCTAGGAACTCTCTCTCGAGAGCGGCTAGCATCCTTTTCTAACCACCAACATGGAGATTAACCAATTAACAGCAACGTCTATTTCCCTCACCCTCCGAGCGGAGGTTTTCTTTGACGAATCCTATGACCTCGTGCCCTTAGGCACATCCCACCATAGTTTTCCTCTGCAGCGTCGTCGCGACGGAGAGGCATTCCTTTTCTTACAGTTGCACTGGTTAGATACCTATTGTGTTTGTACGATCAGTGAATACTCTACGTCTTAGTAAAGAGTTAATCAAGCGATCCTTGCATCACAAGGAGTAAGTCGAGTTCGACTTAGAAGTAAAGTAGATCAGTTATCCCGTGGGCCGTGGATTCGCTATACCGACCCTGCGATCATTGTCATTATCGTTCGAGTATCGACACCGGTAGTTTATCTTGTATTTGCGACAATAAAAGATATCATCGATTGTACACCGAAGATGAGCGACCCTGGCGCAGATTCTTTACACGCCCCAAATCCAATTGTTAACCTGAACCCGACATCAGAAGTGGGATCGTCGCCGTTTGTAACGTTGGACCAGCTCATAGCCATCGTGAACCAATGGAGAGAACCAAGGGTGAGCGAGGAACCGAAAGGAGTACCCTTACCAGAATTCAATCCCGAAAACGAAGGCGCCGATCCAGCTGCATGGTGCTCAACCGCCAACCGTTTCATGAAGAGAAGGCCCATTCAAGGCGACGAATTATTTCTCACCGTAAGCCGTGCACTAAAGGGTACTGCCTCGCAGTGGCTCACGCAGATACCTGTCGACGAAAACTACACTTGGCCAAGGTTTCAAGAACTTTTTCTTGCACGTTTCGGTGTAAAAGAGACGGCAACCTCAGCGTTGATGAAGATGCTGGCCGAACCTCAGCTGGAGGGTGAATCTACGGGAGCCTATGGTATGCGTCTCCGCTCTCTCCTTGGAGCAAGGTGGGAACATTTGACAATAACCGAAGCAGTCAACGCCGCCGTTCTTTATCACCTGAGTCTACGCGACGAGCGTGTCGAGAAAATAGCGCTCACGAGCGACGTTAAGACTCGGGACCAATTTATTACGGAGATGAACGCTTTCCACTACGCGAAGAAGAGGCTGACACCTTCCTCAGGAACTTCATCGGCAGGCCGCGAAGCAAAACGACGAAAGCCGTCCGACCCCCGGATTAAGTGTCATCATTGCGGCGTCCCCGGGCATAAAATAGCGGAGTGCCGTACGAGAATGAAGACCGAGGGACGAGAGACTACACGACGTTCGGAGAAAAGCCGACCAGCTGCATCATCCAAGGTGTCCTGCTTCAAGTGCCGCGAAGAGGGCCATATCGCGCCTCACTGCCCGTTAGTGCGGAAAAACAAACCGCGACTCCAATAACGAACGTCGAGTCAATCCCTGCGTGGTGGAATCTACAACGGATAAATTAAGCCATCTGGGTGAGTCGTTTTCATTTTGTTTCGATTCTGGAGCCGAATGTTCGCTAATTAGAGAATCTATGGCTTCGAAATTTTCCGGCAAAAGAACGACCGATGTAATGGTAATGCGAGGGATGGGAAACAATCGTATTAATTGCACATCACAAGTTTCATCCGTAGTGCGCATCAACGATTTTGCGTTGGAGATAACTTTTCATATCCTCGATGACAGCTATCTAGAGTGCGACATCATGAGATCCTAAGCCAAGGTTTTAACATAAATATTTCTCGAAATAGTGTCACTATCAGCAGGGAAAAGGCCGTCAATAGTTGTAATAAAACCGTCGAAAACGAAATCAATATTAACAAACTCGACACCGAGGTGCTCGGCGAAGATAGAGGCCGATTAATTTCTATTCTCGAAAAATTTAAGAGTTCGTTTATTACGGGGTTCCCGCGTACACGCATAAAGACGGGACAGTTGAAAATACGTTTGATCGATCCGAATTACCCGATAGCATTGCATACTGACGCTAGTTCGGATGGATATGGGGCTATTTTAATGCATAAGATTGACGGCAAAAACCGGGTAATAGAGTATTATAGTAAGAAAACTAGCCCCGCGGAATCCAGGTATCATTCTTATGAATTAGAGATGCTGGCAATTGTAAACGCCATTAAATACTTTCGCCACTATCTGTACGGACGGAAATTTCATGTTGTCACTGACTGCAATTCGTTGGGGGCAGCCCGCAATAAAGTGAAATTGACCGACCGGGTTTATAGGTGGTGGGCCTATCTACAGACTTTTACGTTTGACATCATGTACCGAGAAGGTAAACGCATGACTCACGTAGATTTCTTTTCGCGTAACCCTGTCGACATCGACCCTACCCCTATTAGCGAGATCAAGGAAAAGAGGATTAATCTCACCGAAATTTCAAAGGATTGGCTTCTAGCGGAACAGCGTCGCGATTCCCAAATCTCTGAAATCGTCAATAAATTGAAAAACGACGAGCTCGCGAATACGTACGAGCTACGATCCGGTACCCTCTACCGTAAGATACAAAGGAGGGGCAGGACCCTCTGCCTGCCCATTGTACCAAGAGGCTTTAGGTGGTCCGTCATTAATCACGTACACCAGGCGATTATGCACTTAGGTTGGGATAAAACGCTCAAGAAACTGTACGAGTATTACTGGTTCGAAGGAATGGCGAAATACGTTCGCAAATTCGTAGAGAACTGTCATGCTTGTCAGATTTCTAAGGCAAATTCAGGCAAAATACAAGCCGAATTACATCCCATACCTAAGATCAGCATACCCTGGCATACGATTCACATAGATCTAACGGGAAAACTGAGCGGCAAGAATGATTCGAAAGAATACGTCATTGTCTTAATCGATGCCTTTACTAAATTTGTATACTTACACCATACCCGTAAGATAGATTCACTCAGCACCGTTAAGGCACTCAAATCTGCCATATTCCTATTCGGCAGCCCCTCTCGGGTAATAGCGGACCAAGGGCGATGTTTTACCGGTAAGGAATTTCACCTAATAGCCACCGGTGCTAGTAGAGCTAACAGACAGGTAGAGCGTACTATGGGGACGTTGAAAAATATGTTTACGACAGTAGAGACGACCGGACGATCCTGGCAAGACGTGATCGGAGAAATTCAATTAGCCTTAAATTGTACAACCAATCGTGTAACTAAATCGAGTCCGTTAGAACTATTAATTGGTAAAACGGCAAGACCCTATGGGTTATTACTATCTGAAAATATCGAGGAAAAGGAAGTAGACATCTCCAACGTAAGACAAAAGGCCGTACAAAGTATAGAGAACAGCGCTAAGTACGATAAAGAAAGATTCGATAAAACGAAAGCCGAAGTAGTTAAATTCAATGTCGGTGATTTTGTATTAAAGAAAAATGAGGAAAGGAATCAAACGAAATTAGATCCCAAATTTAGGGGTCCATTTGTGATATCAGAAATTTTGGAAGGAGATAGATACATTTTAAAAACGTTAGACGGCAAACGGTCGTATAAATACAGCCATGATAGGCTGAAGAAAATGCCTGATAGTTGCGTTCCTACTGAATTGGACGTCTGCGGTGAGGGTGAGAGCAGTGGCCATGGCGATGCGAGTGCCCCGGCCTCAGAGGAGGATTATTTTGACCACAGCGCTTGATACGATGAGTTCAATGGTTTTCGTGGCACTATGGTATAGTGTTCGCACAAGTGCCCAGTAGGGCGATATGATGAGTTTGCGAGTGCCCAATGGGGCGATACTATGAGTTCAATGTTTTCGTGGCACTATGGTATAGTGTTCGCACGAGTGCCCAGTAGGGCGATACGATGAGTTTGAGAGTGCCCAGTAGGGCGATACAATGAGTTTGCGAGTGCCCAGTGAGGCGATACGATGAGTTTTCACAAATGCTCAGTGTGGTATTATGATCCAGAGAAGTGAGAGCCGTTGAGGTACGAGATCGAGAATGGTCCATCATGCCCTTACGCTCGGACAGATAATTCGCAGAACGCAACTAGTACTTCGAATATCAATCATAACGTTTCGAATTTCCTCTCTCTTTTAACTTTCTCTTTATCAAACATCTGACCAAAATTTTTGTTGTCAAACTGGACCCCTGACCTATTTTAATACTTAGTTAAATTGTAAATAACATCAATGATATCGAGTCTAACATGGGGAAAACCCAATATTCTAGATACACCCAAGGACGTGTGACAGTCAGGATGGCCGTGTCGGAGATGAAAGGACAACGGGGCCACCCGTTGGAATTGCTTGGAAAAGCCTCAATAGCATTCACGAAATAACCCAGACACAGTCATTCGAAACTTGAGACAATGAGCTTGGGATCGAGGCGACGACCGGTCGCCGAGTGTAGCCACGGTCACGGGATGAACGTTCCACCTAACAGAGATACGAAGTTACATAGCTTTCCTTTAAAGAATTGGCCGTACCGGCACTTGACAATGAGACATTCCAGCAGCCACGCACAGACCCCATTCTTTGGGTGAGATGGTCGCCAGATGCCGACGCATAACTAAAGTCCTTTAGATTGGCAAACAGTCTTTGTTATATCAGCCCGTGTGTCTGTCGCCTGTTGCGGCAGGATACGTGAGGTCTGCTTTCCTTAAGTGCGACGTTTCCCGCTAGGAACTCTCTCTCGAGAGCGGCTAGCATCCTTTTCTAACCACCAACATGGAGATTAACCAATTAACAGCAACGTCTATTTCCCTCACCCTCCGAGCGGAGGTTTTCTTTGACGAATCCTATGACCTCGTGCCCTTAGGCACATCCCACCATAGTTTTCCTCTGCAGCGTCGTCGCGACGGAGAGGCATTCCTTTTCTTACAGTTGCACTGGTTAGATACCTATTGTGTTTGTACGATCAGTGAATACTCTACGTCTTAGTAAAGAGTTAATCAAGCGATCCTTGCATCACAAGGAGTAAGTCGAGTTCGACTTAGAAGTAAAGTAGATCAGTTATCCCGTGGGCCGTGGATTCGCTATATCGAATCTAAGGTCATTGCCATCAGCGTCTAGTTACCATTGTTATTGTTCAGACTTATTTCTTCTGTATTTGTGTTAATAAACGTTATCTTGATTGTGAAACTACAATGAACAATCCAGGCGAAGATTCTTTACACGCCCCAAATCCAATTGTTAACCTGAACCCGACATATATATACATATATATTTAAAAAAACGGACACGGTTCAGTTTTATTCCGTTCTAAGCAAACAAAATCGTATATTTTTACCTTTCAAAAATTAGTATTTTTACAGTATGAATAAAGAAAATATTAACAAAAAATATATTTATAATATTTATGGCAAATACAAACTTAAAAAAATGAATAGTGGTTAAATGTACAATTAATGTCAATAAATACTAAGACTTATTAGTATAACGAATAATTGATTGTTTAAATGGTATAATGACCTTTGCAATACTATTGCAACGCTATTGAAGTTTCAAAATATTTTGTATTACTTATGTACATAATATCGGTGGCTTGCTGTACAAATATTGTGTGTCCAATGTAATGTTTTCGCGATACAAACAATTCTAAAAATTCAATGATACTACATAATTAAATAAATACTTCTTGCATTGTATTTATTTTTATCAATGCTATTATAAAATTAATTGGAATTCATTAATTATTATAAAATTAGGAACATAAAATGTCAAAGGTGGACGATTCTTGAAAATGTTTCTATACATACACATTAAATGCAGTAAACTGAAATATTATTTTTGACAAATTTATGAAATAGACATACATAAGTATAATTTTTATACATCATAAAGAAGCCGTCAAGAATTATTTGCTACATAGTAAAACTGAAATTTTACAAAAACTGGATATACAACATTTGTGCCATAAACCATCGATATTACGTAATATATATTCATCGTTCGAGTGTACTTTCGTGAATCACTATAAGTTTGGATATTATTTATTCGTTTTATCAACTTTATCTATGTAATGTTTCTAACGAATTATTTCCATCATTTCATCAATGTCCTGCATTTCATGTGCCAATACAATCAAATACTCCTTTTGGAAAGCTGCCACAGGCTGAAAACATCTATCTTACTACTACCATCTGTAAGGAAAACTGGCGGCTTTTGGGCAAAAAGTTCACGGGAAGAAGCCATTACCTTCGCCGAATATCTACATAAAATATTTCAAACCAAGGAATCAAATACACTCGCAAATAGCATAATTATGACCCTACTCGCAGAAACAACCCCGAAAGATTCACAAGACATAAAAAGTACTACAGTAAAAGAATCTCCGCTTGGACTTAATTAACGATAAAATTATTAAAGAACTTTCTTCGAAAGCAATTAGGATGCTTATAATATAATCAAATTTAATGCTATACTTGAAATTGAGTACTTTCCTACCTACCCTACGTTGCCCTATGCTATATACTCAACATAAGAATTACTTCCAATAATGTCAAAAGTGCTTGAGAGGATAATATTATCTAGAATACTGGATATCATTTCATGAATAGGTCTTTTTACGCACCAATTTGGCTTCTAAAGAAATCATTCTAAGATCAAACAAGGTAGGTAATAGAAACAAGATTACTGAAGCTACAGAACAGAAACAATATTCCACCGCTACATTTCTCGACATCGAAAAAGCGTTTGATAAAGTATGACATGGAGGCCTGCTATATAAAATAAAACTAAACCTTCTTATCGCCTTTTATCATGTAATAAAGTCTTATCTCAAGACCAGAACATTTTTGGTGAAAATACAAGGCAGTATCTCTGACATTCACAAAATCAGACCTGGCGTTCCCCAGGGTAGCGTCTTAGGTTTATTCTGTATACCTCCCTATACCAGCCGATAACTCTAGTGGTCCAGATATCGCACTATTCACATTTGCAAACGACACAGCCATAATAACCACTCACGATAATCCCGTGGCAGCTTCTCATTTACTTCACAAACACATCGAAACTTTGAACTTTGGCTAAACCAACGGAGAATAACATTAATCCTGAACAAATGCAATCATATTACTTTTACGTTAAAGAAAGTCAGTATATTTCCCATTATGCTCAATCATACTACGTACCATACTACAAACTAAAATAGTCATTTAGGTCCACATCTGAACTCCAAATTTACCTGGAAAAAACACATTCACGAAAAGATAGGACAAACTCAGACTAAAAAGGAAAGTATGCGCTGGTTCACTAGTAAACATTTCAAATTCGATTAAGCATTCCACACACGAAAACACACTGTTGCTATACAAATCAATCGGTGCTTACTATAGGCCGTATTCCTAACTGTCGCTCGCGGTACTAGTGTCGCAGACAGATCGTCTTATTTGCCCGACGGAAAATATACAATGCAGCGACAAGCGCACAGTTGTCACCAAGCAATGAGATCCAGAAACGTCGATTTCGGTCCGTTATTTTATCCACACAAAGAAGGTGGCATACGTAATCATAGGCGCGAACGGTGGCATGACCCGAGCGTAGTGGGGGTCGTCACCCGAGAAGACAAAGAAAAGATCGAAAGGCAATCAGTCTCACTTGAAGATTCTAACAGCATACATCGAGAGGCCTGACGAATAAAATTAAAATCGCTAAGTCTAACGAATATATCGAGAGATATCACAAAATCGAGTCGAATTTCTGTAACACATTAACTGTATTTATCGCTAAATAATTTGTGACGTTTTTATTATTATATTCATTATTGTTAAGTATACAAGCTATATTAACCTGTTAATACAGCGTTAAATTCATTGAACTACCTCTGTTATCTTAACCGAAACAGGGGAACGACTAATTCGCGGCGTCGATTATACGAATCGTAGCGAGAATTTACACCTCTCCCTGACGCGTTTCCTCGCGATCACGTCTCTCCGCGAACAGTCGCAACAATCATAAAGCCTTCAATCTGTAATTCTTAAAACAGTAGTCAATGCTCCATGGTATATTCGCAAAGACCTACATAATAAAATCTGTTTTCGAAAAAATAAGGCGACTATGTAGTCATACAAGAATCAGTCTGAAAAATCACCACAATACGATAACCAAGGAACTTCATGTATCTGGTTAACCCAGGTGATTATAGAAAAGACACTCGATGGATCTTTTCCGATTACGCACTAAATCTTTACAAATTCCACAGTGTTTAATTACAACAATGCGCTAACACAATTGATATTGACTTTTTTTAAATGGGATAACGTGTCCGTCTACGTGTTAAATGAACCTACGCCAATAAGCCAATTTACCGAATGTCTGAAACAAGTTATAAAACTTTTACGGGGAAAAGGAAAGAAAAATATACCAACGTTGGTTCATTAAACTGTACGATTCTCATTTTTTTAATGGCTAACAATTCCGTAGAAATACTATCTCCATTTGTCAAGTGTACACGATAGATCGAAATTCTGAAAGCAGACTGGAATTTATCGGTGCGAAACGTAACTCGATCCACTAATTCCTGGAAACACAAACACGATCTCTTATATACCGTTTACGTAATTAAATTGCTTGAAAATCCGTTAACTCGTAAAGTACGAGAGAGTTTAGTTTAGCAAAACAATACGTAAACATTCGTTTCCTATAAATCGAGAATTAAACAGATTTATAAATTATAACATGAACTTTTGTTTGTAACAACACATGTATATGTATGTATATCGAGTAGATGTGATCAAATTTTATAAAAATATAAAAGTTTATTTACAGATACTTCATATAACACGTTTTTATATATATTTATATATTTAATAAATATTATATGAATACATATGAGAATCATACGAGAAAATTATAAGATCACTTTTGTTGATTTCCTAACTTCTTATGAAATAGCTGAAGAGAATTATGCGATAGATAAAAAGATATATATATGTAAACCTTTTGAAAATATGTGATACGAATAGAAATTTTGGAACAATGTTTTTGTTTGTAACAGAAATAGTTATTAGAGTATATGTTCGGTTGCATTAGTTGAATATTTGCGACAGACTAGAAAAATCAAAGCATTCGTAAGTTTTATATTTTTTTATAGAACATAAATAAATTCTCCTCGGACTTCCATCGGTCAAATAGGTATGTATTCCAGTAATGTTTTATGTATTTGTTTACTATTTTCTATTGGAAAATCTTTCTCCTTATGTTTATTTTATATAAGACCGATTTCAATTTTCCATGTTATTTACAAATATGTATATTGTTGCGTCGGTGCCATTCAATGCACGACGTGGTTTTTATACATTATATATTTATTTACAGACTTTAATATGGTACAGTAATGAAATCAACAACACGATCTATACGCTTTTAAAAATATACATTTATGTATAGAACGAGACGGGATCCTTGAAGCTCGGGGATCAATTCTCTTTTTTGAATATTCACAATCGTTAGCGAAACGACCGCTTGATCGAACAATCGATCTATTTCGCTTCCAAAGACATCTTCAGTACGACTGAAGTTGTACGCAGCAACTTCGTACCGGTGTAACAGTATCATAGCATTTTATATCTCAAAATTTTATATTTCAAAAACTGTAATATCTTTAGTTAACTTATAATACTATTGCGTTTGGTTATAAACTCTTTATCGGAGGTGAAATCTACCTGTGAAAATCTTGGTGTTTCTTTCATACCTGCAGCTTCGACATAAGCATAACAAGGCCTACTCTATGTAAGTACATCATTCTTTAAGATCATGATATCTAAGGGAGCTGTGAAAATGACATTCTTACTACTAAAATTGCTACTACCTACTTAGGAAAATAGGAATGTTTTTAAAACCAGTGATATACATTGATACACCAGTGATACAGCGATACACGAGTACATATGTAGTTAGGCAGATATGGAATCCCTTTCACACTTCATTCCTTCCATAGCGATGGAATCTTTTCATATCGCGATGCTTTCATATAACGATTATTCTGTTATTCAAACGCATAATTCTCAATCGCTGTTACTAAGTGAAAAAGTAAACGCTTTTAATTTTAGACAAGTCGATTTTCAAATTGATGCTCTATAGATAAGTTAATAAATTGGAAACTGTCTATGTTTAACACTAGGTTTACGGAACCCGCCAATCTGACGGATTTCAAACTTCGAAATGAAATACCCTAAAAAACCATAGCATTAATTTTAACCATTTTGCATCGTAAACTAATCATTTCATCCAAAGAATTTATACACACAATTATTTTTTTCTAAGCTTTCTTAGGCTTAAGAGCTAAAGCTTTCTAAGCTTCTAAGCTATCTCTACGAACCCCATCAAATCGACGGCCTAGCTGATTTCATAAACAATCCTATATGTTTGCTTTGTTCGTAAAATCATTCACACACACACAGTGTATAAAACTGAAAGCAGGCGGTTCTAGGAGTAGAACGCCCGTTCGTATAATATTCAAGGATATCGCAGGGCCTAAGAGAAATATTATGTCGGGTTGTGTAACTAGTGCTTTCGAATTGATAATTGACAGACACATAATGGAACACATAAAAGATTGCACTGAAACCGAGGCACATCGAGTTTTGAAAAAAGATTGGACAATCACAGTTGCTGAGTTACGTAGTTTTCTAGGAATTCCATATGCCCGGGGCGCATATGAAGCGAAATCATTGAAAGCTTCTTATCTATGGTCGAAAAAATGAGGACCCGCTTTCTTCGCAAACACAATGCTCAGAGAAAAATCTACAGACATTCTGAGATTCATACGCTTTGACAAAAAAGACCAACGATCCGAAAGATTATAAACAGATAAATTTGCGCTGATATCCGAAATATGGAACAGATTTATAAGTAGTAGCCAGGCTTTTTATAAGTCATATGAGAATATCTCAATAGATGAACAATTATTTCCAACGAAAGCCCGATGCAGGTTTACGCAATATATGCCAAATAAGCCTCACAAGTTTGGCATTAAGTTTTGGTTAGCAATTGACGTTCAAACAGAATATATTTTGAATGGTTTCCCTTATATGGGGAAAGATGAAACTCGATGCTCAAAATCGTTGGACGAGTTTGTAATATTAAAATTAGCCGAACCATATTTACAACGAGAAAAAACAACCTTGGTTGGGACCATCCGGTCGAACAAAAGAGAACTGCCAAAACCAGCGAAAGAAAAAAGGGACAAAGTCAAAACAAAGTTTGGTGTGGACATCGTTGACCAGATGGCACGCAAATATAGTGTGAAAGCAGGGAGTTTCCGATGGCCCCTTCAAGTTTTTTTCAATATTCTAGATTTAGCAGCGATAAACGCGTGGATATTATATAAAGAGTGCACCGGATCGAAAATATCCAGAAAAGAGTTTACATCTTGTTTAGCCGAGGTATTAGTTTGAGAAAACAAGGAGAACATTTGCCAAAGATCAGACGCTTCCTTTCTGTCACCTTCAACGTTTGGATTGCGAAAAAGATGCCAAGTGGGCTTCTGCAAAAAAAATAGAAACAAAAATTGTTGTATATATTGCAAAAAGATCGTATGCAGAAAATGCACAACCAAAATTCAATATATTTGCAAAAAATGTGCTTAATAAATATGATTACCCTCTACCGTTAATATTATTGTTATCATTTCCGTGATAATTTTGAAAAAAAGACTTTTTACTTATTAATAATTTATTTAAACGTGAAGCTTAATATTGTTCAATTCAGACTTAATTTGAATAAATCGATTTTTTAAAGAAAATGCGTATTTTCGCTTACCCGTCAATTTGACGGGTCCTCGTAGAGATATAAGTAACGCTTGTAAACCTAGTGTTAATAAAAAGGTTAAATATACACAAACTTACAATAGTTACGATATGGACGGCTACAATTAGGTATATAGCGGTTCATAAAAGAGTTTTATCGTGTATTATATAACAACAGCAACAATGATAATAAAATATTTTACTATTTATTATATATGCTACTTTATACGTTTACTATTTTTGGTAAACGTTCATAAAAAAAAGTCACGTGCAAAGCTCAATATTTTGAATAATTGCTTCCTGTACATATAATCAGCGATCGGCCTTGGTTATCGGGTTATATCCAAAATTATCCTGCTGCTTGGCCCCAAGTTTTCAGGCTGGGTTTGGTTAGTAATAATCTTAATCCAGCGTTTTGTGCATCTTATCGATATTATTGATATTAATTATAATAAGTTGATGTTACTGGCAAAGGGTTAATATAAAAACGATCGCATAAACAGGTCTCGATACTTGCTAAGAAAAATCGTTCGAAAATTGGGTCGTGTAAGATCAACATAGAGATCAATAAAGTTCTCATTCTGCGAGACAGACAGAGATGAATAGAGTATCTCTGTCTGTATCTGAGACATTCATAACACATCACGTATACGCAGACCGAGTCCCTTGTCTTCTATGCAGATCTTTTACGATCCATCTTTCTGACTGTTTCTTCTATGCTTTCGATATAAGTCTCAAGATCTGTTTATATGATCATGAATATAAATAATGTTGGCTGGATTAACATTACTACTGACCCAAATCAGCTTGGAAACTAACGCCGAGCGATATTTCTGCATATAACTCGAAATCGAAGAAGAGTCTTCTCTTATCAGCTTGCAAGAAAAGGTTATAATTTAGAATTATCTTAAGTTATAATTTAGAAAATGATTTATAATTTAGAAATTAGTAAATCTGAAAATATAGAAGTTGTTAAATAAAACAGTTTTATAAAGTTTGACAATTCTATTGTCGATTCATTATTGTTTCATATTTACTTCTAAGAGTCAATTCAATTGCGTCTACTCTACGTACTGTGGTCCGCGATTGGTTTTGTTGCGTATGAGCTTTCAATCAATGTCACTGATCATTAAGCATAACAAGAAAGAAAGGAATGCTATATTCTGCAATGATGCAGATATCCATACACAGTAAAACACTTTCTTCATTCTTCCTTTGCCTCTTTCATTCCATTCAAACTTCCAGATTGTGCTATAAAAATAGAAGAAGATAAATGCTTCCACAATTTTATACTCTGATCATCACTCATCTTTTATGTAATCAACACATATTTTTAATTTTAATCCATTAAAACATAATGAGTGCAGGTTGAATAATACATTGAAACAGTGCGCTATAAATTGAAGATAGAAAAGAAGTATTGTAATTTGAAAAAATTTTCAATATTTTCAAACTTTATAAGGTTATAGCATCTAAATGAAAGAAGCGATAGTAACGAAAAAAGGATCAGATTTTCTTTTTATAATCACAATATAAATTCAATAGAATTCAATTATGTGATTTAATTAAAAAGAAATTGCAAATAAAATGTTTATCCTAAAAGTCTTTGTTACCTTGAACAGATCCTTATTCCTAATTATAATTGAGACAGTATTAAACAATAAGGCACCTATTAACTTTCTTTTTAATGACTCATATTATATCTCATTCCGGCTGAACTATAGTATACTATAGTATATATATACTTTCCAATGTGATAATTATCACTATCTCAAAATAACTAAAACATTTTCTTCGTCCTTTCTCTACCTGTTCGATTCAATTCGAATTCTGTTACGAATATAAAAGATTTTTTTTTTATTATTTAATTTGTACTTTACAATTTGTCCAGCTGGGCATTTGGTAAATTTTTCTAACTTAAGTGCTAAATAACATGTGGATGGCTACACCCTCAGCGGGATACCATCTTCGAGTTTGACTATTTTACTTCTTTAGTGATGATCAGTGGGCTGTTTTCTCTTTAGTCTTCTTTTTATGAGTGAGGTGTACATGTTTGTTTGATGCTGTTTAGCTGGTATAGTTGTCGTGAAAGTGCGCTACTGCTCGTGTGTAGAGTGAAACAGGTTCTGCTGCGGGTCGCCGGTGTCGCTGCTGGGGTACTGCTGCATTTTCTTCTCATTTTTGATGCCGCGGAAGAAAAATCGGACTACGGTCGCCGGGATTTGAAAGCCCGGGTTCCGAACGTTCGTAACCTAAGGCGCTAACCACTGCGCTGCCGTCGTCCGACACTAGTTAGTGTCGAGTGGTGGTATTTTGCTGTCGAGTGCCGCCACATGAGTTTTGCTCGCTTCAGCAGCCAGCTGGTTTGTATGTGTTGCCGTTCTTCCCTTGTATTTTTCTGAATACCTGCCGACTTCTTCTTTGACCGTTGATATTTTTAAGTTTTTGCGTATATCCTCGTTTCTGACATAACATGGAGCGTTGGCTATTGTTCTCAGTATCGATTCGATTGTAGCAACTTTACTTTATTTATGTGGCTCATTGCTGCTGACCCCCAAAGCGGTATTCCGTACGTCCAAATTGGTTTTATTACCGTTGTATTTTCCTCCAGTCGCGGGGAGACGCGATCGCTTGATTTAGCGCGTCAATGGGAGTCGTAAATTCCCGTTACGATTGCACGAATCGACACCACGAGCAGGGCGATCCCCTTATTTCTTTTAGGATAATAGGGGTGATTGGTTTTTAATATAACTGGAATCCACAGTTATATTATATATATATATATATATATATATATTTATTTATTTATTTATTTATTTATTTATTTACACTAGCCTACAATAATTATTGCGTCGACAGAAATTGTTTGACTTCGTCGTGTCGGAAAGCACAGTAATTGATTAATTCGAAGATTGATCGATTTGATGGATAGAACGCCGAGAACTTGACTTTTGATATGTATCGATGTTCGTTGAATTCGCAATTTTATCCGTTAGGGTTTAAGATGTATGCGGTATGATTTCTGAAGAAAGACTAACTGCCCTAGGATAAATTTCTTGTCTTCTCGGGGAGATGACCCCCACCGCGCTCGGATCGCACCACCGCTCGCGCCGATGATCACGTATGCCGACTTTTTTGTGAAATTCAAGAACGGATCGAATCGACGTTTCTGGAACTAGCGGCCGGGCGGCAACCATGCGCTCGTCGATACATTGTATGCCCCGTCGGAAAGATGAGACGATTCGTGTATGACGCTAGAGGATCGCGAAAGACGGTTAGAAACACGATCCATATCAAGCTTCGCGACGTAACAACCGTTTTGTAGATTTTTAGTTTATTTTCGATGCTGAGTTTAGAGTTTCGACTAATTAGCCAGTACATCTGTCTTCTTTTTATCCGCTATAAAAGATGAGTACTTCCATCTCTTTTTTCATATTCATTCACTTTCAATGCGATTTATCAACTGATATTGGATCTTTAATTATTGAATCCTAGTGTGCGGGACTTCCTGTGTCAAGTTTGATAACTTTGGTACAATAGGACACTCTACCCTACAATGTGAGAGTTCCGTATTATATCAATTCAGTGTTATACATAAAGTAAATTGTGCAAACTATTTTGAAATTTCATTAACACTGTAACGAGACGTGATTATCGTGATTATATTGGTGAAATTTGAAACGAACCTATCACTGTATATACAAGGAAAGTACAAGATACATATTCGAAATATCGCAGACTTCGCAAACATCATCGAAGTGTTTGAACAATCAACTATTACATATTATGCATATATGGTTTGCACATGTGAAGAAACTATGTACGTAAAGAACGTTTACCTACAATTATCGCCGATCTCGTGGTATTGTTTAACTATGATGTTGATTTACGTGCACGAAATAATGTCATTAATCTTTCTTCTTTTTCTTGTAATATTAGGTCATTCGTTAAATTCTGCGGATCACTCATAAATGGTTCTGGCTTACCTTTTATTTATATTTTTCTGCAATTGTCTTTCGTTTTTCATAGCTCAGCCATTCTGTAACAACGAAATGTTCTGACATTCGCCGTTTTTCAGTATAAACTATTTGATTGTTCTGATTTAAAAGGATACTTCAAAATTAGCATATCCGGCATATGCCAATTGGCAACAGAGGCGTTTGAGGGTATTGATAATCACGCACACCAAACTTCGGAGATTTATTAATTTTCAAGAATATTCCACTCTAAAAAGTATCTTTTTATAAGAAACGCCGAGGAAGACTTTTTAAGGATAAGTCAACGCTTTTAAGAGGTAACAAGAACTGAATGCTACTGCTGCTAAGAGTAATTATTAACGTAATACATTGGAGATTAAAGTATACCATACTATACCATAACATTTTCCTCGAGGCGAGCTGGTTTCTCATGAGAACTACTTATAAGAGGTAGTATGGACGTCTTTTAAGCAATGAAATACATTTGAATACGAAAAGAGATGCAATTTTTTAAGTATAACAGTAAATATGTATGTTGGAAAGCAAAAGATACTGATTACTAATATAATAATATCGTGTTTCGTCTCATTTCAATCAAGAAAATTTTAACAATTAATGGAATGTTTATTAACGTAGAAATTTTAAATAAAAAAATTTCGTCGTTGTATTAGTTTTTTATTTCACTGATACAAGGGCGAAATGTACGACTCTGCCGTGTGACCCTTTCAAGTGACCGAGATAAAGTCACGGGAACAGGGATGATACAATGACACAATGGTACAATGGTGAAGACTGATGATATTCACAAAACAGTCTTATCGTATCCTGTCGGAGACGGGAGACCGAAAGTATCCACGAGGCCAGATAGTATCTCGCCGACAAATAAACAAAAGATAGCCGACCTGTCGCAACGCAACCTGCCGCTCTAATCCAGCAATGTTCGACCCGCTTTCACGGGTTTATACGAGATTTGTGCGAGAAATAATGAGAATGAAATAACTACACTCCTCTGGGTTAAATAGGGGAGCGGATGAACAATTCTTAGGTGTGCTCTGATCTTTACCCAATCCATATGGGTGTTTTTGTGTCTCTTTTTTTAGTACTTCGTCGCGAATTCCACGATAATGCATCAAGCCCTTCATGCATAGTTATAATATAAGAGATTTCCTTGTTAAAAAATCCATTGCAATCCTTCAACGCCTTGCGACTCTTCTTTATCCCCAAAATTAAAATTTGAATTAAGAGATCGCCATTTCGGCACCGTGGTTAACGTCTAAAGAGCTGTGACGAAAGATCTGAACATGATAACACGGGAGGACTTCAAGCATTGTTACGAAGAATGACAGAACATTGTGTGCGTTCTCAAGGAACATACTTAGAAGGGAATAACGTAGCTTTGTGAATATTTTTAATAAATATTGTTTTGTGGTAGATTATTTAACGTATTGATTTAAATAATGACGAGACAAGTTGATATTTGATATCGTCAAATGTATTTAAAATTAGTTTAAGTACGGAGTTAATCGTCGCTCGCTCAATGACGCTCCATATACGTATATTAGATAACGCTTACGTTCGCTCGATACTGACTGTCCTAGAGAGCATGTTCGTTTATTTATACTGGTCGGGAGAGTACCGGAAAGTTTAAAATCGACTTCGGTTGACGATTGCAGGTAGCGGCGATATTGTTTTGTCCGGAGTTTGTTTATCGTTACGTTTCGTACGTCAAGACGGCGTCAATGACCCGAGGCAAAACAATACGAGTCACTCTCGATTCGCCTCGTCTTATGACTCATGTGCCGCTACAATTTTATAAAATAATCCTTATTGCTTTCCAGACAGACCTTGTATCCATAATTAGTATTAAGAAATCTATCTCGATCTGCTCGACGTCATTCAGCTATGACTTCCCGAGAGACCATAAGCAAACTGACATTTTACGGGCAGCTATCTACATCGTCGAGTACAAGGTCATAATTTAGGTTTAAATTAGAATTTATGATTCTCATTTTTCGAGTGAAAAGCTCTGCTTTACCTCCGACTGCCGCAAACACGTGACAGACCAGTTTAAGGTGGGTTTTAGAGTAAGGTGCCCAAGAAATACTCGGCGTTGTTCAACAATATAATTTATTTAACAATCAATTGGTTTCGTACAATCATCGATTACCACTTACTTTCTCGCTTCTCTACTACTCTTGCTTCGCTGTTAAAACTCGATTCTCCTCACTTCGTTGTTCAAACTCGAATGAATCTTTGAACAGATTTTGTTGCCTGTTGGAATACAACGATATTACACGCATAGGCACAAATATTCTTACACAGACACCCACACAGGCATTTGAACAGGACACTTACACAGGTCATACTCATTACTGTATAGAGAGTGAGGTTCAAAATATTTAAGGGATCATGGGTCACTACATACGTCTAGTCTGAGAGTAACTGGCCAACAATCAACAATTCTTGCGTACGTTGTTAATTATATCACTCGCTTATATACATTTGGTTCTGTAGTTCTGTTTAATAAATATCACTAGATATTATTTTAACATAAACACAGATTATTAATCTTAACTTTAAGATTAAATTCTAACATTGCCCCTCGATATCCCCACTACGCACGCGTTTGTTACACGTTCGCGACCATTGCCGTGTCACGTAAAATAATAAAACAAAGGAAATCGAAGATGAAACATAATAATAAAAAAAGAGAATTTATTTCTTAACGCTTTGTTTACACCGATTACAATTCACTTTCGAACTCCAGCCGCGACTCTTCAAGACTGAAGCTCTTACAATTTGACTTTCGGTGGAATCCGATTCTTTTTCTTTGTCACCCCTCAATATCCCGACTATCCACGCGTTTGTTAGGCGTTAGGCGTTGGAATATTAAGGGTTCATTAGGCACCTCGACATACATTGTCGCCGAGTGCCGCCACATCTTTATTTCCGTCATCAGCCTGTAACATCAACTACACCTCGATCTACATCAAAGACTGGGCCGCGCTTCGGAACCGCTGATGATAGAAATAAAGATGCGGCCGCACTCGGCGACAGTGTATGTCGGCGAGGCAAAGTGCTCAATGAACCCTCAATATCCCAACGGTCCTTTTGCCGAATATTCGAGAACGGCTAACAAACGCGTGGATAGTGGGGATATTAAGGGATGACAAAGAAAGAAACAAATCAGTTTTTAAAGGTGGAATTGTAAGAGCTTCAGTCTTAAAAAGTCGCTCCTAGAGTTCGGAAGTCAAGTGTAAATCAAGTGTGAAGAAATAAATTCTGTCTTTTTTTATTATTTTTTGTGTTTTTTTTATTATTTTACGTGACAAGCCCATCGGTTCCGAAGTGCGGCCTTGTCTCTGACGTGGATTGAGATGTGGTTGATGTTACAGCCGCGTACGCTTTCTTCCAAATATTCGGTGGAAGGACCATAGGGATATCGATGGCTCATTAGGCATGTCGGCCTTACGCTTCGGTGATGCTTTGTGTCGCGCAGCCGTCGGCAAGTTTCGTCGTCGAGTGACGCCACAAGTTCTTCAATATGCACGAAACTTTGCCTATTTGCATACTTTAACTAAAAATGATCGTTAATGTATTTTACACTATTATAAACATATTATATGTATATATACATATATTTCTTTTTATTAATGGTGATGTGTATTAATATCTCTTTTGAATCAATTTTAGAATTTGCATTCAAAATCCGCCAAAATATCTGTACATTTTCTAAAATGCGCTGTGACTAAAAATAATTTAGAAACTATTGCTACAGATTCAGTGCCCGCAATTTGTCAGAGAAGCCTGGAACACCCTGTATAAAAACATTATATTTTTCCTACTCTTGTAGTTCATTTCCAGTTGAAGAACTTGATTCTTCGAGTTCCTGGTTGATGGTGCGTTATTAACCTCTTGGCCTACATTCTATTTGCCGATCGTGCGAGTCATAGCAAGCAAGTTCGGTCGCGCGCCGTGCCATTCATCTGTTCAGCCGTGTGCCCGAACTGGCGCAAAATGTATACTTCTTATGACACGTATATTTAGGGGCTACAAAAGGAATTGTGAAATAATAAAGAACGTTTGAGGACAAATACTGTTTATAAGACGTTTAGGGCGTAATCATGATCAATTGGTCAGTTAACAAAAACAATTTATTATTTCAAAGTGCATAATGAATCACTAGCTATTTGTAAATTACCACGAGTCAGACTCGTGAGTTCTCTTTATGGCACAAAAACTAATTATTCCAATAACTGTGCCGATATGCAGAGGAAAGTTTCAGTTTTCGTAATTTTGTCTAGTAACTAAATACCCCAGTGTAATTAACAAGCGTTCTTCAGCACTTACACCTTTTCTATTCGGACATAATTGAAAACTCTTTTGGCTCGTTTTGTCCAAGTTCTTTTAATAATGCTACGTACGAAAATGTATCTATTGCCATCAGTTTTTCGACCAGTTCCTCTTCTTACATAGAACTTAGTTTCCTTTAATGTACGTAGCTACCGCTATATCAATCGCAATCATTTTTTTTTTTTTTTCAGAAACTAATTTTCTAACGCCATTTCATTTCGAAGTCAGAACAGATACTGGCTGTGAGTAAGTTTCGTGAGGTTTCAATAGGTATCGTGAGAATTGGCTCGCTTCGTATAAAATCTTGTCTCGAGGCACGTCTAAAGAAAAATCTCACCGTGTAGGGACCGCTTTAGTAGTAGCAATAATAAAAGAAAAAAGTACTGGAAGAAATGCATAAAATTTCTGTGTTTTGAGTATATTTTATACGTGTTTTGCATTCTTTGATACATTAAAAATTTACTGAATCTGATTATACGGAGTCGTTTATGTAAGCTTAGTTTATACTTGGATGGTATCCCATTTAAAACGGTCCCAGAAAACATCTTCGAAACTGTTTATGATACTGGAAAATCTTTCGAACGAAAGTTAAACGATTTGAAATGGAACATAATTTGATGTCAATAGCTTCTTCGTAGGTAGGTATCAACTTACCTTTTCTTCTGATGCAACCATACATGCATTTGCGTACATTTATTAAGATATTAATCAATTAATCTTGGCATTTCTTATAAAAAATTAATTACGTTGCAAAACCGTTAGTTTACAGCGGATATTTTAACTGTTATTTTATAAAATCTATTCTATCGAAGATAAGGAAAACGAATATGAAAGCAGTCCCTTTCGTGTCTTCTTGTGATTTCCATATATGTACATACATATTGCATAGTAACTCCTGTTAATATTCAGATTAGTTTGCTAGATGAAACGTAAAAAAATGTGCAAAAATTGCAATTTTACTTTCTTCTTCGCAATTCTTTCAAAACTGTTTTTATGCGTCATCTAATAAATTAATTTTTCTATTATAATTTTTAAGAAGCTCAACAAGTCAAACAAGTCGTTTGATTCAAGTTTAAAAATATCATCCGTTTTAAAGGGTCATAACGTGAATCTACACCTCTGGATCGGTAAACATTTGCTTAAAAAAGGTACTGCAAAATTGATCTCGGCCCCGAAATTCAAGGACCAATTTTTTTGCTTACATCGCATTCTATTCGCCACGAAGACCAACTTTCTCAAAGGAACCGTGGGTCGGAACTCAACCGTTCTCTTGACAAATGATAAAGTTTCAATAATTTTTGCAGTTATTTTATTTACAATACAAATATATTTATGAACAAGATATACAATGTATATAGTGTGTTATTGACGAAGTAACAAAATGGTAGGCATTAGATCTGCAAATTCATGGCAATTCAATGAGGAGAAATGGCCCGATGGAAGGCCATTATTAAATAGAAATTCCAAATTCCGAATTGATTTTCAGCGGCGAAACCAACAATTTGGTGATCAAGTATTAATATTGTGTACGTAATTTCATTGCATGACGGGTGCACATCGACCTCGCGTCCATTAGCGTAAACGAAAACGTGTTATCGTTCTCGCTCTTGCTGTTCCATCAATGGGCACGCATAATACAATTCGATGAGTAGGCAGACTAGTGCAATTACATTATTCCTTACTGAATTTCTATAGATTGTAGAGGTTTATGTGTAGAGGATGGTTGGTCGGTGAGGTTTAATGGACGAGATTGCTCGTTGTTGAAATCATCGAATATATTTAAAATGATAAATTAGTATACAGACAATGTTCGCAAAGACGCTCGTACTAACCGATTCGCTAAGACAGTGTATAAGTCGTAAAATAGGATCGCTAATGACTCGTTAATTAGATCGTTGATAATTCGTTGACAACTGATCGACAACTGACTGTAACTCATTTCCTTGCGATCGCGTCCGCTTATTTATACTATTATTATTATTATTTATACTATAATTCAAATTCGTCTTTGTTCGACGGTTGCACGTAGCGGCGACATTGTTTTACTCGGAGTTTATTTATTCTTACATTACGTGTATCCTAACGATCTTGATACTCCAAGGCAAAACAACAACATTATTTGAATTGTTCTCTAAATCATGTGCCGCTACAAGATTACCCGAAATAATGTGTAATTTCCTGCTGTTTTATAGCACGAAACATGTGACAAATGTTCTTATATTTCACCATGTTGTCAGCTGCTCGCGTATCGACGAGGAACAAAAATTTCACTACCGCGTGTGACAGCGAACCGAGAAGGAAGCTATTAGCTATTTGCGTCACTTCGTTTAAATGTAAACAATTTGCATTACAACATTAGGCGGTTGATAGCGCGGTTATCAGCAACAGAACAACATATGACTACTGAGGTATTATCTATGAGCTGCTATAAGTTATCAGAGAAACGACGCGGCTATTTACCTTGCATTTGGCTATGAAAGAAGGCACACTGTAAATAAAATAGCCGCAAGAAATATTGAAAATTTAACATCATTTGTCAAGAGAATGGTTGAGTTCCGACCCACGGTTTCTCTGATAAAGTCGGTCCTCGTGCGAGTAGAATACGACGTAAGCAAAAGAATTTTACCTTGAATTTCAGAGCTGAGATCAATTTTGTAGTATCTTTTTTAAACAAATCCTCACCGACCCACGCTATGATAGCCGCGACGTATAATTTTCTTCCACGTCCAATTTGATGGACGAAAATTGTATTGTATATATACATAAATATTCAATTCTACTAATTTTACTGTGTTACAAAATATTTATCATATAAATTGAATTCATTAAATTGTATATTTATGATATTTTAAAATTGTTTTACGCCTTTTGGTAATTGTGCAGAATAGAGGGCCTCAATTCCAATTTTTAAAAATTTTGAACATGTTGCAGAGAGAAGGGTCTTGAGTAACATGTACTTTGCCCGAGGCGCGGGATGTCCGTGGTTCAAAAGTTACGAAACGATGTCACTGAAAACCTTCCCCTGTATAACACACCTCAAGGCGACCTGACCCCTTTTCCGTATGATTATCCGACTTTTGATGGAATTCATATAAAATATACCGAAATCTAATCCTTCGTTTCATTTACTGTTCCTTCGGAAGAAATGAAAACGTAAGGATTCTCCTACGTAATTTTATGATATACGCTTTCGAAGACAAGAAGCTATTTTTTAATCAACACATTAGCATTCAGAACCATTTCTTTTCAATAATTGTAATCATGCTCTTTATTTCCTATCCATTGTTTCTACCCATCTGTCCATCGTGTGCTCAATAACGGAGCGTGTCACGAACGCGAGCACTTCCGGAGAATCGACTTCCCTCTTTTAGTGTTGTTGGACGCTCGGTAGAGTTCAGCAAAGCCACTTCCATTTGAATTCTGGAATAGAACGCATCTCTCAGCAGTCGGAGAGTAAAGTCCTGTTTGAACCTCTCATTCGATAATATTTTTCAACATTTGGAAAGAATAAACGTTTGAAAATTGCTTATCTTTCGGAGGAGAACACTCCTTTGTATAGTTGATTGTTCATCAGTCGGAACATCCGCTATTCTCACTCGTGAATCAGTTAGTTGAGGTAAATCCGGCAGCTAACGAGTTCAATGTTAGTTCAACGTGCAGAGATGGAAAGAAGTTCTCTGGAAAAAGTACCGGTTGCATATTTTTAACAAACCTAATACGATTATAAAGTTAAGCACGCGTATTGGTTGAAAGTCCAATATAGATACCACACAAAATGTAGCAGTGCATGTCAGTGAGAGAAAGAGAATACAACTTGGTCATAACTTTCCATCTGCAGATAGTTAGCTTTCGCATGAGACATTTCTTTCATAGAACTGATATAACTAAATAAATAAATAATGATATAAATAAATAATGAAAACACTAACCGAAAAGGAACTTTATTCCATTTATTTATTACATTATTTATTCGCTTATTTTCGCGCTTACCTTGAAAAGCTTTGCTTTTGACCTCAAATGTTCACTTTGTTTATTCTCTTACGATTTGCTTCCTGAGATTCCTTCAAATGTATCGTGTTAATTATTTCTAATAGTACGCAGAATCGTAAGTTCCAGATTCCTTATCTAAAACCATCGTTGAATCAATCATTAATGATGTTGCAAACCCCAGAGATTTCTGTTGAGGAGAATTGTTTCCTCCAATTCACGCAAAAGGTAGCATTTGGTTCTTTTATTTCCACAATTTGACTCTGTACGTTTCACGAGATTAGAAAAATAATTTTTATTGTCATCATCGTAGCGTTTTGATATAGAAATATTATTTTCGATATTAGCGAACTATTCAATTTTTCTTATAATTAATTGAAATACTGTATCTACAGTAGCGGACAAAAGTTTAAGACGATGATTTGTAAACCGGATTACAAGCATCTTATACGCATATTCTTCTTCTATTCGGTTTGTCTCTTTCGAATAACAAAGCTGTATGTTTGACCTTCGTAACCGTAGACCGTCAGTTGTTAAATACAAACAATATAAAAGTTACAACAGTTAGTTACCGCTTAGCACTTGTAAACGGTGGACATTAGTTTAAGACGATCTGTGTAAAACGTGAGTGTGAGTACAATTTTTGAACATTTTTGATTCTGGAATGTCAAAATTATTGTTTAGCGTACCTTTTATTGCTTAAAATTCATTTAGGTAGGAACAGACAATGGGTAAATCAAAGAATTTACTTGAAAATGAAAGGGAACAAATATAGTGAACAGGTCAGAAACGGCTTGTAAGCAAGCTTGGTATAAATTTTTAAAGGCAAGCATGTATTGAAGTCAACCGAAAAACGGAAGACCACGGAAAACAACGCTGAAAATGGATCGCCGGATTCATCGATCGAGCTAAAAGGATCGTTTTCGTAGTGCAAATAATATCGCTGTGGGTATAAACTACAAAAACGATACACAAATTAGTGCTAAAACTGTTAGGAGAAGATTAGAAGACCTTAATCTAAGAGGACGAAAACCCCAAAAGAAACCATTGCTGAGTTCTAGGAATCGAAAAAAACGACTTGCATTTGCTAAAGCTCATAAGCATTGAATAAGTGAAGATTGGCAAAATTCAATCGCGTCTCTCCTGACAGGATACGGTACGTTAGACGTCGAAGTGGCGAAAGTTTGAAAACACAGTGCGTTTTAAAAACTCTTAAACACGGTGGTGGAAACGTTGTGGTGTGTGTGTGTTTTTCTCGAGGCGGCCCTGGTCTGATATGTCGTATCAATGGAATTATACAATGTTGCCTTTTGCACGCAACAATATGAGTGGTGATTTTATTTTCCAAAATGATAATGATCCGGAGCACACGGCTCGGGTTGTGAAACAGTGTTTTAAAGAAGAAAATATTATCGTGCTGTCGTGGCCGTCGCAATTACCAGACATTAATCCAATCGAGAATTTGTAGAGCATCATAAAAAAGACAGTAAAAGCTTATAAACCGAAAAATTTAAATGAACTTTACTCTACAATTGAAATAGTTTGGAGTAATATTACGGTAGATCAGTGTGAAAAATTAATAGGTTCTATGCTAAGAACATGTACCGAAGTGATAAGAAATAACGGATATTGGACAAAGTATTGAATTGAAACAAAAATTGTGTATATTTTCTTACCAAAAATTAATATTTTTTTGTGTAGTATTTCTTGTGTAGTCTAACTTGTGACCGACGAAATATTATACAGATTTCGTTCCTTCTTTATAACTTAGCTACTGAGCAAAATATCAAAATGAAATTTTTTTGTAAGTGTACAAACAAATGTCTAATTAGTTAATACCAAACGTAGAACACTGTATTTATATATATATTTTTTTTTATGGGAAGTAAATCAATTATTTATTTCTTCCATTTCGTCTTAAACTTTTGTCCGTTACTGTATCATTTCTATTCATTTTTCAAAATATGTTGAAATATTTGAAGTTCCGCTTTATCTCTCAAAAATTATAATAACGAATTTTTCGAACGTTTACTTTTATTCTTTCGCTATTTCTCTCTCACTTTTTCGTAAGTCTGCTTGAACATTCTTCGAATAGGAAAGCCAAGGTGTTTGATTTGAATGTTTTTGAATTTACTGTTCAAGAGAAGTGCAAAATACACATTTGTGAAATGAATATTAACTTATATACGATTATACTTCTCAATGTAAATTTTAATAAAGTTCTCCTAGACCTATCTTTATGATTTTGTGTTTGAATTTGTATCTAAGGATTAGTCTCTAAGGATGCAAAAAAATCCCAAAATATAAAAATAATTGTTCTACTGATTATAAAGGATTAAATTTTTTTAATGGAGATGTATTTAAAGATCAATTACCAAAAGCAATGAATTTCAATGGAGAAAAGAGAAAACATAACTACGAAATTGAAGTAAATCATCTTGTCTCATGAGAATCATTAAAAGTGTCTAATAAATAATAAATTATTACGTTTATAAATTGTCTGAAATTGTTATATAATTATACAATTAGGTTTTTGTAATAAGAAAAGATATGTCTCATCTATCACGTTGGTATTGCTACGAAAATAAGCTGTTTTCGACATTTTTATTATCATCATTTATTGTGCACTCGCTAGCGGAAAATTTAGGCTCAAATCCTTTTTTCGTTACGCCACCACAAGTGGTTTGAAAACTGCTTCGCATTAGACGGAACACCCTGTATATTAATCGTTGTAAGACTAATACCAGAATAAGTGTCAAAATAACTATAGAAAAGGTTACTGAACTGCTATAACTTTTCTGACACCATGTCCCATTTTCTTTCTCCCGATTCTTGATTATATCTTTTTAAACATGAGTATTATAATTTGATATATAATGTTATTAAGATTTCTGAGAGTATCAGGTATGTGCCAATGTAGCTATAGCGTAACGCTTCATGCGTTTATAGTTTCATTTACGTGTTCTATTATTTATTTTATATTATTATTACGTGTTCCTTTTCCTTTGCTTCTACATGAGTCAATAATAAACTCGTTTTTTACTAAGTTTATTGTTAATAAAAGAATTCAGCGCCAAAGCATCGAACAAATTCGTCATAAGAATTTATATTTGAAATCGTTTGAATGTTTGTAAAAATGTTAGGCGGAAGAATAAAATGGATATTGCTGATACACAGATTTCCAAAGTTTATAGTACAATATTTATTTGCAATTGAATGTAAGACACTTTGAAAAATTTTTTACAACATTAACAAATTGTTCCATTGTTTTCTGGCGAACAAAGGCAACTGCTCGTACTTCACACAGTCAACATTTAGCAACCTTCGAGAGATGAGAATTTAGTGGAATTATAGTACAGCACAAAGCAAACCAGTTTTATTATGCTATCTCATAGGGTTACGTTGAACATGTTCATATATTGTACATACAGCCATTACATGGTTTATGCCATATAGAGATTATGATTTTGATGGCCTCATAAATATTGGAAAGACAAGGAACAAAATGTAAAATGAACCAATTTATTTATAAAATTAAAGAAAAGACTGCTATTACGAAACAAAGTGTTTAATTGCTTCTTAAGATGTCATAAATGACGATAATAGGAGAAAAACATAATAACTACATTTTTGTTGATTTCTTAATTTTAATGTCGCTTTATGATTAAACAGGATTAATATGATATAATTGAAAATGAAAGTAACTTGATAGATATAACGACGTAACTCTTAAAAATAGCTGGTGAGTCGATGAAATTTTATGGAATTTAAGATCACAATTTTTAAGAGAAGAAATATTTTACCATTTTCGATATCGTAATATTATGCCTGGCAATATTTTTAAAAGTAGATAAAAAAACATGTTTAGTGTCAAAATTAAATATTAAGATAATATGGGATTAATTGTCGACATAGTGAATTCTAAAACTGCTTATAAAATGTAGAAAATGTGACTTATCATGTTTGTCCGTTCAAAGGAACAAAAATTTGATTATATCCATCGTAGTTTCAATTGCTGAGAAACGGCTATTGCTATTTATAAATAATGGCTACTTAGTTGATTGAACGGCACCCGGATGAAGCACCGCGACCCAATAACATCGAAGCCTTACGCTCTTTCAGCTATCGTTAACGCTCATCCCGCCTAGGATCTGTGGCGGATGATGGATGAATCGGAATAACGAAATGACGAGAATGATTGCTGTTGCAACCGTCAAACGTATTTAGAATAAATAATTAAATAGGTTGATACCGTCGATAGACGTTCGTACAAAGTGTTTAACAAAATAGAATAGGCCGCTCGCGGAGAACTTGATAATGACTCGTAGATACTCCGTGTGTCTCGATAATCGCTCACAATTGATTACTGGTAATTGCTTCGCTCGCGATCGTGTCCGCTTATTTATACTGGTCGGGGGGAGTCGAAAGATTCAAATTCGACTTAGAACGACGGTTGCCCTCAACGGCGACATTGTTTTTGCCTGGAGATAATCTCGCGCTAATTTCGTATATCGAGGCGGTATCCGTAATCCGAGGCACAACAACAACATGAGTCGCTCTCGTCGTATGACTGATGTGTCGCCACAGATCTTCAGCGTTTCTAGCGCACAAAAGTGCAGTGACTAGCACTTTGAGGGCAAGCATGCAGATTGGCCATTTTTTTGCGTTCGGTAAAAAGCAATCAGCGATCAGCAGAATTTCGGGCCTTGTTGGACGCTCGATCGAATCCCACGTGGCGTCGGACAGTCTGGTACGATTCGCTCAACCCTGAACATCAATCAGAGAATTAGTGTCGCATGAATTATTCAATACGACTAGCTCCGCCTCGTCCGTGCCTTCGAATCGCTAACATCTCCTCCATCAGATGCGAAACGAAGAAACATTACGATCTTTCGGTATTTGGAAGGAGTAGATCCATCTGTATTCCTTGACTCCTGGAGATATAATTGTCCTATCAACCGACACTTCTATGCGAGTTCTTCAATTGTAAACATTATCTCCAAGCATTTGTGAAACGAAGCATCGCTTTAAAGTGAACGATCTCGTGCGAGTCATCGATACGCGTTCACGGCAGAGTATCGTTAACCATTCGCAACGTTATATCGCATCGCAGCATCTTATCGTACAATCATTCGTAGTAAACATTCGTAGATCTCGTCTCGGTAGTCAACGATAATTTGAAACCTTCTGATCGGTCGGAGACGTACAACGCTTGATTGTTCATCGCGCATTCAATCACTACTCTCTCTCGTGAATCAGTCATTCAGGGTTATTAATTTGACGGATGACAAGTTACAGCGCACTGTTGTCATCGATATCAGACACACGCGCACGTAATACGCACACGAAACATGTTCTTTCCTTGTAATCTTCAGATATATTAGCAATTTACGTGACACCTGCAAAATACAGGTAGATGAAAATGAAAAAAAGTTATGTCTGTAAAGTTTTTAACACTAGAATTACCGATAGTTAACACGAAGCTATTTCTACCAAAACCAGTCAAAATGACTGGACTTTAAAAAATACGTAATAATTTTTATATTTATTGATTTATTATTTTCTTACAGAAGGAATTCCATATTATGTAATATATTTTTGGTACTATTAATCCATCTGAGACCATAATCGACCTAAACAAGGGTTGATGCGTTTATAAAATTATAGAAACAGTCATTTTGACTGCTGTGATATTTCTAGTGTTAGCGTCTAGCGATCTAGCGATCGATTCGGAATTTCCTGGTAACTGATATCGTCATATTGAATAATAAGCAGGAAAAATTTTAAAAACGTGCGGGATGTTGTACAAAACGAGGAAACTGGATAATTGGGGTTCGATAAACAGATTGTAGGACCCTTTTACACTTTGACAAGTATCAGTCATTTTAACTGGTATTGGTATAAGTAGCCTTGATACAAAGTTATTTTCAGTTTGAATACATAAAAAATGAAATAAAATTCGTTATATTATTCTTTTAGTTATCGTTGCCAAAGTCATTACATCATTGTGGAAAAAAATATAACCAAGTAGGAATTTTAAAATAAAAATGTAAAACCAGCCAATTTGACTACTGTGGTAATTCTAGTATTTTCAAATCAATTTTTACGAAAGTTTGGATCAAAGATTTTATTCCACGCTTTTGATGTATTCTTGTATAAGATATCAACTCCTATATGCTGCTTACAGAACAATTCCAGTAATCCCCTATCTAATATTAATAATTTTATACAAGATCTGATCAAATAGCATGTATTATTTGTTGGCTTTTAGAGGAGATTCTACACTTTCTTTGGGTTGGTGGAAATCTGTCTAAAAAATGAATCGCAAGATTTTCAATGTCAATATTTTTTATCGCATATCATAGCACTCATCACAAGAAACAAAAATTTCAAAGGATCCATGGATCACAAATCAATCACTCTTCTGGAGAAAGAGTATTGAAATTCTATTAGTTTTCGAATTCACTTTATTTGTAATATGCCTACAGTTTGCAGTCAGATGGATGAAAAATAGCATCTGTTGCTGCACGTAGTTAGCCTAGATTCACACTATAAAATCCCCTTTCTTTCTTTCAGTCTTTCTTCTTTGCTATTTAAGCAATTCCGGCTATGTTTCTCCATAAGATTGCGCGTTGACTTTAGATGATGGAGAGATTGGTAGACCGGTCGATGATGGTGCTCCAGCTTACAGTAGTTGATCAATTGCAGATCTGCTCCTTACTTGTGGTCTCCTTGTTCAGTAGTTTCGACACCAGCGGAATTCTTTCTTTGGACATAAAAGCAATTATTTGTAAGTCGGATAGATACATTACATCCGTATAGCTATTAAAAGATCGAATTGAATATGGTTTTTATGGTCTAAAATCAACATGTAATTTTTTTTTTATTTAGAGTAGAAATCTCCATTCATTATGGCGGAAACTTTCTCTGGTTCTACAATGTTATTTATTCAATCTAAGCAGTGCTTCGAAAAAACATTAGAAATTATATCTTCTTTGAGTGATTCTTCAATCAAGCAGTATGATGAAGCCTTAAACTTTGACTACGAATCAGTCGCAATGCGTGCATTTTTAAGCAAGTATATTCAAATAATCAAAATACAGAATTCTACTACACTAAAACAATATTATTTATTTGTTTGCATTTTGCGTTCAATTGTTGGTGTATATACGAAAAATTTAACGCTAACATTAAGCTTTTTTCACGATATGTTTAATAATCTAGTAAAGTGTGGTACAATTTGAAACATTCGTAACGTGTCTCACTTCTTCTGTTATGTTTTCTGCACACTACACATTTGCGCCGTGCGTTTTTCCGAATTGCTGCATGTTTTACGTATGCAGACGTAAAATGCCTTTGTGTCGAACGAAAAGACACATTATCAGCACTTCTACCGTTTGATTTACATTCATGTATTCTACTTCTTTTTTTTTTTTTTTTTTTTCTTTCGTAGACTATTTACAATCAATTCTCATAGAAAATTTTAAGTAAATTATTTTGTCGTGGTACTGTAACTTGGATTATAAGAGTTTATAGTATGTTTGATTCTAGTTGAATCTCATGCTAAATCTAAAGGGTATTGTCTGTCTTTTTAGTCTGCGGATCTGATCCGTCGTGTCAAGTAATTGGGTAAGTAATGGGTTTTGGCGGTTGTCAACTCTCATATTATATCTGTTACTGAACAATATGTAATCTTGGCGAGAAGCTTGACTAGAACTTATTGTAGTAATGCGAGTCCGGGGCTGCTTAAATAGTGAAAACGAAAGGAAGGAAGATATGGGTTATAATGGTGCTATTTTCAAGCATCTGACTGCAAAATCTAAGCACACTACAGGTAGAACGAGTTTGAAAATTATTAGAATGTAAAGATGTTTTTTTAAGAGAACGTTAAATTGCGACGCATGGCTCCTTTGAAACTTTTGATTCTCACAATAGGTAGAATAGAACGCAATAAAAAATTGAATCTTGACGTGCAAGGTAAAGGTCAATTTTGCAGCTAGTTTTTTGGTAGATCTTCAGCGCTCCAAAGGTGCAAAATCACCTCCCAAACCATGACAAATAATTTTTTGACAGCCTGTACAAGCGGGCATGAGATTTCTTATGAAAAATTAGTGAAAATGTAGAATAATATTTGTTCATATGATAATTCGTTCGCAAAAAATCACGAGTATGTCATCTATCCATCTATACATATTCATAAAGTGAAAGAGTAAAATCTGAAATATTATAATTTTCTAAAGTATCACTCAATAACAAAATTTTACTGTTGTGTTTAATTTCCTAGAATCCCCTTCGTTCCAGAATAAATATAAATTCGATTGCCTTGTGATAGAGAACTTGCGTGACTTTATTCTCGATGTTGCAAAATTGAACATCACGCGATAAGTAGATTATGTAACCTTTAAACTGAAAAGGAGCTTCAATTTTCTCGACAATCCCATCGCTTTTTGGTATGACCAGTGAAAGAGTTCCATTAGATAAATCTTGAATGTATGAAAGGCTAGATGTGAATCGATTATTATCACTTTCGGAGATTTAAAGCCGTGAACGTAAATACAAGTATGGAAGAGAGATGAGAAATTGGCCACCGGACCACCATGCATTGCTATATTGATTCATTTACATATGTGACATTCTCAGCCAATATGTGTGCTTATCTTTATGATTGTATTAGATCTATTAGAAATAACCAACAAAACCCACATTCCTTTGCTTCATCTCCTTCTTATCTTTACAAACATTATACATGCACGATATATCTATATCTATATATGTGCCGTTAGGATCGTCTTCTAATTAGTGAATCGATATATATATGTCGGGTTCTCATTATGATTAGGGTTAGGGGCGTGTAATGAATTTTCGCTGGAGAATTTTCGCTGGAACTAGCCATCGTTTTTATACAATCGAGGTAATGTTTATTAGCACAAGTGTGGATATTACAGAGTTCACAAGTAACCGCGGTGATTAGACACTAATGGCAATGGTCTCAGGTTCGATAACGAATCCGCGATTAACGGGATAGCAAATGCATTTTCCTCCAAAATCTAAGTCGGACTCTTTGTTAAAAGAAACATGAAGTATTCACTGATTGTAAAGACGTTGTTTTACTCGCTGATGAGGTCGCACGAGAGTGTGTTTTCCATCGCGATGATGCTGCAGAGGAAAACTATGATGGGGTGTGTCTAAGGGTCTAAGGGTACGAGATCATCGGATTCGTCGAGGAAAACCTTCGTTCGGAAAGTGAGGGAAATGGACGTTGCTGTTAATTGGTTAATTTCTATGTTGGTGGTTAGAGAAGGATGTTAACCGCCCTTGAGAGAAAGTCGGTAGCGGGAAGCGCCGTTCGTGAAAAAAGCAGATTTCCCGTATCTTCCGTAATAAGTGACAGATTTAGGGACTGTTAGAATAAAGACTGTTTGTCCGTTTGAAGGTCCTTAGTTAACTAATTCCTAAGATTTATAGCGGGTCCTTAGGCTAGCTGGAAATATACTGTGGAGATACATCGACATCTGATAATCATCTTGCCCTAAGAATGGGGTCTGTGTGTGGCGAGCCACGGGGCAGAAACCATTGGAATGTTTACTGTCGAGTGTCGCTACAACTATTCCTTTTTAATGAGAGCTATACAATTACTCTATACCTTTATTAGGTACAAACGTTCATCCCGTGACCGTGGCTACGTTCAGCGACCAGTTGTGTCACCTCACATATATGTCGGAGATGAAGGGACGCCGGTGCCTTTCTTTCGGAATATTTGGGAAGGTCCCCAATACTTTAGTCCAGACTTTTTATCATAGTCGTACTTAAACAATAAAACTGAGAAATAGCTGTTTATGAGTTAAGTCAATTATGATTATCCGAGATTTATGACAGTGGGCTTGGGCTCGAAGTGACATAATGGGTCACTGAACGTAGCCACGGTCACGGGAGGGACGTGTAACTAACAGAGGTATAAATTAAACAACTCTCCTTAAAAACAAAGATTTACCTGAGGAATACGGAGAGGAGTATATAAGGGCAGTTTCACTTGGACCGAGGTGCAATCCGATAAGTTCGACTAGCCCAGTGAACACGTACATCGAGTTCCTAATCGCAATGGTCATCCCGTTGACCGTGTATTCGTTATCAAACCTAAATTCATCGTCATAGACATCTCGATCACTCAATCATCGATATCATTTGTTAACTTTTGTAATACATTCCCATAAACAAACATCATCAGGTATAAGACAACTATAGACAACTCGCAGCAAGACTCGTCATACGCCCCGTTTTCGAAAGATGATCCGACATATATATAGGGTATTCCACGTATTTGGGACAAGCTATGGTCCTAAAGCTGTAGCAAATGGAAAAGAATTTCATTAGACAAAATTAAGCGGTTCTGAGTGATCCAGCATGTTAAATGCGTTTAAATGCCCATTGAGAAAGTGGTGTTGTTTCGAATATTATAAAACCTGGATCTTCGTATTCTTTATAAGAAAAAAGTATTAAGATACTTATTGAAAATTGATTAGTTTACAAGATTTTTTAATCTTGTAAATCTTTCTATACGAGTTGTATATAAAACGTATAAAGAGACGTTAATTTTATTAAAGACATATTTTATTAAAGACAATGTTCTGAATAATTTCACTTATAAATTAATCGCTGCTTGATTTTAGTATAGAACACATTTCTGACAAAATAGATGCTCGGAAATTCGATACAAAAGACGGAGTCCGATTTGGAGCACTTCTCGTGCGCTAGTCGACATTAATTAATATGTGAACATCGTGGTATATCTATATTTGTATATTACTGGTACGTTATGAAAGCTAGTTTTTACACAATATCAGTAAATAAGTAAATAAATAGATATATTAAAATTAAAAAATTTTTAATAAACTTTTTAAAAGTTAGTTTGCTAATAAATTAAAGAGAAGATTATAGAGTATCAGTTGTGACATAAATTATTACAAAGAATTGTCGAGCAAATTGCTAGAAGAATATCAAAAACTCTACAATTTTTTAATTAAATTAAAGGTACAAAAGAGAACGGTATAATTACTGATAGCCAATGAGGCAAACCAGTATTAATATTAAATAGGATAATGCATAAAGTGGATTCCATGGTCAAATAAAAAGTCGAGAAATGAAAAGTAGTCGGGAAAAGTACGTTGGCAAAAGCAAGGAAGAACCTGAAAGGAAGAATTAAACTATTAAAAGGGATAGAATACGGAAAGAGGAGAAGGGAAAAATAATGTAACGTCATTATCAAAGGTATTGTTACGTTCCGAATAAAATTCTTCCTTCATCCGTAATTGTTCAAACTTACGAATACGATTCGAGGATGTAATTTCGTCGGAAGCTTTCTTATCGATCGTAAACTTTGCCTGTAACATTTAAGACAGTCTCTTCGTATAAGATCCCTCAATTATCGTTTATATAAAGTGTTCCGTAATGCGTGGAGCTCGCTTTAAGAACTGACCGGACATTTGAAGAACGCCGAAGAAAGTTTACATAAATATATTTTCTGGTCGGTGGGCAAAAGAGTGTAAGTCATATTTTGGGCAAAACCGAATAGGTACGTTGCTATATCCTACACTGGCATTTTTTGCTTGTTGCTTGTATAGTACAAGTCAATTTTACTTCCTCTCCGCTTTTTTATCTGTGATTCTAATAATATATACCAGAAACAAATTTACAAATTTTGAGAAAAGTATGTCATCGTTTTCGAAAAAAGAAATATTCTTTTAAATCGAGTACGATGTACATTTTGTAAATCTAATGGGATATATATGTCGGAGATGAAAGGACATCCTTTTGGAATGTTTCTTTTGGAACGTTTAAGAAGGTTCCCAATACTTTAGTCCAGACTTTTTATTATACTTAAATAATGAAATTGAGAAATAGCTGTTTATGATTTAATCCAATTATGTTTGCCCGAGATTTATGACAGTGGGCTTGTGCTCGAAGTGACACAACGGGTCGCTGAACATAGCCACGGTCACGGGAGGGACGTGTACCTAACAGAGGTATGAAGTAATTAAATAACTCTCCTTAAAAACAAAGATTGATCCGAGGGCTACAGAGAGGCACGGAGAGGAGTATATAAGGACAGTTCCACTTGAACTGTTCTACTTGTACGGTGGACAAGTACGTTGAGTGACACCAGAATCGTGTATCAAATCGCATTCGTCATCCCGTTGACTGTGGATTCGTTATCGAACCTAAATTCATTATCATCGACATCTCGATTATTCAGTCGCCACTATGACTTGTTAAACTCTGTAATAATTACATTTGTATCAATAATCATCATCGATAGTACATAACAACGATGGCCAATTCACGTGAAGATTCATTATACGCCCCGAACTCCAACGATAACCCAACATATAAATATGTTTTCAACTTTCAACTAAAGTCTAACATCTGATCTCTTACATCGCGTTTTAAATATTATAAGTGCTTCTTTGCAAAGCTAATAATAATCCCGGCTTATGCTCTTTTCCCTGCCCGTCAAAGATAAGATATTTTCTATTTGTTTTTGTTCGTGACGTAATGAGTTCCATGAGTTCCATGTACAGAAAATTTTTATGAATACATTGTTTGCATTATACGGAACTTTTTCACATTTCATTAGCGTTGTAACGGAACGCGACTACCGTGAAAATGTTTATGAAAGGTATAAGACATTTATTTTAAATATATACTTTTTTAAAACCGTTTCAAATTTTTCTAACACAGATATAATATAAGAGTTAACAACCGCCAAAATCCATTAGTTACCCAATTACTTAACACGGCGGAGCAGATCCGCAGACTAAAAAGACAATACCCTTTAGATTGAAGCATTAGATTCAACTAGAATCAAACATACTATAAACTCTTATAATCCAAGTTACAGTACCACGCCAAAATAATTTACTTATAATTGTCTATGAGAATTGATTGTAAATAGTCTACCAAATAAAAAAGACAAAAATTTACTGATGGAGTCGCGTCTCGTTACAGTATTAATGAGGTTTCAAAATGTTTTGTATAACATATACAAAATTTCCAATAGTGTTTGAATACTTTTGTGAGCCACTGTATATTGTATAATCGTCGTTCGACCTTATGTTCGAGTTATACAGTCGGGAACGAAAATAAATGGACACGTAGTGGAAATATGTGTCACTGAAATTTCATTAAGTACGGCCCATTTATGCATAAATGAAAGTATTAATTTCAAATACTTATTAAATAATCCATGTATTCTAAGGATATATAATAAATAAAAATATATAAAACCAATATTAGTTTGATTATATTTCTACTTCCATTATCTGCCCACATATCTTTGTCCCAACTGTACATTTTTTTTCTTTTTTTTTTTATTTGCGTTTGATTTACAATCAATTCTCGTAGAGAATTTTAAGTAAATTTATCTGGCGTGGTACTATGACACGATTAATAAGTGTTTATAGTATGTTTGATTCTACTTGAATCTAGTGCTTAGGTCTAAGGTGTAATGCCTTTTTAGCCTGCGGATCTGTTCCGAGCAACTGTACATGAAAGTATTTTTGACACGCACATACTATGGTAAAAACGTAGGATGGTAACTTCGGAGGTAACTTCAGCTAGTCGAGCAAAATTCGTGTGCAAAAAACTACTTGAACTCGATTCGTTGGAGGAGTTTTTCAGTACGGTGATCATCTCTGTCGGAGTCGATAAAACGTAATGGTTTCCGACCCATCTGACCGCGTATATGCATCATCCATCACTCATTGTCAGCCACGCGCTACCACATATATACAAATATATCAAACGGACTAAGGATTCGCACTAAGACCCATGGGCAAAGTCCTGATAAATTATCTCGACGACTTGGGAATTTACCTTTGACCGGTGCTATCTATCTTGAGATTTTGTCAGATGTTTAAGGCTGGAGTTTTATCTTTCGAAGAAATCTTGTGCCATTATAAGCTACAGACTTGTCTTTGGAAGATTATCCATTAAGTTTTTTATGTCACATAATTTGGCCATTAACAGATTTTATGCGTATAATAAATTTACCGTGTCGTTGTTGTATCTGATGGTTACGTAAAGTAACAGATATAAATCTGTTATTTCCTACGGTTATTCCACCACTTTGGAAACTTTTCTATTACACCTTTATATGAAAAGACAGGTTTTGATTGAAAAAAGAGAACTAAACTGTTTACGTTCTTTCCATTCAAGTAATTTTACAACGACCGAAAAATGCAGGAATTAGGTACTGTAACTTTATCTTCATTGTCTCTTCAACATGAAAGTAAATATTCGCTTAAACCATAAAGGAAATAGTGGGTTAAACTATGTAGTAAACATTTGTTATCAAGTTCGGTATATGTTGATAAATTTACCATGTCATCATCTACGGAATACAAATTGGAATAAAAATGATAAATTATTTTTTGCGTAAACTTTGACTAGAAAATGTTGAAAGTTAAAATTACCGCAGCAGGCAATAGACAAGTAGATGAACGACGCGTTAAATCTGTTGTGGAATTCATGAATTATAGCGCAGAACACGGTATTCAATATACACGCAATCATGCTCGTATACTAGACGACGATTTATGAGAAGTATGTAATTCAGCAATACACGAGTGGAATTCAAATAAGCATAATCAAAAGCGCGAAGAAGGCGGCGAATGACCATTAAATTAAAAATGACCATTAACATTGAAAATAAATTTTTAATGCGATATATATGACCACAAATTCTGAACAAAAGTAAAAAAGTACTGAAAAAAAGAAAAGAAAAGATCACCATCACACAGAATTCCCAAGTGGCACCATCTTAGTATTATCCGCGCCCAGCGTTGCTTAACTTTCGTGAAAGAACGAGAACGAGTACTTTTTTTTATCTATATATATAACGTTTATTGTTCAAAAAAGTATATATTACATATGTATATTCTCAATAAACAAGGAATTTCTATTAGAAAGTGGTTTTGGTAGAAGTACCGTTACGCGACGGTACAACGTAGCCATACAATATTTTCTGTCGGATTTACATTTTCAACATTACAGTTTATAATTGAATTCAAGCCGCTCAAAAGCGGTACTTTTATACGATATTGTCTTTCCATTCTTCTTCTATCCTGAAAACTTGATCGCAAAGCAGGACAGATTGGTAGCCTACTTTTGGTTCCTGTGGAACTGAGGCACTGAGGGAAGGGTGGCGGAGGAGGAGTAGGGAGGGTAAGGGGATACCATTTAGATTTATTTATAATATTTACACTTATTTTACAAGGAGAAAGATTGAGTGTTGCTGACGTTTTGCGGTTCTCTCATTTCTTTTCCTTTTTATGATTTCGATATCCACCAATACTTTTTTATGTTTTTTTCTGTGTTTTTGTGCCCTTGTGCGGGAGAGCCGTATTGTACCACCTAGTATCTATGGTCTGTCCATTTAAATTTTTTTCGTAAAGTATTGTTTTAATTCCCATTTTTCTTTTTATGTGGTAAATTATGGGTATATTGTTTTGATCTCGGAGGTAATTTTTCTCATCTAGGTATAAGAACGCTTCTGGGGGGATATAGCCTGTTAGAGCGTACCTTTGTGCTATAGTTCGTTTGGAAATAGACAACTGAAAATTACGCTATTTTTTTTTTTATCTTTGCAGTTTGAACGAAATGATTTTTTACCAGTTTTAGCATGTGACGATCGATGCGGTGTATGTTGGCTAAATCCCAGATCTTTTTATTTTTAACGTATTTTTTGAAATCATTATGTTCGGATCTATATGTACTCAGACAAGCCCTGATGCGTTTTCTTTCAAATATTCGGATTTGTTCCATTAACGACGCTATTCTGTTATACCAGATCGGACAGCCGTAGATTATGATCGGTCTAATTCGTGTTTGGTAACAAAGGATTTTTACACTGTTATTCAAATGTTTGGATACGAGAACGAGTGCTCCAAACGTGATACGAGCGTTGTTTTATTATTTAATGTTATAATACAGAATATTTTTAGTAAATAATGATGATGATCTAAAATAAAATATACTATTTATTATTTGAAATACGTAATAATTTATCCAGTCGATACTAACAGTTGATACTAACCTGTTGACGATGACATTCCTTGCTCCACTTATCAAAATCTTATCTTACAACTAAAATACGTCTGGATGTTTTTCAGGTATAGCTTAACACGTTGACTGTAGCAATACTCACAAATATCCGGTTCTTTCTGACCGGAACTGCTTTTTTTTCGATAGAATAGTGATGAGATCGTTTACGTATTAATGAATATATTCTTTCTGCAAAAGTGCATTTTTTCGCACCGTATTTTGCTGAAAAGCATTATATTATACACACAGTATTATTCATACTTGCGGCTATTGTGGATTCTCCGTCCATCACGTTGTGTATCACATGGCGAGCAGTGTATTAACTATAAAGACAGATCGCAGAATTAGGTCAACAGGGATCATATCTTACACATCCAGTCGTAGCCGTCTTCCGTTGTAGCCTGCAAGAAAGATGCCACATTTTTTTATAATGAATTTGCGACCAGAAACTGGCCGACAACATACAGTTGTAATCGAGAACATGTTCAAAATTGAAACTTGCATATTATTATTAATTTTATATTAAATACTTTCCAGCATGTTAGTAACAATAATCTATTTTGAGACATATAGTAAAGTAAAATTCCGTTTTCTAAAATATAATAAAATTATAATAAAATAATGAAACTTTCTTTCATCCGTTAATTTTCGAGAGCAATGTATAATATAATTATACTTACAATAAATGTTGTAATGATCATATTTCAACTATCATGAATTTACCGCCAGTACTTACGTTTCTGATGGACGGAACTCTATGCCATAAATTCCTGCATTTGATAAGGAGAAGTCAGAATACAATGGAGCTTCCATTAACCGGAATCCGATTATCAACGATTTTAATTAACTGCTACCTTGGTTATCCCGCCTTTCAATTATCCGACGTAGAAGTGATACAAGCTATAATTGTATTTTCAGTTTGTTCATCTTCTTCTGAATCATTCTGAAGCCAAAATTTATCATTGCACTTTATGGGTGTAGTCGAGAGTTTATACTCTCGTCAGTATCATCACTGACGATGAAGCTAGTTGTAATGTTGGCGCAACATCTAACTGTAATATCAAATATGATAATCCAAGCCGCTAAAACAGCATGAAAACTCTTCAGATCATTTCTATTTTTTAAAATGAGGGTATATAGTAATGTAAAGTTATTTATATAGTGACTTATTTAATAGATTTATTTACAATGATTGATACAGAAAACTATGACTTTTAACTTAGAGCTATTTCTTAATGTAGTAGTGTAATACAACTAAAACAATTAAATTGGTACAACTAGTCAATTTCTGAGTGGCAACTAACAACTTACAACTCGCAACTAACAACTCACAACTCGCAATTAACAACTCACAACTCGCAACTAACAACTCACGACTCATAACCAACTCCCAAGTAACTCGCAACTAACTTTCTTCGCCAAAACGTACCTTTGTCACAGTTTTCGTTCCACAAATGGCGCTTCAAAGTCAACGAAAACAAATCTAGCCACATAACTTTCACGCTGCGAAAACAAACTTGCCCACAGGTGACGATAAACAACATATCTGTTCCAGATAAAGAGTCAGTCAGATATCTGGGCATGACTCTGGACAGAAGATTGACATGGAAACAACATATCTTAGATAAAACCAAACAACTCGAAGCAAAATTTAAAAAATTCTACTGGCTCATCGGCTGACGTTCCAACTTAAATACGCAAAGTAAAATTACACTATACAAAACCATATTCAAACCTGTTTGGACCTACGGAATCCAATTATGGGGAACAGCAAGTAATTTCAACATAAAAATTCTTCAACGACTCCAATCGAAAACCTTAAGATTCTTAATAGACGCACCTTGGTACGTCACCAACGAAACGATACATCACGACCTCAAGATAACCACAGTCAAAGAAGAAATATCAAAATTCAGCAATAGACATAGCATAAGAGTTAACAACCACCAAACCCTCTAATTACTCAACTACTCGACACGTCGGAACAGATCCGCAGGCTAAAAAGACATTACACCTTAGACCTAAGCACTAGATTCAAGCAGAATCAAACATACTATAAACACTTATTAATCATGTCATAGTACCACGCCAGACATATTTACTTAAAATTCTCTAACGAGAATTGATTGTAAAATAAACGCAAAAAAAAGAGTTCTGAAGGACTACAGACATATAGGTGAGCCACATGGCCCATTGGAATTTCCCATTCTTTCTGGCTCGTCAGTATTTTCACTTTCTATTTGCATTTACCGAATGTCCAGCTGGATAAATTGTAAAGTACAAATTACATAATAAAAAAAAAACTTTCTATCTGCACTATAGTTCGTGCTCCTAACAAATGATTTTTTTTTTATAATTATGTCACGATACTAGATTTGTGTCGCGTAACATTTTCAAATTCGAAACAGCATTAATATTTAACGTAACAACGAACGAATAAAAAAATATTATGTAATTTAAGCCAAGAGAAAGAGAAAGAGAGTGAGAGAGAGAAAGAGAGAGTGTTAAGAAAGAATATGAAAAGCGAGAAAATGATTCTAGTAACTTTATGGTGAAGAGAATGAGAAGAGAATATACAGAATGTGTCACCCAATTGGGACGGATTATATTTGGTGAGAAATATAAATGAAAAACAATTGTCCAGAGAAAAATTGAACGATACCGTAATGTCCATTTTCATACGACCCGGTGCTCCACAAAAATATAAATCTAGTTTTTTTTAAACAGAATTGCATACTTTTTTACCCGCATCAATTCGTCGTTCCGCGTGTTAAAATATTATAGTACAATTTTTAAAAAACAATATTTCGTTAGATGTCTCCATTTTGATAAAGCATGTACCGTATTAAAGATGTTCCAACGTTCCACTTTCGCATAGTAAACATATCATACATCGTTTCTTTATATTTTTCTTAACGAAATTGAATTAATATGGTCACTATTTGCATTTGAATAATGTAGTTAGTTTAATTCATTTCTTCCAGTCTTTGTTACGTTCGACATGAGCGCGTTTGCCAGGAATGTTGGCTACGTGTTAAAATGATTAGATGTGATATGTAGTGTCTAGCAGTTGACACACCTAAGCCCTAACCGACTTATCAATACGATATACCGACATATCAAACAAACATCGCATCTTAACCCATTTGCATCCAAGCATTTGCGACTGTCTTCTATCACCAAGCGCGGATTATTACGCGCGCTGTGACAGCTTTATTTATTTCCATTTTAATCTAAATAATTTTTTTTAAATAAATAATTTTTACTTTTATCCTCTATTGTAAAGAATGTAAGATGCGATGTTTGCGAAGTAACGTTGTCTACCAGTCGTTTTGAACAGTAAATTTTCGATAAACTCCATGAAGAATTCGGATGTCTTTTACCGCACCTACGACCGACTGCGCGCGGTGATAGGGACCAGTCCTCTTAAGTAGGGCCATGATGCAAATGGGTTAAATTGGTGAGTTCTAATAATGTCACTTGTGCGATGTAACAAGATCGTATTTATCGTCCGGAATGTTTGAAATTTGATTTTTCTTGCATCACACGCATACTACACATTGAACAGATCCCCGGTCACTCGAGCGCATCGCATTTTCCTCTTTGTATCGGCGAGACTAATACTAATACAATAATGAAACTCTTTTATTTTGAATTTTTTGTTAATAAAAATGTCACTAACACGTTGATGAGGTTTTCATGATTAATACGAGACCAAACACGACACTGTCATAAAATTGGGCAATGCCTGTGCATAATTGTACGGTCCTTATCCACACTACGGGATAATTTTCGAGGGAAGGTTTTCCTGACAGACTGCGAATCTCGACAGCCCGCCGCGATCAAGTAGTGTAACATGATCCAATGTTAGATATCGCGGAGACAATGTATCTAGGCACTAATTTGGAAGTAAAACTTTTTTATTTTTGACATTTTTAAAATTAAACTTTTACTAACGTATGATCTTACTGACTAAAATGAGGCCGGACACGACATAATTTATATTATATTTATTTATTGCTATATATCATTAGAATTATATCACTTATTGATATAATTCTCATGTATTAAGTATTAACCAAATATGCTGAAAATTATATCGTGTTTGATGTCACTTTCGTCAGAAAAATTTAAGAAAAATTTTGTTGATAAAAGTTTCATTGTTCACAAATTAAGAATAAAAATGTTTGGTTTTCGATTTAAAAGTATCAGCTTATCGCGTGCCTTTAAATTTGCTGAACACTGATTTTACGTGCCTCTTTCTCATTCACTCGTATTGTCGTTTACTTCGTTCGGCATGCCTGAGGTGTCAGTTTCAAGGAATAGAATCGTTTCTACCTCTGCACAATTGTAATACTTGGGTTCCGATTTTTGTGTAATTATCGAATGTTTCCTGTATTTATGTATAAAATTTGCTATAAAATATTATAACAATATCAAGTTTGGTCTCATTTCAATCAGAAAATTTTATGGAGACGAAAGCAATCTTCTCGAGTGTCTGATTAATGTCTGAAACGGTCACTCGGCCCATGCGATCGATAAAAATGAAACCAGTCAAGTCGATACCGGTGACAATGCTGCGATAGTAACGATTACTGCACAAGTAATGATTTTAACGAAAGATGTTTCAAATAAAAGTTGAATGGTATTGTCACGTAGGAGATACAAGAAATCATGAAATTGACAAATTTGCTTACCCGTGTTGATAAAACATATTAGTGTGGGCTTTCCTTTAATGTATCAAGTTGAAGTTAGAGTTTGATCTGGTCCTATCTTGTTAATGTTCTGGAATAGTAATATAATTTCGGCTAGGGTTAGTTTATCGTTAGTGACGTTGTATTGATATTTTGTAAGGAATAGGAGTCCGATTATTCCACCTTCGATTAGGGGAAAGTCGTTAGGGACTACGTGGAATCGGTGATTTTTCTTGAGCATGGTTAAATTGCAAATTTTGTCGGTGGTATATTTGTCATTTCTCATTAGGAAAATCTTTGGGCTGGAGGTTTGGACGTTCAGTGACTCCTGCTCCGGTATCAATGAGAAATCTGGCTCTTCCTCCGGCTCTTCGTTGCAATACGTTTGATAATAATCTTCCGGTGGTGGTGCAATTGACTCTCGGTACGTTTCTTTTGGATTCTCCGTTGTTTGATTTACTCGAGGTGGGGTCTTTCGTTGGTTGGCGAATGAAAGATTTCGAGAGTAACAGATCTCGACTGTGTGTCCGATTCGTGAACACTTGAAATATTTTAGTTTAATGCGGTCACCCGATGGTTAGCTAAAAGCTCGTGGTTGTGGATCGGTAGCATTTCGTTTGGATACGGGCGTAGTGTTACCAAATTAATTTTTTGGGCGGTTAGCAATACGATTTAGATCTCGTAACCATTGTTCTCTGTCGGTTGCTAGTTGTTGGGCGAGGTTCAGGTTTTTCGGATCGCTAGCTAGTAACATCTGTCCTATTTCATATCGTAAATTAAACAAATATGTCTTTACTGCTTCGCGTTCTTCAATATCCAAAACTACGCGTCGTTCAGTCGGCACGCGGTTTTCGTGTTGAACTGCATAATTTGAAACTTATTGAACTGTCGTCGAAATCTGGAATTGAAAGATCAACACTTTCTGTTGTCCCTTGTTTCAAATTTTTCAATTTGTTCCTGCAATAACTGATAGTGGTTGGTGCTGGTACGTGTTGTCTTAGACATGAATATAAGTCTTCGAACAGGTTAATCTTCAGGTATCGTATATTTCTCTTCGCGTTGTCGGTTATCTTTTCGACGAGTATAAGGTCTAATAGTATATCCCTCTCACTTGCCTTGCACCTGGCTCGTGCTTTGCGAACTGATAGGATAAAGTCTTCTACGCCTACGTCGTCTCGACCCCGTAGTGTCTCAACAGTACGTATGACTTTTTCTGCTTGGTGGCCTCGTTCTTCGTCGCAGTCATTTCTTGGTCTAATTGTAACGTGATTAGTTGGGGTTCGTGGTCTATGTAAAGCGTCTGGTCCGTCAGTTATGTTATCTGTTATGTTATCGCCACTGCTTTCTATATGGGTGTTTATCTGTGGCTGGTTGATTTCGGTGTCGTATTTCAGTTCCATAATTTTTGCAAGATTACGTATTTCTTTGGCGCAGTTTCTATAGTTAGTTTCCATAACTTCTTTTATATTTGCAATGTTTTGATCGTTACTATCTCTAAAGCTTCTAAACTCGTGAGTTAGGTTTTGAAATTGTTCGATCAAAGTAGCAATTAGTTCGTTTTGCTTTGCGATACTCTTGTCAGTTGGATTCATGTTGAGAGATATGACACTTTCAGCAGGACAAGAGTCGTTATCTTCAGAACGTATTTCGGCTCCACTATTTCGATAATGTACGACAGCCAGCTTACCGAGATTCTTTGTGGATCCTTCTTTTGATCAAGGAGCTGACCGTGGTCCTTCGCTGTAGAATCCGTCGAGTTCCCGTTGAAGTTTCCTCTTGATGCGTTGAATGGATCCTGGCAGGAATCGCCAATTTTGTCACGTATAAGATACAAAAAATCACGAAATTGACAGATCACCGGTGATCTCCTCGCGCCGTAGTTCCGGCGTTTAACAAATAAGGTAATGTAGGATCTTTACTACAATTAATTTATTCACAATAAATGGATTAAACAGATGTTGGTTAAACAGGAAACGATGGTCGTTTAACGTGAACTATATACAATAACGTACTATAATCTCGTTACCACGGACCTAACGGCTCTCTCTCAACACTATCTCCCTGATTTCTCCATTCACACTCTCTGGTTTCTTAATTCACACTCTCCGACTTCTCAACTAACACTGACTTTGTCCCTTTGTCTTTTGCTTAGCAAAACTACGCACGTATTCCGTAATCGTATGTCGTCAGGGTCACGCAGGCCTTTTCCACGAAACTATTCGATCAAAGGACCGACGATACATTGTTGGGCCTGTCGGCACTTTGGCTTTCTCGCGATATTGTTTATAGTTCGCCCGATATCTCGTAGGCCTTTCGTCCACGATACTGTCACGTAAAATAATAAAAAAGAAAGGAAGGAAAAATCGAAGACGTAAAATAAAAGATAAAAAACGAAAATAAAGAAATACAAAGACAGAATTTATTTCTTCACACTTGGTTTACACTTGACTTCCGAACTCTAGGAGCGACTTTTTAAGACTGAAGCTTTTACAATTCCACCTTCAAAACTGATTTGTTTCTTTCTTTGCCATCCCTCAATATCCCCACTATTCACGCGTTTGTTAGCCGTTCTCGAATATTCGGCGAAAGGACCGTTGGGATATTGAGGAGGGTTCATTGAGCACTTCGCCTCGCCGACATACACTGTCGCCGAGTGCGGCCGCATCTTTATTTCTATCATCAGCCCATCGGTTCCGAAGCGCGGCCCGGTCTCTGATGTAGATCGAGGTGTTGTTGATGTTACAATACTATAGTAAAAATTCGGACTTTAGATATAATAGTAAAATTTATTGTACGAATCCAACAGAGTAACGGTTCAGAGTGTTATAACAAAGAAGATGCTGAGTGCTGACTTGGAAGGGTTCTTATACCAGAGTTTGAGTCCCTCTGGAGGGGTTATCGTCGGGTGTATATCAGACGCGTCTATTCCGTTACTATCTGGTTATTGTTTCGATAGCTGTGGCATGCAGAATGTTTTGTCTACCCTATTACTGCTTCTGAGCGTATGACAGTATCGAAGGAGACAATTTTATGTGATCATACGTTTTGTTACAGTACCACGCCAAAATAATTTACTTAAAATTCTGTATGAGAATTGATTGCAAATAGTCTACCAAATAAAAAAAAAAAAGAAAATCACGTTTTGTAGGATGCAGCATGTAGGATAGAGGACATATGGAGATCAACTTTTGCTTATTTAAATGACATTATATATATTTTTTTTACATGTGTGGATTCTTTGAAAATATTCTGCGTCAACAGGTTTAAGGAACGATATTAAAGAAATTAACAATTCGTAAGACATTTTAAATTGGTACTTTCTTTCTCCTCCACTGAATTATTGAATAATTTCTAGTTTATTTCTATTCTATTTAGACGTACATGCAACAACGGTTAGGATGATTCATTCATCATCTTACTAAACGGCATATTAAATATATTGCAGCTTTTTCAAGGGCGGCGCAAAATTAAAAATACTGCTAAACTGTGATTTATTTCCATTTCTAATTGTATAACATCAGTAAGTGTAACGACTATACCTTCAATTTGTGACAAGTTTTATGTACGCATAATTCCATTAATGTACGCGCTATTAATATATTGAGCGTAATTTGTATCCGCACGAATACAAACAACGTTTTTTAATTTGATCGCTACTAAAACACGTACTTGCAATGTAATGCGATCAAATATCAAATGGTTGAGTGATATGTTGAAAAGGTTGCAATATATTTAATATGCTGTTTAGTAAGCGAATGAATGTTGAAAATGACAACGTGAGTTCGTGCTCGCTATTCATACGCAGATGCGCTAGTTACACTAAATAATAGTTAGAAGATTGTTCTAGATACAATCGATAGATGTAATCGATAGGTTTAAGATGTTCTATTGTTTTTTATCGCTAATCCATGTAAGAATGTGCAATAAAGATTTTTCGGCTCAGAACGGTGTGATAGATTTATCCAAAGAATAAAATACTAGTTATTGTGATCCTACTTCTGAATATAAAAATAACAACAATGAATTATTCTAACCGTTGTTGTATATATGTCTAGATAAGATATAAATAAAATACAAAATATTTTAACATATTTCTGAGTCGGAAATAGTTTTTATTTCACATTTTTTAGCGTAGCGATCAAAAAGCGGCAATTTATTTCGATTTATTTCTTATTTATTTCAATTCTTAATTCTTATCAATAAATAAAAGATTGTTTGGGCTGTGCAACCTCGCATGTGTCACGTCGGTTCGCGATTATTTCACGTTCCGCACGTAAGGTGAGAGATTCGTACTCCAATTATGATAGTTATTTCAAAATTTATTATAGACTGACAGAGTAACGATACAGGGTGTTACGTTAACAGAACAGAATAGGAATGGAATGTCGAGTGCTGACTTGGGAGAGTTTTTTATATCAAAGGTTTGGTTCCTGTGGAAGGGTTATCGCTGGATGCCGTCACACAGGTATGCTGTTACTGCTTAGTTATAGTTTTGATGGCTATGGTATTCGAACTGGTATGCAAAATATGATTATCCTATCGCTATATTTCAAGATCACCGTGATACATGCACGCAAGAAACAAACCTCTTGCATTGGACCACCGACATTATGCTTTGAACAGTAATACAGAAGGATATTTCTATAACTTAATAGCATGTTACATTCGCAATAAAAGTAGATGTCCGAATTCGCAGAACAAAGTTTCCTGTGACGGAATCGCTAGTTGAATCTTATATTGAGAAATACAACCGTCGAACAGTTTGCTTATGCAAATTATTCAAGCAACACTTGCTCAGGCTGTTGATTTGAATGTAATATACAAAGAAGCAATTAATAACGAATGTTCGAAAGGTCCAGTTATGATTTATGCCGATGAAAGTATAATACGATGACCAAGTAGATTCATACGAAGACTTGCGTTGCCGTCCGTCGAACATTGCGGACAATTTTGCGTTCGGCGTTTTCCTTGTCCGTTGAGAAAAGCTCTACGTGACCCATCAGCCAATGAGAGAAAAAAGGAATTGAAGGGGAGACGAAAGTGGCGTCATGTAAGCTGGTTGATTATCGATGGTATCCCACGAGAATTTGCGAATAATTTATTTAAGAACCCAAAATTTATTTGGTGGCATAAATGTATTTCTTTTTAGTAACATCATGCAACTACACTCAGTGTTCAACGTCAAAAGGACATTGGTGTTTCGTGTAATCACAGTGATGTGCTATAGAAATTAATTTACGACATCAATTTTTACGCTGCAAACTCATCATTAACATGAGGCAAACGGACGATACAAAGTTTATCAACCTATTAAATAATTCACGTTTTTGTGACGTTACAACTTCTCAACTAGGAATACTATACGAGCGAAGGCGAGTTGCCCTAATCGTAAAGTTTGAGGATAGTACAACAGTAAGTACATTCCCGACAGAAAAATTAGTGGACAAATATAACGCGAAAATATTCGATGAATTAACGAAATCACGTCGTATGTACATTATTAATTCAGTAAACTGGCTACTATGGCAGCAGATGGCTACGTTCCAGTATCTCTGGTAGTAGCAACATTTCAGGCAACGAAAGGTTACCCATTATCCTAAGTTGGGCGGTAACCGCATATGCATTACAAGGGACTACGCTAAACAGGGCTATAATTGATCTTGGTAAAAAGAATTTTGCATAGGACCAGTGTGAAAAGTTTAGATATGCGAATATACTTTATCTTTGAAGTAACCGCAAAAAAAGGAGATTTAATTGAAAGAGCGTGATACGATTGTAGGATTACAACATACTGCTATTAGGAATACTACTTATGGATTACATTTATACAACACAAATCAAGTGTTGTTGGGAGTGTATGTAGGTACGTAATTAACACTGAAACTTTTTAATATTCTTTATTTTTCCATACAACCATTCGTAGTTTCTTCGAAAAACGTATGAACGCAATACAACAGTACTACGAAACCTTGACTACCAAATATTTGAATAATCCCTGAGCACGCGTTCTCTCCTCCTTTTTTTTTATTTCCTTCGTGAATTCATATCTCAATATCGATAAAGCTTACAATCGAGGTCAAACAAATAAATGTGTCCATAAATTATCTCGGTTAATATCATATTAACATTACGCTTTTGCATAACTTTCCATTCGAATGAACGTGGACTATATTGATAATGCACGCTATCATCTCTGTCGTTAAATACAGTGGCTGCAAAAGGTATATTTACATTGCCGTATTTTCGGATTCCATTTCCACAACATCAGATTTTTGTAATCATATAAGTGCTACTAAATGATATGAAATTTATTACAATTGGATATAATTAATAAATATATAAAAGCAATAACAAAAGCAGTGGTGTACAAACACATTTAATCACTATACGTTGAAAATATCGACGATTTGAATAGAGAGCTCTGTATTCAGTGCATTTCATCGAAATATGTTGTCAAGGAAAAAGTTTTGAACAATTTTCCCTATACGCGTTAGTGTCGTTTGACCATATTTTTCAAGATACTCGCAAGAAACTTCTGTCCAATTTACGTTACTTTTATATTCCCCAACCTAAGTCATTTTCAATGATCATGTCTACTCACGTAAAATAGAGAAATCAATGAGTTTGATTTGGTTTACATAATTATTCGCTAACCTTATCGATTAGATAACGCTACTGTGAAATAAAATAAGGTATTAAATGATATAATTCATATTAAGCTTTATATTACATTATCATTATTCAAAATTGGAAACACTCCAGCCACGATATTCAAAAATGCAACTATTCGATTATCAAAATCATACCTCTGTCGAAACAGAAACTTTGCGAATATCTCGAAAATTTAAGCCGAGCGATGGTAATATGTTGATCTTGACAATACATTCCAAGATCATTGAAATCGGCGAGGTTGTCACACGCTCAAGAAGGCTACTCACTCGGAAACAGTAACCAGGTAGACGAAACGTGCTGCATGACACAGCTATCGAAATAGTAGCCGAACGGTAACGGAGTAGCCACCTCTGAGACATATCCGACTAAAATCTAAAACTAAAACCTCGATATAAAAACTCTCCAAACTAGCGTTTGACACATTATTCTGTTGTAACACTTTTGAACCGTCACTCTGTTGGATTTATATAATAAAAATCCCATTATCATACACGAAGTTCAATTTCTTCGCCTTATTCGTGAAACGTTCGAACTACGACGCGAGGAGATCACCGGCGATCTATCGGATTCGTGATTTCTTGTGTTTCCGACGTGACAAGATCGCCCGCTTCATAAATAATGATATTTGATTCAATCACAATGCGACATCTTGTGGAGTATTTGAGCTACTCCTAAATTTACAGGAATATATCATCTATACTACCAAGTGGTCGTTTTGGAAGAATAAAACTGTTTGTAAAGTTCACTTATAAGGGCGCGGCCGAATAACATATACGAGGAGTGGCCAAAAAATAAGAATAAAACATAGAATAACATTTTTTCATTCGAGCCTGAGTTTTCGAGAAGATTGAGTTGGAAAATTTATCAAGTATATTTTAATTATGGTTAATTTCGAACTGGACAGGGTTAAATAATCGGCAGGAGAATATTCTACGCGTGAAGATAATTTTAAAATGTAGAATAACATTTTTTCAAAAGACGCTTTGTCTCCGATGAAAATTGAAGTCAAAGCTGCTAAAAGCTATATCTTGCGAAAAATTATCTAACCATGTTTTTATACTTACGTAATTATTTTTTTATAACGATATTAAGACAATTTAAATTGCAAACAAAGTCGGCAGTTTGAACAAACGTTGGGAGTCTTCCCAAAAATTTTTAAAAGAAAGATTCCGACGTTTTTTCATCCCCGACAGATATAAATAAATGTAGCGACTCAGAGAAATCAGTATGAGAATAATTACCTTTCGTCTGTGGAGTAATAATAATTATTATCGTTCGTTCGTCTATCGAATATTATTAATTACCGTTCGTCAACCGAATAGTTATCGTTTTGTCTATCGAAGAGTTAGTTATCATTTTGTCTATCAAAGAATCATCATTTTGTCAATCGAAGAATTTTATATCCGTCAGTCTGTCAGTCAATTGTCAATATCGAAATCGAGTAAGATTTGAATAAATCATTACATATTGTTAATTTATTTTCGAACGACTTTAATCTTCTCCCGTGTCAGTATTCCCGCGAATAGCAGGTTAGTGGAGCTTATTGCCAATTGCATTAAATGTCAGTTGACGCTACCTTCTCTAACTAAATAGAACGTAACATCTAAATTTTCTACTTATTTTCGTACCTAGAATAACATCCTCTTAATTGTTTCCTCATATCCAGTTGGTAATTAGCCCAGTTTAAGTACACTCAACAAATTTTTAAACGACTTTCTTGAAAACTAAGCGATGTACGAAAACATCTTATTTTATATTTTCTTTTTACTTTTTTATAAGGAATCATCTCATGCCCGTTTCTAGAAGAAAGGGATGAAATAGCTAAACACGCCTACAATTTGCTATACACATATAACCCTGTATAAGGTTAAAAAGTAGAAGGGGCGATAAAAGTTGGCTAAGATGATAGACGAAATAGACATTATCCAAGGGAGAATTAGGTATTGTTCGAATTTTTCGAATAAATATTTATCCAACATAATTATCCGAATCAGTTTCCTTTGATCGAGCAATTCATCCGAACAATATTTACGTATTATTTTTTAGAGGCCTGAAAATCATAATAGTGTAAGTTAGTCTATTACTAGTCTTCACCAAATAATGGTTTGGATCTACTATTACAACAAATTCGTTTTATTCTTTCAAATTATGAAAACATATTGTGCAAGAGAATAAAGTTATTTAATCGTAAAACATAGTTACTTGCGACGTATAATAATAAGCGGACGATACATTTACAGGTTGAAATACATGACTAAATTCAAATTCTGGTAATCTTAATTTATACAGCGAGTAACAGAAGTATTCATCGTGTTAAAATTATACAAGTAATGATTGTACAAATAATCATTTGTTATGTTACAAAAATGAAGATGGAACTTAACATTTTAAGAATTTTATTTTATACAAAATATCCATCATAGATTAAAAGTATTTTTATAACAGAAATCATAATAATTTCTTGGTTTCTATATTTTTATCAATGAGATCTTAAATGTCGTTCTTTTTATCTTCGTATAATGGAAATTTTTTGGAAGTAGCATAAATGGCATCATTATCAAAAATATATCGTCTAAAATGGCACAACTTAAAATATGAACAAAAAGTTAACAATCGTGACACACCTTGCATCATCACCTAGAGTGTGCTCCTTATTTTTTTTAATATTCTTTTTATCACTCGTTTTTAGCCACAAAAATTGAATGCATATTTAGATTTATTTACCAAAGGTAGCATACCCAAAATATACTAAAATCATTTTTCAAAAGTGGCATAATTCCAAATATATCGATAGCTTGTACTTGCGTTTACATTCAACTGAAGTGACAATAGACGAAATAGAGTTGCTTCATCTATATCTAACTGAAATCGAAGGAAACGACGTAATGCTAGATAATATAATTTTTAAAGTAAAAAATTATATGAACGCGGACGCGTTAGACCGTGCAATAAGTTTATACCTTGAATAGACATTTATTTAGATCTTTAAATTCTACAAAAAGTGGAATCATCCCTCGCTCCGTAATATTTTTCTATTCTTTTAGCAACGACATGCCATCATTACAAAATCTCTTTGTTTTTTCATGAAAATTTCTTTTAATCTTGTCTTTGTCTTAAATGTAACTAATTTTTAAGACCAAATCATTATCTTTTTAAAACCGATCAAGTCACAAGAAGCAATAATCAAAATGTATCTCAAACGCGGTACGATGCTTTCAATTTTATATATCGTTAATAATAATTTGTTCGTTCAGAAAAATCGAAGAGAATTTACAATATTATTATCAATATCATTGCGTATATTTCAGCTATTTCTATAAACTAGAAACTAAAAATCTGATCGTAAAAAAATTATTCATTCCAACTACTTATTTTTGTCTTCTAAAGTCTAAAGTCTTATTTAAAGTTGGAAAAACAGCATCATAATCACTTCTTATAGCGATAACACAAAACATGCGATTTTTTAGTTTTGTCACTTCTGAGGCAAGTTTGCGATATGTATATTGGTACTTTGTTCATTCACGATCTGATAAATATAAACATTTGTCCGAATGAATTATTACAGAAATACGTTTTTATGTGGTGATAAATACTTATACGAATAAATTCTTATTCGATTGGGTATTTATTTCATAGTTGCAAATAGAATTTTATTCTTTATTCTTATCCGTTATCTATTATCGGAATAAAACTTTACCTAATACTGATTTAAAGATAAGCTTTTCTTTTCTACAAGTATGTTGAGCGTTTCTTTCAAAAACGACGTATATTGGATAGGATTTTATGCATTATCCAGGGTTTATAATAATGCAATGTCAATTTTTCATATTCTTTACTGTTCGTGATAATAGGTAATGATTTATACTATTAACTTGTAGCTTTTCTTTATTGTTAAGTTTTTTAAGAGTCTGCTGGTTCCATAAGAAAAATATGAAATATTGCTTTCAATTATTAACTTATCATTAGTTTATAAGCTTTAATCAAATGAAATATAAGATCATCCTACGTAGTCGTTGTTTTTCATATATCAGATGAAAATAAAAATTACTTGCTCTTCCGTAATCTTTCCGTATTTTCCTATTAAGATTTTGATTCTAATTTTTTAAAACTTCGATAATAAGAACTCCCATTGTCTCAATCTGCTCTAGTAATGATACTGTACTTTGATAATAATGTAAATGGTACTAAATAAAACATGTGTGTAATCGCATTTTTGTCGATATACTGCTATTAACTTATAATGCTATATAATGTTATATAATAATATATAATAGTATAACACTTTAATAATACATAATGTTATAATTTATAAATGATTTTGATATAAATAATTAATATTATAATGGGGGAAATTTTTCTATCGTAATACTACACGTATGTTTGGGTGTTAATATTTGACAGAAATACAAAATTTAACGATTTTATTTATATTCTTCAGCTTTTCCAAAATTTGTTTGTTCGGCACTAATACATTTTAGGCATAAATAAGTTCATAGATTGTTGTAGGAAATGCTATAACAGATCGATTACTGTGTTAAGAAATGTATGATTCCACTCAAAAGAATAAAATTGATGCTTGTTCGGTTTCGCTAATTCACGAAAATTCAAACTGACACGAGATTTACGACACGGTCGGAGATGATTGTTTATTTTTGAGAGAAAGCTTTAACTTTTTACCACTCAAATGGCACTAAACCTTAAAGTAATTTCGACAAACAGCATATATTTTCAAATTTTGTATTTTCGCCTTTCTTTGCTTGAATAGAAAATTAGGAAATACCGCGACAAATCTCACCACTGATAAAAATCCATTTGCAACAGTATTTCATGATCAAAGAATTTGTCTCTCAGAAGCTGCAGAGTCGCGCGCGACTGCCAGTCGCAAATGGAAAAGACTCTATGAGGTGTCAATATGCGAGATAGTTCACTAATGGCAAACGACCCTGCGTTGCATTGCCAAAGAAAGAGACTTCGTTTAAAGTGACTGGCCACGTACCGAATGACTGCGTGGCACTTAGCCCAGAGCCTCGAAACAGCAAAGTTATCTCGCATGTGTCGGAAAAGACAAGTAGTAAATAGTAATCTGTCAACATCACAGAAGTTATAATTTCTTAAGATTTTCATATTTTTGGAACAGTTTTAATGATTATTAAACAATAATTTCATGAACAGTAGAAAACATTATTTGAAAAATAAAATTTTCCGCTTAAAGAGTGTCATAAGTCGTTGAAACATGTGTATCGTCCATTTTGCAGCTTCGAATGGTCGATAAATTTATAATGCATTGTTAACGAAGCGTTGCCGAGAATAGAATGGAGACGAAATCAAGCACCGATTTGTATTCACCGTAAAAAGCACATGTATCATTCATGAAGGGACATTAAGCTAACCGAATATGTAAAATGAATGTACAAAATGCATTCGATGTAAGCAAAGAAACTTTTATATCAAACTTTTGCACAGATTTCTGTTAATACTCAAGTGTTTAAACGATGCTGCAGTTCACTGTGTTTGTAATACATGTTATTGTATACGTATAGCATGATAGCATTTAGGTATGCAAACTCATATTTTTATGGATATAGTTAAAAGATTTATTTTATATATTTGTGCATGTCATGTACGTTTTGTATATTTTCCAGTCTTTGAATATAAATGCATAAAAATTTGCAGTGTACTAATGAATATTTGAGACTTTTGATGTATAAATCATCAAATTTCATTGCGAATGATGATCTTTATTGCGAAAAGAAGCTGTAATTAAACCGTGAACATTGCACATAATATATACAAATATATAATATATTCAAAGTATAGTATCCATTATAATATTTGACGGATGATATAAATCTCTTGTTAGATTCTACTTTTTAAGTTGCGTTCATAAAAATATACATTTACATGAACATTCACATTTTTTTTTTTTATTTGCGTTTAATTTACAATCAATTCTCGTAGAGAATTTTAAGTAAATTTATTTGGCGTGGTACTATGACATGATTAATAAGTGTTTATAGTATGTTTGATTCTACTTGAATCTAGTGCTTAGGTCTAAGGTGTAATGTCTTTTTAGCCTGCGAATCTGTTCCGACGTGTCGAGTAGTTTTTGGATAATTCTTCTTTGACTGTGGATATGTTGCGGTCGTGATGTATCGTTTCGTTGGTGACGTACCAAGGTGCATCTATTAGGGATCTTAAGGTTTTCGATTGGAATCGTTGGAGAATTTCTATGTTGGAATTACTTGCTGTTCCCCATAGTTGGATTCGCATTTTGACTAGCTATGATATGACCAATAACTGAAATATATTCAAACTGAATGATGTTATAATTATTTATATTAAATAGTTAGTAAATAGTTTATAAATTACAATACTGTATATGCGTTTATCTTTGAATTAGTTGAAATTTTCTCATTATAAAAAGATATAAAACGTGTGTTACAAAAAAAAGATATAAAACGTGTATTCAAATTAATAAAGTAATTTTATAAGTGTCGCAGAACTATACATATAATGAATAATCTTCAAATAATTACTCTTACAAGGAAAGCTTGTTAGAATGATAAGTTCTTGAGTTTCTTTCGTCACAAATTCCCATAACAATAATCACGGAAAACGTACTTAATGCACTTATTTAATTTTTTTAACAGATTTCTTTTTTATTCGCTTACAATTTGACACACAAAAGCAATAAACGACTAAACAATTTTATTTTCATTTTTTCAATATGAAATGTCATACCAATATATATTGTTCAGTCTACATAAATTTCTCCTGTGTTCATCAGAGAAAACAATGGATTACAAATGGATTGTAGGTGTATCATTACTCAAAAGTAGGTGGATGCTTGTTTATTCTTGACGAAACGTAATTTAGTTACGAGACTACAAATAGAAAAATCAAGAATGAATTTACTGTTTATTAGAAGATAGTGGAATATTATGATACGATAAAATTTATGTTTAAGAGTTAAATACGTAAGAAAAATATTGACATGTGTAAGTGTCAAGTGTTATGCATACAATAGTTTTGTTATTTATTTATTATTCATTTTATTATTCTCAGGTTTTCTGAGTTATAAATAAGGTAGAGAAGATTTTTCCAAGTTGACAGAAAGATTATTCTGATTAATTCGAGTAATAATATTCAAAACTGATTGACATTTCAACGAATCCTACATTTAATTTTCATATACTACTGATAAGGTTTTAAATAAACAATTAAAATTTTATATAATATATATCTCTTGATTCCACGAAAAGATAGTATTACAAATAATAATATTCTTGTATTGTTAATACAAATCGATCAAATTCTTCATATGTTACTTAAGACCGGCGGTGTACATGTAAATTTTTTTATAATTATTATTTAAACTATTGTTTTTCAATTTAAAAGGAACGAGAAATTTGTAAACTTTACGTAAAACGAAATTTTCAAATCCAAATATAGTTTACTTGGCGCAGAGAGTCATTGCATGACAGAATGGCTCAGACGCTAACACTAAAGGGTGATAGATGTCATCATTTGTCTGAATTATTTGTCTCATTATTTTTCCTGTACTGTGTTGTCTCTGATTATGATTTCAAATAAACAAAGTGAAAATTGTAAGAAATACTACAGTGTATCAAACGTCTAATTATAGTACAAAAATATTAGGTTGTCCGAAACGTTTCTTTCGTTTCATAAGATGATAATAGACTATTGAAGTGGTCACCACTTCTAAGAAAACTTTACATCTGGTCTTTTTAGTTTTCTCAAGCACTGAAGCCATCGACAGCGTATAGACAAAAGACTGGGACGAAGACAGACCATAAACAGTAGACAGACGAGACGATGGCTTCGGGGCTTTCAGTCATAGGGTTAACATTGCTAGTGTTACACATTCAAGAAGACTACCCGCTCAGTAATCAGATAGACGAAACATCCTGCATACCACAGCTATCGAAACAATAACCAAATAGTAACGAAATAGGCGCCTCTGATACACACCCGACGATAACCCCTTCAAAGGGGCTAAAACCTCGATATAAAAATTAGCGCTCGACACATTATTCTGTTATAACACTTTGAACCGTCACTTTGTTGGATTTATATAATAAATTCCATTATCATATACGAAGTTCAATTTCTTCACCTTATTCGTGAAACGTTCGAACTGCGACGCGAGATTACCGGCGATCTATCGATTTCATGATTTCTTATGTCTCCGACGTGACACTAGCGTGACACTAGCTCAAATTATATTCCTACTTGTACTTACTTCTATATTAAAATATATTTTCCACTTTACAATTTATCCACGCGTTCCTCTGTTCATACATCTAATAACCTCAACATAGATGAACAGCAATTTCTGTTTTATATTATTTTATTGAATTAGATATGTTCCATTTCGTTCTATTTTTATTACTATGTTCGGGCATAATTCAATAAAGTAATATAAAATAAAAAACATTGTGCGTCTATTATTTCCTTATAGAACGAAAGAAACTTCTCGGACAACCTAATAGAAATTAGGTTACACGTTGAATGTTACGAAGATTTAAAGTATTAATAGAATATTTATTGAAAACAATTTGAAAACATAATCTAAAAAAGAGTAGCTAACAATATGTGCAAGTGTAAACCTTCCTTTTACAGTTCAACTTTTCTCCCGAGTGTTATGATTTTCATAATAATACAGTACTTTCTAGACAAATGATGGCATTTTCCTCCGACTCATATGTCATGGAAGTGTTCTCTGACATTGTCATTTGATAACGGAGATTTCAATTTGTATATTTTCCGGTAGAAATTCATAGTACATTTGATTTATATATGCATAATTTTCGCAACTCATTTAGGAAGAGTTATACGTTTAATTTAAATTGACGTTAACTTAAAGCGAATAATAATTTATCTCGACGATAATTGTAAATTTTAAGCGAATAAGTAATAATCGTTTTAGCAAAAACAGATAACCGAATAAATTGCGATTGGGTATATTGACGATACGAATCGTAATTACACAGAATGTCGTTTATGAATACATTTTGGAACGATAGAGGATGTAAATATCTGTTCTTATGGGACACAAAACACAGTTGACATGAAAATTGCATTGACTTCTCTGAACATTTAATGCATTCTCGTAATCCGCGATCGTGATACTGGATACATAACAACTAAATTGGCAATGAATTTTCAAAAGTATTTACGGCAACCAGTTTATATTGTCGGCGAATATTGCACAGGCGCGCGTAGTCTGCAGAACTGAAATACGTCTGTTCTCTTGGCACGTGCAGTTAAACTGGAATATATTTTCCTTTTAAGATTTCATTTATTTGCAACAGTACACAATAATAAACTATATACGTTTTAACGAACTAACTAAAAACCTGACACAAACTTCAAGAGTCAGAAGAGAACGAAGCCATATGAGTTACTGGAATGAAAAATAAGGAAATGGAGTGGAAACGCTATTGAACATTATTTACACGCACATGATATCCACGCTATCAAATCTGCTGGTTGGTTCAACAGAGCCAGTTGTAAATGTAGTGTAGTCATTAAAAGAAAAGATTTCATTTATACACGTAGCTAATCTAAATGGAGTTGACCGTAAGCTTTTATATTCATAACCGAAATAACAGAAAGTTTAAAACTTACTGGCAATTCTCCATTAACTAAAACAGTTTGTTTGGATATCATTCTTAACCTTGGTACGTCCGTTTCGGTCATTTTCGATCCAATTGTAATTTTCTAATGCTAGAAAATGTGCCAAGTCTGAACAAAATATTGGTATACACGATTTTCTGTTTCAATTTTATGTTGGAAATCTTCTTTAAACATTACAAAACCTTAGAAATGAAAGCAAAATGAAATATTCACACGTTTAAATATTAAAATAAAATTTTACAGGAATTAATCTAATTAAATCTAATTAAATCAATTAAACAGGAATCCTGTTTATCGTCTACAATTCTGTAAAATCTTCCTCGCATTATTATAGAAATTCAGTTAAGTGGAACTGCTTTCTTGACTCTCATAATTCTATTAAGTGAGTGCGAATGTTTTTTCCGAGATTCGAAATCAGTTTGCAAAGACCTTACTTGGTGAATACATATTTAACAAGTAGCATGAATGAACGATTAAATATGTATTGTAGTATTCAAACCCTACGAAGTGGACGTTGGGTAGTGGATTTAACTTGGGATTCCAAGTATATATCGAACGTTATATCCCATCACAAGGTGGCACAAACCTTGCAACGGAGATAATTGTCCCTGTTTCGGGTTCTCTTCAACGCCGTTTTTGCCAGAATGCTTGGTAAATTCTAATATCATAATAAGTCCAAAATTGTAATACGTGTTAATAAATTTATATCTTTTCAACAGTCGTCTAAAAAATTACAATTCCTGAAAAAATAGTTTGCATCTTCCTTTATAAATTTCTTTTACTACTTTCTTAGATTATTACAACTTCAACTCTTTCGGTGTTTGAATGTGAAAATCGTTGTTTTCAGCCCGAAAAGTATGTGAAATTATTCATTTCTAAAATTCTCGTGGCGTTGACAACGTGTACACTTTCAAATTCTGTTGTGGTTATTTTGTTACACGGTGTAAATTTATTCGGACGATTCCTTCACTCAGAATAACATGACCGAAAGAGCCAAGTATAACATTAATAAAATATATTTTTCGTCGTAGAATTATTCTCGGAATCGGACGCCTTTGAATCATTATGTACACAGAGTTTGGTTCTTTCGGAACTTTACGAGTCGTACGTTTAAAAGGAAGGAGTATTTTTTAATTTCATTTCTGGAACATTATACAGTCGATATAAGTGTTACACTTAGATACGATTTTATATAAGAATTTCTATTTATTACCATATTGTGATTGAATATATGTCATATGCATTCAAGTAGCCTTCGATACCTTGAAATTGAAACGATGATTAACTCATAAATTTCAAGTATAGCATACATATTCTCCCTTGATAAGTCATACGTTTATCCTTCTCACACTACACGCAAGTAGCCTTGTATCCGAACACAACGTCAGGAGTTTTGCTGCAAGACGGTTGGTCCAATTGATAGGAAGCATTTTTATTTCCTTTGGGTGTGCATTTGGGAAATATCTGCTGCATCGCCGTTTCACACTCTGCTTCTTCGACGGACACCTCCTCCTTCACGATTTTCTCAATGTTGTTGCTGCTTAAACGCCGTAACATTTGACTACCTTTTGCTGCTTCCTCGTCTTTCTCCAGAAAGTTACACATGCTGACGCGCCTCTCCCTCGACAAGGATTTGCCAAAAGGACAATTTGGCCTGGCCAAAACGTCCATTCTGTCAAAATGGTAGGCGCTGCCTGTGCGATCTCTCTGCAGCGGATTGGCCAACACGTCCATTCTGTCGAACTGCCAGATTCTTCCGCCACGGTCTCTTTGCAACGGTCTGGCAAGTACCTCCATCCTGTCAAAGTGGCAGACACTCATTCCACGATCTCGTTGCCACAATTTCGAGGAAGCATCGAATTGACAGACACTCATTCCTCTGTCTCGAAAAACAGGCTTGGACGTTTCGATTCTGTCTAACTGACAGATACTGGTCTTTCGTTCGCGTTGCAACAATTTCGTGGACTCGTTGGCTGTTTTCAAGTTTTTTAACGTATCCTGTTCACTGCACGAGTTGTTCTCCGAAAACATCAAGAATTGAAGATCGAACGCGCTTCTCGTGCGACGTGGAATACCTTGAGCGCCAGGGAGCAAGGACGTATTAGATCCAATGAACACACTGTTTTGCCTTGGTCGTACTTGACCCGAAGCGTAATTTAATTCGTGTCCCGCCGGATAGTCCCCACAGGGTATGTTACATTTCGAGAACGTGCGTCGATTCTGCGAACAAACGAACCAATGATTTACAAATCGCTTTAATTAACCATCGGAGCAGACAAATTTCGCTCGATCGAACGTATTTGTGTATTCTGCGTTTGCTCAGATTTTGGGATACCTTGAAATATGTTGTCAAGGTCATCACTCTGAACAACGTTTCCCTGTGCATGTTACCACCGCTCAACCTCCGTTTCCGAGATATTCACAGAAAGCTTCAATTAAATTTACTCCCCACTACGCTATGGTCCCATTTTTATATAGCACAACCTAAACTTGATTCATTGATGCTAATCATCTCTAATATAAATAAAAAAATATAGATTTATATTTGGGTTACATGGTTATAGGTTGGGTTAGTTTAATATCTAGCTAGCATCATTTTATTTTTATTTCATTCGATTTTATCATAAATTCGATTACTACAATTTATTATTGCTTATATGTATTAACTAACTATATCTTTGTATATAATTCAAAAACTGAGATCGTGCGTGGTAATCACTAGGGTGCGTATGTGATTCGTGTACATGCTTCGTACGCATTACTTTGGTCAATTGATGATGAAAATAAAGTGTCCTATTCTATATATCAATAAATTCATCGAAAATTATTTCACGCTACGCATAACCCATTACTTTTCTGTTCTTATTTATACAATATTAAAAATGGTTATCTCTCTCATCAATGAATTAAATTTAGGTTGGATTATGAGTATAGGGATAAGCTGTTCAGAATGATGACCTTGATAACATATTTCAAGATCATCAAACTTGGTGTCGTGTGTCCTGGTGAAAATAATTACCAATTACCAATTTTGTAGCAAGATTTTGTCGATATATTCTATGAGCATAATCAAGCAAAAGTATTATACGATCGTAGGTCATGTACAACTTTATTGAAAAGTCGTATATTGTCTACAGACACTATTTTAACAGAATAATTCTTGCACAATAATGTGTAATCGTTACTGTTTTCAAAAATGTCGTTTCACGGTTCACATTTCTCGTTGACATTGACATTAACGTTTAATGATTGTGCGTTTAATGGAGTTTTTATTTTTCCATAGCTTTTTATCTTTAAATATTTTTCATGTTTTGTGTAAATAAAATTGCAGACTTTCCAAGTGTTTATTCGAGTTTTGAATAAACGAACTCAAAAGTAACTCATTTTTTACTGCAGTTGTTCACTACCAAATTTTAGTTTGAGTTCGATTCAATTTTTACCACCTTTTTCGTAATGTAACTTTGAAGTTAATGGACAGTCTAGAAATCTAGCGGACCGCCAAGAAATAAATATCGCCTATCTGTAGTGTAGATACGTCGTACGTATGTGGACTGTACAGGATGAGATGTTCGGCCCTCCTTGGAAGAATTGTTGTTAATTTTAATTGATTTTCATTTCATTATAAATAAATTGATGGTGAGAGAGTATCCCATCCCTATAAGAACCTTACAATTGCACAGGCCGCCTTATTTTAGCGTCTCAAATCAATTTATTTTCCATTCTAGTTTATGACCTTGTAAATATTGAAAAGAAATGAAAGATACTTGGAAAGCTAAAAAAGAAGCGTGAAAGTGTTTGCAAAAGTGGAAAAACTTGCAACGTTTGAAGATGTACGACTAATAACATTAAAACACAGAAACATTTAATTGAAAATTATTCAGGTGTTTCGAGAAGTAGAAAAACTTTAATGAAATTGAAAGATAAATATCTAGGTTCTGATGTTGTATAGTAGTGGTTTCCATAAATCAGCAATAAACCGATAATATTATCTATGTGTGGTATTATATTCATATTACGTGACATAAAGTTTTGAAACTTCAATGAATATCGTTATCGATATTTTAAGTTCTCATGCTGGAAGGAAAGATTAGAGTGAAAGTAACGATGCCTTCTTATTTTGAAGCGTTTGTGATATTACAAAGATGACTTAGGCGGTTTGATGTCAGACAGAATACAATTCAACGCAGCTCAATGTATTAACAAATTTGGATAAAGTATAGTATCTGGACTGCAAATCTGATTTGAATGTATCTTTCCGGCTGTATCTTAAGTCAAAAATGAGAGTTATTTTTTTCGCGGAAATAAACGCTTTTGAAAATTCAGCTGTATGAACATTTGCTCGACGAAGATCTTAATTGTAGAAATCTGCGTAGGAACGTGATCGTACAGAGAGGTAAACGGTATGCGGTTAAAACAAGTAGCCAATTTTTTCGCTTACCCTTTTCTACTTTCTGTGCGCTCACGGAAGATAAAAAATACCCCAAAACTAATCCAATACTCATGATTCAAATGCATTCAAAGTAAGCCACACCGTAAGTTAGGAGAACGAAATTTTAAAAAAGATAACGTAAGAACTCACGAGAAGGTCACACGATAACAGGTTGATCGAAATTTTGTATGCCTTATTTTCGTGAAAAACAACCTTCGTTTTCGGCTTCAGCCACCTCAAAACACCTAAAAAGTGTCATTCCAGCCGAACATTTTGCAATCTGGACACTATACCACAGCTACAAATGTATTTAATTTAGCAATAAAAAAGATATAAAATCCCTAAATAATTAAAACAAAAAGTACATTTGTATTATATTACAGTGTTCTTTGTAATTGTTCTTATATGATACATGGAATATTAATTATACGAGAAGACGCCTGTCCTACTGTCCAGAAATTCCCTCAACGATCATATTTCCCTATTAAATCTGATACTGGAGATTCTATTGTAATCAAAATTATAGCATACCTTATTACACGAGTATAACATAGAGTATCGTAAGAAAGCATAATATGCTTTCATACGAATTGATAGTATCTGGGGCATCTCGTAAGATATTCTTGCTGCAAAAAGTGAAAAACCAGCGCTGACAAATCTGGAGCATCAGCTACGCTAGGATATCATTTGAACGTACTATTCAACTGAGAAGAGGATGTATGCTACGTAACTCAGTTGATGCTACTTGCTCATAGGAGTAATATACCGTACAAGCTTCACGGAACACGAATAGGGCATATAATATGGAAATTTCTTCGGACGTGTCGAACGAACCTTCCATTGAAACTAGATACCAATAATTTACATTCCACCATATCGATTGAAAAAAAAAGACCAATGTTCTTGCTCTATCGCAACTCGGATACATCAAGTCCAAGTTAAAGATAGCCCGTAAAAAACCTTGTTCAGTATTTAAAATAATATTGCTTTGAAAAAAAAAATTGTATTTTTAATTGTGAATTATTTATGTAAAATAGAGCAAAACCTCCCACATCCGAATCAGTAGGAAGAAAACAATTTTTGAATAATGAGACTTTCGAATAATAGAACAATCGCTTTCCTGGTGCTTTCAGATCAAGAAAATTGTCAGCTCGTTTTAATATCTAAGGGGTTCATATTTTTTGGCTAGTAAACTATATAAATTTTCATCGTGAACAGGTACATCATCATTTATACAAATTCATGTTTTTATTAATGTAATTAAAAAAATGTATCCCAGGTAGACATTTGTCTCACTTATCAAATATTGCAAGGAGTATTACACTTTGAATATTTTATATATTCTCGCATACTAAGTACAGACATTTTATTTCTCCGTGCCTTCGAATTTCCCATAAACGCATAAAAATCTACAGTCTACTAATAATATGTGTAGTATCGGAGGAAAACCCTGAGTAATTAGAAAGGTCTATTTAAAAATTATAAAAATTATAAAAGGTAGCCGTTAGTGAATTGAAGAGCTTTAATTTTGCCGGCGTTGTCAGGCTTTAGTGTTGCCGGCGTGATCAGAGAGTGTTGTTAGCGTTGTCAAGGAGTGTGGTCGGCGTGAAAGAGAGTTGTTGTGATGATTAGTGACGAATGATGACTGCGTGCATACAAACTGACGGAGCACCGTGCTTGATTTTGGGTTGGCGTGAGCGATATTGAAATAAATCATACCGTTACCAAACCTATTAGTACACTAATTCTTATTTCCTATATATGTGTCGGATTATAGTTAGATTTAGGGGCGTGTAACGAATCTTCATTCGGACTAGCCATCGTTGTTGTACAATAAAGATTATATTTACTGGTATAAATATGATTTTTACAAAGTTTGACAAATAACCATGGTGATTAGACATTCGAGATGTTAACGACAATGTTCTTAGGTTCAATAACGAATCCATGGTCAACGGGGTAACTCTTCGTTAAACGTAGAATATATTTTTAAGCACAAAGTAACGTTCGCTGTGACGCTCGGTATATACTGCACGTAAAGACGATGTGAAAACCCTCCAAGGTGATCGCAAGAATGAAAGACTGATGAAAACTTTCCCCTCCTTACGATCATGTTCATTTTGTTGTAAATTGGTCGGAGATACCAACAAAATTCCAGTCGCCGTTGTTAGGCAGACCCGCGTAGCGGCGACATTGCTCCTGCCCGGCGTTTGATTGTTGATACAACGTGTGTCTCATAATATTGGCACTTCTCTGTTAGGTAAAAACGTTTATCCCGTGACCGTAACTACGTTCGGCGACCAGTTGTGTCACCTCGAGCCCAAGCCCACCGTCACGAATCTCGGGCAGACATAATCGGATTGAATCGTAACAACTACTTCTAAGTTTTATTATTTAAGTGCAGCTATAATAAATAGTCTAGACTATAGTATTGGGGATCTTCCCAAAATCTCCGAAAGAAAGGCCCCGATGTCCTTTCATCTCCGACATATATAATAATATATTATTTGTAATAGTTTATTTCTGATACTCTCAGGGTTGCAACTGGCATTGACACCTTACTGCCAATTGAAGTTTTATCAACGCAGTCGTCTGATTCGTCTTTCACTCGCCGCTTTATTAAAACGACTCTTAAAATATTATTTCTCTCTAATTTCTATAGACAAAACTATTTACATTATCAATAATATATCGTCTAAACAGGAGTACTTGTGACAGAAGGAAACATCTTTTACCATTCGTTAAGATAACAGAGAATGAAGGTTCGGATATGGCAAGTTCTATTGTATCTTCAAGCTGTTTTGTTTAAAGATTAATCACAATAACGTGCTATACTTTAAACAACTCAATTTGCAACTCTCGTCACAACGGATCCAACGCTCTCTCTCTCTCTTTCTCACGCTGACCACACTCTCTCGACAACGCTAGTGTCACGTCGGAGACACAAGAAATCGTGAAATTAACAGATCATCGGTGATCTCGCGTCGCAGTTCGAACGTTTCACGAATAAGGTGAAGAAATTGAACTTCGTATATGGTAATGGAATTTATTATATAAATCCAATAGAGTGACGGTTCAAAATGTTACAACAGAATAATATGTCGAGCGCTAATTTTTATATCGAGGTTTTAGTCCCTTTGGAGGGGTTATCGTCGGGTGTGGATCAAAGGCGGCCATTTCGTTACTGTCTCGTTATTGTTTCGATAGCTGTGGTATGCAGAATATTTCATCTACCTGATTACTGAGCGGGTAGCCTTCTTGAGCGTGTGACACTAGCAACACTATCTCGACAACGCAACTCGCACTCTCTGACTTCTCTCTTAACACTGCCTGCTAATTTGTCTTTCTGCCTTAGCATCCCTTTTGTCCCTTTGTCTTAACTGCACCACGCACGTGTTCCGCAACCGCTCGTGGCCAGGGTAACGTAGGCCTTTTCTACAAAACTTTTCAACCGAAGGACCGACGACACATTGATGGGCCTGTCGGCACCTCGGCCCTTTCGCGACGATGTTTATGGTTTACCCGATATCTTTTAGGCCTTTTGTCCACGATACTACAATATATGATCATCTAAAGAAATATGAAATGGAATATGAAGAAAGCAATTATCAGAAATATTATGCAATATGAATTTACATATTATATGGGGACTGATGAATCGTGAAATTCCATCATTTTATTCATGTATGAGTTCTATAGCTTCAGCATCTAGTATTTTATGATTCTTGTTATATGATTTTAGTCTTAATGCTGACATATACGGATCAGAAGCTAAGAATATTGCATAAAACATATCTTTATTAGCAGCGATTCTTGAAACTTTTCTGCTGTTCTTATTCCTACAGTTCTTGAAATCCTCGTGTCTCGCTGTTTGCGCCTCTTCTGAAAATTAGCCGATCGAAAGTAAAGCATGTTGTATTATATCTGTCCCATGTATAAGAATAAGGATAACTGAATTAGGATCACTGAAATCTAATTCCAAACATTCTTCACTACGCTTAAAGAGTAACGATTCTGTATAGTGGGATTGAATCAACTTGCAAGAAAATTTTTTCAAATTTATTCTCAACAATTCAAAATTTTCAGACAAAATATCCATTTTTCTTTTTTCTTTTTCCGCGTATTTTGTTCGACTTTTCCCAATATCGAAGAATCTTAAATTTTTACTGTCAAGTATAGTTTACCTTACCGTATTCTTGCAATGACCACTCCAAAAATCGAGAAGCAGAACAGTTCCATTGCGGACCCAGTATTGGAAAAATAAATTTCCCGTAGCCACGTTTTCAGTCTTTTTAATACAATTTTTTAAGGTAATTGGTAATTTGAAAAATTTATACAGAAATGTACTACACGCACACGAATAATAACTCCGATAGTAAAATGTAGGGCAGTTCTTGAGTTTAAATAGGCATTTTCTTTTTGTTGAATACCATTTTTTTAGAAAACTCACTAAAAATATCATAATAAATAACTAAATAAATTTTAATACCGCATAAGTTCATGAGCATTACGAATCTTCTTACAAAAAAATGTTGACAAAAAACAAAAATTTGTTATGTTAGAAATGTGAGCGTAATGAAGATTTATATATAGACAACTCTCACGAGAAATATCAACAAGATTAATAATGAATTAAAGAAAATATACAAATAAGCTGAGTTTATCGATGTATTGATTGATGGATTTGTACTGTCTTAGAATTTCATCATTTCCCACAATTTAAAAACACTTTATATTATTATTATTGTATTATATATATGTATAATATATTATACAATTTTAGTCCTATTCTTCAATTAGGCAATACATTTCAATTGAAAATTGCCACAATTTGTAGTAGTATCCAATATTTTTTACTTTTTTCAACTTGTGTTTAAATTAACTAAAAAGTATAGATACAATGTGAAATAAGCATGTTTTCAAATTTATTTAAAACTGTTCAATCCAATAAATTAAAAAAGGGATTGTTAATCATAAAATATACTATTTACATCGTATTCAATTTACTGCGGATTATTTTTCAACACTTTTTAAATGAAATTTTATTTCAATATCTTGTATGGTTTGAAAGTTATACGAAAATGTCCCATAATTTTCCGGTCCAGTTCACCGTGCGCTAGGAAAATTACAATCCCTTGTTCATAAACAGTTTTCATACTAGGTTCCAAGATTTCATCGAGTACTGGTGATACGAAAGCGGATGCGTAAACAAAAGATGAGGTGCATTGAAAATCCTGTAGGGTTCGCTTCTTATACCATGTCATTTTATATTATTGTTATATTATTTATACCGCTACTATTATCCTGTCAAAACAGCTACAATTAAATGTGGATGGTGCAAGAAATCTTTACGTCTTAAACATTTCTTTGCTAAGTACTACTATTCCAGCGATTATGCACGGTATATACACTCTATTATACATGTGCTTTTACGAATTCTAAATTTATAAAAAATACAAAATGTATCTAATATATATATACAAAATATCGAAATTAAATATACATATATTCTTGACTGTCCTAACTTTATTTTAGAAAAGGATATAATTAAATAATCATATAGAATAGAAATTCATGATAATGATGAAAATCACTCGCAAAGCAACAAATATTCAAACCTTTTAAGTCGTAACTACGCAAACTTCATAAACTTTAAACTCAGTTTTTGACGATATGTTACAATATTTAGAAATTAAAAGGATCTCTATTTAACATTTGTTTGGTCTAGTTATGCTTCTGAAAATATGAACGTGTAGAAATCGTGAAGCATGCTAGTTTTAACTGGACTATTACGCACGATAACGCCGACGCGATTACTGCAAGCCGGCTTGACGCAAGCCCATCGTCAGGAGAAATCGTCTGATAAAAAAATAGAATATTTGTGTTAACTGATTACATAACTATAGCAGACTAAAAAGTCCTTCCAAATTTATAGAGAGACTTTGGATGTTTTAGATGACTTTAGATGTATAAATTAGTAGCTCCATAGGAAACATAGAAAATTGAAGCTATGGTTTTAAACGTGTATTAAGAATATACCCATAATCAATAAAACCATGTTTTAATTCGAGAAATTCCTAACATATTTATATTTTATGTATTTCGTGTGATTATTACTGCACAACGAAATACTCGTATATTTAAATAGATTTACGCAAGTAGCAATACATAAGAAACGAATATTTATATGATGTAATATAAGGTTGTAGATAATAGTAAAAAATATATCATTTCGGTTAAAAAAAGACTAATGTAAACGTATACTATACAAAACATTTTGGAATTTCATTAGCACTGTAACAGGACACGTATATCGTCACTGTATTGGTAAAATTTGAAACGAATCTGAAAATAAATATAGAATTTGCAAAATATTGCAAAGATGACCAAAGTATTTGGACATTCAATTATTCGCTACATTAATAAGCCACAATGTATAGTAGTGACAGGACTTTTTGTTGGAATACAACGATATTACAAATGCTCTTATACAACACTTGCACAGGCATTTGAACAGGACACTTACACAGGGGTCATATTCATTACTGTGTAAAGAGTGGGGTTCAAAATATTTAAGGGATCATGAGTCACTACCTACAGTTAGTCTGAGAGTAACTGGCCAACTGTCAACAATCCATAAATTCTTTACCTGCATACTTTGTTAATTATACCATATCACTCACTTATATTTTAAATACATTTGGTTCTATAGTTCTGTTTAATAAATATCACTTAATATTATTTTAACATGAACATTGTGTCTTCCACAGATTATTAATCTTAACTTTAAGATTAAATTCTAACACTTTTAGTATCAATTGAATGTTTAAAACTAATATTCATGCCGTATATTAACATTTTATTGCGAGTGACTGTTTACAAATGTCAGTCCTGTAATTCCAATATACATTTTCTGATTGATTTCAAATTTTATTATTATAATAACGATCATCGTGTTTCGTTACAGTGCTAATGAAATATCGGAAAGTTTCGTATAATGCACATAATGTATTGATAAAAGAATTCTATAGCAAATGTTCGAATATTATCGTGAACCGCTGTGTATTTGTTTCGCAAATTATTATACTTTCTTAAATATTCGGGAATTTTGTTACATATTAATAATCACTCGAAATGAAATATGAATATGTTAATACACGTGTACCTGTGTATTAAGAACACGGATATATTAATCACTTTATATCCCCTATATAATACAACATAATTTAATATCATTATACATAATCGTATTTACAATTCCGATATACGTAAAATAGAGATCTTCAACAGAGAGGTACAATTGCTGTTTTTTAATATTTAATTCGCCATTAATTTATACACATTGGTAATATTCACATATTATTTACTTTGATTGATCGAAGCTTTCGAATGCTCGTGAGCGGTTATCGATCGTATGATCGAAAACACATACCAAAAGCAAAGCGTAGACTGAAGAAAGAAAATGCGATGGTGCTATCGCAGGTTTCCGTTACTTCGACGTGCGTTATTGACGAAATCTGTAGAATCCAGTTTCTTGGAGCCGCCAATTTCAGAAATAGCCCACTAGTCTTTTCTATCTGAGGTTATATTGGATAAAGCTACCACTGCCACGTACACCTGATTGGAGATTGCAGAGGTTGCGAGGAACTGACCTTCTTATATAAGGTGTCTCCGCAATCGTGATGCTACCGGCAAGAAGTGATTTCTCGCGAAAAAATAAATCGAAGATGTCGAGTAAAGCTTTTGAGAAAAATGTCTTTGAAAACCTAGCACGATATACGTGTGTTGACCTTAAGTTTCAACTTGAAGGACCTCTGTTTACAGGATTCTATTAAATCAAGGGCGTATTTTAGAGTTGACAGGAATATCGAGGAATATCGTTTTCCTCTTCAAAAAATTAGAAAATGCAAATAATACGCTGCGACGACTTAGTACAATTTAACAATTTAGTTGGAGCAACTGTGCATGCAATAGCATGATCCATATTTCCTATATTATTGATTTTATTTATGAAAAGAGCCTAATGGTATAGATCAACTGAAAGTATGACAGTAATAACGGCAAGAAGAAATAATAATTGGCCATGTTTTTGAGTACAAGCACAATCAGAAACAAAGGTCGTCTAATCGAAACTTGCAATTAATATACAGAGGCTCGCAAAAGTATTCGCAGATATTTCGTAGGAAACATTTATGTGTATGTATTGTACGTGTTACGTAAAACATTTTGAAATCTCACTAGCACCATAACGAATGCGATTGCAACAACTATATTAGCAAAAATCTGAAGATATATGTATAAAAAATAAAAAATTAAAATATAGTATGAATAGTCACCTTAAGCATACGATAAGTGTTGAAGATGGTCCTACTGAGCACCGAAAATTATTAATTTTCTGTTTAAGCATTTTTATTCTCTTTCTAAAATATATACTTCTACTAAATATTTTGTAACTTTTATAGTTAAATAGGTGTATTATATCAATTAACAATATATATTATTATTTTATCTATATATATATATATATTGCAAAACATTTTGGAATCACATTAACACTGTAACGAAACGCAACTGTAATTGCGATTAGTAAAATTTGAAATGGACATAGAAATATAATAGAAGTTACAAGATATTATTTATTGAATATTATACGAATAACCGATTATTTACTATATTAATAAGCCACAATTTGTAGCGAGACGGTCGTTAGCACTAATTCTATGTTTAAGACTATTATTCATGCTGTATATTAATTTTTTACTCAGTGTATGTTCGCAATAAACGTTTTGTCACTTCCACATACATTTACTGAATGGCCACAAATTTTAATATTATAGTCAGGATAGTCGTATTTCATTATAGTACTAAGAAAATTTTAAAAAGTTTCGTATATTGCATGTCATATGTTCATGAAAAATTTTCTGCCAAGCGTTCCTATACTTTCGCGAACCACTGAACGTGTATAAAGCAAAATGATTTTTTTAGAAAATAGAGCAACATGTACAAAAATTTTATTCTGCGATATTCCCGATTTATTTTTCACGAGGGATCACTCTTTGCCCAGCTGTATCATTGCAGCCTATGATGCCTCAATGTAGCTATATGATGTCTCAATTCTTTCGGGATTGTCTAAAATGATCCTGCCTTTTCTAGCGTGAAATGGAATGAGGTGACCGTCCCTATGTTACTGCGTAATACTTCTTGCTTGCACTTTTTGGTGGTTGTATCGAAGATAGTAGCAACAAAAATATTCCGGAAGCATGCATCTATTGAAAATGAAACACTTAAAAAAAGAAGACGACAAATCTAAAGAACAATCTATACGATAAAATATACCATTGCCAGATTCAAAGACTGAGAATGTATCAATTCCTATTTGCGCTGAATTTGAGCGAAGATTTTGACTTACTTTTTTTTATCGGCATATAATATAATATAGCGAGGAAGCTAATTAATTAATGAGATACGAGTATAAAGCATAGATAATATCCAAAATTAAATAAGTTAAATAAATCATCGTATTAGGTGATAGTTCTGTTCTTGTTTGTAGTCTAAATTCATATATACATATGCATATTTCAAATACTTTGGAAAAGAAATATGTAAGAGCGACTGTTATACGTACATATGTGTAGGAAAAAAATTGTTCACTTTGATAACATAATCCAAGGCCATTGAAACCGACGAGGTCGCCCCTTTCCCCAACAATTATCAATTTCACAAATTCGCACGTCCGATACTTTGTTGCAAGCTTGCCCCATTCGTAACATGCAAATGTATGAGTTCCTCAATTAATCCGGAAATCATAGTTATGCATTATCTTATGTATGATACACAGAATTAATTGTATTGCTTCGAAAAGGAATTTATTTTAATTTCTTCATCGTCAGTCTTGATGACACGGAATTCATATAACGCGAGGCGTATCTCCTGCGTAATAAGAAGTCCTATTGTATTTAAAGATGTGATCTCTGATCTCTTGCTTGAATAAACGTGAATCTGGCTATGATTTCTATTAGTTACTTGCCCATTTACAAAACATCGATCATTCAAGCTTTAAATTGATATTTAATAAATATTGAAATAATATAAATATTTAACAAATATATAACAAATATAAATATCTCACCAATTAGGCACAACTAATCACCAAATCGCTTGCATAATTTAATATAACTGATTGATTTAGCTTTACTTCTGCCTATAACGAATAAGAGATCGTAATCTCGGATATAATTCAAGCTGTATGAACTGTATCAAGTTAATTGATTAATTATAAATGCCAATATGGTAACACGCACACAAGGGCTTCATAAAGGATTCATCGTTTAATCCTAACCCGACATAGCTGGTACATTGTTATTACGGACATGGAATGTTTCATTTTGTAGCGATCAAAGAGGCTAATGATAAGTTGTTAATGATAAGTGGATTTTTATGCATTTATGAGAAATTCGAAGACGTAAAGATCAACGCAATGTACACAGTCTGCGAAAATACATAAAATATTTCGAGAAGAGTATTTATTGCGATATTTAGTAGATGAAACCAATTTTTATTCAGATTCCATCTCGTTAGCTATATTCGTAAAAATATAAAAATGCACAAAAGCCCCTAGTTTAGTGATAAAGTAAGAATAAAACGAATTAATTTATATTTACGCAGAAATGTAATCTTTTCCTCGTGTTACACGTTGACTGCCACGGTGATCATCGGCGATCCACGGCGATCTATGCTAAATTTTGTAGAATTATTAAAATAAGATAAATTTTATGGATTAAAAAATTGTTAAGAATGTGAATGATTCAGATAACGTAGACAAAAAAAAGTGAGCAAATACAATATATCTTCTTCAAGTATTAAATGATATTCTTTCTCTTTCTTCTTTGGATAAAATAAAATTTGTATGGTAGCCAAAGTGTTAAACTGAACGGAATATTTGCAAGAACGCTCATTTGCAATCATTCGCTTACTCTTTCCAATGTTACAAGAAAGAGGCAGAGCATACTTTAAGCGTTCTCAAAGCATTCGAATATTCGATTTTAGATTCGACGAGCAATCGTCAAACGGCGAAAGAATGCTTGTTCATACCTTTATTTTGCTAAATTTTATTAAAATAGGGAGAAGCATTTGCTTGCCTGGTCTAAAGTCTAAAGTGCTCCAAACGCACTTTAAAAGCAGCGCACTCTGAACTTTGACATATTCTTTCAGCAAAACATTTTGTTTCTTCGAAAATCACTTTGCCACGGGAAGCCGTTGCTTTCTTACGCTTATTCAAATCTTTATTCTATTGACGTTTATTGGACAATTCTGACTTTATAGTAAACATGATAAATGACCCAGAATCTCAAGGAACCGACGAATAAGTTAAAATTATATAATCATACAAAATAACTATTCAAAATACTGCTATAGGAAAATAATGGATTAGCAATTGCACGTATATTAATGTTCATAATTGTTTGCACTTAACGCCATGAAACGTAGTGTTGTTATTAGGAATTAGTGATGTTATTGAGAAAACGTTAGTATTGTTGTGGTTAATATTGACGGGTTGAACATTTAGATACCCGGAAATGAGCCGTGTTCAAGAGGAAAAAATTCTCGACATTTCGCTGAAATTGCAGTTATGTCTACCGAAGGCCGAAGGTCGTATTGATACATGTTAGTGTTAGATGTGACAATCCGAGCCATGAAAACCTAAAGATCTTCACAGTCCTTTGATTTACATATCACTGAGGAAGTTTTAGATGAGTTAGATGGAATGGTAGTAGATTCGTAAGTTCATTTATGAAATATCAAAAAATAACAAGTACAGTGAGAGATCTAACAATACAGCTATCAAAATGTATCACCAATAGACAGAGGGGAAAGCAGATACGAAAAAAATTTAATTGTCTTATTTATAATTGATGAAATGCGATTTTTATTGTAATACAAAATATGCTATATATTTTTTATATTATAATGTTTTAAATAAGATAATAATTACAGAGGCTCTAATGAATTTCTAATGACTTTTTCAGTGTGCCTTGTTTTCTATAAGTGCCCTAATACTTGTGAATGCAAATGTACGTAAGACAATATCAACGATAAAAGAGTCGCCATTGGAATAATAAACGGATAGAAAGAAAGATATCGTAATGCTTTTGAATCAATTTTGAAGCAATTAGTCACTATGCCAAGTTATCCGAGCAGCATCTTCGGAATAAAGTTTCATCGTGTACAATTAAATAAATTGATGTTCTTGAATTTCTGAAACATGTACGGCAGCTCTACACGCAACACGTGCAACATTTTTATCTTATGCTATTCTTTATGCTTGATTCATTACATCCAATGAGAATAAACTACATATATATATATGTCGGAGATGAAAGGACATCGGGGCATTTCTTTCGGAGTTTTTGGGAAGATCCCCAACACTATAGTCTAGACTATTTATTATAGCTGCACTTAAATAATAAAACTTAGAAGTAGTTGTTATGATTCAATCCCATTATATTTGCCCGAGATTTGTGACAACTGGTCGCCGAACGTAGCTACGGTCACGGGATAAACGTTTTTACCTAACAGAGAAGTGCCAATATTATGAGACACACGTTGTATCAACAATCAAACGCCGGGCAGGAGCAATGTCGCCGCTACGCGGGTCTGCCTAACAACGGCGACTGGAATTTTGTTGGTATCTCCGACCAATTTACAACAAAACGAACGTGATCGTAAGGAGAGGAAAGTTTTCATCAGTCTTTCATTCTTGCGATCACCTTGGAGGGTTTTCACATCGTCTTTACGTGCAGTATATACCGAGCGTCACAGCGAACGTTACTTTGTGCTTAAAAATATATTCTACGTTTAACGAAGAGTTATCCCATTGACCATGGATTCGTTATTGAACCTAAGAACATTGTCGTTAACATCTCGAGTGTCTAATCACCATGGTTATTTGTCAAACTTTGTAAAAATCATATTTATACCAGTAAATATAATCTTTATTGTACGACAACGATGGCTAGTCCGAATGAAGATTCGTTATACGCCTCTAAATCTAACTATAACCCGACATATAATATATTGAGCACTTTATATAGATAAAAATAGAAGTGGCTAGAAATGAAACAAAATTCAAAAGGATAAAATTAGATATGATATAATACCTATATTTTATATTTCTACAATTAATTTATCTTTTATTGATGCTGTTACAATGGGTAATTGTAATATTCCTTTTAAGGAGAACTGTAAAATCGTGCGTAAGATTTCGGTCAAGGGATTTAACTAATCGTATTCGCTTTCGCGATTTTCAAATAGAGAAGATGGATGCAATAGATTGACTGATAACAATTTTTCAAGTAATTTTAATTTTACGTTAAAGCTATGATTGTTTCCATGACTCGTAAATGGTTTGTGACAGCTTTACGATATTTGGCGTTTTTTTAAAACGATTTATGCAGTGCAACGAGTGTTTATACGACTCTTATTGATCCTAGTCATTTCTGACGCGATCTTAATGATTCTACCGACCAAAGTTCACATTAATATATTTATTAACCCCTTGGCCTACACGCTATCTGCCGATCGCGCGAGCCATAGTAAGGAAAAAGATTGGTCGCGCGCCGTGCCATTCATCTGTTCAGCCGTGTGCCCGAACTGGCGCAAAATATATACTTCTTATGACACGTATATTCAGGTGCTACAAAAGGAATTATGAAATAATAAAGAACGTTTGAGGACAAATACTGTTTTTAAGACGTCTAGGGCGTAATCATGATCAATTGACCAGTTAACAAAAACAATTTATTATTTCAAAGTGGATAATGAATCACTAGCAATTTATAAATTACCACGAGTCAGACTCGTGGTTTTCGGTTATGGCACAAATCCCTTACCACGAGTCTCGCTCGTGGTTATAGGCCAAGGGGTTAAACAGGAGAAACATTTGTTATCCTTCATCTTCTCCTATTATTTGAAATAATGAAATATTTGACAAACAAATTATTTGATAATAAACTGTTTCTCAAATAAGTTTTTGGAATTTATTAATAACTTTAGTTTCGTGTTACTATTTGATCCTTTTATTTATTACATTTTTTCAAATAAGAAGTACTCAAACCCGGATGAAATCAGTATTTTTCCCGAGAGTTAAAATAAAATTTGGGTATTATTCAAATAATATATCTGAACAATTATTATTTGAATAATGGATATATCATCTTATTTGGTTAGTTGTTATTTTCAAATAATTGTGCGTTAGTTTATTTGAATATGAAGTAATTTCCCTAGATTATTTCATCACTTGGCTATCAAATGAAATAATTATCTTTTTTTAATTTTGTACTTGAATACATTTTTAACTAAATACTTTTCTAAATATTTTCTGATCCTTTTATATATGAATATTTCGGACTGTGTTACAAATACAAATTTCGTTGCAACAACTCACACAAATTATTTAATATTTAAACAATTTAAAGAATTACAAATAGAAAGTAGGTAAATAGAAATGCTGCAAAAGTATCGAAATTTTTGTTAAATGTAACATTATGCTACTCTGTGCGAGTCGTATAAGGAGATTCTACGTATAAGGATTTATTGTGACCAAGTAAAAGATAGTTCGTTCAAATAAAATACGAGGAGACGTCATGACAATCTCTTATGTCAAGTTATTTATTACTTTATTTAAATGATTTAATTATCTCAAAAAAGGAATTATTTGAAAGCGATTTATTGGAATTTTACACAAAACAAAATTGCTTCTTCTATGTTATTTCTAAGATAGAAATAATAAATTGGTTGAAATTATTCATAATAATTACTGCTTTTTATTTTATTTCAAATAAAATACTTTTCACGTAGATAATTTCCAAGAGTACGTCGCAACAAAATTCGAATAAACCTAAATTTTGGTAATATGTAATTGGTTAATAAGATAATGATAAGCTGTAACTTATAATACCCTTCCCTTATAGTCTACAAGTAAAATATGTTACCTGGAGTTGATTTTGTTCAATCGTAGTGCAACTTTGTCTGTGTTGCTGAAATTTCGGTTGATACGGCTCCAACATTCTAATCTTGCCCCATCGATTGAAAAATAGCGCAATCGCCGCAGCCCAAAGGAGGAGGACCAAAACAACAATCAAAGCCTCTTCAGCTCTGACTATAACAGCGTTTGCTTCCGGAATGCCTGTTGCAACATTATATAGTATTATTTTAAGTTTATCATTGTTTTTATATACTGTTTATTTAAACAAAATGTATTCAAGTTATAAATGTACAATGCGTTATGAAAATATTCGAACATTTATCACAGAAAATTTGTATGAATATATTATGAAACTTTTTGAAATTTCGTTAGCATTCTGACGAGACACTACCATCGTGACTATAATAGTAAAATTTTAAACCAATCTGAAGATGTATACAGAAATTACAAGACAACGTTTATTGCAAACATACGATTAGTGAATTTACGAGTAATGAAGAATGAGTATAATTTGACTTCGCAATATATTGTGGCTTTCTAGTATAACTAATATAACTGACTGTTCAAATACATTGGTAATCTTTGCGAAAAATATGCTCCGAATAAATATTTTGTACATTATCCATTTTTAGGTCCATTTCGAATTTTACTAATGTAATCACGATAATCCTATCTTAATATACGTAATACTAATAAAACATTTTGTGTAATATGTAAGGGTGTAAAGAAAGTAGTGTGATTCTAAACATTCAGTCCGATAGAGATTTGTAAGAAAGTCTGTGCAAGGACAACTTGACATGGAAATTCAAGGTCAAATTCTTGGGAAAAATGTTAAGATTTTAATCATTCTTAAACTGGCTTTATTCACTTTATTCATAATGTGTTTACATTCTGTCGATGCAGGATAATAGCCCAAATCGGATGTTCTCTTTTCTTCTTTGTTTTCTCTTTGACATTTTCTTTCTTTTTCTTTCTCGCTATGTAAACAATCCCGAACTCGCACTTCTCGCTTCAGTCTAGTTTCTTTCCAAAGTTACGTTCTATGTAAGCTCGTTAGTAAACATACATGACAAGGGCAATAATTAAGGGCTGTTTGTCTCTAGGAACACGAGATCCGTTTCATCTTCAACGTGGATTTAAATGTTGCAATATTAATTCCTGATTACCAATAAAATTTATCGCTGAGAATTGTATTCCCGCGAAACTTTTTCCGAACGTAATTATTGTTTTATTACATTCTTTTGATCGTCCTTTCTTTAAATGAAATGGATAGATAAATATATATTTCAGTATTCGCAATCGCACTCCACTATCACTCGCAGCTAGAAGACGCTTATCACGCACATACACACACGCGCCTTATACTATCTCTAAACACCAGTTCTTTTACTCGTCGATTGTAAAGCAGTTTTGTGTGTTGTCTTACTTGACTACTTATCTTGTCTTCCATCATGTAAGACGTTGGAGTCTGCAACATTTTTACAATTTTTCCCAAACTTTCCGCTCGTATAAAGGTAAAACTTAAAAATGACACTTGTCTGCGCTCTTATTATAATATTGTTTTACAATTTTGTTTCGCTCTTGTAGTCTTTTATAAATATCAACAAGTATCCCTGGTGTCAGATGTTTCGTAACTACAGAAATTGTTGTTTTCGTTTCTCGATTCATTAATATTTGTGCTAGACTATAGGCTAATTCTTCGATTGGCGCGTTTCTACATGCTAATAATTTCAATTCTATTTTTGCATAAAACTCTGCATTTCACATGACGAGAATGGCATGTCGTCCGCAATTAAATCTTCTGGTATTCTATGTATCGCAAATATAGGTTTTAATATATTCATAACACTATTCATAGTTTTAGACTTTAATCGCTCAATGTCAATTTACTTAGAGAAGTATAGGTAAATTTTCCCTCTCTAGCGTAAAATATCTGTGACTACCTTTTTACACGATAGCTGAGGAAGAGAGTGAAGTATCGATGTTTCTTGGTTTTCTCATTTGCATATTTCTACATGCTTCACATATCGCCCCAGTATTTTCAATATCTTTATTTATAGCCGGCCAGTATAATAGCTTACTGGTTCTTATTTTCATTTCGCTTATTCCTAAATGATTTCCATGTAATCTGTTTAACACCTCTTTTCTTAAATTATTTGATACGACTACTTTGGCTCCATTCAATATTAAATCATTGACTGCATATAGATTGTCTTTTCTCTTATCTTTTTCCAACATTTTGTCATTATTAATGCTTTGTTTTATTCTATTTGTCTTCCACTTCTCGCCATGTGTTTGTAAATGCTACATACACTATGAGTCAGGTCTATCTGATCTTGTTTCTCCTGAGGTAAATAGCCTGTTGACGATTTATCAGCTATTAACATATAAGTTGTAGTTTGTAAGTTTAAGTCTAAGTCACTGTGACCTAGTTGAATCTATTTTTGCAATCCCTTTCTTAAACACTGTAACGGTTTATGTATATTAGGATCTGTGTGAATTCTTCCTTTCCTGGCGTAGACATCATAATGGAATTTTCTAGTTGCAAAGACTATGTAAAGTAGTTTCTTCTCTACCTGTGCTTAGTTTTTCTCTATCTCTGTCAGACTTTTAGATACGAATGCTATTTATTTTTCTGTAACAAGCAACACTCTAATCCTGTGAATGATGCATCTCTCAGTATTGTAGTTTGTTTCTCGTCATTAGATGTTTGCAATAAGGAAGATTTACTTATTTCTTCTTTTATATTATTAAACTTTGTCTGATGTACTCTCTTAGATAATTAACTGCGATTAATATAACTTTGCAATTCTTTTTTATTATCTGCGATCTTAAGCGCTTTTGTCGCCTGTATTTTATCCTTAGCAATGGTTTTACTTTTCTTTAAAGATATATAACCTACATAAGCTACTACATCTTTTCCATATTGGACTTTTGTTTTATCGAATTTTATATTACTCCTTTGCACTGCTTCAATTACCCGTTGCAAACTTTTGTCATGTTCTTCTACAACTGTGTCTACCATCAGTACATCATCAAAATATATTACGATACCAGGTATGTGACCAAATGTATTTCTTCATTTTTTCCTTGAAATACTTCTGGTGCACGGTTCAGCTCAAATAGAAGTTTATCGAATCTGTAGCAACCCATTGGCGTTGAAAAAGCGCATATTTGACTTTTTGGCTCTTTTCTGATAACTTGATTTGTCAAAACCCACTTTTGATACCAGGTATAGCACAATAGTTCTTCCTAGTTAACTTTTCATCTACTGCTTCTGTTGTGGTTATTTCATAATATGGACGGTGTATTTCTTCATTTAAATTCTTGGAATCTCTTGTCAAATTTTCAGACTTCCATCTGATTTTTTTCTAATAATTAGATTGCTTCCCTTGCTACTTCCATTGTCGTATGCGCGTAGTACTTTCTTATTTTCTAGCTCTTTTAAATGCTGTCGAAGTTTGTCTTTTATAACTTCTGATACCTTTGCTGGTAGTTTTAAGATACGCTCCCTGCCTTGCGTTAAAATAGGTCCGTGGAAATTCTCCTATGTCTATGAAAACGTGTTCGTTTTTTTAAATAAATTGCTCTATATCACTGTTTCTTCCCTTTATGTTATGTACTGTATTTAGTATACGTAGCTGTTTGTATGTTTCTAATCCTAACAAGTGTTCTACTTTCTCTTTTGTTACTGTAAATTCCAATGTGTACTTATTTCTTTGGTATCTATACTAAATGTAATCTGCCTGTCTTTTATTTGTATTTCTTCTAATCAGTCTTCTACTTTACATTATTTATGTTTAAACTGCTTATGGTAAAGTTACTTTCGTTGTCACTGCTCGCTTGACTCCTATTGTTTATCTTTACTGTTGTCACGCTTGTTCTGCATGCCTGCGCGGAATGGTTGTATTTTCCACATTTTCCACTTTTTCTCCATATGCTGGACACTGCCGCGGCCATGTATCCCATTGCATCTATTTTATCACGAACTCGTGTCTCTAACCTGCTGCTTACTCGTTGCTCTCTAAAGCTTCCTCTTCTCTAACTGATCTCTTCCTCTTTTCTTTTTTTATTATATCTCTCATTTGTGTAGTGATCTTTTTGTGTTGTGTATATATTCTGCGAGTTACCTCTTTTTTTTTACATTTCAATGTACTTAATTAAGGTTCCCAGTTTTATTATATTACCCTGACATTTTAATACCGGCTGTTGCAGCGCTGTCTGCCGTGTGATAAATTATATTGTCTCTTATCATCGAGTTTATTAGCATGCCATAATTATAGTTATCCCCATCTTCATTGGTTAAGTCACATAGTGTTGCAGTGACTGTCCTTTTTCTCTTTCTTCGTTATTAAAGAGAAATCTCTTATTAGAGAAAGCTTTTATTTTCTCAGGTTCTTCTTTGTCACTTCCTTCTAGGTTAAAGATTTCAAATACTCCATTTGCTCACACTCTATTAGGTAGAGCAATGTTACTGCCTGTGTCGTTATGGCTTTTGTTCGTCTCCCTCTCACTATCCTGAATAAGTCAAAATCTCTTTCAAATTTTCCCCAGCTTTCTGCTATATTTCCTCCTTAGAGGAGTGTTTCAGGTTTATTTATACCATCCACGGCTACTTCTATGACGAGTACACCCTCTTATTCCTTAATGGTCACTATGCTTTCTATGTTTCCTATTTTGCGATTAGGTTTGCTTTATTTCGGCTTTTCTTTGCTTTTTCCGGCAGCAGTATTCATTTATTTATTTTCTCTTCCTTTTCCATCTTTTTTATTTACTTTTTCCTTTTTATTATTTCTCTCTTCTTCTATATTACTGTTTGTTTTCTTATTAGCACACGTTTATTCACGTATTTTTTTATGCATTTATTATGTTGCAATTATTTTTCTGAAATACGTTAATTTCTGCCTTTCATCGACTGCTCCATATTTCACCATGTCCTTTTGCTCGCTTTTTGCTCGCTTTTTGCAGATGGATTGCAGAAATAAACATAGATTTTGATATTTCCAGTTACGCTCTTTATTACTCGTTCTAGACGCACGCTTCACGATCATTTCACTCGCAATTCATCACGCACGCATGCACGCACGCACGAACACATCTACTACATTTACGACAAAGATATCCTATGGCGTAAGAGGAGTGAAACATCTTTCAAAGGTGTAGAATCACGTTACGATGTTCTTTATATCCTGTGCATAAAAAGTTTTCACAAGTGTCTGAACATTTTTGCGATCATAGTGACGTAAAAATTTTTCAAGTATATTCGAATACAATGTATACACAAGATCATCCACCATTCCAAAAGTTTTCTTCATAAGCTTTAAGCTTCTCTAAACATTATTAAGAAAATTATTAACGAGTCAGAAAACTCGGTAAAGTCTTAAAAATGTCGAATCTCACTTGCAAACTTATTTCTAAATCTCATGCATGACAAATAGAATGGAAAATCTTCCAAAATTAGATGTACTAGTGGTGAAAGAGATGTAGTGGTTCACGAAAGTATTCAAACACCCTTTGAGAATAACTTTTTTAAAATTGAACCAAAAGGCTAGTTTTTTTTTTTTTTTTTTTTGAGAAGTTAGAAAGATTAGTTTACTGGATGACGTGTAAGAAATTTTGAGAAAATTGCAATTGTTCGTAATTGCGAAAGAAATAGTTAAGGTAGCTTTTTACAATATTTCTATCTAACTGTTTAATGAAAATTTAAACAATATCAAATTTCACTAAATTTAAACAAAATTTTATTCAGTGTATTATCATAAGGTTTTTGTGTATCAAGAACCGTGATGTATGACAAAATGATATAATGTATGATAATTATCGTGTAATACTAAAAATATATTTCTGATTCGATGTATATGACCATAGATCATTAAGAAAAGTAAAAGAAATGAAAAAGATAAAAGAGAAGCCAAGCGGTCAGTCATCTAAGTAATTTTATTATTTCATATTGCTGATATTACAGACAAATATTTAAGAAACACGAATTCATGCCAAGATGAACAATATCTGTATGCGCGTATCCAAATGTATGCAACTGTATCAGGATGAAAAAACAAAAGAAGGATGAACGAAACTATAGAAAACATATGTCTTCTTCGGTCTTGATGATTTTTAAATGTGTCGTAAAGATCAACATTCTGGAATATCTTTTTCCTGTACATCCAACTATCTAAACTATCGATAAATATAGATAAAACTGTCGATACCACTAAAATGAATTCTGCCTATAGTTGTGCAACTGTGCCAGGGTGTGCATAAGGCTATCGGCTGCTGATTTTCTGTTTACAAACGAGAATTGGGCGAACTTAAAGGCCTCGTGCACAATGCGAGGGTGCAAGAAACGTCTGTTACAACTTATAATTCAACGGAGAGCGAATATCGCCAATGTATTGCGTTTGGGTTTATGTTAGCTTCCTCAAATCCGGTCGACAACGCATCCGTGAAGTGATAAACTGTGTTCTTCAGTCACGGCGACTGGGTTTGAAGAGTCTCACCCAAACCCAAGGCCAATCTATTGACGATATCCACTTTTAATTGAGTTATAACAAACATTTCTTACAGTCTCGCACGTTGTGCCTTGCTTGTTTGATCCTTGTTTATAAACAAAAGATGAGCGGCCAGCAATTGGCAAGCAATACCGACACATGCGTTTTCACAGATACACAACTATAGGCAAAAATACATTGTAGTTTTTTGCAAATATGTCGGAAACTACGCGAGACCGGTCGTATGTCTGAGAAAAAGTTTGAAATAATGCCCTTGAGCAGATATTAAAAGATCATAAAAATCGGACAGATTGAGAGTTGGATCTGTACATTTACCAAAATATTTCTTACAAATTAAGCGAGTTTTAGTGCTGTGCGTGGAATATATTTGATAAAAGGTACGTAGAATCGATATACACAAGTGCGATCACTTAATTTTTCATATTTTCAAAAATACAGTTAAAGTGTTTGAGACTACGCGTGTTGATATATTGCCTCTAGCCATAACAGAGGACAATATTGCTATCGGAAGCCATATTGTCGTTATATTAACGTTATTTCAGTTTTTATGTTATAATCGTATAGACATGCCTCGGAGAAATATTTATCCGAGATCAAAGAAAATTATGGTTTTACAACCTGAGAGAAGAAAATGGAAAGAAGGTCGTAAGGCGACGTCAGTTTGCCTCACAGGGAGCTCATAGTGAGTGCACAAAGTGCGAAAAGGAAGAATGTGTGTCATTTTTGTGTATAAACAGAAGAATTTGTTTTATCTGTTTACTTTCAATCTGAAAATGTTACTAAAAAACGATTTTTTATGATTCTCGTCAGCAGACCATATCACCCTTACTTTTGTACAAGTTCCAAAAATAATTTTATTTTCATAAAATATGTGAAACTCAATTAAATTGTTTTTCTTTTGTTTTCGCCTTTCATCGCAGATACCCTTATTAGTTTACGAATATATTTTCTTTTTTTTTATTTGGTAGACTTTTTATTACAATCAATTCTCATTGAGAATTACAAGTAAATTATTTTGGGGTGGTACTGTAACTTGGGTTATGAGAGTTTATAGTATGTTTGATTCTAGTTGAATATAATGCTTCAATCTAAAGGATAACGAATATGTTAGGAAAGAATTTGGAGCGATTTAACTTACGAATCAGATTTTAAGAAGAAATGTAGAACTGGAAAACCATGCTACTACCCTTTTTTCTAATAAATTAATCTCTTAGGAACGGCTGAATTTTGCACGGGGCTGTTTCTCTGTACGGCAGAGTTTGACGCGAATTACGCGTGAACGATATAGCACTGCATTCCTGTTCTCTACGCAAGTGTCACGGATCAAATTTCTGTTTGGCACGTGTTACGCCAGATGCGATGGTCCTTGCGAGATTCCTCATGGTCTGGGCGCCAAGACCTACCCATTGTTACACTGACCCGCAACAGGCTAAGGAGATACCATAAACCGAATCTATTCAGTTTCATTTCTCTTCACATAAACATTTTCGGTTTACAGATGGTCCTTATGTTTGTTGCACACTCTTACCTATTACGGAGAAGGCGGGTGTCTGGCGAGATAACAGACTTTTCCCATGAACAAGGATGCCCACGAGCCATATCTGGTTTTCTTTGCTTTACAACTTCATTTATTAACCAATGGGCATCGCGGATCATTACCCTCACTTTTCTACCGAAAAGTGTGGACGACGAATCCGCGTTCTGAGTTCAAAAGGGCACACCCACACCGAGCTTTCTTCCTTGATGGTACGAGACAGGTTCGAACAGTTCTTCTTGTGATCCTTTGTAATAAGAAACCTATCTGTGACAAGTAAACTCAATTTTCTACTGAATCTTTTCTAATCACTTAAAAATTACGCGACATTTTTGGCGATCCTACCAGGATCTATTCGCTTCAGTGTAAACGAAATCACGATTTCGGCGTACGCGCATCATTGAAGATCGAAGGATTAGCGGACCATTGTGAATCTTCACTACCACAAAGCCCTGCAGCAACTTTCAACGTTCCACTACGGTGAAACTAGACGAGAGGACTACGGTCAGCGCAGAGCAAGCCTACAAATAAGATTCGGAATCCAGAACCAGCCAGAGAGGAAACATCCCAGAGACTCCTTGACGGGCATAGCTACTACGGTAAGCTACAAAACTCAATTCATTTTCGCGTTACCGTGCGAGAAAACCAAGTTTCCCAAGCGTTTCGAATTCAAACGACGATAATTCCGATTCGATAAGCTTGATTGGAATCATGTCCATGCCACAAAAGGACAAAAAGGAAACCGTTTCTGCAACCGGAGTTATGGATAAATCGACTCGTGCCATACTCGACGCGATACAGAAACAAAACGAGATCCTCACCAAACAAAACGAGAAATTCACCAAACAAAACGAGGACCTCGTCAAACAAGTCGAACTTCTTGCGCGACGTATAGAAGAAACGCGACAGATAACCGACGGTGAAAATAAGAAGCATACAGCAGAGATAGAGCTATTAAACAAAAACATTTCGAGAATTACAATAGGACACGACGTTAATACGGAACCAAGCTCCCTGATTACTATGGACGAAGTTGTTACCGCGAGAGACAGAACTCCCCCACCATCCGCTCCAATTCAAACAGAAGCAGAAAACTATCTTTCCTACGAAGACCGTTCGCCGCGATTCGCCTCTCCGAGGTTACGAGCCAAAGACGCGATAGCATGTCTACCACAGCTAAACGGCGAAGACGATATCGGAGTAGAAGAATTCATACGCGAAGTGCGTGAAGTGCGAGCCTTGTGTTGTGAACAAACAATATTGCTCAAAATGATCAAGTTCGGGAAAATTACGGGTAAAGCCGCAATGGCCATCCGCAATATACCAATCCACGAATACGGACATCTGTACGATGCCCTACGACGAAACGTAGCAACCGAAACCTTCATTAGGGAACAACAAGACCAGCTACGCGAAACAAGACAGGGACACGACGAAAGCGTTCAGAGTTACATTATCAGATTCCGCAGAGTGCTCAATAAATTACAGTACAGTATAACAAACGAGTACTATGATGAAATCATTAGACGAACAATGAACGATAGAATCCTAACAGACTCCATAACCGATTTCATCCGAGGGTTAAAACCCGAAATAGGAAGAATATTACTCGGCAATCCACCATACAATATCATCGAAGCCGAAAAGAGAGCCTCCGACGTCGAACGATACTTCAGGGAAGATCAAAATCGACGACCAAGACCAATGGAACGATCACGATTCCTCGAGCAGCAACGACCGATGACCAATTATCCTAACCCAACCATTAAAAAACCAACTCCAACACCTTATTCAATGCCAAGAAACTTCCAGCAACCTGAACGAATGCCACTCGCCCAAAGGACTCAATTGAAATGTTTAAAGTGTAGCCAAATCGGACATGTGTCGAGTCAGTATAGAAATTTTCAGACACCCGGGCAGCTTCCGGGACCACCAGCAGTCCACAGTCTCGAGACACGCAAGGAAGAAACAGAGGAACCAATAGACCAGACCTTCGAATTAACGCCACAACAGGAAGACTACGCACAGTGGTTCTACGATTCGACGGACGACGACATAAATTCCTCGTTGATTGCGGAACAGGAATTAATATACTCAAACGACGATGTGTATTACGAATAACAACAGTGAAAGAACAAAAATTCTCGATGGGACACTCTAGATTTAAGACTAACGAACACGCGTTGATAAGATTATTTGGTAAGGTTGTAGAATTCTTTGTAGTAGACAATAACTTTCCGATTATAGAGGACGGCATACTTGATTTTCCAGCCCTATCTAAATTTAAATTTGAACTATCAAACCAATAACTCAAACTAGACAATAACATTCTCTTGTTGCAATAGGAAAACGACGTACCCCCAAAACAAACAGTGTCAAAAACAGTCTATCAGAAAAAAAACTGTATTCAAAAAAAAAAAAAAAAAGAGAGAGAAAAGAATATTTGTATAGCAATTTATGTATTAATCTATTTTTTCTGCCGAAATGAAATCTTAGTCAACAGCTCCACCAGCACCAAACGCCCTGGCCGCAACACCCGACACCTATACCTCAACCAATACATGCCACCCCGAAGGAGAAGAGGAATCAGCTGTAATTATCAAACCACATCGAGTGCGATTTCACAAAAGCCTCCTGAAGAAAGCTTGAGGGACCAAGTTTAATCTAAGAAGGGGGGAATGTCACGGATCAAATTTCTGTTTGGCACGTGTTACGCCAGATGCGATGGTCCTTGCGAGATTCCTCATGGTCTGGACGCCAAAACCTACACATTGTTACACTGACCCGCAACAAACCTGAGGAAATACCATAAACCAAATCTGTTCAGTTTCATTTCTCTTCACATAAACATTTTCGGTTTAGAGATGGTCCTTACGTTTGTTGCACGCTCTTACCTATTACGGAGAAAGCGGGTGTCTGGCGAGATAACAGACTTTTCCCATGAACAAGGATGCCCACGAGCCATATCTGGTTTTCTTTGTCTTTACAACTTCATTTATTAACTAATGGGCATCGCGGATCATTACCCTCACTTTTCTACCGAAAAGTGTGGACGACGAATCCGCGTTCTGAGTTCAAAAGGGCACACCCACACCGAGCTTTCCTCCTTGATGGTACGAGACAAGTCCGAACAGTTCTTTTTGTGATCTTTTGTAATAAAAAACCTAACTGTGACAAATAAACTCAATTTTCTACTGAATCTTTTGTAATCACTTAAAAATTATGCGACACAAGCACATTGGAATGAAGTTTTTGATAACTAAATTATAATTTTTCTTAAAAATATGATTAATAATTTACTTTAATAATTAATAATGCAATTGAGTAGGATATATTTTAAAGCACGGTACGACATAGACCCACGTTACAATTTTCACACCCATAGCGCATTAGTGTCTGTCAAATTGCTCTTTGTTTTCTATTTTGAAGCGACATTTTGAGTTTGAGGATTCTAAGAAATTATGAGGATACGGATCGGCATGTTAAAAGAAGCATCGAATAATGATATATTTATTTTAATGAAAAGCCGACACTGGCGTATCAAAAACAAGGACTATATGTTCTGTCTGTATATTGTTAACAATGTTATAAAACGTAGTGAGGGCAAAAAGAGCCTGGAGCAAGACAAATTTTTTTTTTATTTAGTAGATTATTTACAATCAATTCTCATATAGAATTTTAAGTAAATTTCTTTCGCGTGGTACTGTAACTTGGATTATAAAAGTTTATAGTATGTTTGATTCTAATTGACTCTAATGTTTCGATCTAAAGGGTATTGTCTTTTTAGTCTGCGGATCGGATCCGTCGTGTCAAGTAATTGGGTAACTAGTAAAAGTAATTGGATACTGCTGGTTGTTAATTCTTATATTATATCTGTTTCTGAACTTGGATATTTCTTCTTTGACTGTGGTTATCTTAAGGTCGCGGTGTATCGTTTCGTTGGTAACGTACTAAGGTACATCTATTAAGGACCTTGGAGTTTTTGATTGGAGTCGTTGGAGAATTTCTACGTTGGAGTTGTTCGCTGTTCACCATAGTTGGATCCCATAGGTCCAAACAGGTTTTAATATGGCTTTGCATAGCATTATTTTACTCTGCTTGTTTAAGTTGGAGCGTCTGCCATTGAGCCAGTAGAATTTTTTTAGTTTTGTTTTCAGTTCTTTGGATTTATCTACGATGTGTCGTTTCCATGTCATTCTTCTGTCTAGTATCATGCCCAGATATCTGATTGTATCTTTGTTTGGAATTGGAATATTATTTATGGTCACTTATGGACAGGATTGTTTTCGCAGTGTTAAAGTTATACGACTGGATTTATTTTCATTTATTTTGAAGCGCCATTTGTGGAATCATTCTTCCATAGAGTCGAGACCTCGCTAGAGAGTTGAGGTGGCATTTATCGGGTCTGAGTGGGATGCTAATAAAGTTGTGTTATCAGCCAATGTCTCTGTGGTTATCTCATTAAGGTTGGTGCAAGACAAATGAAGAAGATCATTTAGTTCAAACGGTGAGCGAATGAGTTAGTAGAATTAGCCACTATAGTGGCGCATCGTGTCTAAGAGGTTAATTACGAAAATAATAGGCGAATGAATAATTGGTATTATTTTACGAAAAGAATAATTGTGCATCGATGATATTCATTTTTAATTAAATTATAATAGATATTTGTTAAATATAATCTTGCGTATGCTATTATGTACGGAGCTTTACCCAATCTCGCCCGAGTTTCGTTCATATGTACCGCAAACAAAAGATAAGACAACTGCAAAGCTGCTGGTAACCAAACTAACGCATATCGTAGTTATGTAGTTAGTTTGTTGCAAATATTTGGAAAACTATGGCCGACAGGCAGTTCCATATCTAGGAAGAAGTTGTTCAAAATGTTAATTGCTACATTATATCCAACGATCGTCGATATCCAAATCGACGAGGTTGTGCCTTTTTTACAGTTTCACCGAAGGGTGTACTATAATCTATGTACTTACTATATACTATATACTGTCGTTTGCTCGATACATTACACCTGTTATCTGCAAAATTAATATTTGCCAACAGATTAAAAGAAGTGGATTAGCCCCAAAGCGATGGATTATCTAAGGAGATCGTGCGATGTGTCCGATTGAAAGCGATGTCGCTCCGAAAAAGCTCTTGACTCGAGCGTCGTAACAAAGAAACAGAAGCACGAATCGATTGCTTTTGTTGATGATACTCAAATATAATATAAGCGTTGCTGAATACTGCATTTAATCTTCTTCGAATGATAAAGCGATGTTAACAAGTTGACTGTCGAAGCGATTCTAAATTTTCTCCAAAAACTGAGAGATGCGAACGGCTCAGGAACCCGAGCGATCCTGCGTTGCTCGATTCGACCGATAGTTCGGCAAGGCTCGAGTGAAGTCCAAAAAAACATGTATGTTGATTGATTGGTTACACGAGAAAGGTCCAATGGGCATACTCGTTAAATGCTGATGTCTATGCGTCCGAAGCGTGAACAGCTGTTGGCGGGAAGCTCACAGCGGGAAGCTCACGGCGGGAAGCGGATAATCGATACCTGGACGAACGTGAGGCTTCAATTCGAAACAATTAGGTAAGTGTCACGGAAATTCCTGCGAATGGCCCTCGACGAATCAGGCCATTACAATACGCTAACGACCTTTCGAAAATAACCGCATTTATGACACGTTCGGCTGTTGGGAACACTGTGGCGATGGAAAATTGCAAGCTTTGTTACGATTCCCGAAAGAAATTGTTTTAAGTGCTAACGTCCTGACTCAAAAATTGCCTCGTGTCTTCAAAAGCGTGTGTCGTAAAATTGCCTACGAAAATCTTCATGTTTTTTGTTCTTTTAGACGGAACAATAGCAAAACACAGAAGGAAAGTGTATTTCCTTTGCTTGATAGAATTTCCTTTGTTTGTATAATAGAACATTCCGATAGTAAATCTATGTATATTGAAAGTTCCATTATATTTCTAAGACGAAACACTGCAGCACTACGATTAAGGAAAGGATTTACTTCTATCAACAGAGACTTAATAAAGTCCAATATTAGTTTCGCAAGTGTCGTAGTGATAAATCAATGACGTGTGGTATACGTAAAAGACTTTTTCGTATGTTTATTATTATTAACAATTATAGTAAAACGTCATTATAACCTAACCATATCACTTTTTCTTATAAATTTTGTCAACGACTCAAAATGCGAATGTCAAAATGCAGTTCAAGATACAAATAATATTATTTGACTCGCTCATATAACTCACAGTGATCAAAGTTAATTAGGCAACCCTTTGAAATTAAATATTACTTACCTCTAAATATAGTGGTGTAAGAAATAGACAGTGGTGAAACCATTTTGTAATGAAAAGTGAATATTTACCGAAAAACTTATAGCCTGTTTTTCAACGATTTCTACAAAATGTCAAATCAATATTTTATATTATTCCACGAATATAGTCAAAGTGTGTGCTTCAAAATAAATAATAAATGCAATAATTATGCTTCTTTTTTCCATGTTAGAGTTTTCTTAAAGCATTCTTCTAATCTTTTTCTTTTCACGCTTAAAACACGTTTCGGTCACAAAAGTGAAGACAATAAGGCTTGAAGAATTGAGATATTTCCGAAATCCATCTGGTAAACAGAAAGTCCATTTTTTAAATAACCATCTCTAATAAATATCTAGCTATATAAAGTTCGAAGGTTGTGCAAAATAGTTTTGGGCTTTTTTAAACATATCTGGTGCACAGCATGCTCGCTTCTTCAATACCATACCCTTGTATCGTAAATTTTTCTTTCGGGACGAACTATCCAACCCTACATTGCCATGTTTTAGACATTTTGAAGCAACAGGCTAGAACAGTTTTGGAAGAACAGAATAATTCCGATGATCGACGAGGAACTTTCAAAGAACTGAAAATATTAAATTAATGTTACTTGGGTGTATTGTGTGTGCAGTGTGCGTAGCGAGTGTTGTATGCAGCGCAGCAGTATTTATTTTGTAGTCATATTTATTACAATAAGTATACATTTGGAGAACTTTCGAACAAGCGCCTTTGCTACGATGCGGCGGATGGCAGTAGCATAAAAGCGCAAAGTTTATACGCCAAAAAATATCCCAATAGGACTATACCCAGCGCAAAGATATTTTGCAAACTGGACCAACGATCACGGGATACCAGTGCATTAAAACCTGCGAAATTTGACAGACGATTTCAGCACGACGATCCTGGGAGATAGAATACTGCATCGTATTCAAGAAAATGTGCACCACCACATTCTATCAACGCGGTGCAAAAGCACTTAACCAATTTGACTTTTTTGGAAACAGGTGGACACTCGCGGTCGGGACAATTGCGGTACGTGTGTGATTTTGCTGTGGACATTCGCAGAGACAAAGGATTAAAGGAAACATTAATCCTCTCTACTCGGAAATTTCACAGGGCGGTTTTCCATATGCTCTTATGGATTTCCACGAATAAGCAGGTTTAATCTTCAATCTACCATTTGTTTTGCAAAACAATGCTCGGGGTAGTTTACGTCTCTGAATACCATGGTTTTTTTCTCTACGACTTGTACGAGGTAAGCTGCCACCCATGTGTCGTTCGAATTGAGGATCGCTGTGCGCCCCGCTGCTTAGGCTGACCTCCTTATGTTCGTAAGGAGGTTTGCTCGCGTGGCGGGGTACTTTGGCCGATGTTTAATTGCCAATAACTAAAAAACGAAGCTAAAAATGCAATTTCTTTTATTCTTAATTTTCGTCTTATTTCGGCGTCAAGAACCGCTTTTTAAATTGTGGAAAATCCGTAGCTAAATATCCTGTATAGACCCTTTAATCGTCCGATCAAATACATTACCATGTTTATGTATTTATAATTGTTTCAAAAACTGCAATCTCCCCAACTATTGAAGATGTTATAGACAAAATTTATCTACTTTTCATCTATACAACTATGAAACTGTAATCATCCAACCAAATATATTGCTTTAACTTTATCCAAATATTTACAAATTTCTAAAAAGTTGCAAACTTTAAAAATTTAATATACTAACGGAAAAGCACCAACGACGATAGCCGTGTCTCAATACGGGCCGTGTTACAATACCCATTGCAATGAATTTTAAAATGTTTTCTGTAATATACGGAGTGACACAGAAGAAGGGTTTATAACTTTTAGGGTAGATAGTACTTGCCAAATGATGAAAATATGTCCTTACTAACATAAGTCAAAAAATTAATAACTGCAAAATTATAAATAGTTTTTCGTTTCAGTTGAAGCGAGTAAATTTCTCGCTTCGGAAACTATCAGAAATGGAATATGGAAACAATGGACTACCTTCTATTGTCATTTTTTTTTCCTGGTTGCAGAAGGTTTTCTACACGTCCTCCTTTCATTTCCACGCACGCTTGGCGCTCTCATATCAGAGAATTGTATAGACTTGCACTAACTATTTCACTCGCATTTTATATTAAGACAGAAAATCCAGCGTTTCCATATGATAGCTTCCGAGGCGAGAAATTTACCCGCCCAAGTCGAAACAAAATATTGTTCATAACTTTGGAACTATTAATTTCTCGATCCATGTTTATTTATTTATTTTTATTTGGTAGACTGTTTACAATCAATTCTCATACAGAATTTTAAATAAATTATTTTGGCGTGGTACTGTAACTTGGATTATAAAAGTTTATAGTATGTTTGATTCTAGTTGAATTTAATGCTTCAATTTAAGGAGTATTGTCTTTTTAGTCTGCGGATCTGATCCGTCGTGTCAAGTAATTGGGTAACTAATGGATTTTGGTAGTTGTTAACTTTTATATTATATCTGTTTCTGAACTTGGATATTTCTTCTTTGACTGTGGGTATCTTAAGGTCGCGGTGTATCGTTTCGTTGGTAACGTACTAAGGTACATCTATTAAGGACCTTGGAGTTTTTGATTGGAGTCGTTGGAGAATTTCTACGTTGGAGTTGTTCGCTGTTCACCATAGTTGGATCCCATAAGTCCAAACAGGTTTTAATATGGCTTTGTATAGCATTATTTTACTCTGCATGTTTAAGTTGGAGCGTCTGCCATTGAGCCAGTAGAATTTTTTTAGTTTTGTTTTCAGTTCTTTGGATTTATCTACGATGTGTCGTTTCCATGTCATTCTTCTGTCTAGTATCATGCCCAGATATCTGATTGTATCTTTGTTTGGAATTGGAATATTATTTATGGTCACTTATGGACAGGATTGTTTTCGTAGCGTGAAAGTTATACGACTGGATTTATTTTCATTTATTTTGAAGCGCCATTTATGGAACCATTTTTCCACAGAGTCGAGACCTCGCTGGAGGCAATTATCGGGTCTGAGTGGGATACTAATAAAGCTGTGTCATCAGCAAATGTCCCTGTGGTTATCTCTGTTAAGGTTGGTAAATTAGGCAGTGTAGATGGTGAACAGCAGAGGTCCGAAAACACAGCCTTGGGGTATGCCGGCTTCTATCGGGAATGTTGCGCTTATAGCTTCTAAGTAACCCATGTTTATTAAGACTTTTTTCATCATTTAGCAAGTATTATGTAACGTGAAGTCAATCTTCCTTTATTTCACCCTGTGTATATAAGGCAGTATTTTTCTCAAGCACAGAAACAAGGTTATGACAAAACGTAATATGTACAGCTCTCTTTCTTCGATCAAAAGATATTACGAGTGAGATGCCTTTACGCCAGTGGCGTCTCTCCTGAGTTTATCCTATTGTAAACATTTATATAACTGAAAGGGGAATTGAGAAAAGGAATTTTCTCTGGGTTTTAAAAGAGTTCTGTTCGAATTTATATGTTTCAATTAAAAAAATATCGTTTATCTTTAGGGATTTCTTTAAAAAGTGTTCTCATGGAACAGAATTTTTAGAATCTGTATAATAAAAGTTGCATGAAAATAAGGTACTTCGGAACGTGTAAAAAGGATTTCATAAGATAAATAAATGAACCAAATGCAGCGTCGCTGCGGATGAAATGTACTGGCACGCGTAGTTGAGAAAATATACACGTTGAACGTTTGCGTTATTCATCGTCGAGACTTGCATTATTTTCATCGATATTCAGTTCATAATCACTATCACTATCGCTAGAAATATTGAAACGTCTGAGCCGATTCCTTGTTGAACGGAGTTCGCTTCCACTGTTGGAAGCACTGTCGTTGTCTTCTATCTTGTCAGGTTCAAAATAATATTCGTCACTATTACTATCACTATCGAACATGTCCGTTCTGGACTTTTTAGGCATCGTGTATAAGGTATTATAAAAAATATATAAAATATGTAAAAAGCTTGCTGATTCATTTGACAATATCATTGAAAGACTGGATTTTTTGAACCGTCGTCATCTAAGCTTACTCAACATTGTAACTTTGTCTAGTAATCGAAACTTAACTGTGCTTTATCAATTTATATATCTCTAGTCAATAAGTTGTTGAATAAACTTTAATTTATGCTGTTAATTCAGTGTATACTCTATTGAACCACCCTTATTATCCTAATAGAAATAAGGGGATCGATCAGTTCGTGGCGTCGATTGTTTAATCGTAACGGGAATTTACGACTCTCGTTGATGTGCTACCTCGTGATCGCGTCTTTTCGGGAACGGTCGAAACACCTATTAAAAAGTTCCATAATTCTTTCGATGCTTAAACTGAAACAAACCCCACACGAGGTTTATTCACAAATACTTGATACCAAAAGAAATAAATATTTCTTCTCATCATGAAAAATACTATCGAATTATATGCAGTGGTTTGAAATGGTATATCTTCATATATATTGTAGTATGTACCGTGGTGCGCCGTGATGCTTCTGTTAACAAAGACCTTGCTAAATCAGCATGTAATTTCATGGCACAGGAGATAACAAAGGTGTACTGTATAGAACATCTGTGCTTCCCTGCACATAATTCAACTTCCAATGGTAAACTAATTTATCGTTAGACGATCTATATAAATTAAAGATAACAATGATATTTAGTTGATTACAATAGGTAATAAAAACCTTATATGGAAAGGTTATTACATTTATTTCACAATGATTTATTATAGTTTTGCAGTTTTCATTTATATAAGATTCAAACGATAAAGTTATTAGACTGTTTATGCATTTATAGAAAATTTAAAGAATGCACTAAATATGCAAAAATGTATAAAATATCCAAAGTATAATATTTATAACAAGATTTAATAGATAAGAGAAATTTTTGCTTAGGTTCTATTGTTTACATTTAGTCATGTTCATAGAGATATGAGTTTGCGTAAACATTTGCAATCTGGTTATCATATACATACATATATTTAAATACGTATTAGTATAGATAATATTCCAGTCAAGCAGCAATCAGTATGCAGCTTCATGTTACAGTATAAACTATGCTACACACACAACGTTTCTGCTGCGAATTTAAAATTATTGTAAACAAATTTTAGAGAAAGGATAGATCTTTAGCACATAATTATAGTTAACTTTTCTAAATGAGATCATATGATCTTATCTGCTGTTAAAGGCAGTAACGAGACAAATTTAAGCATATCACACAAAGTTGTATTTCTTCAATAGCTTCTTAAGAAAATCAGTCTAAAATGTAACAAGCTTCGGGAGATACGCAAAATACGATAAACAATATACCTACTCCAAATAAAGAGTCAGTCAGATATCTGGGCATGATACTAGACAGAAGAATGACATGGAAACGGCACTTCGTAGATAAATCCAAAGAACTGAAAACAAAACTAAAAATATTCTACTGGCTCATCGGCCGACGTTCCAATTTAAATACGCAAAGTAAAATTACACTATACAAAGCCATATTAAAACCTGTTTGGACCTATGAAATCCAACTATGGGGAACATCAAGTAATTCCAACATAGAAATTCTTCAACGATTCCAATCGAAAGTTTTAAGATCCCTAATAGATGTACCTTGGTACGTCACCAACGAAACGATACATCACGACCTCAACATACCCACAGTCAAAGAAGAATTATCCAAATTCAGCAATAGACACAGCATAAGAGTTAACAACCACCAAAACCCTCTAATTATTCAACTACTCGACACGTCGGAACAGATCCGCAGGCTAAAAAGACATTACATTTTAGACCTAAGCACTAGATTCAAATATAATCAAACATACTATAAACACTTATTAACAATGTCATAGTAGCACGCCAGATAAATTTACTTAAAATTCTCTAATGAGAATTGATTGTAAAATAAACGCAAATAAAAAAAAAAATAATAATAATAATAAGGAAAGAATGGCAACACATCTAAACCAACTTGCTGCTGAAAAGAGCAAAACTCTCATAAAAAGAAGACTAAAGAGAAAACACCCCACTGACCTCGCTAAAGGAATACAATAGACAAACTCTGGACAAATTATAGAGTACAAATTAAATAAAAAAGAAGAATACTGAAAGGTTTTCCTTTAGCTGTTTGATATTGTTACGTCCCGTGACTCTCTATATAAACCAGATTCCATCCCTTGGGTAAGATGGCCACCAGATGTCTAAACAGCCTTATTACGGTTTCTCAATAATCTTAAAAACCCATTATAAATTTTAACATTTTTTATAGTTGATGCCCTTAAGGGTAACACTGCCAGCGTGCGAATTTGGACCAGCTCAAATTATATTCCTACCTGTATTTACACTTCTGTATTAAAATATATTTTCTACTTTACAATTTATCTGCGCGTTTCTCTGTTCATACATCTAATAACCTCAACAAAAATGTTTTGTGTAATATATATAAAAAGTTTCTAGGAGTGTTCAAATACTTTCATGTACAACTACATGCTGAATATAACATTGATTTGAGTTACGCTTTGTTTTATGTTGCAATACACTTGCAATTTTTGGCAAAAAGACACGTCGTGCAGGCTCCATGTAATAATAATTCCTGGGCCATTGGTATATATTCATAGAACGATTAAAAACATAAGAAAAGCTATTTTGTTTATGAAAATAAATGACAGTATTTTAGGATGTGATTACGTTAACCGATCTATAAACTTTAAATTTCTAATTTCATTTAAAAAGCACTTATTTATGTTATAACCTTCTCTTGCTAGTCTCAATTCCCATCTGGTCTCTGCATCACAGAACCAGATAGTGCATTACTAAACTGGTCAGCATAGTTTTGCACCTTAGAAGAGCATCCCCAAAGCTTTGCATGTTCATTAATGTATCAGTCACGATACGATCTAGTTTACGAACTTACATTAACACTTAACCTACCATTAAGTATATATACTGCTGCTTGCAAGTATGTGGAAACCTTGGTCGGTTTATAATAACAATATCATCATTTATAATGAATATCATTAAGATATATAAATTAATAGCACTACTTTTTATCTTCTTCTGGAGTCAATGTAAATGTCATATGAAATATAAACTGTTTAGTTAAAATCTTATCGATGGTATATTAAAGTGAAATACATAATTCGTTGAAATGCTAACTAATTTCAGATATAAATTGCCGGAATCACGATAGACTCTTGACTAATTTGGAAAGATTTTCTTCATCGTACTTATATATATATAATTTGACACTTAAACAGACGCCGATATTAAGATGGCGATATTTTTATCGCGTATTAACCTTTAAAAGGAAATTGAATCGAATATCGTGCCATTTGGATAAGAAATCCCAACAATAGGTTTTCCTATTTTTAATATTGAAATAATAATATGTCCACATATTTTTGATCAGTAACGCGTACGTATAATGTATAAGGTACAGTTGAACCTTAGTAAATTGAACCTCTATAACTCGAGAATTTTTGTAAGATTGCAATTTTGTACATTCCCACCTTCTCCAGCATACGAAAACGAGTTTCAAAATGTATGAAATAATACCCTTTCGTTTCATAGCAATAAGCTTTAATAAATCAAGTTATAGCCGAAAATATCATCTTCGTGCTTATTATTATTACTGGACTTATCGTTTTCCATATTTTCTGTAAATAAATAAAGATATTTCATAAACACGTCATATATCCGATGAAAGCCATCCCAAGTTATCAGAAACAGTAACGTTTCTCATTAAAAAATAGTATGAAACGAGGAAGACAATAAGCTTATAATTCGCTAAAAATAGGGATGTTTTTAAAGTCTTCAAAGTGCCTCCTCTTTCAGAATGATTCAAACTCATCTAATTTTGGCTAATAAATTCTTTCTTATCTTCTACCGTTTGAAAGATATAGCTTAGTCCAAATACATGCAGTATTCTAGCGGCAATATTGTGAATTACTTAAAATAAATCGTAAATTTCGATGTTGCTGACTCTATTGGCAGACTATCTAATTTGACCAATGCATACAGCTGCTGTGCCTTGAGAGGTAAATAAGTAGAGTTAGAGCGAGTGCTATGTTTGAAATTGCGCGTTTGTGAGAATAATCCGAGCGGCGCGACGATGGTCACACGTAGAAATCAAACACTAACATCGACACCAAATATCGAGAATCTATGCGGTTCTCAGAGATTTGTGTTCTCAGAGAAAATACATTTAGTTGACAAATGTTATAGTTTCTGCGTGCGTTTTAATCCTTTTTAACTGTGGTTCGCTCTAACAGAAGATCGTATCGATGACTAAATGTACAAATATTGTGTGTCCACTTGCAGTGTTCTCGAGAAAAACAGTTTTAAAAATTCAGTGAATTGTTAATAGATCGAGGAACATACAATAAATAAAAATATTAGTTTGAACAAATTTATGTGACTTTTATATACCATAAAAAGTCAGTCAAAAACTATTTGCTGCATATGAAAGCTCAAATTTTACAAAAAGTGAACATACGATATTTGTGCGGTAAGTTATCGATATTTGGTCACGCTATTTACACGTTACATAGCAACCAATAAATAACTGTACATGGAAAACTATTTTAACACTTGTCAACGCGATTTGAGTCTCAATTTCGCTGCTGCTACGATCGTACAGTGAGTTTAAAATTGACATTTTGTCGACATGTTACTTTATCGCACACGTATAACGTATAACGCGTAGATAAATTGTAAAGTAGAAAATATATTTGAATATAGAAGTGTAAGTACACATAGGAATATAATTTGAGCTGGTCCAGATCCGCATGCTGGCAGTGTTACCCTATGACTGAAAGCCCCGAAGCCATTGTCACGGATCGAGTTCTGCTTGCCGCGTGTTACGCCAAATGCGATGGTCCTTGCGAGGTTCCTCACGGTCTGGCCGCCAAGACCTACACATTGTTACACTGACCCGCAACAAACCTGAGGAAATACCATAAACCGAATCTGTTTAATTTCATTTCTATTCATATAAGTATTTTCGGTTTACGGATGGTCTTTATGTTTTTGCATGCTATTACCAATTACGGAGAAAGCGGGTGTCTAGCGAAATAGCAGGCTTTTCCCATGAACAAGGATGCCCATGAGTCACATCTGCTTTTCTTTGTCTTCATAGTTTCATTTATTAACAAATGGGCATCGCGGATCGTTACCCTCACTTTTCTACCGAAAAGTGTGAACGACGAATCCGCGTTCTTAGTTCAAAAGGGCACACCCACACCGAGCTTTCCTCCTTGATGGTACGAGACGGATCTGCGACGGTTTTTGTGACCTTTTTGTACGAAAAACATAACTGTGACCAATAAAGGCAGCCATTTACTGAATTAATTGGGTATCATTTAAAATTACGCGACACCATCGTCGCCTGTCTACTGTTTATAGTACTGTATATATACTGTTTTACACTGTCGATGGCTTCAGTGCTTGAGAAAACTAAAAAGACCAGTTGTAGAATTTTCTTAGAAGTGGTAACCACTTCAACAGTTATTATAGTTACTACAATAGAAAACACCCAGAAATTTTTGTCCCACCTTGTATCAATGTAGTAAAACAGTTAATGTGTTTTTGTCAGCAAAATTTCGCATATGCTAATGTTGTGTGAGAAGGTATCTATATGTGCATATATAATGCTCCTCGTACAAGTAAGTATATTAATGGACAGTCTAAGGGAAGTGTCTATATACATGTATACGTCTTAATATTATTATTTCTGTACTCAATTTATTTTTATTTTCAAGGAATAAAATATATTTTAAATACTTAGTCAGAATATAATAAAATATTCAAATATTTTATCTTATTCTTTAACTCGTCAAAATGAATATACTTTATTTGTCAATATCTCACTTTCTATTTAAAATACTATTTTCTTCGAATCATAGAATAACTTCTACTTAAAACACTATTGAAAATATTTTTTCTCGAAATTTTAACCAGCTCTGTAAAACTCCTTCTTCTAACCACAAAGGTAATGAAAGCACGGAGAGTGTCTACGAAGGGAGACTATGCAAAAGTGAATCGTAGTGTGCGAATCCACACGAAAGGTGCAAGAGACAGCAATAAAAATCTACTTGCTAAATCACTCAAAATCCAGTAAGCTTCGGTTCTTTGTACGCTCCTGAGCCTTACTTATTTCCTGTAATTCCAACAATACTCGTGCTCGAATATAGCGTGCACGATATAACGCTACTTGACAAATGTACTAACTTTGTCTTTATCTTTGTTCATTTGTACCACTTCCTACCTTTTTTCTTTTAATATTTCATCTTTCTTTCGAAAAGTATATTTAAAGAATTTCCACGCGTAAAAAAAGATAGATATTGTAGAATGATTATCAGAACATTCGTATTTTCATTTTTTCTACCATTTTTTACCCTTTTCGAATTTACATTTCAAGTTTCTTTCTTCCTATTATCCTGCGATCGTGAAAACAGTTTAGTTACAAATATCGAATTATGCAAAATATGGATAAATCGAAATCCTGATTTTTGGCGTTCTAACAAAAATTATTGTTTTCGTTATTTACGTCCACTTTATACGGGTTATTTCATACTTTAGTCAATACTTCAGGAAGTAAGTCTACACACGAAAATAACTAAGAAACATCTTATGAATATACATATGTCTTGCATGCTTCACTCTTCAAGTTATGAATGTTTAAAGAAAACGTTCAACGTGTTTATCTCGTACCTCAACACACGCTGCTCTATGTCTTAGTTTCGTATTCATGCACGTATTTCGTATTCGCTCGAAAATACCAGGTGTTCTTCGAATAATCTCAAATCCATTTTGCATCTTTTCTCACCGTCGTGTACATTGTTCGCTTACGTTAAGTTCACGACAGATTTTAAGTGACCCCAAAAACAAAAACTTGGATTTAGATCATAGTGATCATACAATGGATCCATCCTAGCGATTTACGATGGTGCTTTAAGGAACAGGCTTCCTTTAAGGAAACGAGGCGAAAACTCGAAACATTTTCTTTAATTTGCTTCTATAACTCGAAAGCTAAGGTACGTAACTTGACGCTTTTCATTTGTTTTCTTATGTGGAATATTTAATTGAGTTAATTAAATTTCAATTCTAACGAAGCAAGATCTAAGATTCTAACGAATGCCTGACAGTAATGCGACGTACTGGTTACTCAAGCGAACACGACAGGAATTTCGACCTTGCAGAGATTTTCTCATGGCAAAACCGGCGGATAGGAAGAGCCTGTGCCCTGCGCGAAGTTTTCGTGCCGAATTTTCCATAATCTACGCTGAGAAAGAAAATTATGTGATGCGAACGTAATGTAGCCAAACAGAAGGACCAATCTTTGAAGAATTAAAGGGATATTCCAGTCTAGAAATTTGATAAAATCGAAAATTTGTTCTTTTTATATTTCCAAAGTTTAGACATTCAAGAGTATGTCCTTAAAGGGATTTTTCAAAATTCCCATTATTTACCGAGTTACAGCGATTTTGGTGACGCGGCAACTAAACTGGTCCGACCGGAACAAATCGACTAAAAAGCAAAAAGCTGTGGCTGAGGGCACTATCGATGAATTTGTCCATGAAAATCCTCCTCTAAATGACGATGTATTGAAAGTTATAAAGCCAATCTACGAAAGTTGTTAGAACGATGTTTCGGTTCTGAAACTCAGAATAATAACGAATCGTTAAATTCCTTGATATAGACTTTTGCTCCGAAACACATTCATGCAGGAATGCGGACCATTGAAATTGCTACCTTTCTCGCTGTTAGTATATTTAATGAAGGTTTTATACCCATTTTAAAAGTACTGAACGTTATGGGAATCACGATTGGTCGAGAAGCCCACGCGTTCGCTGTCAAACGGGATGAAACTCGGATCGAACGCTCTAAAATCCAAGCTTCGGATGCTACAAAGGAAGCGAGGACTGCTCGTCTACACGAACGAACTTCAGAGAATGAACATTTTGAAGTGGAGGAAGGTCCATTGTATGGAGCAAGAATCGCCGATTGCAATAATCTAAGTATACCGCACCATTATGTGAGTAAAACTGCGTGAAACTTTACTCAAAACTTTAAACGCGTTTTTCTCGAAACTACTTTTTTCAAGCTGGCGTGCACGATATTTCAAGTTCTACCGAACCGATTTATTTGAAATTTTGCGTGAACCTTCTCTATACATCCCTCTGTCGCTTACTAGATTAAAGACAAAAATTTTAATTTTTAACTATTTTTTAAAAATGTGGAACTGTTAAAAAAGACAGCCACCATTTTGTGAAAAAAATTTTTTTTGACTTCTCCGACGTAAGGGCGATAGCGACATCTTTACTGATTAAGAATCCGTTGGATTCCTTGTTTCAGATGACCAGAAGGGTTGGAAACATGCACGCCAGGACATCTCTTTCCTTGGATGTTATTTAAATTATCCAGTGTTGAACATTTTTTAGCCCATGAAATTTATTTCACGGTAACAAATCTAAAAAAATTACTTGAGTTACCGATAATCATCGTGGCTGTCAAGAGTGTTGGGAATCGATGCACACGAGTGACATTGCACGATTAGAAACGTATATCTGCCGAATCGCACAGCGATTCATTACACACATGCTGATTATCGGTGAAAACGATGGCACGTATTTTTCTTCGTAGTAAACTGAAATCTGCTAGTCGTCGCAAGACAAATGAAACGTGCCACTTTTCCTAACACACGTCGACATGTCTTTTCTGTAATTTCATATTTTTCCTATTTTATTTATTTATTTTAGCATGAAAACAATATTGTGCGCATTAGTGTTTGGTATAGAATGAGACGAAAGAGGACACGCGCATCAAGCGTTAAAAAGAAACAAAAGATACTTCAATTGCTAGGATTTTCTGTACAATAGATACAAACCTGTCTACACATTCACGTATAGGGACACATTCGCTTACTTAAACGTGCTGGTTCAATAAAACGTGAAAAAGTCGATTTCCCCACGGTAAAATTTAAAGATATGTACGCTTGTCTCTTCGATCTTCTGCAATTTCTCAATTTGGAATAGCCAAGCGAATCGAGGACCAAGCGTGATTTTCGAATTATGTACAAATAACAAGGGTTTGTCTCTTGGGTTTTTGAACTCACCATCTGGATAGGTCGAATTGATTTCACCGGTCACGTCCAATTTGAATGGTGTCGATCCGACGATCATGTCGTCCGGAGCTTCCTTCAGCTCTAGTTCGATTTTTATCACGTGCCCTAAACAAACCAACACGATAAGATATGTGTACGGTCGTTAACGAAGTAAGCTTTTAGATCAAACTTTTACGATACTTGGGTGACATTTCTCAGGTTGTCCGGATTTCAATTATGTTTTTATTAGTATGTTGCGCTTTGGCCCGAACATTGCACATTGGTTTCATGAACATTCCAACTTACTTTATTATCTGACTAGCGAACTGCATACAGTGACCCGCAAAATTATTCGTATACTTACCGCAAGAAACTTCAATGTGCATATTGCGCGTGTTATATAAAACACTTTGAAATTATATCAGCGCTACAATTTGGCGCGACTGTCATGATTATATTGGAAAAATCTGCACCCTATTCAGTCATATTGTCATGTTATTGCTTTTACGGGAACAGTCGTGTCAATATTACACTTGCACTTTGCGCCAACGTTTCGTAAACATTGCAGTCTACTTCTTTGGTGCAGACCTGAAACTGGTTTCAATACATGACATCCTACCATCGTAAAAGCTTGAAATCTAATATTCAATTATATTATTTTTATAAAAAAGTTCTTCCGATAAATGTAGCGTGCTTCATTAATAAAAACACATCGTGCTATATTAAAAAAACTGAACAGAGAGAAAATGCATTAAAATCTGAACGTGTAAAAATACTAAAATATACATATGAAAGTATGTTGTAAGTAATCATAAAATAGTTGACATCGAAGGTTAATAGCTTCGCATTAAAATTAATTATATTATTAACTTAACGACTGGTGCGATGTATGTGTACAACGTGACATTCGTGAAGATGGGACGGTAGTGGTACACAGTGAGTTAATATTTTTGTACATGAATTTTACTATCGTAGAATACGTTTGCAATAAACGTAGGTTTTCAGTATTTCCCGAAGAAGACCGTTAAGCAAACAAAATAGTCTCTAAACTTGTCACCTATATTTATTTTATTGATGATGCAACAAGAATGAAATATTCAAAGAGTTATACATATTCAGAATGTTAACTTAAATTTCTTCTTTAGATGTGCAGAGTGTCTCACACAATTGTGACCATGCGATTCTGGAACGATAAAAGATGGAAAAAGGTTTCATAAAACAAAATCAAATGTGTTGACGAAGTGTTTATGCCAAAGATGTAGTGTTTTAAATATTTGTACGTCGCTTATACCTTTCTAAATAGAATTCTAAAGTTTTTTATAGGTAAATCGATGGATTTTTTGATTCTCCGCAGTTGGCGCTTAGTTCAAAAAAATATTGCAATTTTAATTTTGTCAAATTTAGTGTACGAAAGACAAGGAAAACATGAACACAAGAGTATTTCTCCGTAACCATCATAGTGCAAAGTCTTACAAAATTTATATTGAGATATTTTTTAAACTAATCGCCCTTCATTCTTTTCTTATGGAGAATAAAAGATCGATTGGTGTATAAAAATTTAACAATTCTATTTGAAGAATGTAGATAATCTGAAGGTATTCGAAAGGCACTTACGGAATGATCACGCACACTAAACCATATATTACATGATACTGTTTAATTTCGTCTAATGAAATTCTTTTTTATCTTTTCTTCTGTTTCAAAGTGATAGTGAATTGTTCAAATTACGTGCAACACTCTGTATATATAGGTATAATTATTAATTCATTTAATTTATTGTTCTCTAGCTTGTATTCTTGCCTTTTATCATATTTAGTTCGTCGCGGTATTATACTTTGTATCATGACCCCATTGAAGCACGTAACTGCCCCCCCCCCCCCATAAATAAGGTTCTATCTAAATGTCCTCATCAATCATTTTCTCATTTTTCAAAATACGTTGAAATATTTGAAATGTCGTTTACGTTTAGAGTAATGTTATAATGTGCAGTATATTATGAAATTATAACTAAATATTTTTAATTGAACGAAGGAAGACGGTTCCAGTTTCGAGATGACACGTTAAAAGAAAGAACTTACTAACTAATTTGAAAACTGGAATATTTTTCAAGCATCGTTCATTTACTTTCGTTGTTCCTCTTCTAAATTTTGTTCTTAAACCGATTAAATGTTAATAATGCTGTGAGAAAATGTAGAAGATCGCTATACTTGAATAAAAGTAAACAATCAGTATTGTAAACTCTATAAATAATAGTATTAAATTTTATAAGCATAATATAAATATTTGTTGAACAATATTTTATGACTCTTATTATTTACATTTTCGACCCCTCTCACGAGTTTTTGCATAAAAGTATTTAAGAAATTCTCCTATGATTAGGTATTTCTAATGAACTGATATTTCTCCTTTTCCTTATTATATTTTATATGTCCTGTCGTGTCTTAAATATTTTCTTAAATACCTGACTAAAATTTTCATTGGTGGAAACTACTACAAAGTAAGTGTATTCTATTTCACTGCATTGAACTTTTCGTGTTGCTACAATGTAAACTTGCAGTTAAGATACTTTTGACCACTATGTTATTCATTTTTAAATTTGCATTTCTATCTTTTTCAAATTCATTTAAATGGAAACGAAGATATAAATAGCAGTACAAAAGACAATTTTATTATGTTATACAATTGTTAGAGTTTTCGTGATAACTGTTCGTTTCATAAAGATTTAGTAGAAACCATAAAATGATATTACATAAATTTAAAAATGAAGTTGATAATTTTGTTGAAATAATTATTGACATAGGAATATCTTAATGCGTAGAAAAATACTGATAATTATTGTCAAGTGTGTTGATTAAATTTATTGCAGAAGTAGTAGTAAGGGTGTGTGTGTGCGCGCATCATGAATGCTTTCTAATTGGTTAAACTATGATTGTGAAGCGTGCGAGAAACGCAATTGAATAAAGAGGGTGATTGTTAATGTTAATGTTTAAATTTATTCATCTAACTACTATACAAAGAATGATATAAAGAGTGTGATAAAACAAAATTCAACAGGTTGTTAAAATTATAATTAAATTTATTAAAAACTTCAATTTCATTTCTTTATATTTATAAGTTTTAATTGTATGTGTATACATACCACTGCGATTAACATCCAGATTCGTGTCAGATGATACTGTGTCATGTTCTTCAGATCGATTTCTTCCCTCCACACTGACGATTGAAAGATTTCTACGTTTCTCTGTAACCGCAAAAAAAGACATAATGAATGTAAGGAGCTTATACAAAAGTTTAGTGAACTAAATAATGTGACCGAACAATGTGTTTAATAATTTGTTTATTTTTTCAACAAAATCTAGCAACTGTCCTTGACATTAAAAAATAGCATAAAATATAAAGAAAATGTTTTTCCATATTTTTATAATTTTCTATGAATTTTAATGTTTCTATGAATTCTGATACTAACGATCGTTGTTAAGTGTATTTCGAATATAATGCAATACACGAGTACGTAGAATAAAACATTTTTATGAAATAAATGAAAAATAGTAAACATATGTTCATACTCATCTACTAGGATTGTTGAAAAGAGTTACAAGGAAAAATATAGAAAAATGAAAATAAAAATAAAGTATCATTACTGTAGAATATGAATATATATGATGTAAAAACCGTGTATTTGCATTATACATGTGTATCGTATATGATATTAAAAAGGTACTGAATTAACTTGAATCGATATTATAAATTAAAAATGTACGATATTTTCTAGAATAACGTGGAAAAATGTTTCTGTATTATATTTTTTACACAGTTCTCTTTTATTTATTATACATTTATATATAGTAAAATTCAAGTGGCGTTAAGTTAGGATTAGGGTTAGGTTTAATAAATTTATAATTTATTTATTTTGCCAAACATGATCTGTTTTGGTCGAAAACAGCTAAAAGAATTATAGTCGTAATTTGAATTTATCGTTCTCAGCGTATTTATTACATATGCACCAAAATACAATAAATTAGGTAGCCACTAAAAGATATCAAGGGATTAATGTAATATTTTATATGGTTAAAAAGATTCGGGTGTTGTTATATCGAAAAAAGTTTTCACTAAAAAAAGTAATTTGAAATTCATAATATATATCAAGTATTAGAAACATATTAAAAGTATAATGTTTCTTATACAACTTTTGAATAGAAGTACAACTATTGATCGATAAGTATTATTAATGACATAAAAATCTACAAAAGAATCAAAAACTCTTACGAGTTCTTCAGAAATTATATAAATGATTATATGATTGATTATTATACACAATTTTCGTAAGTAGCTTTCAGTTACTAAACTTCTCTTGAAAAATTCGACGAGATAAAATCTCCACAACCCTCTCAGAGGATTTTAGCTCTCGTTTTAAAATTCCGAATAACCGAGGTTGAATTGTATTAATTATCTACCCACTTTTAATTTAAAATTTACAAAATTCTGACATATAACGATTTCAAATAATGCTTCAGTATAATGATTTCATCTAATTAAACATACTTCCAATCGTCTTTCCGTTAAAGAAAATTCTTATTTATACCACGAACGATTACTTTCTCTATATATTTTCAAGGATATAAATAAAGATCGTAGGAGAAAAACATGACAAGTACCGTGTTGTAGTTTTTTATAATTTTACTGCTACTTCATGCTTAAACAGAAAGATTTTAATAATAACCGGTACAATTCTAAACAAAAACAACCAATTAAATTCAAGGATGTAAGTTTTTGAAAAATAGATGATATCAAAATTCAGCGCATCAATAAAGTTTTGTAAAAATCAAAGCTATAATTATTAAGCAACATTTATATTATATTAATTAAGCGATATTTTGATGTCTTTAAAATTTTGTTGTATTTTTAATGATAAATTAATTATAAAATTTGTAAAAGATAAAAGATTTCTAAAGACAATTAGCAACGACTGAATGTTAAAACTGCTCCCTATGGAAAATAGCACGTTGGATTTCTTGTGTTTTTCCCTGTAGTCTTCGAATACAGTAGCTCGTGAAAGTTGACTCAATACTTTTTATGAACATTGTAAAACATTTTGTAATTTCATTAGTATTATAATGACACGCAACTGCCATGGGTATATTGATAAAATTCGAAACGATTCTAGAAATATACACAAAAGTTACAAGATACATTTACTACAAGTACATATCTTGCAGAAATCACAAAAATAAACGAGCTATACTTATCGTATGCTGTGGCTATCACAGTGTATTTCACTTTCACGCTATATGTATATCACAGCAATTTTTTACTAGTCGTAAGTTTGCAGTAAACATCTTGCAACTGGTATATATATTTGTTGAGGTTATTTGATGTGTGAACAAAGGAACGCATGGATAAATTGTAAGGTAGAAAATATATTTTAAATACAGAAGTGTAAATACAAATCGGAATATAATTGAGCTGAAAGCCCCGAAGCCATCGTCGCCTGTCTACTGTCTATGGTCTGCCTTCGTCCCAGTCTATTGTCTATACGCTGTCGATGGCTTCAGTGCTTGAGAAAACTAAAAAGACCAGATGTAGAGTTTTCCTAGAAGTGATGACCACTTCAACAATATTGTCAGATCGGGTTCGCATTTTGCCAGTATAACCATCGCAATCGCGTGTCATTATAATGTAAATGAAATTTCAAAATATTTATTAAAGATTTTTACGGTAAGCGCACGAGTACCTTTCCGAGCCATCGTAAACATATAATTCACCGTAATTGTTCTTACTGAATCGAAATCTGCAGCCTGTTTGCTTGGAGAGAAAGAAAAAGAAAAATACACTCTTTTCAAATATCTTATAACAGCTTCTTTGTTAGAATCTTTGTCTCTATAATAATCGTACTCGTTTCTTTATTTCGACAAGAGTTTAGACAACCCACTTAACCGTGAGAAAGGAAACGTCTAGTGAATCACAGTCTCGTATTTCTGGAACGGGGGCTCGCTTACCACTAAAAGCTCGATAGACAGTGGATAAAAGGCTGGAAATCTGTGTAGAAGAAGGATAAAACGAAGATAATTAACATCAAGGCATCGTCAGCTTCTTCCATCTCTCCTATATCCTTCTTTATCCACCAGAATGGGAACGTTTCTTTTTTACTTGATATCTTTTCTTGCGAAAAGTGGTGAAGTCAATTTAGAAAATTATATTGTGTCCTTGGGCATTTTAAACAGGCTTAAACTGAACTACACGTTGAGTGCAAATTTTGTTACATAAAACTACCTTTTTCCATTTTAAATGAAAACATTCGCAAAACATTTTTCCTTAGGAGTTTATGCTTAAATAATATATATGCACATGCAATAAGAAGTGAATTTGAAACAGTAAATTATCCTTAGCGGGCAACAATTTTTTTAAGTATAACAATTAACTAAAAAGTTCCAAACTGCTGTGAATGCAATTATAATTATAATAAAAGTATAATTAATTTATAATTCTTACGCTATTTTATATTTATTTAACATGCAATAATGATTATTGGTTCATAGTTAATCTTACTGCAAAAATTATAAATTTGTGAAATTAACTAACGGGTAGAGAAAATATTACGTCTACCCGGACTTGAAACTTTTTCACAAGACGCTTCGTTTCTGAGAGAAATAGATTTGAAAATTGTGTACTGAGCCAATTTAAATACGATCAGGCATTATTTTCTTGAAAATAAAGTTTCCAACGGAAAAATTGTATACTACTAATTGTATACTGCTAATTGTCTGCTCGTATTTGGTCGGTAATTGGCCAAGTATACTTGACCAATTTTCAAACTCGATTTTCTCGAGAATTAAGCCTCGCGTGAACAAATATTATTCCGTGTTTTCTTCTTATTTTTTCATAAGCTATCGCGTTATGCTGGCCCGTACGTGTTATTCGGTTGAACTCTACGTGCATAACGTAGCGTCTGACTCAGCTACCTGAAATGAATATTTTTTATAATATTAGTCGATCCAGCTGGATATTCTCTACAAACAAGTATTAACCTATCTGTATCGAAAACCTGTTAATTTAGCAGACATTTTAATTTTAATTTGTTGAATTTAATGTATGAAAGATGAAGACAATGTAAACATACTGCCGCTTTTGAAAAATACAAAATTTAACAAATTTTAAAGTGTGAAACAGTAGAAAAGCTAACTACGCTCCTATTTCGGTGATTTTTCTATGTACTATAAATAAACATTTTGAATAATATTTTCCTATACTAATAGGTAGGTAGAGATATTCGCAAACAAATGCTGATACCGAACAGTGAATCGTGTCTATAGCTTTGCGGTTATGGCAGGGTATGCGTCAGTATCGGCTACCGACTGCCGGCCGCTTATTTTCCGTTTATAAACGAAGATTCGGGCGAACTTAAAGGTCCATGCACAACGTGCATATTCGAGATTTTAAGCAATGTCTGTTATAATTCAATTAAAAGTGGATATTGTCGATGTATCAGGCTTGTGTTTGGGATAGTCTTTCCAATCCAACCGCCGTGAGGTGGTCAATGTCACACGCTCAGAAGCAATAATAGGGTAGACAAAACATACTGCATGTCACAGCTATCGAAACAATAACCAGATATTAACGGAATAACCGCCTCTGATATACACTCGACGATAACACCTGCAGAGGGACTAAAACCTCAGTATAAGAACCTTCCCAAATCCAAATCCTTTTTGTTTTTTCGTCCAGTCGCGGGGAGACGCGGTAGCGTTGAAGCGCGTCAACGGGAGTTGTAAATCCTAACACATATTATTATTAAAATTCAGTTTATTGTGAATTACTCAAATGTATTAAAGAAAACTCTTGGTATAATAAACGTAATTAAAAAGAAAAAAAAAGCACTCATTCTCGTCCGATCACGAAAGTTAAGCAACACTGGGCACGGACAGTACTTAGATGGGTGACCGCTTGGGAACTCCGTGTGGTGTTGGCTTTTTTTTTATTTTCGTTCCATATTTTTCATTTTCTTTTTTTTTTTTTTTTAATGATGTATAATCGTCGAAAAAAATATTAGGTTTGGATCAGTACCAATTTTTCGGCGGGCGTGAGACGGCCGGTCAAACTAGTACATACTAATTTTTGACGAATTTAACTATAGCTCCTGATGATAAGCATGCGCAAAATATAGAATCCAATTGACGGTCAGCTAAGGAACTGGATGAGAGGTAGAAATCGTATTCATGACTATGATTTTGCCGACGCCTGTGCGAATTTTTGTGCCGCTGTTTTTATCGTCATAATTACATCGATTAGATGGCATTGTCACGTAAAATTATAAGAATAATAATAAAAAAAAAAAGGAAATCGAAGATGAAAAATAATAATAAAAAAAAAAGAGATTTTATTTCTTAACTCTTTGTTTACACTGATTACAATTCACTTGCGAACTCCAGCCGCGACATTTCAAGGCTTTTTTCTTTTTTTTTTTTCGGGGAGGAAATCCGCACGGACATCCACCGCTTCTAGGGGGAAGAGTGGCGTAGTGTCGGATTCCAACCGACTAAAACCTCCACGATGACCGTCCCTCTTGCGATCGAGGGATGCCCGGGAACCGCTGAGGCGACACATCAGCACCCCCCCCCCCCCCCCGCTGCACAACATTCTGTCAGCAAATGGCACGGCGTGCTGCCATGTCACGTCGCGTTCTCTCCCAGGGGTCGTCCGGATCCCCAACCGGACTGCTTGGCGGCTGGCTCCCGGGTGCTGGAGGGTCCAGCACCTAAACTTTTCAAGGCTGCAGCTCCTACTACTTGACCTTCAGTGGGATTCGACTCTTTTCTTTGTCAGCCCTCAATTTCTCCACTATCCACGCGTTTGTTAGGATTCCGCGAGCTTTGCCACGCACGCCTTTTTCTCGAACATTCGGCGAAATGACCGAATAGAATAATTAGAATATTGATGGTTCATTAGGCACCTCGCTTTGGCGACATACATTGTCGCCGAGAGTGCCGCTATATCTTTATTTCCGTCATCAGTTCATCGGTCCCGAAGCCTGGTCTCTGATGGTGATTGAGATGTGGTTGGCGTCACAATAGCGTGTAATTTGTAAGTAAGCGAGATTGGTTTTGGTTTGGGTCGGTATCTATTTTCCCAGAAACCTTTTCGGAATATACAGAATGTTTTATAATAAGTGAGCAATATTAAAAAAATGAATTCAGTATCCAAAAACTATAAAAAGTGTTTACATCAATGTATATTCTGTTTTCTCTCGTTTACGAGATGTAGCGAATTCTGTGTTTTACCATCTCGTCCCTGACTATTTCCATAAATGATGCTGAAAATGGTTTCCTTGTATTTCAATGCATGCATCCATTAGATTTTTTCTGGTAGAATTACTTGAAATTTTTTGTATAGAAGACACCTACCGATTATAGGAATACTTGGTCAGAAAATTGAATAAGCGCTTTAACAAGTTCGAGAAACATGAGAAAGTATTGAAAGAGTCATTACATCCATAGCAGGATGTCTCCATGTATGTATCGAGATACAAAAAAGTCATTTTGAGCATCTCGTGTGGAGGTAATCAGACACGTAATGATATGGTGTAGAAGCCGCTAAACCTCCTAAACGAGATCAAATAGCATATATATCGGTATCAACATTTTTTATTTTTTTTTTTTTTTTTTAGGAGTTAGGTTCGTTTCCTTAAATATTTTCTGCTTATCATGAAACAACCTGTATAATATACAATATACAGAGTGTATCGAAAATCGTGATAAAATTCGAACTGGAGTGATTCCCCATGTAAAACGAGATTAGAAATGTTGTATCGGTATTCAACAGCAAAGAACTTTCCAATGGTTTCGTCGATACATAGAGTACCACCGTTGATAGACTGTTTACGAGAGACCGACGATACATACGCAAGACTGCATCGAAACGTAAGTGCCGACAGACCTAATGAGTCAACCATATGCATACGGTCTTTCTGCCAAATACTCGGAAGAAGGAGTACGTGACCACGGTAGGGGATGTGTACCGAACGTGTGCGTAGTGGGGATATTGAGAGGTGACAAAAATAACGAAAACAATTCTCTGAATAGAGATCAGTTGTGAACTAGAAGCGTGTTTTGTTTTTGACAAAACCTAGTATTTGAAAACGGAGATAGATAAAATTTTACACATCTGGATTCAAATACGTCCATCTCCACACACATTCGTATGTTCTTCTAAATAGTTTTCTGCAAGTTAATATCGACTAGCAAAACTACTTTTTTCAGCCAACGCTCATACCGCGTTGAGAGCACTCGTTCTCGTCCGATCACGAAAGTTAAGCAACGCTGGGCACGGATAGTACTTAGATGGGTGACCGCTTGGGAACTCCGTGTGGTGTTGGCATTTTTTTATTTTCTTTCCATATTTTGCATTTGTTTTTTTTTTTTCCAATCACTGAATGACTGTATAAATTGACGCCCTCTCTGGCGGGACCTGCGCCTGGTATCCCTTTTGGGCTGAGACGCCTGTCCTGTTCAGAGATTCACGGTCAACTGAATAGTTCTCTGCACGTTAATATCGACTAGCAAAGCTACTTTTTTCAGCCAACGCTCATACCGCGTTGAGAGCACTCGTTCTCGTCCGATCACGAAAGTTAAGCAACGCTGGGCACGGATAGTACTTAGATGGGTGACCGCTTGGGAACTCCGTGTGGTGTTGGCATTGTTTTATTTTCTTTCCATATTTTGCATTTGTTTTTTTTTTTTTTTTTGTTTCTTTTTCCAATCACTGAATGACTGTATGAATTGACGCCCTCTCTGGCGGGATCTACGCCTGGTATCCCTTTTGGGCTGAGACGTCTGTCCTGTTCAGAGATTCACGGTCAACTGAATAGTTCTCTGCACGTCAATATCGACTAGCAAAACTACTTCTTTCAGCCAACGCTCATACCGCGTTGAGAGCACTCGTTCTCGTCCGATCACGAAAGTTAAGCAACGCTGGGCACGGATAGTACTTAGATGGGTGACCGCTTGGGAACTCCGTGTGGTGTTGGCATTTTTTTATTTTCTTTCCATATTTTGCATTTGTTTTTTTTTTTTTTTTTTTGTTTCTTTTTCCAATTACTGAATGACTGTATGAATTGACGCCCTCTCTGGCGGGACCTACGCCTAGTATCCCTTTTGGGCTGACACGCCTGTCCTGTTCAGAGATTCACGGTCAACTGAATAGTTCTATGCACATTAATATCGACTAGCAAAGCTACTTTTTTTAGCCAACGCTCATACCGCGTTGAGAGCACTCGTACTCGTCCGATCACGAAAGTTAAGCAACGCTGGGCACGGATAGTACTTAGATGGGTGACCGCTTGGGAACTCCGTGTGGTGTTGGCATTTTTTTATTTTCTTTCCATATTTTGCATTTGTTTTTTTTTTTTTTTTTGTTTCTTTTTCCAATTACTGAATGACTGTATGAATTGACGCCCTCTCTGGCGGGACCTACGCCTAGTATCCCTTTTGGGCTGACACGCCTGTCCTGTTCAGAGATTCACGGTCAACTGAATAGTTCTATGCACATTAATATCGACTAGCAAAACTACTTTTTTCAGCCAACGCTCATACCGCGTTGAGAGCACTCGTTCTCGTCCGATCACGAAAGTTAAGCAACGCTGGGCACGGATAGTACTTAGATGGGTGACCGCTTGGGAACTCCGTGTGGTGTTGGCATTTTTTTATTTTCTTTCCATATTTTGCATTTGTTATTTTTTTTCTTTTCTGTTTTTTTTTCCAATCACTGAATGACTGTATGAATTGACGCCCTCTCTGGCGGGACCTGCGCCTGGTATCCCTTTTGGGCTGAGACGCCTGTCCTGTTCAGAGATTCACGGTCAACTGAATAGTTCTCTGCACGTTAATATCGACTAGCAAAGCTACTTTTTTTAGCCAACGCTCATACCGCGTTGAGAGCACTCGTACTCGTCCGATCACGAAAGTTAAGCAACGCTGGGCACGGATAGTACTTAGATGGGTGACCGCTTGGGAACTCCGTGTGGTGTTGGCATTTTTTTATTTTCTTTCCATATTTTGCATTTGTTTTTTTTTTTTTTTTTGTTTCTTTTTCCAATTACTGAATGACTGTATGAATTGACGCCCTCTCTGGCGGGACCTACGCCTAGTATCCCTTTTGGGCTGACACGCCTGTCCTGTTCAGAGATTCACGGTCAACTGAATAGTTCTATGCACATTAATATCGACTAGCAAAACTACTTTTTTCAGCCAACGCTCATACCGCGTTGAGAGCACTCGTTCTCGTCCGATCACGAAAGTTAAGCAACGCTGGGCACGGATAGTACTTAGATGGGTGACCGCTTGGGAACTCCGTGTGGTGTTGGCATTTTTTTATTTTCTTTCCATATTTTGCATTTGTTTTTTTTTTTCCAATCACTGAATGACTGTATAAATTGACGCCCTCTCTGGCGGGACCTGCGCCTGGTATCCCTTTTGGGCTGAGACGCCTGTCCTGTTCAGAGATTCACGGTCAACTGAATAGTTCTCTGCACGTTAATATCGACTAGCAAAGCTACTTTTTTTCAGCCAACGCTCATACCGCGTTGAGAGCACTCGTTCTCGTCCGATCACGAAAGTTAAGCAACGCTGGGCACGGATAGTACTTAGATGGGTGACCGCTTGGGAACTCCGTGTGGTGTTGGCATTTTTTTATTTTCTTTCCATATTTTGCATTTGTTTTTTTTTTTCCAATCACTGAATGACTGTATAAATTGACGCCCTCTCTGGCGGGACCTGCGCCTGGTATCCCTTTTGGGCTGAGACGCCTGTCCTGTTCAGAGATTCACGGTCAACTGAATAGTTCTCTGCACGTTAATATCGACTAGCAAAGCTACTTTTTTTCAGCCAACGCTCATACCGCGTTGAGAGCACTCGTTCTCGTCCGATCACGAAAGTTAAGCAACGCTGGGCACGGATAGTACTTAGATGGGTGACCGCTTGGGAACTCCGTGTGGTGTTGGCATTTTTTTATTTTCTTTCCATATTTTGCATTTGTTTTTTTTTTTTTTTTGTTTCTTTTTCCAATCACTGAATGACTGTATGAATTGACGCCCTCTCTGGCGGGATCTACGCCTGGTATCCCTTTTGGGCTGAGACGTCTGTCCTGTTCAGAGATTCACGGTCAACTGAATAGTTCTCTGCACGTCAATATCGACTAGCAAAACTACTTCTTTCAGCCAACGCTCATACCGCGTTGAGAGCACTCGTTCTCGTCCGATCACGAAAGTTAAGCAACGCTGGGCACGGATAGTACTTAGATGGGTGACCGCTTGGGAACTCCGTGTGGTGTTGGCATTTTTTTATTTTCTTTCCATATTTTGCATTTGTTTTTTTTTTTTTTTTGTTTCTTTTTCCAATCACTGAATGACTGTATGAATTGACGCCCTCTCTGGCGGGATCTACGCCTGGTATCCCTTTTGGGCTGAGACGTCTGTCCTGTTCAGAGATTCACGGTCAACTGAATAGTTCTCTGCACGTCAATATCGACTAGCAAAACTACTTCTTTCAGCCAACGCTCATACCGCGTTGAGAGCACTCGTTCTCGTCCGATCACGAAAGTTAAGCAACGCTGGGCACGGATAGTACTTAGATGGGTGACCGCTTGGGAACTCCGTGTGGTGTTGGCATTTTTTTATTTTCTTTCCATATTTTGCATTTGTTATTTTTTTTCTTTTCTGTTTTTTTTTCCAATCACTGAATGACTGTATGAATTGACGCCCTCTCTGGCGGGACCTGCGCCTGGTATCCCTTTTGGGCTGAGACGCCTGTCCTGTTCAGAGATTCACGGTCAACTGAATAGTTCTCTGCACGTTAATATCGACTAGCAAAGCTACTTTTTTTAGCCAACGCTCATACCGCGTTGAGAGCACTCGTACTCGTCCGATCACGAAAGTTAAGCAACGCTGGGCACGGATAGTACTTAGATGGGTGACCGCTTGGGAACTCCGTGTGGTGTTGGCATTTTTTTATTTTCTTTCCATATTTTGCATTTGTTTTTTTTTTTTTTTTTGTTTCTTTTTCCAATTACTGAATGACTGTATGAATTGACGCCCTCTCTGGCGGGACCTACGCCTAGTATCCCTTTTGGGCTGACACGCCTGTCCTGTTCAGAGATTCACGGTCAACTGAATAGTTCTATGCACATTAATATCGACTAGCAAAACTACTTTTTTCAGCCAACGCTCATACCGCGTTGAGAGCACTCGTTCTCGTCCGATCACGAAAGTTAAGCAACGCTGGGCACGGATAGTACTTAGATGGGTGACCGCTTGGGAACTCCGTGTGGTGTTGGCATTTTTTTATTTTCTTTCCATATTTTGCATTTGTTTTTTTTTTTCCAATCACTGAATGACTGTATAAATTGACGCCCTCTCTGGCGGGACCTGCGCCTGGTATCCCTTTTGGGCTGAGACGCCTGTCCTGTTCAGAGATTCACGGTCAACTGAATAGTTCTCTGCACGTTAATATCGACTAGCAAAGCTACTTTTTTTCAGCCAACGCTCATACCGCGTTGAGAGCACTCGTTCTCGTCCGATCACGAAAGTTAAGCAACGCTGGGCACGGATAGTACTTAGATGGGTGACCGCTTGGGAACTCCGTGTGGTGTTGGCATTTTTTTATTTTCTTTCCATATTTTGCATTTGTTTTTTTTTTTCCAATCACTGAATGACTGTATAAATTGACGCCCTCTCTGGCGGGACCTGCGCCTGGTATCCCTTTTGGGCTGAGACGCCTGTCCTGTTCAGAGATTCACGGTCAACTGAATAGTTCTCTGCACGTTAATATCGACTAGCAAAGCTACTTTTTTTCAGCCAACGCTCATACCGCGTTGAGAGCACTCGTTCTCGTCCGATCACGAAAGTTAAGCAACGCTGGGCACGGATAGTACTTAGATGGGTGACCGCTTGGGAACTCCGTGTGGTGTTGGCATTTTTTTATTTTCTTTCCATATTTTGCATTTGTTTTTTTTTTTCCAATCACTGAATGACTGTATAAATTGACGCCCTCTCTGGCGGGACCTGCGCCTGGTATCCCTTTTGGGCTGAGACGCCTGTCCTGTTCAGAGATTCACGGTCAACTGAATAGTTCTCTGCACGTTAATATCGACTAGCAAAGCTACTTTTTTTCAGCCAACGCTCATACCGCGTTGAGAGCACTCGTTCTCGTCCGATCACGAAAGTTAAGCAACGCTGGGCACGGATAGTACTTAGATGGGTGACCGCTTGGGAACTCCGTGTGGTGTTGGCATTTTTTTATTTTCTTTCCATATTTTGCATTTGTTTTTTTTTTTTTTTTGTTTCTTTTTCCAATCACTGAATGACTGTATGAATTGACGCCCTCTCTGGCGGGATCTACGCCTGGTATCCCTTTTGGGCTGAGACGTCTGTCCTGTTCAGAGATTCACGGTCAACTGAATAGTTCTCTGCACGTCAATATCGACTAGCAAAACTACTTCTTTCAGCCAACGCTCATACCGCGTTGAGAGCACTCGTTCTCGTCCGATCACGAAAGTTAAGCAACGCTGGGCACGGATAGTACTTAGATGGGTGACCGCTTGGGAACTCCGTGTGGTGTTGGCATTTTTTTATTTTCTTTCCATATTTTGCATTTGTTTTTTTTTTTTTTTTTGTTTCTTTTTCCAATCACTGAATGACTGTATGAATTGACGCCCTCTCTGGCGGGATCTACGCCTGGTATCCCTTTTGGGCTGAGACGTCTGTCCTGTTCAGAGATTCACGGTCAACTGAATAGTTCTCTGCACGTCAATATCGACTAGCAAAACTACTTCTTTCAGCCAACGCTCATACCGCGTTGAGAGCACTCGTTCTCGTCCGATCACGAAAGTTAAGCAACGCTGGGCACGGATAGTACTTAGATGGGTGACCGCTTGGGAACTCCGTGTGGTGTTGGCATTTTTTTATTTTCTTTCCATATTCTGCGTTTTTTTTTTTTTTTTTTAATCATCTATGATCATGTACACCGAGAAATAGGTATTAGGTTGGGATCAGTATCTATTTTTCGGCCGTCTCACGCCGGCCAGTCAAACTAGTACATACTAATTTTTGACGAATTTAACTATAGCTCCTGATGATAAGCATGCGCAAAATATAGAATCCAATTGGCGAAGTTTTGTGCCGCTGTTTTTATCGTCATAACAACATCGATTAGATGGCATTGTCACGTAAAATAATAATAACAATAAAAAAAAAAGGAAATTGAAGATTAATAATAATAATGAAGAAATGAATGTAGTTCTTAACGCGCTTTGTTCACACTGATTACAATTCACTTCCGAACTCCAGCCGTGATCTTTCAAGACTGAAGCTGTTACAACTTGACTTTCGGTGGAATCCGATTCTTTTCTTTTTCACCCCTGAATATCTCCACTATCCACGCTTTTGTTTGGCGTTCGCGATTTTTGTCACGCACGTCTTCTTCTCGAACATTCGGCGAAATGGCCGTTGGGATATTGATGATTCATTAGACACCATCACGCTTCGGCGACATGCATTGTCGCCGAGTGCCGCCACTTCTTTATTTCCGTCATAAGCCCCATCGGTCCCGAAGCGCGGTCTGGTCTCTGATGTGGATTGTAATGTGGTTGGCGTCACATAACCCCCTCCGTAAATTGATTTTAGTGCTTAAAAATCTCAGTGTTTCTGCAATACGGAGCGGTGGAATTAGACTCTGGCTGGCTCGATATATACTTGTTCTTCTTCGTCGTGGTATCATGCTTTTGAGTTTTGTTGATATCTGTAGTACTTCTGTATAATTATTTGGGGGTGTAGGGATTGTCGCAATGTTTTGAATGTTATTTTTTGTTTTACAGCATAGTAGGTGGATACATAATTTCTTCGGTAAACATTTCTTCGATAGATCGAATATCCCTATTTTGTTAAGAAGGTAGATCCCTGTCAATCCTAAGGCAACGTAACCTGCTATTTGCCGAAATGAAAGTCCCCATGATTTAATTGATTGTATTCGATGAGAACACGTTTGTTTTTTCGTCCAGTCGCGGGGAGACGCCGTCGCGTGGAAGCGCGTCAACGGGAGTCGTAAATTTCCGTTACGATTGCACGAATCGACACCACGAGCAGGGCGATCCCCTTATTTCTTTTGGAATAATAGGGGTGTTTGGTTTTGAATATAACTGGAATCTACAGTTATATAATATATATACATTTGTTTACACTGGATTACAATAATTATTACGTGGACCGTTTGATATGTATCGATGTTCGTTGAATTTGCAATTTTATCCGTTAGGGTTTAAGATGTATGCGGTATGATTTCTGAAGAAAGACTAACTGCCCTAGGATAAATTTCTTGTCCTCTCGGGGAGACGACCCCCACCGCGCTCGGATCACACCACCGCTCGCGCCGATGATCACGTATGCCGACTTCTTTGTGAAAATAAAGAACGGACCGAAATCGACGTTTCTGGAACTCGCGGCCGGGTGGCAACCATGCGCTCGTCGATACATTGTATGTTCCGTCGGGAAGATGAGACGATTCGTATATGACGCTGAAGGACCGCGAGAGACGGTTAGAAACACGATCCATACCAAACCTCGAGATGCAACACTTTTCTTACAATACTCTGAACCGTCACTTTGTTGGATTCGTACAATAAATTTTACTACTATATCTAAAGCATCCTGCCCACAGGTGACCATAAATAATATTCCAATTTCAAACAAAGATACAGTTAGATATCTGGGCATGATTCTAGACAGAAGAATGACATGGAAACGGCACATCTTAGATAAATTCAAAGAGCTGAAAACAAAACTAAAAAAATTCAACTGGCTCATTGGCAGACGCTACAACTTAAACATGCAGAGTAAAATAATGCTATGCAAAGCCATATTAAAACCTGTTTGGACCTATGGGATATAACTATGGGGAACAGCGAGCAACTCCAACGTAGAAATTCTCCAACGATTTCAATCAAAAACTCTAAGATCCTATATAGATGCACCTTGGTAAGTTACCAACGAAACGATACACCGCGACCTTAAGATAGCCACAGTCAAAGAAGAAATATCCAAGTTCAGAAACAGATACAATATAAGAATTAACAACCATCAGTATCCAATTACTTTTACTAGTTACCCAATTACTTGACACGACGGATCCGATCCGCAGACTAAAAAGACAATACCCTTTAGATCGAAGCATTAGATTCAACTAGAATCAAACATACTGTAAACTCTTATAATCCAAGTTACAATACCACGCCAAAATAATTTACTTAAAATTTTCTATGAGAATTGATTGTCTACTAAATAAAAAAAACATATCAAGTTCAATTTTTTACTTTATTTGTAAAACGTTTAAACTGCGATGCGAGGAAATCGCCGGTGATCTGTCAATTTCGTGATTTTTTGTGTCTCCTATGTGACACCAGCAACGCTTTGGTAAAATAAGAACGTAACTTCGAAAGTAATGGTTTTTCGACCCACGTTTATTCAGATCTTTTTGCTTGTTTTGATGAGTATTACCTACTCCCAAAGTTTGTGCCAAACATTTCAAGGCATCCTATGGAATATATTTTTCTGTTCGACGCTTAGTTATCAAAACAATCGAGTCTGAAAACTTGTCAAGTATACTTGAACCTGACTAATTATTGACTGAAGGTGAATAAACAATCAGCAAAAGGTTAGTTTACATGCAAAAATAAGTAAAAAATGTGGAATAAAATTTGTCCGTTTAAGGCTTCATTTAAAGAAGATTGGCCGTGAACAAAATTTGAACATGTTTTTATTAAGAATAAAACTAGTACACGTATGTGATAAATTTTTAAACATGATTTTCTTGGTAACAAAGCTTGTGAACAAATTTTATTCGACATTTTCGATTTATTTTCGTATATAATATAATTTCCTGTTGATTATTTACTTCTATTTACTTCTATCTAGTCTGGAATTAGATATATTCAAATATACCTACTTAACAAATTTTTGAACTCGATTTTCTCGAAATCGAAGCGTTGTATGAGACAATTTTATTGTATATCTTCTTCTTATTTTTTCATAAGAAATTACGTCATACCCGCTTGTATATGTTATTCAACCGGATCTTGCATATTTATATCTCTGAGCTTGTTTTAACGTATCGTAGATTTGAGATAAATTTTGATCTTGTATTACAGAATTAGAACAACTTTAGTCAACTTTCTCTAAACCAAAAAGTTCTGCTACTTTCGCAGGTTCTATTGGAGATGAGTTTGATCTTCTTAACAAACCAGACCGAGAAACAAAGGGCAAAATAAAAAAGCATTAACTATGACCAATCATGGGAACAGGAAAACACTTCAACTCTTAATTGGCAAAGATTTCATCGTGGTTAGTGATTTTAGAATGACATTAACATTTTTCCAATTACTTAAAAATTCAGGTTAGTTAAACAAGATTTAAATAATATCCTAAATGAAAATTTTAGTTTGCTCCTCTGGCAACGATATTAAAAAAACGATATTAATATTCTAAAATTAACGCACCATCTTTTTCTTAGTGAGTGTTTCAAATTTCAAGTGGATCCAAAATAACATTCTACGATTAAACGATTTAATTACTTTCTTAGAAAATAATTTAAATTTTATAATTTATTAATAATTCCCCAAATATAAAAAACATTGCAATTATAAGTGATCACAAATTTTTCATTCCCAATTCGTTAATCAAGAATCTAAAAATACTCAAATTTTTTCATCATTGATAATGAATTTTTGTCTAGCATTTTTCATCTTTTCCATGAGAAACTGGCATCTAAAAAGTTTATTTTTGTATCATACTTCAAAGGTAATCTACAATATCTGAAGAAATAAAAACTTATGTTGTTACGATAAACAACATGTTATTTATCCGCGCTATTATCTGCGATTAACAGAGTCTTACGAGTTATCGAGCGTTCTTACTTTATCTATGCGAATACGTTGTACAAATGTCTATCGACGGTATTTATTACGTTTATATTTATATTATTTATTCTAAATATACTTGACGGTTGCAGCAGCAATCTTTTTCATTGTTTAGTAACATCGATCCTCTCATTATCCGCCACATTGGTGACCCCGACGTGATCTGAAACGAAATGGCAACCGATAGCAAACGAAGTACGGCCAATCAAGCGCTTTGCGTACCGCCCTTAATGCCCATGAAGATCAGGCTGTGGTTCTCCATACTGGAGAGACAATTCGCGATCGCTGACATCACCGACGATGAAGAAAAATCCACGGCTCTCATATCGTGCCTCGAGCCTCAGTATCTGGAGCGAATTGAGGACATAGTGATGAACCCTCTGGCCACGGGTCAATACGAAAAACTGAAGGCCGAGCTAATTCACATCCTGGAAGAATCAGACAGCGATCGAGTGCAGAGATGGGCGACCGGAAGCCGTCCCAATTCTACCATGATCTAAAAATACTCGCCAGTCCATTCGCGTCCGAGCAGTTCATCCTCATCCTGTGGAGGAATCGTCTGCCGGATCGCCTCAGGGAAATCCTGTCCGTGGTGGATGACACGAACGTAAAAAAGTTAACGCGGGTCGCGAACAGGATACAGGAGGCGTTTTCGCAGAATAGACAGCGCGCAAACAGAATGACTGCCGTTATCAAGTCGCCGGTACAAAACTCGGCAACGAGCGACCCGGTGGCCGCCGCCATCAACAGCTTGAGCGAACAGTTTAACCGTTTGGAGATGCGAATAGACGCATGGCAAGCGACAAACAGCGTCGACCACGCTCACGCTCGCGTACACAATTCCGCCGCCGTTCGCGCTCGAGAGATTCGCCACGGCGAGACGGACTATGTTTTTACGACGCGCAGTTTCGCGAACGCGCGCTAAAGTGTCGTTCTTCGTGCAAGTGGAAGCAGGGAAACGGGACCAGTCGTGCAATTTTCTTTCTTGCGTCGACTCAATGACGTTACATGTGATAACAAGTGCTGAGTAAAGCTAAGTCCACACTGAAAGACAAAAGTCGACAGACATACGTCATTCGAAGAAAAGTCCGTGAACACACTTATTTAGTTTTTCATTCCAATGGAAAACACGAGACAACGTCTGCGGGTGGAATGTAAATGGAATGTGCTTTTTATCCCGTTTGGAAAGCAAAAATTTCGTTGTACGGTGGTGAGATCTATGATACAGTATTTGTTATCGAGACAAGGAAAAGCGAAAGTAAAAAGTTTGAAAATGCATGTCGTTCGTCGAAATCACTGCAAAATACAAAGATCAACTTCGTTTCTTTTTAATAGAATTATTTTTTAATACATTAATCAGTCATGACATTCCCTGTAAAAAGTTACGAACCTATGTATTTATGTCGAAAAACTGTTACCTTTGAGATGGTTGAAAAACATAAATAAAAGCCATTAAATCCTGGGCTAGTATTTCATGGTAAAAGATTATTTTCGTCATTACAATGTTAATTATTTATATGATATGTGAGTCCGCAAACGAATGTATGTATTTATTCTTTAAAAATCAGGATTTAAAAAGTTTAAGGTATGTACCCTACAAAGATTCCTGAATTTCAACATTCATAAATTTCATCTCCAGCACATCCCTAACTCAATAACACGCCTGGTACTCAGCCTACTCCTGCTGGACAAACGACATTACTTGCAGACAGTCTCCTAGAACATCTTCTGGCGACTATTGGCGGACAATATCTGCAGACAATGTCTATCAGTGTAGCCGAGGCTTAAGACAGCAGGAAAGTACATGTGCACATAATAGGAAGGTATCTACTTAAGAAATATTTACTAGCACATGCATATGTTGCGGCTTAAAAATTAAAGAGCGAAATTAAATATTGTAATAATTGAGACTTTTTAAATTGTGTTAAATATTATACAAGTGCACAGAAATAGCTCCTTTCATATATCATTCATTTTATATTGTAAATTTAAAAAATCAGTAATTGCAGTTTCATCATTTCTATAATCTAAAAGTAAAATTAAGATTAGTTTTAAAAAAATGCAATATTATAATGTATTTCTGTAAAATAAAGCACATCGAATGTGATTACACGATTTTTGTCACACGGAACATTTACATTGATTCATACGTATTTTTCGATGATGCAATCAGATTTGTTCAATCACTCATATCTTCTATGTAATAATGCTTTGTATTACTTGTCAACAGTAGTATAAATATATAGGGTGAATCTAATTTGTGCTTAATATATTCAGAAGAATGAAATCCTAATAATCCAAATAATAATTTTATTTAATTGCCCAGGGCTGATCTTGCGACCGTTCGAGAGATGTCTGCACGCGTATAATATGAGAGTGTAAAACCCAAGAGGGCATTCCGTGTTCACATGTCCTTAAAAATCCATTTCCCGGACTCTTGTCTGGGTTTTTCCCGGAAAATCTTGGTGTTGTAACTGACAAACATGTTGAGCGATTTCATCAGAACATTTCATATATGAAGAAACAATACCACACTAAGTGGAATGCTGTTATGCTCGTTGATTGTAGCTGGATACTCAAATGGGATGTCTTTCGAGCAACATATTTCAGGAAATCAGCAATTCCGACATTTTACGCAATGTTCCACGATTTTCAAATGTGTAGAATTATACGAGTTACTAAATAATGATCCTGTATGGCACACAAAAATCAGGCGTGATAGAAACAGACAGATTCCATATATGAGTTCAGCATACAACATGCTACTCGAAACACATATTAAATTTTACGTGATAAAAGGAAGTAAAATTTTGTAGACCAGTGTTATTATCAAGTGTACTGTTATGTTATTGCTTATTAACAGAAATAGCGGAAGATGTGAAGATCCCTTATCTTAACCCATTTGCATCCAAACGCGGATTATTACGCGTGCTGCGACTGCTCTTTTTATTTCCATTTTAATCTAAATAATTTTTTTTTAAATAAATAATTTTTACTTTTTTCCTCTGTTGTAAAGAACGTAAGATGTGATGTTTGACATTATCGAAGTGACATTATCTACCAATCGTTTTGAACAGTAAATTTTCGATGAACTCCATGAAGAATTCGGATGTCATTTACTGCACCTACGACCGATTGCGCGCGGTGATAGGGACCAGTCCTCTTAAGTAGGGCCATGATGCAAATGGGTTAAGAGTAACGAAAACAATGGTTGAGAATTTCCGATCTCAGTTCTTAACCTCTTAGGTACGACGCGCCACTATAGTGGCTGACTCTACCGACTCATTCGCTCACCGTTTGAACTAAATGATTTTTTTTCATTTGTCTTGTTTCAGACTTTTTCTGTAACAACATTTTATAACTGTGTTAACAATATGCAGACAGAATATATAGACTCTGTTTTGATATTCCAGTTTCAGGTATCAATTGTTGCTTTTCATTAATATATTATTGTTACATGCTCTTTTTAACATGCTGATCCGTATTCTTATAATTTTTTAGAATCTTCAGCCTCAAAATGTCGCTTCAAAATAGAAAATAAAGAGCAATTTGAAAAATACTATCGCACTATGAGTGTGAAAATTGTGACGTAGGTGTACGTGTCGTATTGTGCTTTAAAATATACCTCAATTCTATTATTAATTATTAAAGTAAATTATTAAAGTTTAAGTATATGCATCATATATTTAAGAACAATTATAATTTAATTATCAAAAACTTTATTTCAGTGTGCTTGCGCAGGAAACAGCATTATCCGTCACACATTTCAGTGCTGTATCGTTTACGCGTAATTCGCGTCAAACTCTGTCGTAAGAGATTAAACGTATATTCTTAACAAATTTGGTACTTAACAAACAATATACAAGTTATATGTATACTCTACTATGTTTGATGAGTATGAATTACACGATGTTCGATGGTTCGTGAATGAACGAACTTCTCCCGGCGGTCACGCGATAGTTTTATGTCAGTCTTTAATATATGTTTCGAAGCGGTGGCCAGCAATAGAAGCGAGGTTTTGCTAAGCTTGCGGAATGCTACTTAACGCAGCTTTGAAACGAGGTTAGAAGCGTTCCGATGCTGATACCGAGGTATCTAGTGTTTTTGAGCTTTTGGATCAGTGAACATTCCAGGTTGTAGATCACAGAACATTTTACTAATGTTTTTCTTGCGGTAAGTAATAACTTACATTTAATAATTAATAAAAGATTAATCAAACATATCGTATTCATGAAGTATTTTTTAAAAGCTATTGCAGATGTGCATTATTGCGAAAATAATACAAGATAAGTAATTAAATTAAATTAAAATGGCAAATTCTACTTTCAAGTATTTAAATTTAAGATATAAAACTTATAAAATATGTACGAGCTTCACATAAAAATAGCTTTCATATGCAAAACGTTTTGTATGTTGTTAATTAAAATAATAAATTTTCATACATTTAATGCCTTTGCAATACCACTTTATTTATTCATTATCCAACTAAAATTTACGTCATTTATTCTGCCAGCTGTAAATTAAAAGTTTCCGTAATCCACGTATAATCTTTAATCATCCTTATTTTGCTTAAAGGTTAGTGATAAGTACTAACTACTTACTTTAATTGAAAAAGAAAACCGATCGATCGGCTTTTCATTAAAACGATTGGAGAGTTGACTTCGTGCCAATACAATTAAAGAAATTACACAGTAGATACTATACAGCAAGATTGTATGAAAAGTATTTAAAGTATTTTACTGTTTTAAAAAAGTATTTTGAACGGAAAAAGTAACTATAAAAGGAAGATATTTTTAAGAAGATTTTTTATTATTGTTCTTGTTGAGGTTATTAGATGTGTGAACAAAGAAACGTGTGGATAGATTGTAAGGTAGAAAATATAATTTAATATAGAAGTGTAAATACAAGTAGGAATATATATGTAAGCTGGTCCAGATCCGCACGCTAGTGTCACGTAAAATAATAAAAAAACACAAAAAATAATAAAAAAACATAAAAAAAAGACAGAATTTATTTCTTCACACTTGATTTACACTTGACTTCCGAACTCTAGGAGCGACTTTTTAAGACTGAAGCTCTTACAATTCCGCCTTTAAAAACTGATTTGTTTCTTTCTTTGTCATCCCTCAATATCCCCACTATCCACGCGTTTGTTAGCCGTTCTCGAATATTCGGCAAAAGGACCGTTGGGATATTGAGGGTTCATTGAGCACTTCGCCTCGCCGACATACACTGTCGCCGAGTGCGGCCGCATCTTTATTTCTATCATCAGCGGTTCCGAAGCGCGGCCCGGTCTTTGATGTAGATCGAGGTGTAGTTGATGTTACACTAGCAGTGTTACCCTATGACTAAAGGAACGCCGAAAAAAACGTCGCACGTGTGCCGCTTATCGTCTGTCGTCGACGCATTCTTTTGTCTATGCGCTATAGACGACATCGGCGCCTTGTGAAAGCTGAAGACCAGATGTAGAGTTTTCTCAGAAGTATCGATCACTTCAACACCCTCCCTAAAACTCTACATCCTCACATACAATTATCTCTTTGTGAATATTTGAAGCTTAATTTCGACAATGCCTTTCTCTTTACCATTCAAATTAATTTATTACTAAAAATACTACGAGAAGACTTAGTAGATCATGTAGAGTTTTTCTTTTTCTTTTACAAGTAATAACCACTTCGATACCCTCCCTAAAAACTCTACATTTCTACAAACAATTACCTCTTAATATCCCTTTTATTTTTCAGGCCTAATTTCTGTCTCAAATATTCAAATCTTGGTTTTGGCAACGCCTTTGTACATATATCTGCCAGTTGGTCTTCGCTTGTTACATACGTTACATCAATTTCGCCTCTATTGTATAAATCTCGCAAGAAATGATATCTTACATCAATATGCTTACTTCTTTGATGGAATTCTGGATTTTTAATTAACTTCACAGCACTAGTATTGTCTACATATAGCATATACTTAAGGATGTCTATTTTACATTCAGGAAATATTTTTTTCAACCACATAATTTCTTTCGCTCCTGAGGCTGCACTGACATACTCAGCTTCGGTCGTAGATAAAGCTATACATTGTTGTCGCTTACATTGCCATGAAATGGCTGCATTCGCATACTTACATACAACACCTGATGTTGACTTTCTTGTTTCTTTGTCGCCTGCATAGTCAGCATCGCTGAAGGTTTCGAGACTGCCTGCTTTTGTATATAAGAGTCCCATGTCTACGGTCCCTTTTATGTAGCGTAAAATTCGTTTGACTAATTGCCACTGATGCTTATTTGAATTTTCTAAATGTCTCGACGCTATATTTATTGCAAAGCTAATATCTGGCCTACTTACGGTTTGTAAAAACATTAAGTTTCCTACAGCTTCTCTGTATGGTGCGTTACAATCATTATCGCCTATGTTACTTTCATTCCAATTAGTCTCGATAGGTGTAGAAACACTGTTTGCCTCATTCATATTAAATTTTTCTAATATGCTTTCGATGTACCTGCTCTGATGAATGAATATTGAACCATCTTCTAGTCTATCAATTTCAAGTCCAAGAAACCTCTTTACTACTTTCGAACTCGTAATTTTGAATTCCTTATTTAAATTGTTGAAAAATTTATCGATTAGAGATTCGTCTGAAGCTGCTACCAGTCCATCGTCTACGTATATGGTCATCAACATTAATTTGTCATCTTCTGTATAAATATAAAAGCAAGGATCTGCGTTACTCTGATAAAATTTTAAACCTGAAATAAATTTTGTGAAACGTTCCGTCCAACATCTTGGAGACTGCTTTAAGCCATATAGGCCTTTTAGCAATTTACAAACGCGATTTGTACCATCATCAAAACCTTTAGGTTGTTTCATATAGATGTCTTCTTTCAGACTTCCATATAAAAATGCGGTTTTAATGTCAAACTGTCCAAGGTATAAATTATTTTTGGCAGCAATACTGAGCATTAATCTAATTGTGTCAAACCGAGCAACGGGACTATAGGTTTCCTTATAATCTATGCCTTCTTTCTGTGAACACCCTTTAATCACAAGTCGCGCTTTGTATCGTTCCGAATTGTCCGGATTTTGCTTTACCGTTAAAACCCACCTATTACTAAGTGTCTTTTGATCTTTTGGTTTTTCTACAAGGATCCACGTCTTATTTTCCTGGTGCGATTTCATTTCATCATGCATAGCCGCTTTCCATAATTCTTTCTTTTCGGATCTCACCGCTTCGTTAAAATCTACCGGTAGTTTTTCCGCTACATACATTGTTGGACTACCATAAAAATCGGTTCGTTTGATCTTATCTCTATCTCTCAATTGTCTCACATTCTCGTTGGTTACATGAAGTTGTTTTTCATGTTCACTCTCTGCGCTTTCATACGTACATGTTCCATCGCTCTGCGTACACACATCTTCGCGCTCGACAATTTTCGGTAAACTTATATTAACGAATTTTGCAGTTTCTAGTTCGGGCATAAATATTACATCACGGCTTAATATTACATTTCTTACGGTCGGCACGTATACTCGATACCCTCGTCCGTCATCTAGATAGCCTACCAAATATCCTTTGTTAGCCTTTTTGTCAAGTTTACTTCTCTTTTCTTCAGGTATGTGTGCAAAGCACTCAGTACCGAAAACTCTAAACTTTTCTACATCTGGCGATTTCCCGTACCACAATTCATATGGTGTTTTATTGTCCTGTCCTGTTGGCCCTGTCTTATTTATGACATGCACTGCTGTGTTCATGGCTTCGGCCCATAAAAACAGCGGTAGATTTGGTTTCGAATGTAGCATTGACCGGCCTGCCTCTACTATTGTCCTATTTCCTCTTTCTGCGACGCCATTCTGTTCAGGAGTGTATGGGACGTTAACCGTGTGCCTAATTCCCTGGTTTCTTAAAAATTCTTTAACCTCTTTATTTTTGAATTCTTTCCCTCCATCACTATGAATTTCTTTGATCTTACTGTTGAATTGGTTTTCGACTTCTAAACAAAAAATTTTTAGCTTTTCGATTACTTCTGACTTACGTCGTAAGAAGTAAATCTTCGTGAATTTCGAAAAATCGTCTTTAAATATAAGAAAGTATAATTTCTTTCCTAATGACTCGACTTCCATAGGTCCACATACATCCGTATAAATAATCTCGCGAGGTTTAGTCGCACGCTTGATTTTCTCGTGAAAACTCGATCTATGATGTTTCCCGTATGCGCAACCTTCACAGAAAAAGCTACTATTCTCTACCACTTTTATATTTGAATTCCTTAAAAATTCCTTAACGTGTCTGATGTTTTGATGACATAGTCGTTCGTGCCATAATTGCAACGTATCCGCGTTTGACTCCGCTCTATTGCTAAGATTGCAAACTGACGGTATGATAACTCGCATATCGACCTTATATAAATTTCCGATAACCGAACCTCTTGCTATTACTTTCCGGTTTTGTAAAAATATACAATTTTGCCCTTCCTTTGAAATACAGAAGTCTATACCCCTCCTTGCGACAGATCTTATGGAAAACAAATTTCTTTTCATACCTGGTACGTATAATACATCGTTCATTGTACATGCTACCCATTTTCCGTCCACAAAAGTCTCTACTTCGATTTTTCCTTTGCCGCATGCATCCATGAACGTACCATCGCCGATCTCTATCTTCACCGTGTTGTCGAATTTTTCGAGGACACTGAACCATTCTTGTCGTCCTGTCATGTGATCTGTAGCTCCTGAGTCGATTATCCAAAGATCATGGTTTGCCGCGATCAGTTCCAACTTCGACAAATTGTGGGACACATTTTCAGATTCTTCCCATTTAAAATTGAAGAACTGCTTCTGGACCATATTTAAATTTTCATTTGATTTCATATCATATACAGAATTTAATTTTTTCCACATTTCATGTGCTGTTGTGCAGCATAAAAGAAGATCCAACGGTTTCCTTCCTACCGAGGTCACAATTAATTTCCTCGCTAATCGATCTGCCTTCGAAAATCTTTCACGGGCGATTCCCTTTTCCGCACTGTTACCTGGATAACACAGATTCCCTTCACACACGTTGATCAGGTCGTCATTTTCCTCCAAAAGTGTACGCATAATAAAACGCCACTGGAGCCAGTTTTCTTCGCCACGTAACATCTCGATTTTCGCACTTGCTGATTCCATTTTAGTACTATCTCTTACTTTACCAAGCACAATACTTTAACACTTTATTCACTTCGCGTTGCTACCTTACAATCTACAGCCCTGGGCCCATAACCTGTTGTGGTTATTAGATGTGTGAACAAAGAAACGTGTGGATAGATTGTAAGGTAGAAAATATAATTTAATATAGAAGTGTAAATACAAGTAGGAATATATATGTAAGCTGGTCCAGATCCGCACGCTAGCAGTGTTACCCTATGACTAAAGGAACGCCGAAAAAAACGTCGCACGTGTGCCGCTTATCGTCTGTCGTCGACGCATTCTTTTGTCTATGCGCTATAGACGACATCGGCGCCTTGTGAAAGCCGAAGACCAGATGTAGAGTTTTCTCAGAAGTATCGATCACTTCAACAGTTCTAAAAAATATTCAGTACGGAATTTTTGTAAACTTTTCTTGAAAAAACCGTGTATAGTAATGTCAATAAAAATTTAACGAAATTAACATGAAAATATTGGTCCCCCAGTAGCGCAAAAGGCTCACATTTCATTCCGCCTAACCTTTCTCCTATTCTTCTCCAAAAATTAATCGACATTATAATCTGAAAATTGTATGCATGTATGATATTATAACTAATTTTTCGTAAAAGTTTATACAAACGCATAAAACGTATTAAAAAAAATAAAAACGTGGGAAAGTTTTCCGCGTTTTCCGTTTGCCAAGAAAAAGGTATTCTTAATTTCAAGTTACATTATTTGAATTATTACTTCAAATAATTAAAACGTGTTGTTTTATTTCATACTTCTTCTTCTTCTTTCTTTACGTTTTACGTCGCATCAACTACGAGGCGAGGCATTAGCAACGATGCTGGGTCAACTATTTGAAATAATTATGAAATAACTTGTTCTTTGAAAGTATATTTCAAGTAATATCATTTCAGAGATGCTCCGGTCTGACGTATATTCGCATTTTTACTGTTTATACCATAAAATATTACAGTTTCTCCTTCATGATTTTGACGATTATTTCTTGTGCCACATTTGAAATAAAAAGAAAAAAAATAATTTCTTATTTTAAATTGGTGTTGTTTCAAACGAATCGGTATTATTTATATTTTCAAATAACAATATTAAAGATGCTATGATACGGGACAAGATGAAACATTTCAGATAGTAATTTCTTATTTTAATTCCAAATACAATTTGCCAAGTCTGATTCATACTCGCGTATCGGTATATGACTTAATAATTGTATAGAAACCTGGAGTCAGAGTCTCCATTGATATACCAGATTGCTCGATAGTCGTTGTCCTACAGAAATGCTAAACTTTGCCGTTATCTGCGGCCTCCATGATCGAATCGTGCAAATTGCTTCCTTCTCAAGGTTGTAAATCTGGAGCTGACCTTGCTACTACACAATTCTATCACGAATGTTGCCCGCCAAACTAATATTGGGCAGCTGGTTGTAAACGGAGAGTAAGTGAATAATGGTCGGTAGTCAGCTGTGTGTGTTTGGTCCCCAACAATGGAGTAGATGCATCGTTGTCGCTGTCCAAATACTAGTTATTGGCGCTTTGGTACGCGTCAAAAGATTAGTGATAATTATCGAAAGTGTGACGATATTCCACACGAATCTCTGTCGTAAAAATACAGTTACTTACGAATAATAGAAACTAAAGTATTAAGTTTCGAATTACCTTTTGTCTGTGTCGATGAAAAGCCCTGAAGAAGATGGGACATTCTCACGTCGATGATCCAGATTACAAAAAAAATTGAGGACGAAACGCTTGGCTCCTTAGCGTACAATTTTTTCCCGTCCTAACTTAAACGCACAATTTTGCTTTTAGTATAATTGGTTCTCGGCTATATAACAATATATTTTTCGTAATTTTAAAGCTGTATATTCGTTTTTAATACAATAAGACGCAAAACGCGAAGTGAGAGAAAGCAAGTATTTTTGTAGATACGCAAACGTGATATATATTATACGTGAATTTATTAGTACAACAAATGGATTGTTGACTGCTCACGTGTCTCACAGAGACACGAGTGTTAAGGTGTTAATTGTAAAAGTTTTCCTGAACATAGCAACAGTAACAATGGCAATAACGTTATCAACAATAACATGGCGTTACGATGACGACATTTTTAGAGTATTAATCAAGAAAGAGCAATTCATAGTAGCATTACTTCGTGAGTTGGTAATTAATGGTAACTAATGATACTACAATGTAAAACTATCTGATATATCGACAGGTCAGGATCGAGCATTATAGAAATCAATTTTTATTTAAATTTTTATTTATTTGTTATTTGCTTTGTTACTTGATTTTAAATGATGACGTAAATAATAATATACGGCTATGGTACGGCCTATAACGAGATCGAAAAGTTGTTACCGCTTCCTCGTATAACTCGATTGCAAAATTGTTTAGAAATATATTGTTAGATTGGTTTCAAATTTTACCATTGTGATCATAATAACCGTGTCTCATTATAATGCTAATGAAATTCCAAAATGTTTTATATATAACATATAATATGGACATAAAAGTTCTCTATCTCAAAAGCATATCATTGCCTTGAATATGTAAGGTAAACGAACAAGAGCAATATTTGTAATTGTGTTGCCGCGTTCGCTTCCTATGTTTTGTTGCAGGCTGGACTCATTCATGACTTGCAAATGTATGTAAACGTTTCTGAACTGTTTCGACCATTACAGTTATGCATTAACTTGTGTACGATAACAAGAATTTTATGTATTATGTGATAGTTATTTTATATATATATGAAATATATATGAAAGGACATCGGGGCCTTTCTTTTGGGATTTTTGGGAGGATACCCAATACTATAGTCTAGACTATTTATGACGTAGCCACGGTCACGGGATGGACGTTTTTATTTAACAGAGAAGTGCCAATATTATGAGACATACGTTGTATTAACAATCAAACCCCCGGCAGGAGCAATGTCGCTGCTACGCGGGTCTGCCTAGCAACGGTGGCTGCAATTTTGTTGGTACTTTGTGCTTAAAAATATATTCTACGTTTAATAAAGAGTTACCCCGTTGACCGTGGATTCGTTATTGAACCTAAGAACATTGTCGTTAACATCTCGAGTGTCTAATCACCACGGTTATTTGTCAAACTTTGTAAAAATCATATTTATACCAGTAAATATAATCTCTATTGTACAACAACGATGGCTAGTCCGAATGAAGATTCGTTACACGCCCCTAAACCTAACTATAACCCGACATATATATATTGTAGAATCTTTACTACAATTAGTTTATTTACAATAAATGGATTAAACAGATGTTGGTTAAACAGGGAACGATGGTTGTTTAACGTGAACTAATCACAATAACGTATTATAATTAAGACAACTAGATAGTTAATTTGCAACTCCCGTCACCACAGATCCAACGCTCTCTTTCACGCGGGCCACACTCTCTCGATAACGCAATTCGCACTCTCTGACTTTTCAACTCACAATCTCGGGCTTCTCAACTCACACTGACTGTTAATTCGTTTTTGTCCCTTAGCAACCTCTTGTCTTTTGTCTTAGCCCCACGTCTTCTGTCTTACCCCACCACGCACGTGTTCCGCAACCGCTCGTGGCCAGGGTCACACAGACCTTTTCCGCGAAATTATTCGATTGAAGGATCAACGATACATTGTTGGGCCTGTCGGCACTTCGGCTTCCTCGCGATATTGTTTATTGTTCGCTCGATATCTCTTAGACCTTTCGTCTACGATACTACAACATATATATGTCGGAGATAAAAGGACATCAAGGCCTTTCTTTTAGAATATTTGGGAAGGTCCCCAATACTTTAATCCAGACTTTTTATTATAGCTGTACTCAAATAATAAAACAGAGAAATAGTTGTTTATGATTTAATTTAGCCGCGGTCATGGGAGGGATGTGTACCCAACAGAGGTATGGAGTAATTAAATAGCTCTCCTTAAAAACAAAGATTGATCCGAGAGGTACAGGGAGGTACGAAGAGGAGTATATAAAGGGCAGTTCCACTTGGACTGAGATTCAGTCCGAAAAGTTCTACTTGTATGGCGAACAAATACGTTGAGTGACACCAGAATCGTCTATCAAATCGTATTCGTCATCCCGTTGACCGTGAATTCGTTGTCGAACCTAAACTCATTGTCATCGACTTCTCGATTATCCAATCGCCGCTATTACTTGTTACACCCTGTAATACTTACATTCGTATCAATAAATATCATCTATAATATACAACAACGATGGCCAACTCGCATGAAGATTCGTTACGCGCCCCGAATTCCAACGATATCCCGACATATATGTCGGAGATGAAAGGACAACGGGGTCACCCGTTGGAATTGCTTGGAAAAGCCTCAATATCATTCACGAAATAACCCAGACACAGTCATTCGAAACTTGAGACAATGAGCTTAGGCTCGAGGCGACAACCGGTCGCCGAGCGTAGCCGCGGTCACGGGATGAATGTTTCACTTAACAGAAAAGTACCAATATTGTGAGACACACGTTGTATTAACAATCAAACCCTGGGCAAGAGCAATGTCGCAGTTATGCGAGTCTGCCTAGCAACGGTAACAGTTTGTTGGTATCCCAGGCCAACGTTAAACAAAGCCAACGCAACCGTAAGGAAAAGAAAGTTTCCTTTACTCAATTATTCTTGAGATCTCCTTGGTGAGTGACACATCGTCTAGAGAGCAATATAAAGAGCGTCATTGTGAGCGATACTTTTGTGTGTAGAAATTCTATTCTGAGTTTAATAAAAGTGAGCCCGTGGACCGTGGATTCGCTATATCGAATCTAAGATCATTGCCATCAGCGTTTAGTTACTATTGTTATTGTTCAAACTTATTTCTTCTGTATTTGTGTTAATAAACGTTATCTTGATTGTGAAACTACAATGAACAATCCAGGCGAAGATTCTTTACACGCCCATAATCAAAACTCAAACAATTCTACTCCGACATATATATATATATATATACACAGAGTTAGTTGCGTTACTTCAAAAAAGTATTTATTTTAGTCTTTGCTTTGTTATATGAGGTTCTATATTTACATTATTTTAATATTTTATTGTAAAATATAAAGATACTTATATATATATCTATGGTACAATCACATTCCCAACAATTTTTATTTACTTTAATTTTATTGAGAAGTGATATTTAAGCTTAGGCATAAGGATAATACACATAATAAAGACTGTTTAGTTTTAAAAATTATGAAAACGTTTTATTATTCAATTTTATATCTTTTTGAACATACAGTACCTTAGTCTGTCCCTCCACATAATTACCCCTTAAATTTAAACATTTATCATAGTTCGCAAGTTTTAAAACCCCCTTGCTGTAGTCGTTCACTGCCAGACCATTTAACACAATAAGTATTACGCGAATATTATATGTTTTGCCATTGAAACCACAAGAAATAAACATTTAATTTTTTCACAACATTATGTTATATTTGCATACTTTTTCAGTAAAAAAAGCTTTAATCAGTAAGAAAAATGTAGCAAGCGGTGGATCACCGATGACTATCTCAACAGTCAACACATTAACCAATTATTGACTGCAGACTGTCAAGCTACAATTGGTCCTTTGCAAAATGCTTTTCACCTAGGAACTTTTCAAGCTCAGGGTGGCTATAGACGGAAATGCTGGCCAAAACAGAACATATTTTTTTCTTAATTTTAAAGATCTTTGCATTGCGTTTCATTTATGAATTATCAAAGCATGATTTTTCCTTAGTATCAGCTTTCTTTGTACAATCCTCGGATATGCGGTAAATCAAAGTTGATATTATAACGTGAAATTTTTAAAGCAAAATTGAAAAGAACTTTTTGTTTCAGTATCGATTTGTAATCCTTTTCCTTCAATGTTGGTAACTGTCTGCCGTGCTCTAAATTTATATATATTCTGATCTCATTTATCTTCTTTATTTCACTATCTACACTTGAGATAAAGGAGAATACAAGATCCATATATTTTTTCCTTTGTCCCAAGGAAATAGTTATGTATAAAGCGAGATCAGGAGCCATTTTTTAAAAAATAAACTTTAAAGATTCCTGAAAAAAGATCCGTTGCATTTTCCTGCGATAAATTACGATATTATGAGCTGTTATTTCTTTGCCGTCAGCATCGTTTATGCCAATACATCGCGACCTGAAGATACCCACAGTCAAAGAAGAAATATCCAAGTTCAGAAACAGATATAATATAAGAGTTAACAACCAACTAGTTGTTAACTAAAAAGACAATACCCTTTAGATCGAAGTATCAGATTCAACTAGAATCAAACCTACTATAAACTCCTATAATCCAAGTTACAGTACCACGCCAAAATAATTTACTTATAATTCTGTATGAGAATTTATTGTAAATAGTCTACCAAAAAAAAAAAAAAAAAAAAAAAAAAAACAATAAAGAGAAAAGCATCGTTTATGCGATGCACATTTATGGCATAGGATTGGAATATTGTGTTTTGCTTGATTAATATGCCTATTTCTATATCTAACGTTTCTATATCTATATAGTTCTATATCTTAACATTTGTTAACCATTATAAACCGGGGATTCGTTGAAGAAGAAGAATACATTCTGGTCAGTATTAGGTATGTAATTGCAAATTTTTGAATTCCTTTTTTCTCTTTCCATCGAAATTTTTAGTGACATAACGCAAGATTAGACACACCCCACATTTACACATTGTTAGAACCAATTAACCAAATTTTATTAAATCCAAGCTCATATTAAATATGAACTTGGCCAATAAAAACGGGCCAAAGTCATTCTATGAATCAAAGGGTCACTAAAACGATAGACATCTCTCAAACTTTATATTTACATATATCTTCAAAACAATTTTATAAAGCATTTCCGTGGTGCAGCTCGTTCGTGCAACTTGTACGATTTGATTGTGCAGTTTGTGTAGTTGCGACATTTTATACTTTATTTATCGAATGATAGTGCATTGAAAAACATTTGAAGTCAGCACTTGGAACTTCTCAAGCAACGTACATTTCATTATCTAGAAATGAGCTTGTAGAGTCTCTCAAAAATTGCCCCTCAATCGGTTTTAAAGGCAAGAGTAACTGTTTTGTAAAAAGGTTATTGGCTGTCAAAGGAAAGCACGCAATGTTGTTGCAACAAGCACGCAGACTGAAGAACTATGTACGAGCAAGTATTAATTTCGGGGAACTCTCTTACGCTGTTCAAACGCAGTTCAAAAAACACCATAAATTAGATATTGTCAACGTTATAAAAGACGTAATTCCCCCGTCAGAGCGTGTTGCCGAATATAAGAATGCATAGAGAAAAATTAGTTTCCTTATAAAGCTATACTCACGCAATAACGAAGACAAAATTAACGAAACATCGATATAATATTGTAAGAGATCTAGCGAAAATGCACAACAGTACCCGCATTATAGATCTTGAAACTTAAAATCATAGTGGAAGCTTGAAAGGGCTGTTATGCCAAAAATATCATTATCACTGAAGCGTAACAAAACTTATTGGATCACACGGTTCTGAGGATAGTTCGATTTCAAGAGGAAATCAGTACCATGAACGCTAATAATTTAAATAATCTTAATTCAATAGTTAAATGGAGACGCGACGGAGCATCCGGAATAAGCGAGTTTGAGCGAGGATTTGTAAACTCCGCTATTTGCGACTCAAGCATATTTGTTTCATTGCAGTTTATATTAGACGATCCAAATAGTGCAGAGCAAATCCTGTTATGGTGGAATTTCCAAACATCCTCGCCAAGATTTTGCAGACGTATTCGAATTCATTACGTACACGAGACAGCAAATTTGATAATACAGGAGGTATAAAAGATTGAAAATTATGTAAAACTTTGAAGTTCGACAACAGTGAAAATTGAGGATACACAATGTACCACCAGTTACGCATTGCTGCATGTTTACGATGATCGATGGGAAGGTACGTAATACGATATGAAAAATTCCGCGACATGTTGAAGATGTTACCTTTGCCGAGTGACCTGCAAGGACTTCGATAATATCGATTTGACCATGAAACAAAATATCGAGGACGAATCAAAATTGAGATTTGGAATATCGCCATTACACGAGCAGATAAAATGTTTCGAATGCTTACTGCGTCTATCTTACAGCCAGTGGCTAGTTCGAGGTAACACACCAAGAGGAAAGTTGCGGAGAATAAGTAAAAAAGACAAAAATCTTTCGGAATTGAGATGGGTTTGCTTGTAGATAAATCTGAATGCAGGATTCAGTATAATGATGGAAATATTGCTCGCTGATTTTTCACGTAATCTTCATGATGAGCATCCACCTAATAAAAATAGATCTTTTTCTCACACACACTGCTTAGAGACTGCGAAGAAATTTATGAAGCTATATAGGTGATATAACCTGCCAACGGCTGTACATAAAATATTGATTCATTTCTTCCAATTGGATAACTGGGAGAAGAAGCAGAAGAAAAGCACAAGAAAATCGCAAAAAAGATAAAGAAAACAATAGAAGATATTTTCCATAATTTGCTTGTATCCTTGAATCGATATAATGCAAGCAGTATAAGAGGAATATATCCCACAAAGGCAAAAAAATATCCCAAAGATGACATTCAGTTTTTTGATATAATACTTGGCATCCTCGATTTGCCAAATTTGCCAAAAATCATCGAAAATTGATTTTGCAGGAGGGGGATGAGAACAAGAAGAAGAAGAAAAAGAATTAACATTATATAGTAAACATTGAGAAACTATTAAATATACATCAGAATGTATTTTACATTTTTATACTTGTAGGTAATTATCAACGTTTCTATTTTTTATATTTTATCAAAATTATTTTTATACCTATCTTTTTTTTTTTATTTAGTAGACTATTTACAATCAATTCTCATACAGAATTTTAAGTAAATTAGCCTAATATTTAACATTAAAAAGTATATTATTATTGTTATTTTAGAATCATATCTGCAATTTATTCCAACAATCTATCTTAGATTTAAAGATACTACTTTCGACCAGGATTTTGACAAAATTTCCCACTGTGAAACGGGTCGACTAAAGGGCCGATGTAGCAAGATATTTTAGTAAGTCGCTCAGTGTGTGAAGGCGAAAATATGGTTGACTAGGTTTGTCGACGGTCGACTAGTCGGCTCGACCAATTCTAGACGACCGATTTAGTCGACCCGCCTGTAACCGCTCTTATGGAAAAGATGAAGATCGTTCGGAGCAAGGCCCGCATTATAGGGTGGATGATTTCACCCAAAACTACCCAACAGAGGTCGGTCTTTATTTACTGAATTATTTTCATATCTTCCTCTCCGTACCTCTTAAGTTTTTTGCTTCCCGACCTGATAAATTGTTTCTAAGGCTAATAGATCTACGATTTTTTATAAAAAAAAAAAAACAATTACTTGATATCCCGTTATCTTTCTGTTACTGTTTGAAATAATCAAATATTTGACAAACAAATTATCTTCAAATTATCAAATAAGGTTTTGGAATTTATTTTCAAATAAAAATTAATTTGCTTCTTAGATTTGAAACTTTTCGAAGATTAGATTATTTGTGATTCTTCAGTGTGTGATTCTCTCAATTTATTCGTTGTTTCATTTGATGCAATTATTTATCTTTTTTGTGCGTCACTTTCGCTTTAAACAGGAAAAGCACATCCTCGCGAAACCTCGCGAAACATTGCAGAGGAAAAGTGGACATCACTTAAATAAAGTATTTGAAGAAATGGTTATTTCAGTAATATATCGCTTTAAGTAGATCTCGTGATCATTTTAATTTTGTAATAGTACTCTATGAACGAGAAAATGTTTTTTTCTTAGTTGTTTCTTAATTGTGGAATAATTTTTCATTTTATGGAATTAAGAATTTGATATAAGAATCTAACATAGTGTACAAAACTAGAAATGAAAATACAATTCTTATAATCGATAACTCGTATAATACGGAAAGGTCTAAATCATAAGAAACATTTTGATAATGTACTGTATATATTTCTAGGTTTAATTCATTATTTAATCGGCTGAAAATTTGATTAATTGCCTTCACAGTACCTAACGATTTACGCTTCCGAGAAAAATTTCGAAAAAAACGAAGTTATGATAAAGTTCAAAGCACCTCGGATTATATGGAACTTTGGTTAAACGGGACTCCGAGAACCGAGACTCCACCGTAATAATACATTTTTCATTTTATTTGTTTTTTGAATAAATATTCTCCGAAATAACTTCTATTTCGGCTACGTCAATTGCGTCTACAGTAGAGATTTTCTCAGATTGCTTCATGTATACACAGCCTTGCACATTTATTATTCAAGCGTAATTGAAGTGGGGACCATTCAGTAAGCAAATAGTATTCTCCTGTAACAAATATTGGCTAATTTTGTTTGAAATAAAAATGAACTAACAATAACTTGAACTAATTTCTTATTTTTATTTTAAGAACAACTTATAAACTGTATGTGCAACTTGTGTAATTTTATTTTATATTAAGGACGAATAAATTCCCCAATAATATTCTATTTTAGCTAAATTTCAGATAAAAATACTTTTATTAATATCAATTTTAAATGCTATATTTTGCAAATACCTGTAAGTATATGTATTCTAATCGTGAACAATAAAACCACATTATTTAACAATCTAACGGCATTTATTCTCATGCCTGAATGTTGGAAAGAAATGGACTTGGGGATGGGAGGAGGAAAGAGAACGAAGGGCATGAATTACGAAGAGCATACGCGTAAGAGAATTCAGGACATCGGGTACGGAAGATCAACTTGACAAAAGCCCTAGTACAGATAGGCAGAGTAGAGACAAGCACAATATGAAAGAATAATAAAAGAAAGATGTAATAGGAAAAACAGAGAATCAAGGGAGGGAAGCAGTGCAGAGTATCTAAAGAAAAAATACAGAAAAAGTGAACAAGCTACGATAGCGAGATTCAAATGCGGTAATGAGGAAAGAGTCAATAAATTCAGGGTAAAATCAGAGGAGAAGAACTGTAGATTACGTGGACCAGGAGAAGAGACAATGGAAATTTTTATTGAAGAGTGCAGATAAAGAGAGATGGATGAGGAAAATAACAGAAAAAAGAAGAAAGTTTGCTAAAGTACCAAAAGTATTCGAAGTTTTTTAAATATTTCAAGTACAGCAACTATAATGATTAAATAAGTAAGTTATAATAATATGTATATGAACCCTGACTCTATAGACCTTTTCAAGACCGAACAGTAAAAAAATAAAGTTACCTATCAAACATTTATTCTCAAAATTGTTCTCATTTCAGTTATCTTTGAACATGTAATAAACGCATGAAACTGTATTGAAAATTAGGAGAGCATCTCAATTTTCAAGGAAACAAAGAATTCCGAGATTTTTCCTGTGTCTCAATAGTAATTGACGTATCATAAACCCACGGAGTCTCAATTTCTACGATTAGTTTTACACAGAGATACAATGGCTACAAAAGATATTTTCATTCCATTATATTTATTGTAGCGTTTACAGTAGCTCACGAAAGCAATTGTCGACACATTTTATGAATATATTACGTGTATTATATGAAACATTTAAAAATTTTATCAACGCTGTAACGACATTCGACTATCACGATTATAGTGGTAAAATTTTGAACAATTTCGAAAGTGTATGCAATAGTTGCAAGATATTTAATACAAGTATTTAAGACATATAATACTTTGCAGAGACCATAAAAATATCTAAACGAGCAATTATAAAAAAATCACAAAAGACTATTTTTAACATTTATTATATGCTTAAGATGCCTGCTCATACCGTACATTAATTTTTTTGTTAAATATAAGTTTGCACTATCCTGCAGCTTGTATTATATTGTCAGTTTGAGTTTTAATTTTGCAAATATGCTCATTTCAGTTTAAAATATTTTATATGCTATGCATCATATAAAGGAAAAGTTTTCTGTGGCAAATGCATCTAGGAATATTTTTACGAGCCACTGCACATACTAATCAATTAGGTCCAAGTATATTAAATTCGGTATCGCTCAATAGTATTTTCATATGAGTTAACAAATTTCTATGAAAATGAAATATGGAAACTGACAAAAAACGCTTCACTGAAATATAAAGCTATGAGCAAATATTTTTTCTAGCCACTCTATAGACATAAGTACATATATCATGATACGCGTCCTAACACACAGATACTCGTGCGAGCAGAGTCCATCAGACTAATTCGTCACGCGGATACGTGTATCGCGATACGTGGATAATGATTGCACATTAGGATGAGGTGAGATACGATTCCCGTAACATATATCTAGTATCGCGACGCTATATGTTTATTTTCTGTACTCCAATAACTTACAATCAGAGATAAATAATTTTCCGTATTTATGTAATTTAACGCGTGATTATTTCAAAATAATGGGATAATAAATATGAGCCAAATATTTTATTCAACTATTCTCGTACGATTTTTGTTTTGCGATTAAAATTTATACAAAATATAGTATCCAAAACCCAAAAAATATCCATTATTTTATCAATAACGTAAGGTATTACTTGAAAATGGTTAATCTGATTTTTATATAAAATACAATTTACTTTGCACATAAATTATTTCGAAAATAGAAATAATAAATTAGTTTACGTATCTGCTTATTCTCCACCTTCAAGCACGCTTGAAGCGGGCTTGACCAGATTTAATTTACAAAAAGAAGAGTTTTATTGTTTTATCTGTTTGAATATTAATTTCATTATTATCAATGTCTTGTCATTTTTGGCATAGCAGCATAACATTCTTATTCAGCATAGCAACCGCGATCACACAGTATCAATTCAGACCATATTTTGTCACAAGAGCTCGATATTCATGATTAGTGTGGTAACTGCCCAAATCCAATCGATTGATTCCCTGACATAGCAACTGCCCGATACACCATATGTATAAAAGCGCCAAAGAAATCAATAGAGAGTTTCACTTCTCATTCAACATTCAATCAAGCGTGTAATTATTATCTCTTTGCGCTTTGCTATTCTGGAAATAAGTTACAAGTTACAAATTTTTAAGTTTTCATTTGTTTCTTAAAAGGATGGGACTTTGTAACAATCTTGTCCGCGTTTCAACACGTAATATAACATGAGCACAACAAACTATCATATTCGAACTATTATCTGTAATTAATAAAAAAAATAACCTACACACAAACATGACCTAAAATTATTCTCAATAATCATATTATTCGTTCATGAATCTTTTCGTGTATTTTTTCGCAAATCTACTTCACTTTTGTTGGTACACAGAGTACATTGCAAGTGGCACAGGAATTAGAACTATTACTTACATTAATAAGAATCTCGAATATTTTTTATCGTTTGATTCTCTTTCATTATTTTGAATTGCGTCAAGTGCCGACGTTATTGGCGATTGCTATTGGTACAATTAGTTTTTATGACTATGAACGTAAGAGAGAATGACTGATCTACAATTTTAGCATTATGAATTACTAGAAATCGCGTTGAGATAAGCACTATACAACTACGAATAAATCTCGTTGCAGAGGTGTCGGTCGAAAATCGGCTGGGAGGATTCAAATCCCAATCGATATTTTATCGAGTAAAGCAGCGTAAAACGCAGAAGAGGAAGAAACTGACAGCGTAAAGTTAAATATATCCAGAACTATTTCTTGGTATTTCTGGTAAGAGTCAGTTCGAAGTTGATAAATATATAAAAGAAGAAATTCATTATTATTATACTTTAAAGTTACTCGATAGTTTTAAAAGTGATTTTGCATTATTGAACTAGGCTTTTAAAAATTAAAATAAGAAACAGATATTCCTCTAATGGCTCGTGTTTGAAAAAATGCATTGATTTTTGCATTAAATTTCACTGATCAGTTTTGACAACATATTGGTAAATTCAATGAAAGTTGTAATATTAAAAACTCAAATGCACAATAAATGTAACAATGAAATTTTTTAGACCTTACGCTCAAGTGTTTCATTTTTGTCCATTGAGTGTTTGAGAAAGTGCATTGATTTTTGCATTAAATTTCACTGATCAGTTTTGACAACATATTGGTAGATTCAGTGAAAGTTGTAATATTAAAAACTCCAAAGCACAATAAAAGTAATAATGAATTATAATTTGTAATATTACAAATATTATTAATACAGCACGATATAAAATCTTTTAAATCTTACGCTCTAGTGTTTAATTTTTGCCCACTGAGTGAAAAACAGTGGTGTCGCCAGGAACCAGGTTGTCAGTGACCATTGGATTCCTGAGAATATATGAGCTCTCACGTACGTGGTCATGGCAACCAGTGAGTTGTCAACGACCATGAAAGCACGAGAAACTGGCCGCAGCGAGCAGTTGGACGCTACGACCAATGAAGTACATTAAATCAAGTGCATGTGCCCACTAATACCTCCAAACAAGTTTATGGAGCTGTTTCTAAAGCAAAGTCCGGGTAATTATTCGCATAATTATTGTCAAACTATCAGAGCCGGCTCAAATATCGTGGCAGCCAATTCATGGGCCGTATAACATAAAACATTTCATCAGTCTCGTGTCTTTGATAGATTCTATTCTTATAAACCATGCATATATATGGTTTATAAAAAGACATATACATAATCATCATTATTAATACATTAATCATTAATTCTTAATTTTAATTCCATTATTAATATTAATATTGTTGCATGGGCGCTGCTCTTCTTCCATAACTTTCGTCTGTTTACACTAATAATAGGCTATTTTAAAGTAAACAATATGGCGAACACGTTCGCATATGTTAACAATAAGTTGTAATATACAGAGTGTCACATCTAAGTCAACTCCTGCGAAGATTTTCGAAACTATTCGTGATATCGAAAGATGTTTCCAAGAAAAATTAAATGGATCTAAGAAGGACGTAAATTGATGTCACTAGCTTTTAGTCAGCTTAGCTTTAATCAGAAAGGATTTAATTTAATGGAATTGTCTACTTAGTGTAAATTTAATCATTCAATTATCGAGAAATTCATTGTCAGCTTTAATTTATTTAGTTTGTATCATTCAAGAAAATCTCATTACCAAACTCAATCAAGGTACTTGGATCAAGGCAGTCCAATCTCGGATCAATTTCTAGAACTTAGTTTCTGGTTATCTACAACAATCCGGGGATGATCAGAATATTCTATTTTGACCATCCGCTTCTCAGCAAAGGTGCTCATACTAATTATGAAACGAGGTCGGAAGTGTTGACTTATTCGTTGTCCTGTTCTTCTTAAACTTCTCTCTTGAAAAGAAGGAATCAATATCCAGTTTGGATATTTATTTTAAAGCGATCTATGAATTTGTATCTCGTGTACTTTCACCCGTTCGTTTGTCCTCCGGCTTTTGCCGCTGAAATCTACATTCGCGAACTGGCTCCAGCGTTATCTTGCAACATGGTACAATCGAGGAGATTCTACGTGAAGATATACGTCGAAAATATAGAATAAGCTTGTTGAAAATGACAACGTGAGTTCGTGCTCGCCCTCCATATGCAGATGCGCTAGTTGAAAAAAACAGTAACTAGAAGATTGTTCTAGATACAATCGATAGTTTTAAGATGTTCTTTTGTTTCTCTTTTTTTTCCCTAGTCCATGTAAGTGTGTGCAATAAAGGTTTTTTGGCTCAGAACGGTGTGATAGATTTATCCGTACAATATAGTAATAACTATTGTGATTCTACCTCTGAATATAGAAATAACAACAAAGCTTTTATCAGTTGGGTCGCTATCTTCGAAGAAAACCGATTTTTCTTCGGTATATGTGAATTTGACGAGTTTTCCATTGGGTATAAGTAAATCGCCAGCAGAAAGTTATTCTATGTACTCTATGTGCGAAAATAAGTGAAAAGTGTAGAATAATATTTTTCCTTTTAAGATCACGTTTTCAAGAAAACAAGGTTTAGTTAAGAATTGGCTCGGTACGCGTGTACGTTGATCAATTTTGAAATTTCATTTTCTCAGAAACGAAACATTCTACGACAAAAGTTTATTCTATATTTCTAATTTATTTTTACACGTAAAATAATCTGCTATCGACTATTCGCTTGGTTTTCGATTTGTTTTATCACGTATATTTATCACTGTATATTTATACTAAATATATTGTAATTTCTATATATATTTTCAGATTCGTTCCAAAGCAATACAATCACTATAGTCGACTCCCATAACAATGCCGATGAAATTTCAAAATGTTTCGTACGACACACGCAATATGTTACATACAAGTGTAGTGTTTGAGTACTTTGGTGAGTCTGTGTATACCGTAAAATTTTATATCTCAAAAATTCCATTATATTTAGTTAACTCGACTTTACTGCGTTTAATTGAAAATATATTGTCAGTGATAGTATGGTATATGACCTTGCAGCTACAGTGTAGAAGGGTTAATTTGAGCCCTGTAGGTTCAATACTTGCCTACACCTTTGAAACAGAGTCTCTAACGAAATTTCATATAAAATTCCTTTTTAGATTATGTTCTCATGGTAGTTGATCGGCATAAAATGGAAACACCTTGTGTATAGAACATATACAGTTACTCCCATTAATATTCGGACACCTTTTATAGTAGAACTTTCTGAAAATTCAACGAAACGATTTGATCCTTTCTAAGAAGTTACGTAGAAGGATTAATTTACTAGGTGGCGTGTGAGAAACATTTTGAAAAGATTGCAATTGGTCAGAATCGTGAAAGAAGCGAAAATCGAAAGAGTTATGGAACTTTTTAATGAGTTCTACTTAAAACATGGGAAGTGCAATTTTTTTAGAAAACGTTCTCACATTATAACTTTCGATGAGAAGGAAAGTTCTCGAAAATAAAAATTTTAGTTTGAATAGAACTCATAAAATATAAAAATAAAAACTTTTCTATAACGAGAACAGGTATTTTGTACATCGATATTAAAAGAGTTCTCAATTATTGTAGCAAATACCGAATAGTATTTAATGAATAGTACTACTACTAGTATTAAATAATTATTGCAGTTAAATTGATATTCTGAATATCTTGTTTATTTGTCTTTGAAATGATTAGTTAGGAAGGTAAGGGCGTTACTGAATACACATATGATATTTATGTGTCTATATTATTCTACATATTATATTGTAGAATTGGTACGTATATCAGTTAATTTAAATTATAAAAAAAGTTATTTAGATATTATTCTTGATAAATTTTTCTTTCTACTCAATATTTCTTACAAAACAATTAATTATTTATGGTTTTTATACCTTTTGATCAATAAACGTAAGAACAATATGACGTTATATTGTTAAATAAAATTACTACTTGATACGTTTATTCATTCTGTGAAACCTTTTTTAATACATGTTCTAAAATAACTTATTTCCATGGAGCATTTATTATAGAAATTCTAGAATATCTGTTCCACGAGAACACTTTTCAAAGAAGTTCCTAAAGGTAACATTCCTTTCCATAACAATCCCAAAGGAAGAAATATTTTTTTAAACGAAACGTATAAGTTCGAGCAGAAATTTAAAAAAAAAAACCGAGGACAACTATTTATTTCGATCCCTAGAAAAGAGTAAAAGTCACTTTCTGTAACCTTTTATCTGGGTCCGTAATAAAAATTTAAACATCTTTTGAAGACTTATGCCAGTCATATGCTGAAAATTTCATCGAAATTGGTTAACTTTGCTATGATACTACAAACGATCAAACTTTAATAACAATCATTTTTCCACACGTTTTACAACATTATATATTATATTATATTATGTATATAATTATTATAATTAAAAGCCAGAATTAATTTTGATATGTGCTGCACAACTAATTTACAATATTATATATTATAATATAATATCTCGACCATGATTTCCATAATGCTTCCCTTGTTGTACATATACATATATCGTAGAAAGCGAACAAAGTAAATGAATTTCATTGCATTATGATGAAATTAATCTTATGGTGATGTACGTGTTACGTAAAACGTATGGAAAAATGATAGTTATTACAGTTTGATCGTTTGCACTATCATAGCAACGTTAACCAATTTCGATGAAATTTCCAGCATATGATTGACATAAGCCTTCAAAATGTGCTTCAATTTTCATTACATACTCAGATTAAAAAGTTGCAGAAGGTGAAATTTAATCTTTTCCTATATACCATATACTATACATATACATAATATCAGAAAAGAGTCGTGAAGCAGTGACCAAAATTAATCCTAGCTCTTTCTACCAGATATTAGCGCTTTATTTAAATAAAAAAAATGAATATAACAGTTCTATGTAACATATTTCGGATCCACATTGTTTATTTCACTGACACGTTAAACCTACAGGTTGATATTCCAAGTGTCAAAGGTTATTTTCTAAAGCTGATATTTGGTTTTTCAGCAAAGTAAATGATTTTCTTCTATTATGTATACTATATATAGTCTATTGAGAGTAATTACCAATTCTGCAATTTTTTTATATACCAGACATCCAGTAGCGATCAAGCTGATTAGCCGTCGACCAGTACAGATCAAATTTTTTTATCTGTAAGTTCAATTTGTCGGCAACTGAAATTAAGTTAGAAAATGTTCATTTAATCTACCCTCTACCTTTTCCCACAAAGAAACCTGTGAAATTCCAACGCAGAAGAAGAGAAAATGGACACAGGAGAGCACGAATGCGGCTTTGAAGCCTACTCCTTGAAAATAAAATGTCTCAGAGACAGGCCTGAGGCATTCCAATGTTCCAAAAACGACGAATCGAAGGCCGGGCACACGTCGATTGCACAGACCAAGATAATATTAATTATTTTCTATGTGATATGTGTAAAAATAAAATTTGAATAAAAAAGTGTGTTATAACATTTAAATCCTTTTTTTACGTTATTAATCATTTACATCGAACTAGCTACTAATTAAATAATTGATCGGTGCTGGACAGCAACTTTTTGTTACTAAAAATTACAGCATTTTTATCCTTGCAAATTATCAATTGTTATTATTGAATTTCACAAAAGTGATTTCTCTCCTTTTATCAAGTTTCATTTGTACTGCGAACTCAGTTCTTAAATTTCGATGTCTACTGACACTGGCCCAATATATTATTAGGTTGTCCGAAATGTTTTTTTCGTTTTATGAGGAAATAATAGGCGCACAACGTTTATTGTTTTATGTTATTTTATAGAATTACGATCCATTTTGTTCTGTTGAGATAAACATCGCGTCATTTCACAGACTTAGTTTCACGTTTGTATGAAGGTGCACTGTTGTAAAAAGCACGTTTGCGAAAAAAAGACACTTTTCGGACAACCTAATATAATAAAAAGACTTGGAGCGGTCGGCACTGCGCGATTCTCCCCTATAATATCACCTTCCGGACTGGAGACGCTTTTCGGATGTCTTTCATTTTTCGATTGGTGGTGACTTACATACTTCGCCCGCTATCCTATGAAAATGTTAACCATTGTTAAATAAAACAGTGAAAAGAGCAATGGATGCTATAAACAAAATGTTATGTATGTGTTTTAACATTACATGCTTGAATAGTACGAAACCCTTATTGTTGAGGTTATTAGATGTGTGAACAGAGGAACGCGTGGATAAATTGTAAAGTAGAAAATGTATTTTAATACAGAAGTGTAAATACAAGAAGGAATATAATTTGAGCTGGTCCAGATCCACACGCTAGCAGTGTTACCCTATGACTGAAAGCCCCGAAGCCATTGTCACGGATCGAGTTCTACTTGCCGCGTGTTACGCCAAATGCGATAGTCCTTGCGAGGTTCCTCACGGTCTGGCCGCCAAGACCTACACATTGTTACAGTGACCCGCAACAAATCTAAGGAAATACCATAAACCGAATCTGTTTAGTTTCATTTCTATTCATATAAGTATTTTCGGTTTACGGACGGTCCTTATGTTTTTCGCACGCTCTTACCAATTACGGAGAAAGCGGGTGCCTAGCGAAATAGCAGGCTTTTCCCATGAACAAGGATGCCCATGAGTCACATCTGGTTTCTTTGTTTTCATAGTTTCATTTATTAACTAGTGGGCATCGCGGATCGTTACCCTCACTTTTCTACCGAAAAGTGTGAACGACGAATCCGCGTTCTTAGTTCAAAAGGGCACACTCACACCGAGCTTTCCTCCTTGATGGTACGAGACGGATCTGCGACGGTTTTTGTGATCTTTTTGTAATAAAAACATAACTGTGACCAATAAAGGCAGTCATTTACTGAATCTTTTGATTATCACTTAAAATTACGCGACACCGTCGTCGCCTGTCTACTATGGTCTGCCTTCGTCCTAGTCTTTTGTCTATACGCTGTCAATGGTTTCAGTGTTTGAGAGAACTAAAGACCAGATGTAGAGTTTTCTTAGAAGTGGTGACCACTTCAACAGTTATCAATATATCAGATATAATATTGGTCGCTCGGAAAGTTAATTCCGCTTTTTAAAGAATTTAATGAAATAATACCGAGAACCTCTCTATCCTGGGAATTGTTTTCGAGCATATCACGCTAAAAAACGTTACCAGAAATATATTTAAATATACTCTTACACTATACACTCGTTAAAAGCTGATCGGGAAGTTCGTTGCAATTTTTAAGAAATTTGGTCGACATGAAAATCATATTGGAATGTTCTTCGCCGAAAAACCTGAGGTTCTGGAAGGATGGAATATTCAAATTGCGTGAAAAATGAAGAAAGGTTGTGGAACAAAATGGTACATGTAACAAAATTGAATAAATGTATATCGAATCGAAATGTAGATGGGAACACACTTTCCGAGCGACCTTTTGAATTTTTTCAATCGCTCCAGAAATATACGAAAATTCTGACTATATGCTTGTTAGAGCATACGTGTTTGATTTATTGTCATAATTAATATTATATATAATATTGGGTATAGAAGTTTCGTAACTGCAGGTTAAATTAACAACCAATGCAGGAAATACACAAAATTTAAGGCGACATTCTACATGGAATAATTACGATAATTATAGACTATAGTATATTGTCGGATCCAAAAAGAATAGATGCCTTTATACGAGGTCTGTCCGGAATGTAACGAGTATCAAATAACTACGTTTCTTTGTGTTACCTGGCGCAGATGGCCATTCAAGGTAACCTATGTTGCATGGAATATATGAAAGAACTCTTCTTAGGTGCGTTTCGATCTTCACCAGATCCACATGAGTGTTTTTGTGTGTCTTCTTCCCTATACTTTGTCGTGAATATCACGATAATACACCAAGCCAATCATCCATAACTCTGAGGAAGTTTCCGATTAAAAAATTCACTGCAGTCCTTCCACACCCACTCTACAGCCTCGTCCTGGCATTTTGCGACTACATTTTGTCCCCCAAATTAAAAACTAAATTAAGAGGTCGCCATTTCGGTTCCGTGGAAAACGTCCAAAAATTTGTGACGTAAGTGCTGCACATGACAACCAAGGGAGACTTTAAGCGTTGCTACGAAGAATATTTCTTTTTATTTTTTTTTTTTTAGTAGACTATTTAGAATCAATTCTCATACAGAATTTTAAGTAAATTATTTTGGCGTGGTACTGTAACTTGGATTATAAAAGTTTATAGTATGTTTGATTTTGGTTGAATCTAATGCTTCGATCTAAGGGGTATTTCCTTTCTAGTCTGTGGATCGGATCCGTCGTGTCAAGTAATTGGGTAACTAATGGATTTTGGTGGTTGTTAACTCTTGTATTATATCTGTTTCCGAACTTGAATATTTCTTCTTTGACTGTGGGTATCTTAAGGTCGCGGCTACGAAAAATGGCAGAGAATCGCGTGTGTCCTTAAGGAACATACTTTGAAGGAGATAACATAACTTTGTGAATATTTTCAATAAATATTATTTTATGAAATAATTCTCATTACCTTCCAGATAGACGTCGTACATCAGAATAAGATAAAATTTCTGGAAAAAAGAAGGAAGGCAATTTGATTCTCGTAAAAAAGTGATTTTTTAAAAAAATGTCTCGCACATTTTTGATATCTTTTGTTATTTACGATTTATAAACAACTACATAGAGGATTTGACACACTTGGATGAAAGGGTTGATTTCTCCCTTAAAATAAATAACGGGCTCGAACGAATTAGGTAGCTCTAACGAATACTTGTGCAAAGTTTTATCAAAATCAGCGTGGATCAGTCACCGGATCACCGGATCAGTTCCCTTGTGAGTGAAAAGACGTTGAAATAAATTTTATCTGATATAAGGTCAAAATTCGATATAAATGAAAGATGAATGAAAAATAAATTACTAAAGGTTAATATTAAACAATTTTTCGTATATCGCAGTAAAGTTTAAGCAAACAAATAATTTTGGAAGATCTTAAAAAGACTAGGTAAAAATTTTGATATAAATCGTACGAAGAAAACGAGAAGATTTTCTATATATGTAAACTGAACGTTACATGTGTGCTAAGGAAAAATTGTGCAGTAATTTATCAAACATATTTCAATGCACCGACATTATATTTCAAAGCCATCGAAAGAAATATTCTCTATTCCAAATAGTTGCCTGTTGTAACAATTAAAAAACTCCATTAATTATACTTTTACGCCTAACAATTTCTTTCTATTTTTAGCTAGTATACTTTATATTACAATATTCCCTTTTAGTTATAATGTAACATTGAAATAAAAAGGTCAACAAAATTTAACATATCGTGTTCTTTCCCTGTGATCTTCATATTCATCCAAGTCAAAATGAAAAGCTAATAACCTTTTTACTAATCCTCGGAGATCATGTACTCTTTAAATAAAGTAAAAAGTAATTAAGTAAATAAAATACTCATAGTGCAAACTTTTACTAAAAATTTTACGAATTTATTGTTCGTGTTACATATATGTGTATAATATTATTCTCCCAGAGAGATTTTGTTCGCACTGTAATAAAGTACGACTGTCATGATTACATCGCAAACATTTGAAATCAATTTGAATATATATATATACATATCGTAGCTACAAAATTTAGTGCAAATATTTATTACACAATTAGTACACGGTATGAATAGTCATCTTAAACATATAGTAAGTGTTAAAAATGGTTTTACACAGTATCGATGCTTATTAAATGTCGGAGATGAAAGGATATCGGGGCCTTTCTTTTGGAATGTTTGGGAAGGTCCCCAATACTTTGATCCAGACTTTTTATTTTAGCCGTACTCAAATAATAAAATTGAGAAATAGCTGTTTATGATTTAATCCAATTATGTTTGCCCGAGACTTATGACAGTGGACTTGGGTTCGATGTGACATAACGGGTCGCTGAACGTAGCCGCGGTCATGGGAGGGACGTGTACCCAACAGAGGTATGGAGTAATTAAATAGCTCTCCTTAAAAACAAAGATTGAGCCGAGGGATGCAGAAAGGTACAGAGAGGAGTATATAAGGGCAGTTCCACTTGGACCGAGGGTTAGTCAGATAAGTTCTACTTGCACCGTGGACAAGTACGTTGAGTCATACCCGAATCGTGGATCAGTAAGTTGAGTCTACTTAGACTGTGAAAGAAATCGCATTCGTCATCTCGTTGACCGTGGATTCTTTATCGAACCTAAATCCACTGTCATCAACATCTCGATTATCTAATCGCCGCTATTACTTGTTAAACTCTGTAATAATCACATTTGTATCAATAACTATCATCATATGTACTTGCATTAAATACATTATAACTTCTATGTACATTCATTCTTAGATTTATTTCAAACTTTATCATGTTAGTCATGATAGTCGTAACTCGCTACAGTGATAATGAAATTTTTAAACATTTCATATAATACACATAACATAGCGGCTCACGAAAATATTCAAACAGCCTTGGAAACTTTTTATCCACATATTATATAAAACATTTTGAAATTTCATTAGTACTGTAACGAGACACGACTATCATGATTACATTGGCAAGCTTTGAATTTGGAGATGTATATAGAAGTTACAGAATATTTATTGGAATTATATTGGCAAAGATCACCAAAGATTAAATTAATAAGTCACAATATTTGTGGGAACATCTTTAACATTAATTGTGCATATAATTAGCATTAATTAGCAAAATGTTTAGCTTTTCACTAAATGTTTACAATATGTTTACAATATATTTTTACAATAAACATATTGTAACTTTTACATTTTTCAATCGGTTTCAAATTTTGCGATAGTCGTGTTCCATTACAATGTTAACGAAATTCCAAAAAGTTTTGTGTACTTCGCTTAATATATTCATAAAAATTTTCCGTGGCAAGTGCTAGAATAATTTCAATAATTTTGTGAACTGCAAGTAACGTCAAAAGTCTGCAGGTACTTGGTTCTGCGAGCGTTGCATGTAAATGGATTTTCAATTGTCTCATTTATCACCCATAAATCGTTTAGTCTGTTTGAAATAAAAGACTTTCAAACTGATTGTCTAGCTTGCTCATCTCTGCGAGTGTACTCGATTCAGGAAGTAGCTACAAAATGTCAACGAGCCTGCTTTATCGATAGATCTCCCCTGCAGTCAGCAACAACAAGTAGCTATCGCCTCACACAATAAAATCGATAGCACACAACTTCTACGGACGAATAGTGGCGCGTTGAAGCTTATATAAATCAAGTAATCTCTCTTCAAAGTGTTATATGTACGCCACAAACTAACACGCACTTTATATTTATGTATGTTGCGACAACTCCTTCCGTTTATTGTTAAACATTAATAAGAAATGGTGTCATACTTCCTCTAAACAAACGTGTACGATGCAAAGCAAGTACGAGAAGACTTTCAGAATGTTGAAGCTTTAATGACCGAGAACGTCTTAAGACGTCTGTTGTAAATTGAACGTTATTAACCGGCGACGTGTTTACACGTTATTAGAAGCTGATGTAATCAAAATCACCGTATGATATTTTCAGAGCGTTACATCGATAATATATTCATTATGAAAAGTACATATTTACATTCTATTTCGTTACATTTATTTTACTTTTTACATTTTGCCTCTTCCCAAAGGGAATTTTCTGGCGCATGAGGGTATTCCGGTGAGAGACCCATCAACTTGCTAAGTTAACTAAATTATAAACAGAGGAAACTAAAGTAATTATAACAAGCCGCACAACAGTAACAATCAACTATACTGTAATGTACGTAACTTGGAAAAATATAGGAAAGTTGTTGGAACTGTAAAAGTTTCGCTTTGTCCCTTCGGCCATTCAATGCTAATGTAGCCACGAAAAGATATGCTGTAAAAAATAAAGGTCTACCTACAAAGGAGAAGGAAATTTTTTTTTTATTTAGTAGATTATTTACAATCAATTCTCATACAGAATTTTAAGTAAATTATTTTGGCATGGTACTGTAACTTGAATTATAAAAGTTTATAGTATGTTTGATTTTGGTTGAATCTAATGCTTCGATCTAAGGGGTATTTCCTTTCTAGTCTGTGGATCGGATCCGTCGTGTCAAGTAATTGGGTAACTAATGGATTTTGGTGGTTGTTAACTCTTGTATTATATCTGTTTCCGAACTTGAATATTTCTTCTTTGACTGTGGGTATCTTAAAGTCGCGTTGTATCGTTTCGTTGGTAACGTACCAAGGTGCATCTATTAAGGATCTTAGAGTTTTTGATTGGAATCGTTGGACAATTTCTATGTTGGAGTTGCTCGCTGTTCCCCATAGTTGGATCCCATAGGTCCAAACAGGTTTTAAAATGGCTTTATAGGAGAAGAAAATAAGATAAAACTCGTAAACCGAAGACAGACTAATAGAAAATGCGCAGCTTTAAAAAACTTCGGGTGGTCGTATGTCACAGCCCATCCAGAACAGAAATAACGGAGACTCGCGTCACTTTAAAAATGGAGCATCGCGAATTTTTTAGTGAATAAGAACTGTCCCATGAATTTTACGCAGATATTTTGTCTGATTGTCCGCCCGATATATGTGCTAAAGATTCAGGAGACGGTAGTTTTTCAGAACGTAGCTGTGGTTCAGACGATGGCAAAGACCATGAAGAGGACGGAAAGCTTTTTGAAAATCGCCGGCCACGTTAAAGTACTTTAACGCGAATAATAATCACAAACAAAATCTAACATACACAAAGGGAAAAACATTGACTAGTATTTGATATACCAATAAATCACATCAAATTTACGTTAAACTTCTTCAGGTTAGATTAAAAAAATTATTTTCATAGCCACCCAAGGACCCAGTTTTGGGTTCCACTTTACGCTCTGAAATAATTATACAAAACATTTAAATTGCTTTCTCTAACGTTTTAAAAATTTTACTTAAAGATACTGTTCGCGTATTTTCATTTAATGTTTAATCTATCAAAACATTTAGATTTATTTAATTCTTTATTAAAATCGCTAAAAACACAAACACTTTGATTTATTCTACCGATTCGATGTTATACTTGAAGTAGATACATCGCGTTACTTAAAGAATATATCTGACGAATGCTATTCATAGATATTCACACATCAAACGCGAGAGGCAGAACATTCATAATTCGCTAATAAATATGTCAACTTCATTAAAAAAACATAGTAAACATATTATAGAATAGAAATATTAGATTATAAATTTTACATATACATACATATATATAATACATTTTAAGCAATAAGACACATCAACCAATTATATGTGATTTTTAATAAAACTTTGAAGATTCATAACCCTGCTAAAAATATTCTACTTTTATTTTTTTTACCAACCATCATTTTCGTTCAGGAAGAGAACAGCTCTTAAAATTGCAATGAAACATTTTCTTTTTTACAAAGATCTATATATTTCATTTTCGTAATATTAAACTTTTATAGTCAGTCAAGTTAAATTATTATACAGGATCTAATTAATTAGTATGTAAATTCTACAATAAACACAACGATACGCATACAGTAACCACTGTATATTTCTAAAAGTTGCGAAAATTATTCACAAGAATTTTAAAACATTGTAATTATATGTTGGCAACTATTGAATTCTTTGAATTTGAGGTGTGTTAAAATTGAAAGAAGAGTAAAAGGGAACATAGCTCGTCAATTTCATTGAAATCGATACACTGTGCAACAAAATGATAGTCCACTCAACATCCTTCCCGGTTTCGTAGAAGACGAAAGTTTTTGGTTTACAAGAATTATAGAAAGAAATACAGACGCAAGCTAAAATCGGCGAGGCAAAATAATAACACACTTGAAACCTTTGTGTGTAATGTAATTTCGCTCGTAGCGGCAAATGAGTCAGAGGACGATGCGAATCGAGAACGACTCATGTTGTTATTTTGCCTCGAGACATTGACACCGCCTTGACGCATGAAACGTAACGATAAATAAACTCCGGGCAAAACAATGTCGCCGCTACGTGCAACCGTCGAACAAAGACGAATTTGAATTTTCCGACTCTCCTCCGACCAGTATAAATAAGCGGACGCTCAGTTGTCGATCAGTTATCAACCAGTTATCAACGAATTATCAGCGATCTAATTAACGAGTCATTAGCGATCCTATTTTACGATTTATACACTGTACGAGCGTCTCAGCGAATATAGCCTGTATACTAATTTATTATTTTAAATATATTCGACGATTTCAATAACAAGCAATAACATTTAATAAATCTCATGATCAAACATCCTACACAAGTCCTCTACACACTTATACGTTATATAACTGATGCTACTTCCCGAGATGTACACATTAGTATTTTTCAGACTTTGGCTTGAATTTATATGAAATTTTGCTCAGGTAATAAATTAAAAAAATAAGACGTCGATAGAAAATTACTTTACCTGCCAAATGCTATAAAAGGTACTATAATTTGGATTTTTTATATATTTTTTCAACCGTTTATTTCGAAAGTGGTACAAGTACATCTTTGGATGTTTTGAAATTGAGAAAACGTTAAATTTACATATACTTTAGTGTTATCTTTTCATCTGCAAATAATTTCTAATTAAAATTTTAAAATATTTGTCTGTTTTAATCAATTGAAATTTCATTAATTAATGATATTGCATAATCATTTATTTTGAAAGTGATGTAGATACATTTCCTGTAATCTGTAGTCGGGTTACTAATAACGAAAAACAAATGATAACAAATGTAATGCTATTCTCTCTATTAAATATAATATTGCATGTGCGGCTATGAACAAGTTGTTTAAATCCCTCTCAATAATATACCCGTAAATTATTATTACGTTTAAAGTACATTATTACAATTATTAGTAATAATATTAATATTATTAAATTAATATTAGGTTTACATTAATATCGGATTGTTATAAAAGTGTAAACTTAAGATTGAAGATTTATTTATTTTACGCTTTAACGCGAATCTAAACTTTGCAGTAAATTTTATGTACTTTAGATTCTTGATCTTGACGAAAAGAATTACGTTAATATTGTTACAATATTTACGCGTTACAATAATTGAAATATATATGTACTATGTGATAAAATATGATGCGATTATGGCGTAACATACCTTCCGTGTATCATGAGTATTTCAAAACACTTGCAAACAACAATCCAAAAAGAAATGAAATAGTAGTATACTGTTTTCTCTGTTCTTACTTGTAAAGAAAAGTGGATTAAAACATAAAACGTAAGCTTTAAATAATTAAAATTTAATAAATTGTATGATTTATAATTTTGAAATTGATACAAGTCCATTCATGACGCTGAAAAAAGATATTGGTCTAATTGATTCTTAAAAAACACTATTGTATAACGAATTTACATCTACTCAAACACATAGCAACATGGACAAATCAAAGCTTTATCAGGATTTTTTAATCGGTGCAAACACTTCAATATCTCAAATCAAACTAAAATAGACCATTTTCAAGATAAACAGTCCATATCATGTACATTTTGAACAATTTTGCGCTTTCAAATTTCCTATAAATACATAAAGATTCGTAATCTGGTTATTAATTTTCAATTAATTTTGATTTTTTCGTTTCACCGTAGTACGTACTTACGCCAAGATAATCTTTATTCCCAAAAATTAGAAATTGGTTTGACTTACTTTCAATGTAAATCATACAAAGATCACTATTCTTTCGTTTACAATGAGTGCACAGAAGAGAATGTAGATAATCAGCTGAAATTGAAGTCAAACACGTACTATGTAGCAAGTAAATACATATGTATATATCTTACGCTAAGTGTAAACACGAAGCTTTGGCAGAACTGCGTACAATCTTGTAAGCTCCAATCTAGACTGTTTAACTTTACACTTTGAAATGCACTTACCTTCGCTAAGTGCATTTCAGATTTCAAAATTGCAAGCAAAGCAATTCCGACTAATTATGCTAAAAATACTATTCCTCCTTCTGATTCTACCTGCTAGAAAAACATTTTTAGATCCTTTTTTCCACTTAATCTTTTGAGTACGTAGTTCTTATACTCTTGATCTATGTAATTTTTCACGTACCACGTACTCTATGAATATTTACTATACAACATGTTAATAAGTTACAAATTTCATTCTTTACTTGTTATATTTAATAAAATATTTCCATTTTTTTCAGGCATATATTATTTATTTAAAAACATTAATTAATTGAAAACGCCATAACGCAAAAATTATGATGTAATTATTCCGTATATGGCATATTTCGTGTTTTGTTGTTCAGATAGATATAAGAACAGAAATATATGTTTTTTTTTTTTTTTTTTTTGGTAGACTACTTACAATCAATTCTCATAGAGAATCATAAGTAAATTATTTTGGCGTGGTACTGTAACTTGGATTATAAGAGTTTATAGTATGTTTGATTCTAGTTGAATCTAATGCTTCAATCTAAAGGGAGAAATATATGTGTCCACATATGTGAAATAGAAGTTGAAAACGGTTATGATATCATCTTCACTCCTTAAAACAGATATGAAATTCCGTTCTTGTAAGGAACCGAAGTTTACCAAAGTTTCTATATCGCTCTCAGATCATTTATTTGCAAAACATTATCAATTTCAAAACAGTTCTAGAATCGATTTTTGTATCAGTTTTACACTAATTGAAATTTTATATTCGGTAGAAACTGTTCATATATACATATTTTTTATTATTTAGTTTTATGCTAAGTAGCAATATGCAGTAAGATTTTGTTTTTGAAATGTCATTCTTAAAGAATCAATCGAAATAAATAAAGGTTTTTATGGATATATGATCATATATTTATGCACAATTTAACGGCAGTCTTAAACGTATTTCTAACGGTATGAATAATTTTCAATATTCAACTGACATTAAAGACACTCTACCTAATATGCAATGTGCAAATGTAGTTAAATATGGCACTTTAGTTATAAAATCACATTTTTAAAAAATAGCTAATTGCAACAATTACACATCGAAATGTTGAGCTCTGCACCAAAACATTCGCAACGTGCCTAGAATTCGCACATTAGCCACTTGATTCATATTTTTTTTACTAAATGTTTTATCAGATGTTATTGCAAAAAAATTCTGGGTGAAATAAATGCTCTAGATTTTTTATAATTGCGCTATTTCACGCTGGGTATACTGTCCCATACTTTCTCATTTTTATCTAATAATCAAGCCTCCTCTTGTACTGAACCATTTTATACCGTAGAACGTCGATATTAATAGGAAGACAAACTGGTTTCGATAACCAATTTTTCGAATAATCGGACTAGAGAAACAAAATTTGCAGGTATGTCGTAAGACGACTGAAAATAAAACGCAATGATAAACGTAAACTTATACTAACCTTAAGTTAAAGAAAAAATTAGAAAAAGCATAATATAAAAACTAAATTTATCATGTTTTGATATTGCCATTTAGATCGTGTCATATTCCTCCTAAGATAAATATTTGCACCGTATCTGTTATTTTCCGTTCTATTGCCCATCTTGATAGAATACCTAGTGCACTGTTAGCTGCGCAATGCAGTGGACGACACAGAGTCCTGCTGAGTCATCATCTATGTCGTCATGTTTTTTATCAAGATTGGATGAAATAATTTCTTCATCTCTCGGATTTTTGTTATTTATCCCAACCATTCTTGAATATCGTTCTGGTCACAATTCTCAAATCCAGATAATATCGTCTGCCAAATTATGTAATTCAACATGCTCGGTTTCAGACGGGATGACGTTGTCGTCTACATCGTTGCGTAACTTATTCCAAGCTCGTCTGAGGGCAGTTGCAAATAACAGACGCCATTCTGCAACTTCTTTTGAAACTTTGAATGATTACCGACTGGATATGAGTAAACGATCAATAGAATGTTATCGTAGAGGCGAAAGTAAGTAAAAAATGTAAAATAAAATTTTTCATTTTTAAGGCTTTATTAAAAAAAAAAAAAAAAAAAAAATAGAATAGAGTTCAAACATGTTTAGTTAAGAATCGATTTTATACTTACATGCGTATGATTTTCAAATTTACTTTTTCGGAAACAAAACATCTTGAGAAAAAAATTTTATTCCGCATTTTCGATTTATTTTCACACGTAGAATGACCTCCTGTCGATTATTTAGTCCTGTCTAGTCCAGAATTGGTCACGTTCGAGTATATTCGATACATTTTCAAACTTGATTTTCTCGTTAACTAAGCCTTGAATGAAAAAAATTTTATTCCATATTTTGTCCTTATTTTTCACAAGGAATCACCTCGTGCCCGTTTGTACATGTTATTCCGTTATTACATATACATGTATATGTAGCGGCACTCGACAGTAAACTTTCCAACGGTTTCTGTCCAATGGCTCGCCACACAAAGACCCCATTCTGCGGACAAGATGATTGCCAGATGTCGATACATCCTCACAATATATTATCAGCTAGCTTAAGGACCCGCTATAAATCTTAGTATTTATTTAGCTAAGGTTCTTCTAACGAACAAATTGTCTTTGCTTCTGCTGAAATCTGCTTTTCTCACGTGCGATGCTTCCCGCTAGCAACTTTCTCTCAAGGGCCGTTAGCATCCTTCTCCAACATAAAAATTAACCAATTAACAGCAACGTCCATTTCCCTCACTTTCCGAACGAAGGCTTTCCTCGACGAATCCGATTATCTGGTGTCCTTAGACACACCCCATCATAGTTTTCCTCTGCCGCATCATCGTGACGGAAAGTCAGTCGTTAGACGCCTGTCCGAGTCGATAGTTGCTAGTCAGTAGTAATAATTTATCCGAGTTTCTCGACATCTTAAGCAATCATCATCCTATCTCGTATCGTGAATCGCAACGCGTCGACCAGAAGTCGAACTTATAACCTCGAATCGCGAAGCGCTAATAGTAATCGCGAGTTCTACGCATAGTGTACATGTAGTGCATATGTTAATAAATATTTATTGTTAAATATATTGAAGTGTTTCTTCCACCTATCCACCGAACGTGATTTACAGTAAAAGAGGTCATCGTGATAGTGCCACTGAGATTTCAATCACCGCGATTAAAAGTGTGTTTGTGAGTACGAAAATAATAACCAAGGAAGTTCAGCCAGTCAGATGGTCAGCATGCCTCTACTGCTGCCCACGAACATCACGGCATGATTCGCCCTGTTGGAGAGGCAATTCAAGGTAGCGCGGATCACGGACGACCAAATAAAGTTCGTGTCTAGCTAAATGCTTCGACGGTCGGCACGTACAGGATGTCGAAAACGTATTGACGATTCCCCCAGCCACGGGGCGCTACGAGAGACTGAAATGCGAGTTCATTCGCATATTAATCGATACAGACAGTGCTCGGATAAAGAAGTTGGTGGAAAGTGAGGAGATGGGCGATAGGATGCCATCTCAGTTTTATCAGCACCTTAAAGAACTCGCTAGCCCCTCCATGCTCGATGATTTCATCCTCACGCAGTGGAGGAACCGACTACCCTCCCGCATCAGGCGCATCCTTGCCGCAATCGACGAAGCTAACCCGGAAAAGGTAATGTGGCAAGCGGACCTTTTTGCAAAGGAATTTGGATAGGATCATCAGTGTACTGCCCGAATAACGACGATAATTGATCCACCAGCTCAAAACGTTGGAACGAACGAGTGGCTCGCCTCTCTCAACGCGTTAAAAGACGATATGAACCAAATAAAAGCCAAGATTAGTTCGCTGAGTTTCAATCATCGTCCTCGTCGGCGAACGAGAACGAGAAGACATAGTAGATCAAGATCGAGAGAAGGATCGCAGGACCCCGACCTTTGTTATTACCACCGAACATACCGGAACCGCGCACGAAAATGCCAGTCCCCTTGCAAATGGTGGACGCAGGGAAACTGAACCAACCGTCTATAAAGGTGGCAGACGACGACTGCCTGGGATCCCGCCGGATCACGGACAAAAGAACGAATATTTCCTTCCTTGTAGACACCGGCGCCGATATAAGTGTACATCCCCGCAGCAAAATACATGGACCCGCGAACAAAACCGAGTACGAACTGTTTGCGGCCAACGGGACGCGGATCGCAACATCCGGTGCCATTGCGATTAACCTCAACTTGTCCCTAAGTAGCTGACGTTCAAACGCCCATCGTTGGCGTGGACTTTTTGAGCCATTATGGGTTGCTCGTGGACCCGCGAAATAAACAACTCCTCGACACGACAATCCAATTGTCATCAAGGGGATACGCTGCCACGACCGACAATGTATCCATAAAAACCATAATCGGTCAATCGGTCTATCATCGATTTTTGGCGGAGTTTCCGGACCTAACTCATCCACCGGTTTTCGGACGAGAGAAAACTCAACACCGTGTGATACACCACATCGAAACCATATCCGGCCCACCCGTCTACATGAAACCCCGCCGCTCGCACCTGATCGACTCAAACAGGTTAAGGCGGAGTTTGGAATGACGATCGAGCAAGGAGCGATGTGGCCATCGAAAGGTCTATGGGCATCACTCCTGCACGGCGTACCGAAGAAGAACGAAAGCCTGCAACCATGTGGTGACTATCGTGCGTTGAATGCCCGCACCGTACCCGACAGGTACTTCCAACCACATGTCGAAAACTTACAACATCTGTACGGTAAGCGAATCTTTTCAAAAATCGATCTCGTTTGCGCTTACCACCAAATTCCGATCGCGCCCGAAGACAAGAAAACCGGGATCACGACACCTTTCGGACTTTTCGAAGCAGCCAATATGATGTTTGGGCTTCGAAACGCCGTCCAAACGTGTCAAAGATTCGTCGACGAAATCACGCGTTGTTTAGATTTCGTTTACGTATATATAGAAGACTTTTTAATAGCCTCTGAAACCGAAGAACAACACTGCGGGCACTTGCGGATTTTGTTTGAACGCTTAAACGAATACGGTGTAGTCATCAACCCCGTAAAGTGTGAATTTGGTGTGAACGAAATCACATTTTTCAGATACACCGTAAACGCGAACGGAATAAAGCCGCTAGCCGAACGCGTTGATGCCATTGTGGAAGTACCGCTTCCCGCGACCGTTAAAGCACTACGTTTCATACCGGGGGCCGCAAAAAATTTTCAACCTCTTAATGACTTGTTAAAAGGAGCGAAAAAGGGCAACTAGGGCGAAACTAGTTTCCGCGAATCGAAACGTGCCCTCGCTAACGCCACGATGTTAGCGCATCCGATAGCTGGTGCGCCCGTTATCCTCGTGGTAGACGCATCCGACTATGCATTAGGGGAGCGATCGTGCAGCAATGCGTCGACACTTGGCAGCCGCGTTGGCTTTCTTAATAAACCTTTGAACTGCGCGCAGCGAAAGTATAGCGCGTACGATCGCAAACTACTCGCTATGTACACCGCGGTCAAGCGATTTCGACATGCCATAGAAGGGAGAAATTTCATGATCTTTACGGACCATAAACCATACGCGTTCAATCAAAACCCCCACAAGTGTTCGCCGCGACAATCCCGACACCTTGATTACATCGAACAATTCACCACCGACATCCGGTACATAAAAGGGCTAGATAATAACGTAGCCGACGCTCTATCACGCATCGATGCGATAGGGAAGTCTGTGGATCATCAAACTCTCGCCGCCGCGCAAGATAACAACGAACTACGCGACATCGTCAACTCCGGTACACGCGCGTTACGGTTAAAACAGATACGTTTCTCTGATCACGACGTAGAAATGTACGACCGTACGTACCAAAATCCTTGCGACTCAAAAACTGGTGACGACGCGGTTCGTCTGGCCGTCTAATTGAGAATTATAAGTAAATTAATATTTTGGCGTGGTACTGTAACTTGGATTATAAGAGTTTATAGTATGTAAAGTCACCAGGCACGTATCCTCACCCGTCGGAACATACGGACAGTTAGCAGGCCGATTCGAATACGCGTATATATAGACATTATCGTGATGCAATATTAAGCAATCATCATCCGAACTTGTATCGTGCATCGCAACGCATCGACCAAAAGTCGAACTTGTAATCTCGAATCGCGAACCGCTAATAGTAATCGCGAGTTCTACGTAAAGTGTACAGATAAAGTATATGTTAATAAATATACATTGTTAAATATAGTCAAGTATTTCTTCCGCGCCTATCACGACCTATCCACCTCATATGCGTATCTATAATACTGACAGAGTTTGACTCTTAAATCCAGGCAAACTCTGTACAATATTAAGTTGGTTTTTTTTTTTTTTTTTTTTTATTTGTTTTATTAAATTTTTACAATTTGTCCAGAAGGACATTTGGTAAAATGTTATAGCTTAGAGAATAAAAGAATAAAAAATAAAAAATAAAAATAAATAGAAATAAATAAAGTATAGCATGTGGATGGTTACCCCCAGCGGGGTTCCATCTTCTAGGTTTCCTATTGCATCTCTATTTCGAGGTCTGCGGGATGCTTCCTCTTCAGTCTTCTTTCTATTTTGGTTTTATTTGTTTCAGCAGCCAGCTGGTTTGGGTGTGCTGCAAGTCTTTCTTTGTACTTTTTTGCGTATCTAGCGATTTCCTCTTTGACTGTTGGAATTTTTAGATCTTTTCGTAGGTCTTCATTTCTGACGTACCATGGAGCGTTAACTATTGTCCTTAAGATTTTTGCTTGCTCTATTTCTATTTTGCTTATGTGACTCATTGCTGCCGTCCCCCATAATGGGACTCCGTATGTCCAGATTGGTTTGATTATTGTTTTGTATATATTTAGTTTATTCATTGTGCTTAATTTAGATTTTCTATTGATTAACCAGTACATCTGCTTCCTTTTTGCACTTATTCTGTTTATTATTGATTTTATATGGTGCTTCCATGTAAGGCGTGTGTCTAAATTTATTCCCAGATATTTGACTTGCTTTGATTGTGCTATGTGGGCGCCGTTCAGTTGAATATCTGGTGTTTTTCCTTTTCTAAGTGTAAATGTTATGTGGTTGCACTTGCTGGTGTTCACTTTTATTTGTTTGTTTTGCAGCCATTTTTCTATTTTTGTAGTGTGTTCTTGTAGTAGTGCGGCGGCCGTTTCTAGATTTGCATGCCTCACTAGTATGGCCGTATCGTCCGCAAACGTCAGTGTTTTACTGTTGACAGTTGTTGGTATATCTGCCGTGTATAGTGTGTATAATATTGGTCCTAAGACACTTCCTTGCGGTACTCCTGCCTTGATGTCCTTAATTTCAGAGTATGCATCATTTATTTTTACTACAAAGGTTCTGTTGTTTAAGTAGGATTTGAGTAGTTTGTAGATTTGTTCTGGAAATTGCTTTTTGATTGTTTGAAGAAGTTTTTCATGGTTAACTTTGTCGAATGCTTTTTCGATATCCATAAAGAGTGCTGTGCAGTATTGTTTTGTTTCAAGCGACTGTAAGATTTCATTGACGAGTCTATGCATTTGTTCTATTGTGGAGTGTTTATTCCTGAATCCAAATTGATGGTTCGGTATTAGTTTTTCTTTTTCTATTGTTGGTTTTAAGCGGTTATATATTATTTTCTCTAGTAATTTGGAAAACGCAGGTAGTAATGATATCGGCCTGTAGGATGCAGTTAAATGTGGGTTTTTGTTTGGTTTGGGTAACATCACTATCTGTGCTATTTTCCATAGTGTAGGAAAGTACTGTATTCTTAGAATTGCGTTAAATATTATCGTTGTTAGTCTTATTGCCTTTGGGGGAAGGTTTTTTAAGATTTTCCCATTGATCAAGTCAAATCCTGGTGCTTTACTTGTCTTTGTTGCCTCAATTAAGTTTGTAACTTCTTGCGCTGTTGTGCTGAGTATGGTGCAGCGTTTATCAGTTGTGTTGCTGGCATTTTCCACTTCTTCATTTGTTTGCCATCCAGGGATGCTGTTATCAATTTCATACGGCGAAAATATATTTTGTAGGTGCTTTGAGAATTCTTCTGCCTGTTCTTCGTTGGTTCTAGCCCATGTGTTGTCCATTTTTCTGATTGCTGGGATTGTTTTTACTGTTTTCTTAATTTTGTTAGTGACTTTCCATAGGGAGTAGTCGGTATTCTCATGCGCGGATAGTGATTCGATGAATTTTGAGAATTCGTTATTATGATGTTCCCTTATTTTATTCTTTAGTTCCTTTGCAAGTTTATTTAGGTTTTTCTTGTTTTCTCGTGTTCTCTGTTTTTGCCATTTTGCTTTCGCTTTTCTTTTTTCCCTGATTTTGTCTAGGATGTCCTGCGGAATAATTTTTGATTGCCTGCTATTTGTTTCATAGGTGGTGGTTGCCCACGCTGCTTCCTGTATTATTTCTGTCAAAGTTGCTACTGCCTGCTCAATGTGTTCAGGTGTTTTCAACGGGATATTGCAGTTGATTTTGTTTTCGATCAGTTCTTTGAAAGTTTGCCAGTTGGTGGTTTTATTGCAAAGCGACTCTGACTTGTTATAAAGTAGTGGTTTGCTTGTATATTCTATTATAATTGGTGTATGGTCGGAGTTAAGCTCGAGGCTGGTTGTTATTTTTAATTTGCTTACATTTAGCCCTTTTGTTACTGCAAAATCCAACAGGTCAGGTATTTTATTGGGGTCTGTCGGCCAGTACGTTGGTTTTCCTGTAGATAGTACATTGAGGTTGCTGCTTCTAATGTATTTTTCCAATGTTCTACCTCTCGGTGTGCTAATTCTCGAACCCCATAATGTGTGCTTTGCATTAAAGTCTCCTGCCGCTATATATTTGTCGCCTAAGGATTGGAAGTACTCTTCCCATTTTTTAAGTGTCATTTTGTGTCTCGGAGGTGCATATACTGCTGACATCTGGAAGTAATTGTCATTGGTTTGTATTGTGACAGTGGTTGCTTGTAGGTGTTCTTGATTTGTTTGACTATGTAAGTGATGCTTGATGTCATTTTTTATTATTACTGCAGTTCCTCCATGTGCTTTACCTGAGGGATGTTTGGTATCGTATATGGTGTAGTACGGTATTTTCATGTAGTTTTTTAGGGTGAAATGTGTTTCTGAGACAAGTAGTATATCAATATTATTTTTATACAAAAATATTTTAGTTTCGTGGGCTCGCTGTTGCAAGCCATTGGAGTTCCAGACTGCTATTTTCAAAATGTCCATCTCTATTTTTTACTTAGCAAGTTAGTAAGTAGTTGTAACATGATTGTTGTTTGTTGTGCTTGTTGTCTTAGTATTGTGTTTAGATCACTTACCATTTTTCCTAACATTTCCGTACCTTTAATGGATTGTTTGAGCATTTCTTTGATGTCTGTAACGTCTTCGATGTTATTGTTTTCATTCTGATTGATTGCAAGCGTTGGTTTGCTAATGTTTTTAGTTACTTGTGCGTAGCTTCGTTTACCTTGGGGATCTATGTTTCTGCTTATAGCGTTTAGTTCCTGTTGTGCTTTCAATGTTGTTTCGTTATCCGTTATACTTTGTTGTGGTTGATGGTCATTGTGTGATCTGTTGCGAAGTGGAGGAAACAGTTTACGTTGTATTTGTTTCCTTATTTCACATCCTTTGTAGCTGGCTGGGTGGTTTCCGTTACAATTATAGCATTTAACTTGTTCTATTTTTCCTGTGTATGGGCAGTGTATTGTTAGGTGATTTTTTGCACATTTAACACATACCGGGCTTCTGTTGCAATAATTTTTTGTGTGTCCGTATTGTTGACACCGCATGCATTGTGGTATATCTTTTTTGTAGCGTGGTGGTTCCACTGTTACAATTGTATTTAGTATTTTTTTGATTTCATAGATTTCCTTGTTATTGGTTCTGGGTTCCAGTTCTATTAAGAATAGTGGCAATGGTTGCTTCGTATCGTATCTTGTCATATTGTTTATTGCTCTTGTTTCATGGCCAATTTTTCCTAATTCTTCACTTAATTTTTTTGTGTTAGTTTTTGGATGTAAACCTCTTATAACTATTTTATAGCTCCTTTCTGTTTTGAGTTGGTACGTGTGGTATATAGCATTTTTTTCCTTTAGTTCATTTATCACTTTCCTATAAACTTCTGGGGTGTTTGTTTGAATTTTTATTTGTTCTAATTTTGTTTGTTTTATTGTGTAGTTATCCTTCCCGACTACATTGTTTAGTCGATCAATAAGCGGGTCTATTATTTGGGCCTCAACAAATATTGGTGGTGGTTTTGATATGTAAGGTGTTTTAGTTGTGGTTTTGCTTGTCGGGTCATTGTCTATTTCTTCCGTTAGTGAGCTGAAGGAGTTTCTTAAAGGTAATTCTTGCAGCCATCGCTGCTTTCCTGTATCTGGGTTTCCTGCAGCATTTGTGTCTGGAATTATTTTACGTTTTTTGCTAGTCTTTGCTAGCTTCCAGTTTTCGTCCTGGTAACTTATTTTGTTATCGTGTCTGCACTCCTCCTGTCTCCGCTGCTCTTCCATTTCTTCTATTTCCATATCATTTTGGTTGTTATTATTTTGCTGTTGTTGCTGTAAGCCTGGTAAATCTGATGACCCTTTTATGTAATATTTTTCTCCATTGGTTGCAATCTTGATCGTTGATATCTGCTGTTGCATTGTTTGTCACTAACACTATTCGTGGCACTTCTCTGAATCACTTGACTGGAGCACACGTTTGCCTACGCACATCTGTTCGCCTCGGTTGCCCGAGCGAGACTCTGATATTAAGTTGGTGTGTCTAAAATATTATTTTTCTAGAATTTAACTTTAGGAAATTTGTAAACATTGTTTTGATCTGGCAAAAAGTTCGATTTCTTCGCTGTTTCTTTTCTGAGTACCGCAATCATATAAAACATAGACAGTCTACAGTCTTAGAATTTCAAACTTTTGTTTCCTTCGCTGTTGTAGCGTACCGACGCGTCACAGACTCCAGAGTTTTTGCGCAGAAATAAGTTTTTAACGTTTCTTTAGAATGGATGTGAGATCTTGCGACTGAAAGGAAGCTTTGCTGCTGTGCCAAATTCCATCTGTGCATAAACTATAAATATAAGGAAAAACGAAAAGCAGTTATGTTTCCACTCCACTTCTGACGATTACGCGTTGGAAGCATATTGGGAAGAAAACTTTAAATCTTCAGAATGCGGAACATTTTGGAATGAGAAAAATTAGTCGAAAATAGCGACTCAATCGAATCAAAAGTGAGAATGTTCGATCAAATTCTTGCAGAAAGGAGTTTTAACTCCGTTCTAAATCACATTGCATAAATTTCTCACCGTTTCTACTTTTTATAAGCCTCTGAACCATCTTTTAATATAAAATCGAAACGAGAAAACGCAAGGTGTATAGATAATCTTGGTACAAGTCGAAAATGTAGAATGATAATTTTTGATGCAAGACATGGTTCTCAAGAAACTCGACGATGAAGTTTCGTCAAGTACGCGTGCAATTGAAAGGTAACGACAATCGACTTTTTTTTTCTTCGCACTTAGGTACTGCGATCGGTGGTACAAGTAGAGTGGGGGTAATTCCCCATGCAACGAAAATCGAAAATGTAGAATAATTGTTGACATTAGCCTGTTATTATAAATTCTCTGCATGTCAAGGAACATGACTTCTTTTAGTTTTAAAACATGTGCTAACTTATCTTTGATACAACGTGTAGTACGTGTAATACTAAAAATATATTTTCTCGGTCTATACTATCATAAATTATTAAAAAAAAGTATAGAAAGTTAGAAAAATAAAAAAGCTAACACCACACGGAGTTCCCAAGCGGTCACCCATCTAAGTACTATCCGTGCCCAGCGTTGCTTAACTTTCGTGATCGGACGAGAACGAGTGCTCTCAACGCGGTATGAGCGTTAGCTGATGTTGGTAGTTTTGTTATTTAATATCAAGTGTAGAAAAATATTTAAAGAAGCATACAAATGTGTGTGAAAATAGACGATATTTGTATACGTACATTCAGATGCATAAACTTTTGCCTGGCTTCGTTTTCAAGAAAATCAATTATGAAGCTCCGTCCATTTGACTCTCGTTACTTTTCAAGTGCACGCGTACATAAATGACGGAATTCACAATTCATTTTCTTGGAAACGAAGCTAGGCAAAAGTTCACGCATCTGGATGTACGTATGCAAATATCGTCTACCTTCACACACATTTATATGCTTTTTTAAATATTTTTCTATAAATTAATATTAACACATTGACTGCCACGACACCCGTATTCGGCTGTCAGTAAAGTTTCTGGTAGGGTCGCGTAACCCGTATTCAGGTGTCGCTTATTTGACTATTTGCGAAGGATCGTCGTAGGAATTTGAAAAGATATTCCAGAGGAAATAATAAAACTACTGATTTGTTATAAAAGTAATACGAAAATGGTTTATTAAAAAAATTATTTGGAAGGTAAAATTTTAAAGCATTCTATACATAGCTGAGGTTGGTCGGGACAATTTGGATAATCAGTTGCTGTTTTCTTTAAATTCTTTTGTGTCTTTGTTCGGTCCATTCGACGTCTTTTATTTGTATGTGCGTGTAATGCTTCTTCCGGAATCATTTTTCCGAACACCGATATTATGCTGACTCCGTCGAAGACAAGAATTTTTTTTTAGACAACGCTAATAATTTTGCAGCTAATAACTCTCTAAATATTCTAATATTTATATCCTTCCTTGTTACAATTTTGTAAACCGTCAAAGCGTTTACAACAGAAATTTCCAGAAAGAGTTGGACGCCAAGTTTTCTGTACCATTTGATTCCTTTTCTAATTTTGGTGGTATAAGAAACCATTTGGTCGGAATAATCTATACCTCACTTTCCTTCATTATATTCACCAACAGCTAGTGGTTTGAATATTGCGAACAAACGAAACGAGAGATCATTCTTGAGATCACCACTTGAGCGACTCGTATTACGAAAATATCGATGGGAGTATCTAGCTGAGAACGCTTGGTACTGCGGCACGCGTGGCCTGACGGAGATTTCCTTTTTTTTTTTTTTTTTAATAACGTTTATTATACCAAGATTTTTTTTTAAATATATTTGAATAATTTACAATAAACTATGAATTTTAATAAGATGAGTTAGGCAAAGGAACCGATACGCGACGGTACAATGTAGCCATGCTATATTATGTGTCGGAGTTTTTACAATTTTTTGTGTTTTAATTCTTTGTGTTAAATTCATTGGATTTAAGCCGCTGGAGAGCGGAGCTTTTGTGTGATCTTCTTTTTAGTTGTTATTTCTGTCCTGAAAACTTGGCCGCAAAACAGGACGCTTCGGTAGTCTACTTTTTGGGTGTTGCGGAACTTTGGGAGGAGCGGGATGAGTGGGAGGGGGAGGGGGATGTTAAATAGGTTATTTACAAAATTTACAATATTTACAATGTGTACACCTAAGTTACACGGAGGCAGAATTGAATTCTGTCGATTTAATGGTTTTCTCTCTTACTTTATTATGGATTCGGTATCCACCAATATTTTTTTGTGTTTTTTCTGTGCTTGGCTTTAGTGTCTTTCAGAGGGAGGGCCATGTTGTATCTCCACCTAGTGTCTGCGATCTGTCCGTTTAAGTTTTCCTCGTAGAGTATAGAGTTTTGATCCCTATTTTTCTTTTTATGTGATAAATTATTGGGATATTATTTTGGTCTTGGAGATAATTTTTTTCGTCTAGGTATAGGAATGCTTCTGGGGGGATGTAGCCTGTTGTCAGTGTGTTTTTGTAATATGATTCGTTTGGGAATAAGCAACAGAAGATTAAGCTGTTTTCTTTTATTTTTGCCGCTTGCGCTAAGTGGTTTCTTATTAGTTTTAAGATGTGACAGTCTATGCGGTGAATGTTGCCTAGGTCGTAGATTTTTTTGTTTTTTACATATTCTTTGAATCCGCTATGTTCGGATCTGTAAGTACTCAAGCAAGCTCTGATACATTTTCTTTCGAATATGCGAATTCTTTCCATTAGAGAGGCTGATATGTTGTACCAGATTGGGCAGCCGTAGGATGTGATCGGTCTGATTAGAGTTTGGTAGCATAGTATTTTTACGTTGCTCTTGAGATGTTTGGAGTAGAATAGTCTTTCTACTTTCCAGAATGCTTTATTGTTCTTGGAGAGTTGAATTTCGATGTGTTGCTTGAAGTTTAATTTGTCGTCTATATTCGCTCCCAGGTATTTTACGCAGTTTTTGTGTGGTATGAGTGCCCCTTCGTTTGATTTTTCTCTTAGTTGGAATTTTTTGCAGTATTCTCTTTCTATTCAGCCGATTTCACTTGACTTGGATCTAAACAGTATGGTTTCGCATTTGCTTGCGTTGATTGTTAGTTTCCATGTGTGGTAGTTCGTTTTGTGTGTGTATTTTGGAGAAGTGGGTGCCGATGATGTCTAGTTTTTCTGTTGTTTTAGTTATTATGAAGTTATTCTCGGTGTCTTTGTTGGTGTTGTGTATAGCTATACCTGCTTCTTGGATGAGGGGGCTTTCTCTGGAGGCAATTTGAGAGGTGGCATGGGGTTTTGTTCTTTTGGTCTGAAGATTTGATTTATTTGTGGGAACATGTTGGCTGAGTCGTTTTTGGAGATGTTTTTTATTTTGTTTGTCCAGTAGTGGTTTATCTCGTTGTAGTTTATTTTATTGTCGATATAGAGCTCACAAGAATTTTTTTGTTTTAAGATTGGAACGGATTTTTGGAGTGCGATTTGTGTGTTTTTCTATTTCGTCTATGTATGTGTCGATTTGTCTGTTACGTTGACGTTGTTGTAGATCTTTAGGTCGCATTTCTGTTCCAGTAGGTTTTGGAACTTTTTCCAGTCTGTCTTTTTGTAGTAGAACTTGGGAGTTTCGGTCTGTGTTTCAAGTGTTAGGAAGTCGGATGTATTCTTGTTTATCTGAAAAACTATAGCGTTATGGTCGCTGTCATAGTCTAGGGTTTTGAGAGTGTTATTTGGTCGTAGATTTTAGAATTTTAGTCGCGCATCTGCTAGGCATATGTCCAGGTATGAGCCTCCTTTTGGGTAAGAGGGTAGCTCGGAGCTGTAAAGGTTTGTTTTGTAGTGTATGCTTTTATTGTCTAGCCAGTTTCTAATGAAGTTTCCTCTCGTATTGTTTAGTACGTTTTTCCAGCTTGTATGTTTTGCGTTAAGGTCGTCAGTTATTTTATAGTAGTTTTCCTGTTTGTCGATCTGTAAAAGTTCGAAGAGTTTATTGAATTCATCGTTAAATTCTTTTTGGTTTCCGTAGGTTGCGCAGGCTGCAGTGATAAGTAAGTTTTCCTTATTGCTTATTTTTATTTTTATGATCGTCGTTTCTAGGATTTTGAAACTTGTTATTTTGTCGTTATGGATTTTTTTGAACTTCAGAGCGTTTTTTATGAGGATTGCCGTTCCTCCTCCTTGGCTAGCGTTTGGTCTGTCGTGTCTTATCATAGAGTAGTTTTTGAAGAATACTTTGTGTCTTTTGTTGAATTTTGTTTCTGAGATAAATACGATGTCGGGGATTTCTTTATTTATTAGGGTTAGCATACTGTATCTTTTTTGGTTTGAAATTAGAGAGTTGGCATTTATTGCAATTATTTTCAGATGTTTTAAGTTTAATTTATATGTTTTTTGCTGTAGTTGTTGGTTTGGTGGGTTTTGGTTATTTGCCCTCTGTGCTATCTAAAGAGTTTAAGATGATGTTGAACCTTTCTTCGTGCGATGATAATGTTTTTTTTATTTCATATAATTGTTTTTGTTGTTCTTTTAACGCTTGGAGGATACTTTTTTTAAAGTCTTCAAAGGCGTTTAAAATGGTTAGTTGGGGGATGTTATCGGTTGTAATTGAGCTTTGGTTTGCGCGCGGGTCTAAGTTTATTGTTTGCGGTGTATTTTTGATTACTTGATTTAGTTTTGTTTGTTGCTTTACTACGTCAGAGAACTTCAATTCTGGGATGTATTTTCGGCTTATCTGGTCAATTCGTTTTATCTTTGCTTCTTTGTCTTTTTTAATTTTATCGGCTAGCCTTTTGCGCAGCTCTATGATTTTGGGGCACCCCTTGTATGACGCAGTATGTCCGTAGTTTTTGCAGTTAACGCAGAATATTTTGTCCTCGGTTACTGCGTCTTCTTTTTTTATTTTGCACTCGCCTGGACCACGAGGCTCAGTGTATTTTACACAGCGGTAATTTAGGTTACAGTTTTGCGCTGTGTGACCTATTCGTTGGTTTTTGTGGCATTTTTCTTATTTTTTCCCATGATACTTTAAAATAATTTAGTCTATTGATTTTTAGTAATTTTCCTATGTTGCTATTGGGGGATACTCGTACTATGTAGATTAGGAGCAATATGTTATTCTCCCTTGATTTTCTTGTCGAGAAACGCGACACTTTCGTGAAATGTATGTCGTCTAGTATTTCTGTCTCTGTGAAGCTATTGTCTAGTCCTTTTAGCAAATATGTGTGTTGTTTTTATGATTTGGGTGTGTATGTGTAAAATGCTGTGTCGGTTGTGATCAGTATTTCTTTTGCTTTGTTATAGTCGTTTAAACTTTGTAGGTATAGCACGTGTTTACCTGCGTGTATTCTTTTGATATGGAAATTTCTGATTTTCAGAGTATCTTGTATGAGTGCTTCGGTGTCTTTTGGGTCCTGGAGGGTTATGTTGATTGGTGAGGGCCTGTTACCTTTTGCAAGTGAGGGGGCGTCCGCTTGCTCCTGTGTACGGTGGCTGGTGGGCTGTCCACGATGTGCTTGTTCCCTCGGTGACTTTGTCGATGGGGGTAGGTCTTTTAATTTGACCGGTTGAATAGGTTGTTCTTGAGGTATCGTCGGCTTCCTCGGTGGGGCGAGGGGGATGTTTATCCGTATGTCCTTTGTTTTGCCTCGGATGTGTAGTGTTCCCACCAGGGACGTGGTCTGCTTGCTTATTTTGTTTCGCATTTTTTCGTTCTTTTTTCTTATGTTTTCCAAGATCGTATTTTATATTCCTGGTTCTTTTGGTGTAATTTATTGTAGGTGATCCTGCCGTTGTGATAAATTGGTTTCCTGTGGTTATAGTACTTCAAGTCTGTTTTTTGTTGAAATTGCTGATGGGGGAGAGCTTCTCGTTTTTTTTCATATTTTCGTTCTTTTCGACGGTGGCGTCTTGTGTGTTATTTTCTTCTTGGTTTAGTGAGAGATCTTCTTCTGTGTTTTCCAGGTTGCCTGCTAGTCCTTTGGTCCTGGTCACCAGGTTTGTTTGTGGGTTGAGTTTCCGTGTCTTTTGTGCGGAAAGTTTTACGCTATTGTTGATTTCTTTGATCGTTTTTTGCGTGATTATTTTTCGTTTAATGGCTTTTTTTGTTGAGTTTAAGGAGGGTTCCGTTTTCTTGCTTTCGGCTTCGTTATCAATGTCTCCTATTTTTTTTTTTATTTATTTTGTTTTATTTTATTTATTTTTTTTATTTTTACTTATAGTGATGGTGTCACTGGTATATTTTCCACTTTTTGTCACTTTTTCTTTCTCTTTCAGTGAATGATTGTCTAGTTTGACGCGCGCACTGTTCGGACCTAAGCCTGATGTCCCTCTTTGGGCTGAGGGGTCCGTCTTGTTCGGAGGTTCACGGTCAACTGACGTGACGGAGATTTCCTTTTTTTTTTTTTAACGTTTATTTTTGCCAAGACTTGTTTTTTAATACATTTTAGTAATTCACAATAAACTATGAATTTTAATAAGATGTATTAGGCAAAAGTACCGATACGCAACAGTACGACGTAGCCATACTGTATTGTGCATCGGAGTTTTTACAATTTTTTGAGTTTTCATTCTTGTGTTGGGTTCCAGGATTTAAGCCGCTGGGGAGCGGAGCTTTTGTGCGTTCTTGTTTTTGGTTGTTGTCTCTGTCCTGAAAACTTGTCCGCAAAAACAGGACGCTTCGGTAGTCTACATTTGTGTGCTGCGGGACTTGTGGGGGGGGGATGAGGGGGAGGGGGTGTTAAATAGTTTTATTTACAATATTTACAAATTTTGCACCTTGGTTGTACGGTGGCAGTGTTGAGTTTTGTTGATTTATTGGTTTTCTCTCTTGTTTTATTATGGATTTGGTATCCACCAGTATTTTTTTGTGAGACGGAGATTTCCTTGAAAATACGCGTGACAGTCAACGTGTTAAAGAACAAAACTATCAATTTCAGCTAACGCTCATACCGCGTTGAGAGCACTCGTTCTCGTCCGATCACGAAAGTTAAGCAACGCTGGGCACGGATAGTACTTAGATGGGTGACCGCTTGGGAACTCCGTGTGGTGTTAGCTTTTTTATTTTTCCAACTTTCTATACTTTTTTTTAATAATCTATGATCGTATACACCGAGAAAAAAATATATGAATTGAAAATGAATTGTGAAGTTTCATCATCTAGGTACGCGTATACTTGAAAAGTAACGAGAGCCAAATGGACGGAGCTTCATAATTGATTTTCTGAAAAAACTTTTATTAAAAATTACTTTGTGCAGGTAATCACATCCTTTCGGCTTGTCCCACCAAACAGGCTTTCAAGCGCACGCGAACTTAACTAAACTATATAGTAGATTTTTTTGGAAAACAGAGCCTAATATCGAAAATTGTTACGTTACATTTTTGACTTGATCTTGCATGGCGTATCAAACCCGTGTAAGATATGTCCTGTGTATTGAGAACAGTTTCTTTATATTTTTATCTAAATTAGAAGAATTTGTAAAGAAAAGAGGACATGAAAAAGAAAAGACAACGACCAAAGGGTCACAGAGGAAGTAGAGTGACAGATAGCTAACATAGATACTTGTGATTCTTCGAGTTTCAATCGTGTTTATATTTTTATTGGTAAGTTTTCGTGAACATAGCAGTTTACTTCTTCAGAGAGGTTTGAAAAAGTTCAGTGCAACAACGTACTAATAAAAACACAATTGAAACCCGAAGAAATGTATGTCATTCAATCAACGTGAAAGTTTCAAATTTAAAAATTAAATTAATTGTGTTGGAAGGTACGAGTGATGTCGCCATTAAAATTTTGTACCTCGAATTTTAGTAAAGAAGTCGTCGCAGCAACCGAATAGACGAAACTAAAAGAGTTTCTCTCATGATGAAGTTAGAGCAGTCACGTAATTTCCTTTCTATTCGTTCCCCGTATTTTAAACCACTATTTTTCAAGCTTCGCGAGTTTGAATTTACGAACAAAGTTCTTTTCAAGAAAGTCTTATTAATTTAATAATAAAAACCCTATTTAATTTAATCTAATTTGACTTAATCGTATGAGATTCAGTGAAGAACATAATTCAACCAATACATATACAAACTACAGTATATACAAAATAAATAGCAGAAACATTTTGCATGATTGGGTCTAATCTAAACAACTTTTTAATGTTGTGTATGTTTTTTTAATTGTTTGCAATAACTAAAGGAATAATAAGTATTTATTGATTTACTTTTGTTCAATGTTGTATGACCTTTAACTCGTTGAATCGAATAGACTGTATATCGTAGACAAAAGTAATAGACAAAAGGAAGGTTAAAAGTTATTTTATTATAATTTTAATAAACAAAATAGATAATCATTATTAATATCGTGAAAAATATTTAATATGATATTACTAATACTACTATCCAGATTCTAATTTTAAACTTTCTTCTGACCATCATTGTATAATAGACTGAACTACTACCTATAATATATATATATGTCGGATTATAGTTAGATTTAGGGGCGTGTAACGAATCTTGATTCGGACTAGCCATCGTTGTTGTACAATAGAGATTATATTTACTGGTATAAATATGATTTTTACAAAGTTTGACAAATAACCATGGTGATTAGACACTCGAGATGTTAATGACAGTGTTCTTAGTTTCAATAACCAATCCACGGTCAACGGAGTAACTCTTTGTTAAACGTAGAATATATTTTTAAGCACAAAGTACCAACAAAATTGCAGCCGCCGTTGCTAGGCATACCCGCGTAGCAGCGACATTGCTCCTGCCGGGGGTTTGATTGTTAATACAACGTGTGTCTCATAATATTGGCACTTCTCTGTTAGGTAAAAACGTCCATCCCGTGACCGTGGCTGCGTTCAGCGACCAATTGTGTCACCTTGAGCCCAAGCCCACTGTTACAAATCTCGGGTAAACTGATATCTTATTGAATCATAATAACTACTGTAGCATTTACAAAATAACTCAAACACAGTCGTTCGAAACTTGACACAATGAGCTTAGGCTCGAAGCGACAACTGGTCGCCGAGCGTAGCCGCGGTCACGGGATGAACGTTCCACCTAACAGAGATGTGGAGTTACATAGCTCTCCTTTAAAGAATTGGCCGTACCGACATTTGACAATAAACATTTCAACGGCCCCGTGGCTCACCACACACAGACCCCATTCTTTGGGTAAGATGATCGCCAGATGTCGATGCATCATTCACAGTTTATGTTCAGCTAGCCTGAGGATCCGCTACAAATCTTAGGATTTAGTTAACTAAGGTCCTTCAGATTGACAAACAGTCTTTATTCTATCAACCCGTAAATCTGTCACCTATTGCGGGAAGATACGGGAGATCTGCTTTACTCACGTAGGACGCTTCCCGCTAGGAACTCTCTCTCAAGGGCGGCTAACATCCTTTTTTAACCGCCAACATAGAAATTAACCAATTAACAGTAACGTCCATTTCCCTCACCCTCCGAGAGGACGCTTTCCTCGACGAATCCGATGATTCCGTGCCCTTAGGCACACCCTATCATAGTCTTCCTCTGTAATGTTAGTCGAGCGATCCTTGTATCGCGAGGAGTAAGTCGAGTCCGACTTAGACTTTGAAGCAAAGTATATCCGTTATCCCGTGGATCGTGGATTCGTCATATCGAACCTAAGGTCATTGTCATTAGCATCTAGTTACCGCGGCCACTTATCAATCATGTAACATCAATACCTGTGTTAGTAAACGCTACCTCGATCGTGCGACAACGATGAATAATCCAGGTGAAGATTCATTACACGCCTCTAACCCAAGTCCTAACGCCAACCCGACATATATATTAATATATTACAGAAAAACTTATTAGATACAGTTGAAACTACAAAATGCTTTTTCGATTATATTTCGATACGGAGCTCTAGATACAACATAGCAAAAAATACAAAAAAGTGGATGAAAAATTAGATTCGATCCGAAATGTTCACAAAAATGTTTTTTAAGTAAGGTTCCCGCATAACGTTCCGATTTCAATCCTACTGAGAACCTGTCGAGATTTTAAAAATGAGAAATACGAGACTCTTATGAATCCGTCTTGATACAGATTCATGAATTGCAAAAAAGCATCGAACAACAGTGGGATGGAATTCATCCTATTGATATTAATACAATTTTGGCTGTAACATACGTTAGAAAAGAAAGAAGATCAAGATTTTGTATATTTTTATACTTGCAGTAAAGCAAGAAAAGACATACAGCTTAATCCAAATAGGTCATCTAACACTTTGACTGCTATGTCGAAATTACATGTTTCACTGAAAACGCCACGGGAGTATTTTTATTATTCAAAGCATATAATGGCAAAATAATAATAAATTGATGATATAAGGCAACATTCTTCCCCAATGGACCGTTTATCTTATTAGCGGTGACGGATGACCACCGTGGCTCCTTGGTAACAGTTGATAACGACATATTATAACGAGGCTTCGTTTATTTCAAGAAACCATGCGCAATTGGTTATTTCGTCGGAAGCAAAACGTGCAGAATATATTGCTGAAACGTGTAGAAGATATTAGTAAGTAGTATTTGTTCATTCTATATATAATAGTAAGGTATATGCATACTTTTAACTGTGCGACATGAAAATTTTGCAGAGAATGCTATAAAAAAATGTTAAACAGTGAAGGTCAAAAATAAGAATCGGACCAAAAAGGTGACCACCTATTGTCTACATTGTATCGATGAGCCATATTTATGTTTAAAGTGTTTTAACATAGTGCACCGTTAGATGCAAAATTTGAACTCATTTTTTTTATTGTTATTCTAATAAAAATGTTTAATTGTTCAATGGGGCACTTCTTATTTCAAAGTACTTCTATTTATCGGTTATATTCAAAATGTCCTAACTATCAATTTTCATTCAATTTTTACAATTGTAAGAAGTTGAAGCGCTTCGGTCACCAATGACCACCGTGGTGTCACAGGAGAAACAGTGGCTGGTCATATATGACCAACGTGGCAATCAAAATGCTAATTTTTACGGTACATAGAAATATGTTGTAAAAATCTATGAAGATATTTCCTGTTTCGAGCAAAATGAAAATGACGAAAGAGAATCGCGTGTCACAAAACATTAAAGTTGAATATAGACAAGCGAATGTTTCTGGCACATTATGTTGTAATGTACTTGTAGTGATAAAATGATCTCCATCGCTATACAATATATGTACATATAAATATACGTATACAAGACGATTCAACCATCGTTACAAGGTTTGTGAAATTATTTGAGATTAGTATGACAGAACGAATGACCAACTCGTCAACGTACGAACTTTTCGGCCTAACCGGTGAAAAAATGCACAATACTTTCAGCGAAATTATTTGTTAGCTATTTGTTAACTCTCTATAAATACGAAAACGTGATTAGAGAAAGGAGATGCTGTGGCTTTCGCGGTTAGGATTGTCACACTTTAAATTGTTAGACGTGGCATTGTTTTGGTTAACCTTGTTGCGTTCAACATTGTTTGAGGTTTCAGTGAGTAAAACGCGTTTCACAGGAACAAATTCCTAACATTTCCCGGAAGTCTCAAGCAACGTGGAACGCAGCAGGATTAACCGGAACAACATTACGATTACACTTAACAGTGTTAAGTGGGAAAACGTGATCGTCTATTAGTACAAAAAATATCTTAAAAACGGCCGATTGGTTCATTGTATTTCTCATAAATGCATTAGCGATAAGGGGTTAGATGACATTGAGTATAATTTTTTAATAGAATACAATATCCTTTACAATAGGTGCTGAAAATGTCAACCGTCAGCATCAATGCAAGTGGAAACTTTTTTCACCACGTTGGACGACACTTTGCGCAGAAATGTATCAATGGATTGGATGGATACATTGAAGAATGCAGTCTCGCGCATAACATTGCGTTTAAGTTCATCCAAAGCGCGTTTAAATATAATTTAAAATTATACATTCATTGCTATTTCTTTCGTTCATTTAACTTTATGTAAATTCTCATGTCGACAAAATTTGAGAAACTGATTAATCGGACAATATAAGAATTATTTAAACACCTTTTGAATACTTCTGGACTCTGGCAAAACCAAATGAATGATCGATGACGAATGATTGTACGATGTCTATAACTAGAATGCCTAATGTGTGTGATGATTCTGTAGCATGAAAACATTTTATCCTACATTTTTTGATTTAGTTTCGCGCGTAGAATAATCTCCTGTCAATTCCAATCGACTGTTCGCTCTTGTCCAAACTTTGAGCTCGATTTTCCCGAAAACGGAGCGTAATATGAAAAAATGTTGATGTATATTTTTGATTTTTTTCAACATAGAGTCGCTTGCTTGTATCATCGCTCCGATTGTATTATAATTATAATATCTCGAATATCTTGCACAAGCATCCGCGAACGGATGTGACTGTTCATTCGCCACGAACATGCGTGATATCGGTCGCCACGATATCTAAAATGGATCCAACATTTAAACGGATAAATGTTTCCAATAAAAGTTCATTGATATCAAACGAAGAATTTTCCTATGTAAAAGTATTCGTACTATCATTTTTTCAGTAGAAACAAAAGTGTTTTGTGTTTTTTGAAGTACATTAGTATTTAAAGCACATATTAGCATTTATAGTACTATATATTTTTATTATCATATTCTTATACTTCGTTGAAAGACAAATTTAGCGATGTATGCTGATTCACTCCACATATTAAAATGCAAAAATCATGTCAATTGCAGACACTATTTTTCAAACTATATCATGAAACTTATGATTATTTATATTATTTCCGTGTGGTAGATAAATTCTCGAAAACAAATTCTATGGTTTCTGAAACCTATGGTTTATGAATCCTATTATGTAAAAGTGAAGGTAATCAGTTGGGTTTCTGTCATTTCAATTATCTGATTCTATAATAATTTAATTTGCTTCTGAATATTCACTTACGATTTCATCGTCGGTCTGTGATATCGAAGTTAGCAAAACAAACTAATATACCACTTTTTGGTTGAATCCAGACATGCAAATTTATTAAAATAAATACAACTCTACACTGTAGAAGATGAGATGCAATTTATGTATGTATTATGATTAGTCTGATGTTACAAGCATACGTTATTATGGAAATTTATTTGTTTGCTGATTGTTAGCGTTATAATTTAGAATTATGTATGTATTAGATATGTAATTGTATCTGTATGTTACCATATCATTGAATTCGTCCCTTTTCACTTTGAGAATATGACAAGAAAAATAGATGACGCTTTTCAAAAAATACAAAATGAGTTCTACTTTTCATAAAAACATGATAGTTTTGAAAGTACTCCTCGCATGAGTAAATTTTTCATTTGATGTGAATTTTTGCTCGAAATACTTTTTTATTCGGTTACAGAATCAGTTCAAGTACCCTATATATCTATACACGGTATAACAACGGTACAAGCTTTTTTATTTATTTCTTTTAAAATAATTTGCGAAAGATTTAATACAGCGTTCACGGTGCACAGTATTCGTATAATCATATAAAAGACCGAAAATGACTCTCATTTAATTATATATGTAACATTTGATTTCTTCGTAACATTTCATTGAATACGCCACTTCATTTTGAAAACTTCATTTTGGAAAAGAAGTTATTTAGAGCGCATTCAAGAAAACGAAGACCATGAGAGTAATTCGTAAATACAAGAAGAATTCCATTCTAAGTTAAAAACAACGGTAACTAACTTGCGTGCAAATGTAACATTACGATATAGCGAGGACGTACTCTCACAAGGAAAATTAGAGTAACCCAGGAATAAAAAAGATGATGAAACTTTGCGTACGAGTAAAATAAACAAATAAAGTCATCCATAATAAAACTCTATCCTTCTTTGGTAACATAATTCTGTCTTAAGGTGTGAATCGCGCGTTAACAGAAATTTAGAATTTTAATTAACAAATAGACTGCATAAAAAATATTTTTGGAGAATTACCTTTCCCTCCCACGACTACCCACAAAATTCTTTTGCTATTCGTGTAAAAATATACAAAAAGAGGATGCAAATGTTAAAACATTCATTTTTGTTAGTAAAAACTGCTATGCTGTAGTAATTGAATTCAATATTAACAATTTTCATATAAATAAATTTAAAATAGATATAAATTATTTAAGTAAATCTGGCGTAATAAAACCAGTTTATTAAAGAAAACTGCTAAAACGGACTTTAAATTTGATAATAATGGTTTATATTTATTTATTTACCAAAAATGTTGATACAAAGTCATTTACAGATATGGAAAGAAGGTCTCCAGAGGTATTTCAGCATGTATAATAAAAGGAAATATTTTTAGGTGGAAACGAGAGGAAAGGGTAACTCGAAAACGATGAATTTTTCAATTTTTTAAATACCGGTTACCAACTATTACCGAATATTGCGACATTCACCGAATTATGACACTAATGGAAAATAGGATTATATGACAGATGGCATACTTGTACACAAAGTTTCGTAGTTTTTTAATTTCTGGTCGTGAAATCTTCCTTGTCAGCAACAAATAAGCAAGACTTTTATCTCGAATGTTAAAAACCTGCCATTTATTAGGAAATCAAGAATCATATTGATGTAAGGTAGTTCATCGCTATTTTACATAAAATAGCATATTCTGCATTTATTGTTATAAAAAAATTATTGTATTTTTCCAAGTAATAAAAATTGCTTTATAACTGAATTTAGAATTAAAATATTAAATCCAAATTCTCAAGATTTTGTCTTACTCCCTTATGATTTCCAATCAGTTATTTAATGTGCATGAAAGCATCTGTATGGCCATTTACAGAAAAATGACTATTACATATAGATTCGTAAGTAAATACGTATTATTTTTATGGTATCGATAATCTAACTTCGATTTTGCCATATTGAATTTGAGTTAGATATATTTGGGTTAGGAATGCCAGAAAGAAAATAATTACGAGAGATAAAAATAGCGATGTTCAGATTAAAATCATTTTGAAGGAAATAAATGAAATTCTAACTAGTTTATATCACTTCAACCATTAAGATATAATACAGAACATCAATTATACTTGATTCAACTATTTCCTGCAACGGTCACTGATTTATCAATGCTTGCAAATATTACATAAATTCTTTCTCAATAAATTCACGTTCTCCTTTTGATACGTCTTCGTTCCTCTTTAAATGTTTGATATTGTGATAGGTAGACCATATTATTTACCTATCTTTTCGTAGAAATAGGAATTATGGGAATTGTTTCCAAGAAGCATTTACGTAATAATTATCAGAATAAATTCATTTTACATTATTCGCAATAAACTACTCTGTTTATTTATCCGAATAATTTAATAGAATAATAAGTGCAATCTTCGAATACGAATATAATACTATTAATTTATCAACCAACTAGCTTACCAAAGAGCAATAAACTTGCTGACAATTGAAAAAGGTTAATTACAAAAGTATAATGATATAAAAGTATAACAACAATTAGATAATAAAATTTAAAAATATATTTCATATTTGATATAGTTTGTATATTTTTACTTTGTTCATCTGCGATATTATATAACATAAATAAATATCTATACAAACAAATTTTTATATGAATAAATAATTCGAATAAATTCTTATTCAGATAATATTTTTACACGGATATTTGTTCGTATACGAATAACGTTTTATTCGAGTAAATCTTTGTTTGATCCTGGATATAACATATTGCATATGATTTGATTGTAACAAATAATATTATATTCCTCATATATATCCGTTATCTGCTATCCAAATGAAATGTTGCTGAATTCTGCTTTGTTACTATTGATGTCGCTCATAGCTCATTCCTGAAATCGCTCTTTATTGTAACTAGAGAACATAAACGTTATTTGATGCGATACTAAATCAATACCAATAACATATGTTTTTCACTGGACCTGTTTTCATTAACCAGAAAAAAAATCCTTTGCGTTTACACGACATAATACATTGGTGCATATTGGCATTTGTGTTACACATACAGAATCGGAGAAACGTCCACTGAACTTGACAAATGAATTCGAATCAAACTGGAAAAACTCAATTGCACTCGACGAATGAACATTTATACAGCACTGAAAGAGGTATAGAGATATTCCACAAAAGAACATTGTCAGTAAGCACGAAAAGTGAATCGATGCTGTAAAATAAGTCGAGAAGAAGGCAATGAGCTGTTAAAGGATATTATGCTGTCATATTCAAGGTGAAGACATCGTTGAAAAAAATAGTTAAATAGAAATTAGATCGAATAAAATTAGAAATCTACAACTAACAATTAGATGAATTCTATACGATTTATCTATTACGTTTTTGTTTTTTAAGACCATTTAAAATCTATTGTGCATTCAACATAAGTGAACAATGCACGCGATCTGTGAGGAAGGACACAAAGGGCAGGTTAGAGACGTATCCAATAAATTGCGAGGTCAGTTTCTAGCACTTTATTTTTATCAAAAATGGTTAGGTCTATACGCGATGGATACTCTACCCTCTCCGACTATTTTTTCCGTGGAAACTTTGGGTATTTTCGGCAGCGCATTTGATGGGGGATTCATGCCTCGTAGAAAGTTGTTTATTGAAAATAACTCTCAAAAATAGTTTTGCTGTTTTCACGTCATAGACCATGCTAGCCGTTTGCACGACAGCTTTTCCTTCGCTAACGCAGCTAACCGCTACAGCTTTAAGATGGTTTCGAGATTATTTGAAGAATGCCTGGTACGTGTAGTAAATTGAGACCGAAGCGGTCACTTCAGATTTGAAATTTGTATTCTTCTTTACTCATCCATACCTCGAAAACTAAAGTATAGAAGACACATACGTCAATAAGAGAATTATTACTCTTTCAGGATACAAATTCATTCCCTAAAGTACGAACATGCATTTATAACTCACTCTGTATAAAATCGCAAATTTTAATTGCGTGCTCTAGGAAAACAAATACACGTGACTATTTTTTTTATACCTTTTAAGGCAACATTCATTAATTATTTTCTGTCTTCGAATGTAAACATATTTTTCCAAATCTTTTCATTCAGCGTATTCGGTAATTTCTTAGGATTCTTCGCCAAAACTTTTATTAAATTTACTTCTTTAAATCGCAAAAAAATGAACGAAGAGAATAATCTTACAGAAAATATGTTTTTCCAAGTATCAACTATAATTCATTACTTAGTTGACATTTTGTTAATCGAACTAATTTACATATTCCACTCTTGTGGTCTCGACGAAAAACGGAATTGGATACGTTTCAAGATATTCTTCAAAAATAAGAAGCAGATAAGCTTGCTTTATCAATCGAAGATTAGTTGATCAATATTTACTTACGTCCATTAGCTTGCATTCCACCTCCCTTTACATCTTCTTTTTTTATAACTCGCTAATTATGTAGAATAACGCTTTGAAAAAATGCTTAAATGTTATCCAGGTTCGTAAAAAACATCTAAATAAACAGACATTAATATGGCATTCCATCTAAAGAAAAGTGAAAAGAGCTTCCCTTGCCCCCTTGTTCCTCAAATAATCAATCCGCTTGTGCCATTGAGTAAAATGGTACGAGATTAATTCATTAGTCCATATCTGCTTTGCATATTTTATGTGAATCAGCCTGTATACACATGTATACAATATATATATAATATGGATGGATATGTACATTTGTATATGTCTATTCATCTATATAAATACGTTATGCTGACTGCTGAAAATATTTGAAAATATTTATCAAACAGCAGAGCGGAAGAATACTAGGACAAGGATTTGATAACAGTGACTGAGGAAATCAATGCATATCGGAAGTTTCGAAAATACCACGGACCGTTAAGGATAGCTCTTAGCCACCTATGTTAGTCAAATTGGAGTTTGTTAATAAATGATAACTATGAAGATAGTATGATATTATGGGAATAGCAATTGTTGAGGTTATTAGATGTATGTGAACAAAGGAATGCGTGGATAAATTGTAAGGTAGAAAATATATTTTAATAATGAAGTGTGAACACAAGAAGGAATATAATTGAGCTGGTCCAGATCCGCACGCTGGCAGTGTTACCCTACTGAAAACTGAAAACCCTGAAGCCAACATTGCCCGTGTACTGTTTATGCTCTGCCTTCGACCCACTCTTTTGTCTATACGCTGTCGATGGCTTTAGAGCTTGAGAAAACTAAAAGACTAGATGTAGAGTTTTCTTAGAAGTGATGACCACTTCAACAGTAATAATAATTTTTTATATTTATTTTAAAAAGTTAAATGGCAATATAAATAATTGCAATACGAAGGTAGAATATTAAGCTGACTGGCGGAGATAATTGAGGCAGCAGGACATCATCGCCGCTATTCGTAGCGCTTTGTTTAATGTCAGATAATTAATACGACTCAGACCTAATATGAACTTAAAACAGTTGTACATTACATCTCGTATTTAATTAGAGAAATTGGCGTATGTCAATGAATCGTTGCCCGTTATTCAACTCTCTAAACAAATTTATAGCGGGAGGTTGTCACGGGTCGGCTGCTCTACGTAGTTTCTTAAAAATTTGTACATAATCCTATGCTTTCGTTAGCATTTAAAAAGGAACTATGTGGCCAGTTTTAGAAAAATTAATAAATTCACTTTATGACATTTCGATATCACTTTGTATCTATTTCGGTACGATCCTTGAACGTAGTTTTCCTGTAAGTTTCTGAAAAAGAGTACAGTAACAACTGTCATTTTGCAAATTCGCCACACGCCACTGTGTTGAAATACACCCACTTTCATTAACAATTCCTTCATAACGATGCGATAAATCGATTCCAAATATTACGGAAAGGTTTCCTGTACTCCAAAATAGTTTTTTTCGAAATTTGAGAGTAGTCTTGAATTTTAAGGTTTGTCTAGAAACTACCTAAAGGATACAAGAAATGCAACAATATCTGTAGATCCATGTGGACCATCGATGTATGAAAGTAAAATACGACGGACGTGATGCATGTGATATAAAGTCAGGTGTCCATTTGAGAGTAAAATTCGTGAGTAACAGTTACTTTCGAGAGTATTTCTCACAAGGGGATACTGTCTTGAGGGCGACTATCTAACAGCATCGTTCAATTGTCAGAGAACGATAGCTTTCCATATTGCCTTCAAGTGGAAACAAAATAATACCCTTCTGGGAATACGCACGAATTTCGTATTCTGAAAGTAGCCACCGCGAAGGAAACATCAAAATGTTGTCAAGGAAGGAATGGTCGAAGGTTGACATCTTTGTTTTTGTTACGTCCGGTGACTTTTACGTAACCCAAAATCCATCCTTCGGTCGAGGCGGTCGCTAGATGTGGAAATATAATTAGTCGGACTGCGATAATCCTAAGGAACTGTCATAAAACTAAATATTTTTACTTTATCGTCAAGGCCCTTAATTGCTACAAAACATCTCTCAAATCGAGACATTCCTTAGGGTTATTATTCAATCGGGTAAAAAATGGGGTCAAGTTTTTTCCATGTTCGACAGTCACTTCCAGCCGTAAGCGACCGGTGGCGGGGCGACCAACACCCAGCAATAGTTTTCCTCTGCGACAGCATCGTCACCGAACTTTACTTTATCATCTGAGGATCAATCAACATCCCTTCACTGATTTTCCATCTTTAGATCAGTCAACATTTCTTCACTGGTTTTCCACATTTAGATCAGTCACCTATTTAACTTATATCTATACGCACCGAGCGTAACTGTCTATGTCTATAAAGTTGTTGGACTAAAGTGTATATCGTAACTTCAGTGTTATAATCAGTCTAACCATCTCTATTATCCTAAACGGAATAGGGGATCGATGATTTCGTGGCGTCGATTATCTAATCGTAACGGGAATTTACGACTCCTGTTAACGCGATCTACCGCGAACGGTTTAATGCAAGTTTATGAAAAACAATCAATGTTATGAGATACGAAGGACGAAGAAGACATAAAACTGCAAAGGATTTTCTATGTTCCGTTAAAGAAATTCAGCGGAAAATTTATAATATAAGAAATCAGGTAAAGTACATATTATAAAGTAAATAAAGTTAAATACATAGACATGTTATTTGAATATTAAAATTGCAGATGTGACAAAAACTAAAAATGTGTAAAAGAAGGAAAAGATGACAACGGAATAGGTTTCCAACTGGCCTTACTTTGGTGCCTTGAAATTTTTAATATTAAATATAAATTTAACTGAATTGTCGTACATAGAGACATCGATGACTGTTGTAAGTAAAAAAAGTTCATACATTATTTTTTCACTCGTTTGTTGGATGCATTATAAAGAAATGTCAATTACATATGTATATATTGCCATATGATGTCATAAAAAATTCTTTGAATTATCTCTTACCTCTTTTTAAGAACATGTGTAATTATTCCGGTTTCCACGATTCAACAGAAGAGAAACATTTTCAGAAATGCTTTCGTTTCGCAAAAGCCTGGTATTATTTCATGATAATGTTGATCTTCAGAATCGATCAATGTTGGATTCAAGTAATGTGTATGCAAGGAACTTGAGTTCAATAAAAAGTTGTGAAACGTACATATCGCTAGATCAATATTTGTTACAATTTCTGGCTCGACGTTCATATTCATATTCGTTCATTTTCGTAAAACCCAATATTTGTTAGCAATTATTTCAAAGGAATTTTCGCTATACGACGTACTATAGATAATCTGTAGTTAAAAATACGGTTTAGTACGGGTTCGTTTCAAAATGGACAAGGTTTTATTATATACGACTTCGTTGTAAACGCGATGTCAATGACAAAACAATACGAAACAGTAAGAATTCTGCATTAGGGAGATGTACAGTGCTTTGTTCCAATCCATCGCTTAATGAGCAATTCTGGAAAACTCTCCCGTAAAATATAAATAAATTTATTTTCCGCATCAACCATAGCTAACACTTATAGTTGTTCCAATGACTTTCAGAATGTTTTAGGTACTTCTTTACAATATGTTTACCATTTATAGCACCTAAACAACGATTCCATCGACGAAAGGAAGATTCCATCGACGATAGAAAGCTTCAGAATATTGAAACCAGTCATTTTGTTGTAGTTGGAAGTTGACAAAACATTTCTAGAGTGCTTTTATACTAAGAACAGTCAACTATTCAAATAAATTAACTTTTCAAAATTAACAATTATGTTTAACCATAAATTATCTATATAAAAACATTACTTTTTAGGACGAAAATACAGAAAATGTAATCGAATGTATAAACGACTCTGTGGACGGTACGTGACATTGAAATGAAAATCCTTAAAATTAGATTTTAATAGAGCAAAGCTGAAGAGCGAGATACGTAGAATAATTTTTTAAATACTTAGCTCGGAAATTAATTGATTTGAAAGATATTTTGAATTCAAATTTATGGAACTTATCGTCTGGAAGGCAGAGACTCGACGCACTATCCTTGTCTTTATGTATATCTAGCTTAAAAAAGTAGAGACGCTTTTGAAGTGGATATGTGTTAGAGTCCTTTTGCACAATTAAGCTAATATTATTAGTCAGAACAAGTCACGAGTCACAAATTAGCAATGGTAGTAAATTTTCCTGCGGAATAGTAATAGAATCAGCAATAAATTAAATGTAAAATTAAACAAAGTAATTAAAAAAAGTCTCGTTCTAATTCGTGATCAAGCAGCTTTTCGACAAATTCATCTAAAATTATAAGAGGCAAATCTATGTATAACTTGTAACTTACCAACTAATTAATTATTAATAAACAAACTGTTAGTTGATAAATTACGACGCAAAAAAAACCGGATCAGATCATGCATTATTCGAAAGCGTTTGATTTCCTCCAATGAAATTCCTTTCCATTTTTTACCATTCCGAAATTATAATTAAGACGAATTTCCTATGGGATACCTTGTACATGTGTTTAAATATCCATTACATCTTACACCTCATCACGCAACCGAATACTGCGTTTCAATGTTACATCAAAAACTTGATAAAATATACAATTCCACGATTCCTAATATTTTCTTCACTTCTGCATATGAGGATGTTACGCATCAGATGTCGTCAAATGTAACAGGAAGCGCGTTGTGCGTGTCTAAATTACATTGAGTTCTTATTGGAAGCACGTACAAAGCGGAACATATTAAATCTTTTTCATGTTTGCAAATACAGGGTGCGTTACATAAAAATATGTGGGACGAGTTACGTCTCGAATTTGGTAAAAGATAGAGAAAAATTGTTAAGAGGAAAGTTGAATATAGTAACGTTTATTTTTTTGCAATTTCACTTTCTTTATAAGTGCGACGATACATCCAAAAAATGCAGATGCACTCTTTTTTAATAGAATCGCATACTTTTTTATTCGTATCAATTCTTTGGAACGTTCTGCGTGGAAAATTATTAGCGTCCTATGTTTAAAAAACCAATACTTCGTCAAGTGCCTCTCGTTTCTGATAAATCATATATTTATTATATAATAATTTTTTACTAACTGTACATTTGCAATAAACCTGGTAATTTGTATATACATTTTCGAATGTCTTTCAAATTTTACAATCACGATAGTCGTGTCTTATTTCAATGTCAACGAAATTTCAAGAAATTCAAAAGAATTCAACAAATTTCAAAAAATTTTTTAATAATGCTCATAATATATCCATAAAAAAATTCTATGGTAAATGTTCGAATATTTTCATAAACTACTGTATGTCTATGTGTCTAGTCTAAGAGGAATAGTATTGCAATACCAATCAACAAAGATATTTGTCAAATACATGTTTATATGATGAAGCTATAAATGAAAGAACACATCACAGATGCTCTATTTGCTTTTCTCCTGAGAATATTCGTTTGACAATCCATCACAAGTAATCGAACATTTATTATGTTTGTCGGCAACGGCATCACGAGTTTGAAATCTTTGTATCATGTGATTGCTATTGAGCGAAGCAGTCCTCGTTTGATTCAATCGCAAATAATCCTGTAAATCTCTCGTACGAAAATAACCTATTCCCGAGTTACCAATTTCCGCTGGAATAAGTTTGAAGCGTTATTCGTAAAAGTAATTGCACTTGTATCGTTCGTTGTATCGTAAAACAATCGTGTTCGTTCTTTATTTATTTATTTTTTTTTTTCTTTCTTTTCTATACGTGGTGAAATTCTCATGGACACTCCCGCCCACCCCGCTTGAAAGCGGCGGGGTAGTGTTGAACTATATCGACTAAAACCCCACGGTGGACCGTCCGACGCTCAGCTGGGATGTCCGCGATCCATTATCTTTATTTATTTATTGTGCGGTATCTATTTCGAACACAATTGAATAAAAAGTCTCTTTACCTTCTGTTACGTCTGGCGATATTCTACCTACACCAGGCCACACACCGCGGGCAAAATGGCAACCAGATGTCCGCACATCTTTACTGCGTATCCTCGATAGCCTTAAGGACCTACCATAAATCTCAGGAATTTCTAGCTAAGGTACTTCAGACCGAACAAACATCTCTTTGGTAATTCGTTTTCTAAAAGCTTATTGTTTACTACGGGAAGATACGGGAAAGTTAGTTTTCTCACGTATGATACTTCCCACTCGCCACTTTCTCTCGGGGATGGTTAGAGCACCCTTCCTCACCCACCAACCTAGAAAATTAGCCAATTGACAACGAAGTCTATTTCCCTCACTCTCCCAACGAAAACTTATCCTTAACAAATCAGCTCTTCTCGTGTCCTTAGATCCACCCATCGCAAGCTTTCCTCCGCAGCATCGTCTTCACAGAAAGTTAGTCTTTACACATTTTTTGAACCGTTGTCATCTGAGCTTACGTCGCGTATTCTACACTGTAACTTTGTCTAGCAATCGAAACTTAACTGTACTTTATCAATATATATATTTTTAGTTAATAAGTTGTTCGAATAAACTTTAATTTATGCTGGTATCTCAGTGTATGCTCAATCGAACCACCTCTATTATCATAACAGAAATCAGGGGATCGATCAGTTAGTAGCGTCGATTATTTAATCGTAACGGGAATTTACGACTCTCGTTGACGTGCTATCTCGTGCTATCGCGTCTCTCCGCGAACGGTCGAAACACCTTCCGTCGCATGGAATCGTGGTCGTCTTTTTCCTAACTCCAGATCATCCAGAATCCGGCAAACGGATAGATCCGTGGTTATCGTAATTTCGTTCGCGTTGGATTCTCCACCAGAAGATGTAAAATATCAATATGAAAGTCTCGTACAATTATTTAAATGGGTCATATATAGTCACGGAGATTAAATGAAAATATTTTAAAAACTTGTTTTCTTCTATTACGTAAAACTGATAGAACTTTTTATTTTTTTCGCCTATTATCTTCACACTTTGAGAATCTTTCGACGTAAGAAACAAAGAATTGTGTTTATTTGTTTACAAAACACTATTGAGATACTAACGTCCTTCGCTCTATTTTTCAAACTTAAAAGCTACGATACTTATTATCCTTTCTAGCAATGCGATCTTTTCAAAATTTACATCTGTTCCTATATGCGTGTTCATAAGACACACAGTGACGTCATCCGTGATTTTCCAGATTTTTATTTTTCAAATGTCGCAGCCCTATTCTCTTACAGTATAGAACAGGCACAAAAATTTCATAAAACAGCGTATATTACGATTGTACAGGGCATATAAAAAGTAAATGTAAAAACCATCATCACGTGATTCTACACCTCTGGATCGGTGGAAATTTTCAAAAAGTTCATGTAAAATTAACTTTGAAGAGGCCAAAATTTTCTTATCTCTACCTATTCTACTCATCATGTGAGTAAAAAAATCTCTAAGGAATCATGGACAACTCAACCGTTCTCTTCGAACAAAATATTAAAGTTGGTTAAAGTTCCACTAGTTTTTGAACTCACTTTGTTTGTAATGAGCTTACATTCTGCAATTAGATGCAGGGAAAATAGCATTTGTTGTTGCACGTACATATCCCAGATCTAGCATTATATATCCTTTATCTTCTTTTTTTCTTTTTCTCTTCTGTCTATTTAAACAACCTCGAACTCGCATTTCTACATTTTCATCAAGTTTTTCTCCAAGATTATACATTGGCTTTGTATGATAAAAGTCACATTCAATCGGATGTGCTAATCGTTCTAAAGAAAAATCCACTGCAAGTTGGCGAACCGGCTGACTATGCTGAGATGGAATACCATCACGTATGAAATAGGTAGCATTACACGTCATCGGTGAAGACAAACAGATGAGACTAATAATATGATTCCCAATAATTATTCATTGAATCTTTCGACCATTTTATATGGATTTTTCTGAGCCCATCTTGGCATTTTGTTCATTAAGGACGATACTACTTAAGGAACTGTTCTCATTTCTAAATAACACGCGTTTCGAAAAGCGCAGTTCACGATACAGCTTGTGCAGCACCCAACGTAAAAAGAATTGTCGTGTGACTGGAGTGTTTGACCGCGGCAAATTTTATGAAATTGCATATATACTCATCGTATTCGTCGGATTGTTATACGACTGATTTCCACTTGACGAATTATTTTAGTTTTATTTTATTTTATTTAAAGAATTATTTTAAGCCCAACACTGAATAAACAGGACCAAAGCGATAATTAATCTGCTCTTCTTCGCGCCAATTCATGCAGGGTTGACCTGCTTTCGGATAACGCAATATTAATTCTCGATCACCGAATTGTTAACATAGTCGCTGAAAATTATTTTACGGAATGTCTTTTGCACGTAGAAATCTTCCATTATTCTTGTATTCTGACATATTTCGCGAGCTAATCTGTAATTTCCTGCTGTTTCGCAAATAGCGCACTACTATCCCATTAAATGTGAATATATGTATATGTAAACACACAATGAGTAAATTATATTTAAGAATAATTAAAATTTTAACGGTTAAATTGCGATCCTTAGATGATTCCTCAGAGACTTGTTATTCTCACGATGAACAGAACACGGTGCAATAAAAGAAAGTTTAACCTTAAAAATCATGCTCAAGGTTAATTTTGCATAAATTTTTTTTACAAATCTCCACCAATCCAGAAGTGCAGAATCAAGCAACGGTAGTTTTCACATATACTGTTTATTACACACAGCCTGTCACAAAAATATTCGATCAACGCAATAAATAGATTTGACTGTAGGATTCTGTATTTTAAATATACAAAGGATACAATGGTCTGTTATGCTGTGCTACAACATAGTTTCTAAGTGACTAAAATACAAAAAGATTTTATATTTTCTGCTTGTGTAGATAATAAAAGAGAAACGAAAGAATAGCGCATTTTTGTGGTCAAACATGTTCGAACACGATATATAATTAAACGCATAAAACTGAAATAATATTTTTTAATCTCTCTAATAAATGTTGTGGCATATTAAAAATAATTACTTTCAAATAATCAGTATTGTTGCATTGTAATTTTTCTATAGAATATTCTTTAATTCTTCCTATAAATTTTGAATAATTTTACAAACTTTTTCCCAAACATTCGGCACGTACGATTTACAGCTTCTAACAATTGTAAATTCAGAACGTCGAGGATTATTCTCACAAAATACTAGGTCGCTTTCACACTGTTTAAGTCTTACTTATTGGCTTATTGCCGTGAAAACGGTAATGAAAATTGGCCAGTCTGTCGTTGGCACTCAAACTCATTCTTATCTATACATATATTTTCGCCGCGGCAGCTCAGCCATTATCGCTGAAGTACTGGCATTTAGATCATCTTTCTGTAATTAGTATCGATTAGATGAGCCCAATTTCTTCCGTTTTCTACCATCTTTCGTTGTTTTTCAACCAATTTCATATCCCTTTCCCCTTCCAGCTATGATGATGATGATGATGATGAACCTTGGTAACTCCAACTTCAAGGGAAGCGCTATAATCTCCTAGAGTGGAGATTGTATCTCATTGAATTTTTCGACTACACACCGAAAGCTTTTATTTGTATATCATGCGTGTTACACAAAACATTTTGAAATTTTGTTAACACTGTAATAAGACGCGATTACCATGATTACATTGGCAAAATTTGGATCCAATTTAAAAAGATATACAGTCCAGCGTATAATATAATTGGATACTAACAAGGAAATGACGAGAATTGCGAAATCTTGAATAAGTTGGCTGTATGTGCATTTGATGCTTTAAGTTGATGATGAAACAGTTCCAAAGGATTTGAGTACGTGGCCCTTTGCTTTCGAAGAATTAATTGAGAAATTTTCTTCTTGATGCAGCAATTTCTTTGCTTTTACACGTCTCTATTACAATTTCTGTCTGCAAAATTGTAAAAATATGCCGGAGCACTATAACAAATAAAACTAAACGAAAATTTATCAAAATAAATCGTAAAAATAAAAAAATACATAATATTAATATTATGAGAATTTATAAAGTAGGATATAGACAAACTCATCAAGTTCTCCAAAACAAATCACTATACACTCAAATACTTACGGCTGTTTTATCTAAATCTAGATCAACCTAAAGTATCATTGTCATCTCCTCGTAAGATCTATTAATATTATAAACGATAATCTTGTAATCTCTGCAAAATATATACTTGCACTAAATATCTTGTAGCTTGTGTACACATTTTCAGAATCGTTAAAAATTTTATCACTATAATCGTGGTAGTTGCGTGTCAGTAGCGCTAATGAAATTTTAAAATGTTTCCTACAATACACGTAATATGTTCGTAAAAGGAGTATAAATATTTTCGTGAGTCACTGTATATATTCCATTAAATTTGATATATTCTATTACATCTCCAGTTTCTTCTTTAATATATTCCATTAGATTACCCAAATAGGACTCACATTTTTAAATGAAATCCGAGCCAGTAAAAGTGCGTTGAAATAAGCACAATATAGTTAGAAATAAATCGAGTTACGGAAATGCATGTAATAATTAATTAGTCATCTTCTTTAAAATATCGATCTTACTTTGATGTTTCTTTAAACTTTAAAGTGTAAAACTGATTGTTAATTATTAATTTTCGTTTACCTTACTTTTTTACTAGCTGCCTTCTTACAACACGGCTCATAATTATACAAATAAACAATACGTGTATGATCAAAATAGATTTATAAATATTATTGATATACATTTTATCGATATACAACGTATTGATATACAAATATTATTGTATCGTATATTATATATTAGTATACGCTAGTGCCTGATGTATCTACACAATAATTTATATTTATATCATTATACCATTGTTTTATGTTTAAAAGTGTAAAACGTAAAGAATATTCGATATTAGAAGCTAAAATAATTAATCCTAAATTTGAAATGGATACAAATATTTATGAATTATGTATGTAAAACGAGAAAACCGAAAGTTAGATTTTGCAATAAAGATAACTTATTGTTAGTGTAAAGTTAAATTTTGAATAATAGTACGTATATTCGAGCTAGAGGAAGTTGTTTATCGCAAAAATGTTTTTGAAAACTAATTTACGACTTCTGTTACATTATAAAGCATTCATAAAAGACTAACACAATTGCGACCAACTTGTCCAATTGATTCTTTCTAGTTTATACTTTACACTTTTCACAGTAGAATATACACTACAAATCATAACTGCACCTTTGTGCCTGTCATGTGCGTTAGCCCGATATCCAATACTGATTTACGTTAGAATGCTAGAGAGACTATTTTTTAACGGTATTGAAAATTCAAAACAATAAAATAGCAATACACGTACATGTCTCGGGGGAAATGAATGCCATTCAGTTTTATTTTGTTTTAAACCATATTATTAAAATCGTATATCTTTACCTTCCTGAAAGTTACATAGTATATTTCTTATACTTCCTACAAATAAAAAGATATTAATAATAAGTGAAAGAAAAGAAAAAAAAAAAGGGTCAAATTTCTACTGCGAATGGTATTCTTTTATTTCTCAACAATAAACATTGTTCTTGACGTACAATGTATTGTGTGAAATTCTCTATAACACACAAAATACGGTAATAGTGGAAAATGAGTATACTCGAAGGCTATCTGTATTCGAGAACTCTTACACACATGTTGCATAAATTGAAAATTGATGGAAAAGATATAAAGTATGTAAGAAAACAAATTGATAATAAAAAGAAGTTAGTAAATCTGTAAGTAAGTCAATAGTATACGATCCCTTTGTTTGCGAAGTGCATGCTCAGTTGACTCTTACTACACGTTCTGCGTTAGATGGGATCCATAGCGCAAGAACTAAAACACATTTTTTCTACACTAGTTCTACATAGAAATAATTGTCACATAATATATAAAATTCTCCTTATCATACCAAGGATAATGCGAAACTATCATTTTCGAGTCAATTCAAAAACTTAAACATTTGTCGATATGTCACAAATAAGACAATTAATGAACAGGAAACAACCGTAGCAAATCAGTTACATACAAATATGTACCGATCGTGTTGTTATATTTCGGACAGTAATATGCTTTTGCATCTCTAAAATTTACTCTCATACATATTCGTAAAGTGGCGTGAACCCTATTCTTTGATTTGTTCATAATATTAAAACAAAAATCGACAAAATTGTTTATATAATTTATGTAATACAATAATATAAAAAATCATAATATAAAAAATGGAGGATACAACAAACAAAAATTTTCTTCTTTTAAGGTCTGGAGAAAATTAAAATTTCCTTAAAAATTGTGTTTTTAGCTGTGAAAAGATAAATTCAATGTTAATTTTGTTACCTTTTCATTCGATATTTACTGGATTTTTCATTATATTTGATTACTTTTATTAATCTGTTTTATTAATCTGCACTATCCACCAACGTATAAAAGTTTTATTTTGAATATTCAACCACACGGAGTTTATTCCTTCTTCAAGTTCAGCCACGTTTTCCGCTGGTGGCCTTCTAGCAATCGTAAACTTTTCTCGATTCTCGATCGGACTCAGATCAGAACGTAATGCTGACCATGGTAAAATAATTCTATTCCAAAATGCTGAAACCACTTTTTCCTAGTGAAGACTGCATGAATAGCAGCGTTGTCTTGTTGAATTCTTCTTCTGTCTTCTATTTCACGTTATGATAGGCAATAATTCGTCATCTCACATCTCCTGATATCCTATAGCGTTCAATGTATCTTTTACGAGAACAATTTCACTTAGCATATCCAGATACGATCAGCGGTTTCTAGCAAATATTGAACGAATAATAGAGAAAATGTGTGTGAGCTTATAATTATTCGTAGCACTGTACACGTGTAGAGTCTCTTTAAGCAATTTTATAATCGCGTTATAAGAGTATCGCGTTACGATACGGAAATCGTATAACGCGGAACGTATTTCCCGCGTTATAGGGCATCTAATATTGTACGTACATAGGATAAATTGCATGTAATATAATGAAACCAACTAATCTGACTTTTATTCAAGCGGCTTGCAACGCATCTCAACGAAGCCATTGGATTTTGGTTTATGATAAGCAGTAACAGTGAATTTACGCAGACCTCGCCGACCATGGAACACTTAATCAAACGAAACCCATAAAAACGCAAAAATAAAAAAATTTTAAACGAGATTTAAAATGATTATCTCGAAATTTAATCGAAAAAATTATTACTTTCTAAGGTGATATTGCGATAAAATGTAATTTTATTTAGAATTTATTATTACGACTGCTCACATTCGTACAAAGTGCACAATAACTGTGCGAAATATAATATAAATGTACAAAAACTACTGTATTCCTTCCATTAAAATGACAAAATTCTGTTAAACTATATTTCGAGAATCTATTTTTTGAATCTTACTTAAACTGTTGCAAAATTTTCTTGCTCATTCGGAAATGAGTAAAAAACATAAAACAGGATAGTTAAGGATAAAGCATCGTGTGAGTTTAAGTCACAAACTCTTTTTGGTATAAAATTATTCCCGCTTGCCCCTCAACAAAGATGATCTCTTGTATGAAACCTTTCCATTATCACATCTTCACCGATGATCGTACTTACGAAAAATTTCATGATAATGTTTCTTTCGTTACAACAGATGTGTAACAGCACGATTCATATGCAAATATAAGAAAACATTCTCGAAACCCGAAGATTAGAATATTCGAATATAGAGGTATCGCGAATATAAAGCTCATTCCCTAAGGAAATAAAAACTTTTTCAGCATCAGTGAAATACAAAACCGTGCTTACACCTTCTTTTCCCTAATGCGACTTTGTACCCTGAAGCTCAAACCCTGAATCGCTGATAAAAGCTGCGAAACTAAATGTTCTTCGCGTTGAATAAATTAGTTTCAAATTGATGTCTTGTAATATTTATAAATAATTTAGTGATATTCTTCTTCTATGAAAGATAAATAATGCGATGGCTAGAATTTTTAAGGGAAACCAATCTTTTTCAAAATCTATAAAGATCAACCTATGATGTCAGTTGAGCTATAATTTATTATACTACGCGATTGCAAACAATTAATTCAAAACGAAAATGTGCTTTTCATTATGTTCAACAAGAAAACTAATAGGAATATCAAATATAGGAATTTACAATACCTATGGTACACACAACACTAATTTTATACAAAATGTTTCTAATAACACTTATTTGGATGAAAAGAAAAAGAGAACGATATATCGAAGCTTAATAATTTAAAAATTTTTCAACAATTTCTTTATTTCAATTTTATAATAATTTTAAATGAGTAATTTCAAATATTTATAGACACACGCGAGCCATTGCAATTTCATTGTCCAATTCTTTGTATTATTTCTATCCTCTAAAACATGTGTTTTGCTTCCAAGATTGATAAAAAGCTCAATAAAAAAAAAAGCGTTTTCAGAAGAAACTCTATGTCTACATCTCATAAGTAAAGAAATAACAGCATTTCATGCAAACCCTGTGACAAATGTTTTAACCCGTTAATACGAATAAATATTTTCTAACGCTTCCGTCTGTCTACCCAAGATATCATTTTCATTACAATTTCTATTATAGTTACGTTTGCTACTACGAATCTTTAAAAAATACTTCATGTCTAGAATGTAGATTTCAATTTACGTATCGAAACAGTCATTCGATTCAATTTATTCTACAATACTTCGATCAAAACGTACAAATTCAGTGCGTAACTCTTGCAACGATATTTAAAGAAAATAAAAGTATCCAACTATAGATGGATATCAACAGACGAATGCGTTTCTTGCAAGTTGTATTCCTTCCCTGTTAAACTCTCCTTTCCCTCTTCTTTCAAAGGTTTCTTTGACTTTCGTCGCTCGCATAGGTAATCATGCAGACGTGTATCAAGATACAAATTGCACGTTTGCATACAAACAAAGGCATATAAAATGACATATAAAAATATTTTGTGTTACTCTTATTATTTCAGTTGCGGTAGTTCTTCAAATAGTTTATTAGTATGGCAAAGCACTCTTATCGCGTCAAACTTTACGCCACTGCACTTTAAAATTGCAGAAATGAAGCAAATACTTCTTTGAACTACGCGACAAATGACGTTAAAAATGCGCAATATCGATGATGAGATGCGACTTTTGTAAAAATAAGAAGAGATTCTAGTTGGCAGGAGGAAAGCTCACAATATGATGAAATCCATCCATTTATTATCGAATGTAAATTAATTTGTTCTGTATATAAAAACAACTATTGTCACAAAATCCACAACTTTGTAATTTAATTGAACATAGTTTCTCTGCAATACAAATAATTACACTTGTAGCGATAGCGTAATATGTATGGCGAATATTTGATTAAAAATATCAAAGAACGTGTATCAAACGAAGAAATTCAAGATATTGGAGTATTCTCTTGTTTTCTTGAAAAAATACAAACGTGGACGTGTTACGAGCCGTGGAATTTGAATCGTCTCTTACCTTTGTCAGATTCTGCCAGTCGTTAGATACCGCAACTTCTTCTTTTCTTGAATCAATCGATGTTACTTGCCGCCAAACATAACACGAAAGAACGCGAACCGACAGAATCAGAAGAAAAGAAGGAACCAGGAAAACGAAGCGAAGCCGCGGAAGTTCTCCACGTGACTGATGGAACTAGGTGTACTTCGCCGACGAGGAAGCTAAACAGAATACCAGCCAATGCGCAAGTCCTATCCTCTCCAATGATATAGATATCTACGCTACCTTACACTCATCAAACACCTTCGTTCTGTGTTTGCTTCTTTCATTCGGCTTGAACTTTCAAACTGCGTTACAAAAATACAAGAGGATAATTGCACCCACAATAAGGTTGGACATTTCCAATTTGAAACGAAAATAACGAGTAAAGAAGTCAAATAGTTAATATTTATTTAAAATAAAATAGCAAACTTTTAGCAAAAGTTTATTAGAAAACAAAGTTCTTGCAAATAAACAAACTCCTACGTGAGAAATAAATTATTTCTAAAATAGATTCTCTTAGATAATATCAGAGGGTAAAGCGCAACAAATTATCTTTAACGCTTAAGAGAAATACCATTCGAAGGTATTCGGACATTTGCTTATTTTTGTCAAGACGTTTCAGGTGCGAAACTAAAATTAAATTAACCTGCAACGATTTTGTTTGCCATAATCACTATAGCTACGTATAATAATATGTTATAACCCGATTAAATTGATTCGCGCAAGTCAATATTAATAACAAAACTGGCGTTTGTAATTGCCATACTTTATACAATTATCTTATTTCTTTATCTTCAGATTCTTTAATTTTTTAAATATAAAACAGTTATGTATTATACATGGTGAGGTAGATAAAGTGTTACAAGCTACTGCAGATATCAACTTAAAATTTTAAACTGTTAAATAGTAGAGGAGCTATCAATTTAGGATGTACGATATTGCGGGGTGAATTTTTGAGGGTGAAAAGGCTGCTATCTCCATTTTTTAAGAATAGGAAATGTTATCAAACCTAACAATTTTTACCTAAAACACCTTTTTTATTTCGCATAGTTAAAGAATTATAGCGGAAATTACTCTACGAAATGGGAGCTCCACGAAGATGCCAGAGATATGAAAAGAAATGTATTCTACTTTGAAAATAATTTTTCAAATAGGTCACCTGATTTAACACCACATAATTTTTTATGGGGCTACGTAAAGTAAAAAGTGATGGCAACATCACCAACTACGAAGAGGACTATGAAAGGAAAGATTCACACCGCCTATAAATCCGTAACTCCAACAATGTCATCATGTTCGTACAGCTATTATCACGAGAATAAATGCATATTCGGAAGATGATGGACAACTCTTCGACAACATAAATTTCAAAGTAAAATATATTTGTTTGGATATCTTTCGACGCCTTCGCGGAGTTACTTCGTGTAAGTTATTTTCTCTTATAACTCCTTAACTATGCAAAATAAAAAAAAAAGAAAAAAAAATACCGAAATAAAAAAGGTAAAAATTGTTAGCTTTGCTTTTAGTGACAAATATAGCGCAAACAAGTCGTTTTGCGCTACAATACACGCGTAATTTTGTAAAATAATATTGAAGTATTCAAACTATCGCATTTCTGCCGATATTGAAGATATAGAGATAATTAAAAGCGCGTTAAGCTCCGCTTCTAGTGACAAATACAGCGTATATAGGTCACCTCCTCTTAGATCTACACTGAATCTCAAGTGTTACAATGCTCAATTTTGTAAAAAATGATTTAAATACTCAAATTAACGTATCTCCATTGTTACTACAGATCTGTCCAAATATTGAATAAATGATACGCCTGCTACTAGTAAATTAATATATATTAATATTAATATCATTCTGAAAAAATAGGGGTGGCACAGTTTCCGCCTCTAAGAAATTTGCGCACACAATATCTCACATCCTAAAATGTTAGGGTTATTTATCATTATATTTATCATTATATTTATCATTATTTACCATTTAACTCACCATTTTACAGCTGAAAATTTCAGTGTTGATATCAGCAGTAGCTGTGGAGAAGACAGCTTGTAACATTTTATCAGCCATGCCTTGTACATGCTGGAAATATGTATACATAAAATATATATACTGAAAGTCGTGAAAGACTGCATTTTTGGCATTTGTATCCGTTTGTAGTTTATAGCGGCGTCAATAGATTTCGATCAAATTTTCAGCGTTTACATAACTGGCATAAATCTTTAAAATGTGTTGTTTAAATTTCCATTACCAGCGTAGATAAAAAAAATTGTGAAACATGACCTTTGCTTTTCTCTTCGCTATTCCGATTAAGAGGGTATTATAATCTAGAAATTTGAAAAAATCGAAAACGTTTTTTATATTTCCAAAGTTTAGACATTCAAAAGTATGTCATCAAAGGGATTTTTCAAAATTCCCATTATTTACCGAGTTACAGCGATTTTGGTGACGCGGCAACTAATGTCCGACCGGAACAAATCGACCAAAAAGCAAAAAGCTGTGGCTGAGGGCACTATCGATGAATTTGTCCGTGAAAATCCTCCTTCAAATGACCATGTATTGAAAATTATACAGCCAATCTACGAAAGTTTGTCTGCAAATACCTTGTTAGAACGATGTTTGGGTTCTGAAACTCAGAATAGTAACGAATCGTTAAATTCTTTGATATGGACCTTTGCTCCGAAACACATTCATCCAGGAACGTGGACCATTGAAATTGCTATTTTTCTCGCTGTTAGTATATTTAATGAAGGTTTTATACCCATTTTAAAAGTACTGAACGTTATGGGAATCACGATTGGTCGAGAAGCCCACGCGTTCACTGTCAAACAGGATGAAACTCGGATCGAACGCTCTAAAATCCGAGCTTCGGATGCTACAAAGGAAGCGAGGACTGCTCGTCTACACGAACGAACTTCAGAGAATGAACATTTTGAAGTGGAGGAAGGTCTATTGTGTGGAGCGGGAATCGCCGATTGAAATAATCTAAGTATACCGTACCATTATGTGAGTAAAACTGCGTGAAACTTTACTCAAAACTTTAAACGCGTTTCTCTAGAAACTACTTTTTTCAAGCTGGCGTGCACGATATCTCAAGTTCTACCGAACCGATTTATTTGAAATTTTGCGTGAACCTTCTCTATACATCCCTCTGTTGCTTAACTATTTTTTTTTATCTATTTTTAAAAAATTTGGAACTGTTAAAAAAAAAGTGGAAAAAATTTTTTCCCAAACGGCTGCCATTTTGCGAAAAATATTTTTTTTGACTTCTACGACGTAGGGGCGATAGCGACATTTTTACTGATTAAGGATCCGTTGGATTTTTTGTTTCAGATGACCAGAAGGGTTGGAACCATGCACTCCAGGACATCACTTTTTTGGACCGCCCACTTTACCAGCCGATAAATTTTCGAGTTTTGAATTTTTTTAAATTTTTTATGTATTCTTAAAATATAAATAAACGAATGATAATTATTATATGATAATTATTATATTAATTAACGAATGATAAAAAATGGATAGTAAAAATATTCTTTGTTTTTATTTTGTTACAGAGCTCGAAAAGCGCCCAAAATTCGTGCCTCTAGACTAGAATACCCCCTTAATTGCAGTTCTTTCAAAAAAAATTTTTGCGTCATCTAATAAACAAATCCTACTAACTTCTCAAAACGATTCAAGTCGTTTGGTCCAATATTAAAAAAGATATTCTCATTTAAAAGGCGCAAAAATACTTTCTTCACCCACTGCATATATATATATATAGCTAATAATAATAATATATTTTTTTCTATCACTATAACGTTTAAGGAAACATATCTCGAAGCTTGTCTTTGAAACAATTTCACCGAAATTGTACATGTCAAATGAGATAACAAATATTAAGGGGCTATGCAACCATGTCGGCTTCAAAATGTCGAAATTCTGTCCTTCTGCATCTTTTGAAAGTTCGATATCTGTAGAATACTATGGTAGAATGGTATTTCGAAATTTTTAAGAATGGCAAAGTTATAATACTGAATACAACAGCATTCTTTTATTTTAGCGAAAGCTTCACTTTAAGCTTTAAACGCGTTTTTTCGAAACTTTGCTTTTCGATCTTGCAGATCCCCGAACTTTTCATCCGATTAACTTGATATTTTTACACATTATTCTGCGTAACATTATCTGTAATGTAGCGTACAATTTTTTTGATATCTTAATCAGTTGAATTTTTAACAACAGAAAATAAAATATTTTTCTTAACAAGCCGCGACTTTATTACTTTTCACAATTATAAAAAACTCACACGCTACATTGGAGACAATCTATTTTTGTGTAAGTTTGCACATTTTTTTACTTTTTACAATCCACTCATTACATCATTACATCATTACATCCAGTTGCCGCTGGATGTACGCAAACAAGGATATGGGATATGGAGTCAGATAATGTTGTGCTACTGTGCCATTTTGTGATTTTGCGTAATAGAAAAAATATAAACGTAGAGTTAAGATGCCACTTGGAGATTTCTTTAAAAATCTTGATCCTTTACCAAATACTTGAAAGCGAAAAAGATGTTAGATTTACTAGACTACTTTTTTAAGCTTCCAAGATTGTATATCCCTTTACTAAAATTTATTTTTTAAACATATTATTATTTAAATAATGGCAAATAGCAAATAAACTAAAACTTATTATTCTCTTAAGATACAAAAGATGCTTCAAATTAATGAATATTATACGCTGCTAAACCCCACCACACTTTTGAAGGCTTAAAAGGACGTGCTGTAATTTAAAAAGTACCATAATATTAATACTATAGTACAAAAATACTAGCCTATAAAATACTTCTATCTTAATAGGAGGACCTACTTACACAGGAATTTTTAGAAATATGCCTTTTTGGCAAAAAATTTTGTTATGAAAATGTCTATAAAAAATATTTTCAACCAATCGAAAAATCTCTATGTACTTCAATAGCTTTTGTCATGTAGGAAATGAAAATTGTTGTTCATACGAGTTCGGAAATACAGGGAAAACCGATTTACAGCTCAATTTCAGGAAACTCATTGTGTAGCTACTTCGACATCGTTATTTTGTTGAAAATAAATAAAAAACGGTACCTTTTTCTACACGTTGACATTTACGTGATAAATTTCACAAAAATATTTTCTATCGAATTATTTAAAAGAAAAAAGTTGCAAGGAAAATTTACTGATTTTCATACGTCCAAAATGCTAAACATCCTTAATATAGATTTCTTAAAGTTGTATTAATATTACTAAGAGACGACGTACTGGAATTCGATATCGATTTATATTCACTTTGATATACATTATATTAAATGCCATCTTATATTAAGATTGTTGATAAAATTCCAACGGTGTTATATTCTGGTAACTTCAAAGCCTTTTTTGCTTCTAATAAGTGAAAACCAAACGGCAACCATACGAAAAAAATAAAATTACAAATCCACTTTCGTCAATTTTTGTGGCTTTTCTGTCAGTTGGTAGTTACAAAGAAGTATTTTAATATGAATATATGCAGTTGGAGAGGGAGTAATCTGATAGCAGCCACAAGCAGATACGTCAATGCGTCAATGCGGACATGGGCCGATATAGGCAAAGCGAAAGAATATTTCGTATAATGGGTTTTTAAAATAAATGTATGGGAAGAAAAATAGAGAACTATTTGAAGTTGACGTATTAGAAAAGTGTGATCTTTAATCTGAAATTCAAATTAGCTTTAAAAGTCAGAGATATGTCTTACGAAAACTCATGGTGCATTAAAAATTATATATAAAATTTACTAAATTTCTTGTTCGAAATATTTTCCTAACTAATAATTTAGAACTGTATTGCTAACATAAAACTGTGCATGTACTGTTTGAAAAATAATGATCGTAATCGTTAATTTTATTAGACTACTAAAAAACCTAAAAATTGACCACTTGATTCTTTTTCTTCTTCGAACTAAGAAATGCTTAGGCCCTAGCTAAAACTTATGTAATACAATTTCTATTTTATTAGTTATTAATTTATTTATTTATCTGTTACGTATGTATCAAAAGAATTAAAATGATAACTATAGGAAATTACTATAAAAGAAGCGTATTAATATAACCAAATATTTTGTTTCGTATTTCAAAAATTATATGTCCGTTTATTAAATAAATCAATAATTAAGTAAATAAGAAATAAAAGTGAACTTGTAAAAAAGCCACTTTCTCTTCGATTTCAATGATTTTGAAATATATTGCGAAGCTCTACATTTTGAATAATTATTTCCTGCGCACATAAACGGCAGTCAATTTTATTTACCGAGATACTGGTAAAAGCCTGCTACACATTAAATCCTGCCCATGTGTGTGTATCCGTGACAGACTCGCAAGCATAGTCAACACGTTCGTCGCTTCGTTCGCAGTTTGACGATCTGTTATCATCCATCAACCATCGATCTCCTTATCTAAATATTATACTTTTCGAATCTAAATAAACAGCTTCTACGAAAATCCCGTTCACAACTGCACATGCAAGTGTTCCGACTGGTGACGCAATGCAAGGTAAATAGTATATGGCTAATATACATTTTATGTTTTTATACATATAGAAACACATAGTGTTACTATCGCTACTAACAGTCTTCGTGTGTGCATAATTGCGACGACAGTTGTCATTATTCATTATTACATTTGTAATTACTTTTACAATTAATCTGTTACCATTTTATACAAGCGTTGGCCGAATCGACAAAGGTAACTCAAACCCAAATCCAAAGCATTGATGATATTCATTTTTCATTGGCTGATAACAAATATTTTTTGCAGACTGTAATGAACCGAGTCTTCGTCAGAAGGATCGGCGGTATACTCAAGCTCGCTCAACTCTCATTTATACATATATACTATAAACAAGAGATGAGAATTAGGTTCGGCTTACCTTTTATTTTATGCAGCCAGTAAATTAATACTGATGCATATGGCGCCACTGTAATGGTACCGACAATTGTTTGCTAATATCTCGAAAACTGAGAGTCCGGTGATTACATGCATAGGAAAAAGTTGTTCAGAATCATATCGGCAACAAAATATTCAAAAATCATGGAAATCAATGAGGAGGGCAAACTTCTTACCATAATTACCGTTGGTTGACGGAGGACACAGAAATGATCGTGATGCTGCGATGTATCAGATAAATCATTATAAAGTTTATTAAAAAATCGAGAATTGAATTAACACATAGCGTAAAATTTAGTATACGGATGTATAGTTAATTGTAATGTTAGATTCCAAGTAAATTGCAGGCGAAAGCTTAATAAGGCATAAAATATATTCTTAATTTTCAAAAATGTTTAGTTGGAAAATTTTGCAATAAAATTTGACTTGTAGTATTCTAATAGCAAAAAGAAGGGTTTGCATTTAAAAAATTACTGTTTAACAAGCTTATACTTTCACTTATAGAATCGAGTGAAAAACGAGCAATTGTTGCAATTGGGAGATCAAAATAAAAATTGGAGCATTAAAATTGGAGTTTTAAACAGTTATACCATAATACGGTTGAATATAGTACAAAGTACGTACATGTTGCGGAAGTATAGAATTCTATACTTCATTTGCTAGATGTCCTATTCTGTAGTTTATTTGTAATTCCATAGGAAAATTTAGTTTAGTCAATTCAAACCACTACTGTACTGAATCAATAACGTCGCATGTGATACAAAAATGGTATCGGAGGTTGGATGGCCTCGAAAACGTGGGACACGAAAAAGCACCGAATGTCACGTTTATCCTGTCGGAGCAACTACGGTCGAGTCGACTATAATTGGTCGACTAGACCTGGTCGAGACGTGATACTGATATCAGTGGGTCGTTCAATCACGTCCATTTAGTAGATTGGCGACTCGTGCAGGTACCCGTGATACCTAGCACTGTTTGCTATTGTAAGCGGCGCGTAAAGTGGTCTCCTACTCCAATTGGTTTTCGGTTTATACGAACACGCTAAAATGCAATTAACTAAATAATGGAATTTTTATATGGAACATTCCTTTTATCAGACTTGGTCTTAAAAGATATTTAATAAAATACAAATTTATTACAGCTTTGCTACACGCGAGAAAGACTTGAGCTACAAATGAGATTTCTTTAATTTTTCTGCTCGCTATTAGATAATAAGGTAAAACCAATAACAATTCCATTTTTACGTTACTTTTTTATTGCGCAAAAAATTGCGATAGTTTTGCACGATCTTCATAACATGTTTACGAAATGTCCTCCGTTTTGTGCGAGACAATAATACCATCTGTTTTCCTATTGAAGAATTTTTTGTTCGGATTTAGAAAGTCGAAAACATTTGTTTTCCTGTGATTTCGCATACATACACACTGACTCGCGGAAATATTCAAGCACTCGCGTAAAAACAGATTTGAAGCTTTTTGAAAAGTTTAAAGAATTACTTTGCTAGATAATGCATAAAAATTTTTTTTTAAATTGCAGTTAATTAATTTTATTTGAGCATACAATGGAAATTTATTTAATTATTTTTGAAGGCGATATTATACTTCAGATTGATTTTCCTAATAAGTTGCTATGGAAAGATAACTATGCATTATTTCTCAATGCCGCCTTCAAAAAATGGCTCAACACCTTTGTAAATCAAAATCCACACGTTAATATTTCTACGAATCAATAAAGTCAAGATTTCTGAACTCGACTTCATTTACAGGCCACAGTATCAGCTACAATGCTATGATATCAAAAATATATTGTGCTACTTAAAAAAGTCAAGATGACCTTGGCTTTTTATCAAAAGAAACATTTTTTTGCCAATTTTAAATATCGCAATTTACAGCCAACTCAAAGCTGACTAATTTATGTTGGAAATATTTTTTTCTTACATTATTGGAAGTGCTTCAAAAATGATGTACACCATTTCACAGAATATCGTGTATATGATTTTCCCGCTGCGTGGCTGTCCAAATAATCCTGGCATTTCACGCCTACTTTTATTGATATCCGAGGGTTGTTGCAAAATACCAATAAACTCGAACAAGTTCGGTAGGTTTGGTTGGTTAGTAGCGATTGGTGGGAAATCCCAGTCAAGTAGAAAACAGAAAACCTAAAAAATTGGGTTCATTAGTCGACCAAACACAACTACATTTTCACTAGCTTATACTGTTGAAACACATTGCTTTTACTTTGACAACTAGTTGCATTTACTTGCTGCTTACTTTTGCATACCACGGTTAGCTTTACTCATAGTTATTTTCTTCGTTCCACGTTCACACTGCCTTTGTCGTCATTCTTTTTCTGTCCTTGAAAAGTAGAGCAACCAGCACGTACACAGACTGCAATACCAAGATAATCTTCAGGTTATAATAAACTCGTTTGTCGCTAAACCGCAACGAAACTAATCTTCATCTGCATATGCATGCATATGGTTAAGGGTCCAATTAGATTATGCGACTAGTATTTTCGCGTGACTTGACTTTGTTGGAGCGGAAAACTTTGATGAAAAACCAAGGTTGTAACCGACTTGTGCAATAGCGTAAAGGTAACTTCAAGGTGCAACGGAGACCGAGTTTTCGATTATTACTGAATTTGGCGGCATGGATAACTGGGGTGTTTTTAAGTTCCAAATCCGTATGATCTTAAATGCTCAGAAAGCTTGAGAAGTCGCGTGCGGGAGACAAGAAAACCGGAACGAGCCAGTGGATGGCGCGGACGAGACGGTGCGTAGACAGCACGAAAGAGATCTGGTCACGTGGCAAAAGGCAGATACCTTTCGCGGTGGTGTACGGCGCGAAAGTTTATCGCGACTACAGTCGCAAGGCAATTGATTCTCTACATAATTAATTGTGACACGACAAAGGCAACGTGGGACAGGTTGTAGGCTATCTACGAATAAAAAGCTGATTTCGCGATACTTGCTACAATACAAATGGCACGCCACGGAGGAGCAAGAGTGCAGTGATGTGGCAACCCGCATAGCGAAAATCAAAGATGTAGTACACACGTTCGATTATATCGGAGATAACGAAGATGATTACGTTACGAAATGCTACGTGTTAGTTACCGCCACTTCAGAAGTGCCTAGAAATCGTACCCGAAGAAGGCAAGACAATATCAGATCTAACCACGCGGCTTATCATCGAAGAAGCAAGAATTCTAAAGAATTTCAGAAACTGTGTTGCAGGAAGGCCTCAACGAGAGAAAAATAAACAAAGCAAGTATTATAAATGTCATGAGTACCGTCATTGGGTTAAACATCCGAAACGAAGAACAAAAGGTAGCGGGAGACCCCAAGGTGAAAGGTATATCAGCGAGGCTCTTGCATTCATCAAGGTCGCCGAGACAGACAGCAGATCGTGGTTCTTGGATTCGGGCGTGAATGATCACATGTCAGGTCCAGGGAAGTGGTTCGTCACGCACCAGAAGTCTAACGAGCCAAAGCACATTCGCATTGGAGACAGGAGCTCTCTGGAAATGCGTGGTTAAGGCTGCATAAACGTGGGATTGTTCAAATCGTCCAGCGATGAATGCAGTTTCACCAAGGATGACCGTATTGTGGCAGAGACAGAGCGTCGAGCCGGGGTGTGTTGTGCAGTTTGAAGATTCCAAAGATTCCCCATCGACTTGACAACGAAACCCAGAGAGGCATCAGTCAGTTTTAAAGGCTGGCACAAGAAGACGGCTCGCTACAACTATAGGCGCGTGAGACAAATAAATGCGCCATGGGAAAAATGCACCAACTCTCACTGCAGCACCACCGAGCTAGAGCGCGTCGAAGAGCTGATGATCCATGCTGACTTCTCTGGACCAATTCAAGCCAAGAACTTTAAAAAATTCAAGCTAAAGCCCACGAGCGTAGACTCGTGCGTGTTCGTGAGCGGCACGCACAGACAGGCTAGTCCATATACATCGACGATGACTTGTTGGTGTCAATAGGCAAGGAGTCAATTCAGCATCCACTCCGAAATTTGCGCAAAGAACTCGAGGTAGCCGACAATAAGGCAAAACTGTTTCCAATATTGCAGATTCTACGTGAGAAGGGCGGATCCATCGCCTTGCATCAGACAGATGTTCCGTACCGAAAGTGCGAATCCAGTGGCAATACTTGCTGATCGACACGAGGACATAGGGAGCCATCTCTCGGTAGTCACGAAACCTGCAAAACCCTCAAAAGATTCACTGGACTGCGGTGAAACGGATTCTCAGGTACCTCGAAGATGCGGTAAACTACGGCCTGCGACTCAGTAATGGCTGGTATAGGCGCTTGATGAGTTATATAATCAAGTTTGGATTCAGGTTGGTATCCTGAAATCCGCAGAGACACCAAACCACCGCGCTCACCACCGCCGTCAAACCACGAAAGAGATCGTGTGGTTCAGGAGGCTGCTAAGCGAGCACCTGAGCCTCGTTGAGATTCTGGAAACTCTGTATATGGGCAACGAGAGTACAATTAAATAGATCAAGCACTGCTTGTGCCATAGAAGAACCAAACGCATGGAAGTCCTCTATCAATACATGAGACAAGCATACGAGAAGGGGATCTTTAAACTGCAGTAATACCCTAAAACAACCTCAACAGCTACCGGACACACTTACCAAATACTTGGCGCACATGATCTTTCAAAAGCACAGACAGACTCTGGGAATCATCCATTTACAGCGTAAAACAGAAATGAAATGGTTGAAATTTACTTTAACATCTAGTTGTATTCGCTCGCTAGTTAGTTAGTTAATTAGTTAGTCTTTGTCGAGATTCCTTCCTTTTCTCGAAAAGCAGAGCAGCGAGCACGCATGTACGTCATGATAAATCATTCGTTTTGTCGCAAATCTATCTTTTCGCCAGTCGACGACCCCGCGTCAACTCCTTTGTAGCTGTCCTCAGAGTTGAACAGGGAGACCATCAATGCTTATGTGCAAAATTCAGCCAAAAAATGAACACTGAGAATAAAAGCCTCCGATGATCAACGGCTGCACTATCCGCCGATGAGCCCTTAACACGTTCGTCGCCACGTCGCACATATCTATGGTATGCGACGGGTATACTTCCGTGGGGACCCCGTCGCCAAAGTATGGTGACGCTCTTCTTGTTCGAGTTAATTAAATATACGATATTATATATAGGATATACAACATAAAAATATTAAAAACACATTATACCATACTTTTTATTAATTTATATTCTGGATAATATATTACATTATTCTATATCGCATGGTATTCGTTAAAACATTCCAAACACATTTGGTGTGATTTTGGGCACTTCGAACAATAGTTATAGACTCCGCCATCACTACTCTCCTCACTTTCTGACTCACGCTACTGATTCACGCTGTTTACTGAACATTTTGAGGATGAAAAAATCACTGATGTACGTCTCACAAGTATGCTTCTCGACTAAATGAAAGAACTGAGATATCTGCCATGAAATCCCTCGGAATACTCCAACTGGAAAGCTTATCGCTTTCTCCATTTCAGAAATAAATAATCTTTTCTTTACAATGAATCGAAGGCGATAAACAATGAATCGAAGGTAATAAACGATGAATTCCTGCTTGTCGCTCTATTTACATTCTGCGTACCGGCGGTCGGATTTGGGCCTCAGGAAACTTAGCCGAATCACGCTGGGCGACGAACGTGTTAAAGGGAGAAACGATTGAATACACGGTGAGAGAAGAAATGCGCGATAGTGTGAACCTAGCTCGTACCGATGAGCTGTGGAGAAGTGTGCGCACGGCATGGATCATTGCCAGAGTAAACAACATACACTGCTAGCCATAAGTATTGTGTCACTCATTCATATTTAGTACTGTAATTTATTCTTCGCTGCTTTCATTTCCTAGTTATTTTATTACAAATCTATTACTATTATTCTATTTGTATCATATATGCTTTGTAAAGAATCTGCTGAACGTGAGTTCGTGCTCGCCATCCATATGCAGATGCGTTAGTTACAATAAACAATAACTAGAAGATTGTTCCAGATACAATCGATAGGTTTAAGATGTTCTTTTGTTTTTATCCCAAGCCCATGTAATACAGGTTTTTCGGCTCAAAACGGTGTGATAGATTTATCCAAAGAATAAAATAATAGCTATTGTGATCCTACCTCTGTGTATAGAAATAACAACAGAATCACGGCAAATAAATTGTTAGAATTATCTAATAAATATGACAAATGTATATAGTAATACCTATATCCGGCAGTATATATAATGTTTTTGTTTATCTTTTTACAATGTAACGTTAAGAATAAGAAACGCACAAATTTGTACTTTTAGAATTTTTTGGCACTAAGACGCGGACCGCAATTTTTGCCGCGTTTCTTTTGTCCCGGCCGATTAGCTCGTCGCGTCTGTTTTTCTAACACCTAAAAGTCATTTAACAGCGTTATAGTACCTTTCGTGCTCGTCTTTATTCAGCCTAAATACTTTACTTTTCTTGGCGTATCGTTGGTGCCCCGGCGATGTAACACGTAGCAATTCTTGACGAATTAAAGAAGGAATTAAAAGAAGGAACATGGTTTTGTTTCGTCGATCCGAACAAGACTGATTCGAATCTTAGCAGAGACTCTATTTTTATAATGAATATATTTATAAATTAAAAACATATGTTAAATTGTACTTTATATTTTCAAACGAAATTTTACTGGTGAATCTAAATTATTTTCATTTATCAGTTACATAAACATTAAGGTAACTTCACAACGAAAGAACTTCTCGCATTTCCTTTAATCGAAAAACGATTGCACAAAATATAAATAATACTACCATTGATTCGAAGTTCGTCGGTGTCGACGGCCGTGCTGGTAGTGCGCTACCTATGAGATGTTTTACCCAATTACCATATCATAATGCCAGTTCGTTGTATCGTGTTCCATCTCGTCTAGAGAGTGCAAGTATTCCGTTATTTCGGCGGCAATTGTGGAGGAATATAGTTTGAAAACATTAATTGGGTGGTTTGCAAACAAGTTGGCTTTTTGTATAGAGCTACGCGCCCATCCACCTTGCGGACAGCGAATACTTTTCACTTGACACATAATCCGGCTCGAAGGATCAAAGACATTTACGGGACTTGAGAGTCCTGATTGTTAAAATACTAAGATTTATCCTCCTTAGATTTATTGAGTGGCTGAGTAAGGGTAGGTGGACATCTGGCAACCAGACAACGAGAGACGGCGTACAGTTTATGTCACGCGACGTAACAAACATCAACGTCTTTCTTCAAACACAAATCTCAAACAATTTTTATGCATTTAATGCTTTTTATACAAACGTTGTTTCGATCTTAATTATCATCCACGCGAATTCTAGAATAAAGTATAATGCGCAACAAGTGCAGCGCGTTTATTCTATGTCTGTTAGATTTTCTTAATCAAACCAATCAGGATACTCTTCATGAGTATATACTTTCTATCATGTCGGCAGCTTCGGCAATTTCCACGAGCTTTCATAATTCGCTGGAGAAATATTCACAATCAAATAATTGAATATCAACTATTGCGTTAGAGTTTGTGAATTTGGTGGAAGGCGACTCATTAATTTCACATTCAACCGATGGGCGAGTTTCTCAACACGTGATATTGCTTCCTTTGCTCGTACATGTATATAAAATTCGTTAATAAAATATGTCGAAAAGCTAAACGGTACATCGTACGTGTAGGATTTAAATCGAAACGCTGTTTTTCACGAAGCTTGGAATAATCATTCTCCATAGAATCCTGATTACTTATTTAAAACCAGGAAATTCATCACTAAGCTTATCATACAACTGAAATACACCTCGTAGTTAAGGGAGATCCGAAAAAACAAGAGGACTTCTTGATTTGACTTTTACTGCAATGAACAAATTTACATCGCCAATCATAAAAATCGTAATGTATCGTACAACTGTAACTTGTTGTTACAACAACTAGCTCCCGGTCGAGGTAAAATGTTGAGAATTGGTTTACGATGTTTTCTTTCGGTAAGCTATCGAGTAATCCATTGTCTGGTAAAATCGGTTCAAGGGCGCTTTTGAGTTTCTTATCCTGCTACACTCTTTGTTAACGTCGTTATTATTACAATTATTAGAAAAATACATAAAGTATGAAAAGAGGCATGAAAAGAAGGGTTTTCGTGTGTAAAAGGAAGCGATCGGTAATAATCGGAGAATTCATGATGATTTTACAGAAAAAAGTAGAATGAAAAACGTAGATACTGAGAAAGGTAAAAATTCGTGGCTCCAAATAAATTAATAAATAAATAAATAAGAAGAAAAAATTTATGCCGATCCGCTAGCATAAAAATGAAAAGAATATTCCATATTCTTTTGAAAGTTAACATATGGGCAGATTTTAACTTTACAGATCTCACTTTGTAGGTCTTTTCAACACCTACATATTTCATTCTAAACTTTTTCCTGTAAAATCATTAGGTTCCTTTCTACCTGGCTCGGCTACAAACTTTATCACAGAGTAAACGGGGATTGTCCGTTTTATATTTTGAAAATATTTTCTCCATTACTTTATCAATGAAACTTTTATTCAGGACTCGGATACCTCCTACTTCCTTGTTCCTATTGATTCATGTTTCTCATGCGTTTTATAAATGTTAGGTAAGACGTTTTTTGAATGTACTTATATCTTTATTATTTAAAATCAGATAATCTTTTCTAAGTGGCAGCTGATATTGATTGCCTTCCAAATGATGCCCTTGACAACAAAAATATTTACTAATGTTCATAAGTAATAATAGTTAAATTATAATGAGCGCAAAGTCGTTTTGATGAACAAAATTGCTAAATTCAGAATGCTGAATTTATGCTTCAACATATAAAATATATGTCGGAGATGAAGGGACAACGGGACCCCCGTTGGAATCACTCGGAAAAACCCGAAGGCTGTAGCGATTATGAAATAAAACAAACACAGTTATAAACTTTAGACAATGAGCTTGGGTTCGAGGCGACTACCGATCGCCGAGCGTAGCCACGGTCACGGGATGAACGTTCCACCTAACGGAGACGTGGAATTGCATAACCCGCCGTCAATGAATTGGCCGTACCGATATTTGGCAATAAACGACCCAACGGTCCCGTAGTTAACGACATACGGATGGTCGCCAGAGGGTGACGCATCGTACACAATTGGCAGGTAGCCTTTGTTCTATCAGCCCGTATACCTGTCGCCCGTTATGAGATTGTCTCCGAATAATCCGATGACCTGGTGCCGTGAGGACACCTTATATAGATGTGCTCGACAGCGAGGGGGATTCTCTTGCTTGGAGTCTTACTAGCCAGAGACCTGGTGTGTGAGTAGTACATCGAGGGACAGGTATCACGAGGAGTAAGTGAATTGCGAGTGAGACCTTGAAGCGAAGTAGATCAGTTATCCCGTGGGCCGTGGATTCGCTATACCGACCCCACGATCATTGTCGTTATCGTTCGAGTATTGAGTACAGTAGTTGATCCTGTATTTGTGACAATAAACGATATCATCGATTGTACAACGACGATGAGCGACCTAGGCGCAGATTCTTTACACGCCCCAAACCAAAGTCCCAACAACGCCAATCCGACATGTTAATTGAAAAATATGTTAATCAATACCAATCTCGTAAACAATTATAATAAGAAATAATATACATACTTACGTAACGAATAAATGAAAATTGTTGACGTTAAAATAATAATAATAGATTTATAAGAAGATAACTAGAAAATAAGAGCAATGGAAAACAATTTATACTAAATATAAATAAGTACATCAAACTCATGTCTAGTAGTGTATGTATGTTTCCTCTGACGTTCAATCGTTTCTACCATCAGGAGCACACTGGCGGATAGTGCTATCGTTGATCATCAGAGGCTTTTATCCTCAGTGTCCATTTTTTCGCTGTGTTTCGTCCATAAGCGTTGATCTCTCTATTCATCCTTGATTCTGTACCTTGCCGGTAAGGTTGGGATGAATAAATGCATTGAGTGGTAATACAAACATAATACAGAATAGACCTAGCATACAATGCTTTTTTCATCCCAAGGTTTCCGAGCCATATAATAGATCATGGTTGTATACACAGGTCTGGAAATTAGAGTGGAGGGGATAAATCACTTACCAGTCAGAAAATGTTTCTGAAAGTAAGGTGCTTCAATCGATTTGTCAGTCTGTTAGGCTTCGTCGCGTGACGTACCTTGTGTCTGCAATCTGCAACACGGCCGTGTCTGCAACTGAACTCTATTCTTCTTTATAGATCTATATTTACTGAAACAACATTCTTCTGTATGTTTACTTTGAATATGTTGAGAAAAGTTATAAAAAGTAGTTCAGTTTACATACTTTACCTTCAGTGATAAGAATAGCGAAAGTAGCGTTAAATATAAAAGCTCAACAAATCGATCGAAAACCATCCGAAAATGAAGTCGCGAGAAATGAACATGGAATGTCTTGTCTCTTGTTTTATCAGAGACGTTTATAACATATCACTCATACGCAGAACGAGAATCTTCTTGTGCCAGTTTATATAATCGCGACCTTTCCCTCTGGAATGTCCAGGCCTGTGTATACAATCGTGCTCTAGAGTTCCCTTACTATTTTAGTGTCATTCCCAATGTTACCGATTCAGTACAGAATAAGATTGTAGCGTTCATAGCGGTGGAAATTAAAATTAAACTTTAATATGAAATTACAAATAGAGCACAGGACAGAACACCGTATACGCGTAAACGAAGTTCGGAATTTTATACTTTGATTAATATGTTAATATGTACTTATATGTTCATTCTCAAACGATCTTCTAAGCCAATCATTTTAAATAGAATTCATCATGCTCTTAATTTTTTCGAGCTTTTATGTATTTTGACTGTCAAAACAATTTTTGGTTTCCGAAACTATTAATGGTTTTCTTTTCTTCTTACTCATAAAAATATAAGTTTCTTAAATAATTATGTATTTAATACAAAAAGTTGTTCCTATTCTTCACAAATTATAAATTGCCAAATACAGTCTTATTTTGTAGATTATCAACTGAAAATTTTTTTTAAATCTAGAAATATACTATTATTTTGTTTGATATTTATTTAGCAACATGTTAAATTTCTACACACAAGTTATTTAAAAAACGATGTCAAAAAGAACTAGTAAATTTCACCCTCCGTCTTAAATCGTTATGCAATTTGGATTCAATAAACTTTGTAAGTAATACTACCGAGCCACTAAATTTTAAGCAATAGATTACGTATATTTCTATATCGAAAATGTATTGTTCAAATATTGCACATCCATTTTTAGCGTTTTCGAGAAAAAAGGTTTAAAAAATTCAACGGTACTTTACAATTAAGTAAATACTTCTTGCATTGCATTTATCTTTATCAATGCTATTATAAAATTGGTTACAATTCTAAATCAATATCATCGACATCGGTACGCAAATTATAATACTGTATCATTATAACTCATTAATAGCTACTGATAAACATTATACAATTAGCATGGTCGCAAGATATCACTCGTAGTAAGTGAGAGTAGTATGCGGATCGACGTGATTCATTCCCAACCAGTGTGCTCTCAAGTCCACCGGAGATTGTCCTGGTGGTGCTGGCAGCTTAACAGCCTCGTGGATGTTCCTTGCTTTGGCCAGTCATCGATGTTCATCAGACATCCTTAACGTCCATAACCATTCTCACCCTGCAACTAACCGTAAACAAATTATTACTGGTAATTATCTACGTCAGCGAGTACAAAATCGTAACACTGAAGCTGTAGCGCCTGATATTTCTCATAGACCATTTGTTCGGCCGTTTCGCGGAGAGACGCGATCGCGAAGTACCGCGCCAACGTATATTCCCGTTATGATTTAATAATCAACGTCATGAGTCAGTCGATCGATCCCCTATTTCGGTTAGGATAATTCCAACAACTTTGTAGTAACAGGTTAAATTGATGACTGGTCAATGAACGAGGGAAGCTTCTCGAGAGGGTGATCGCCGCCCGTCTGGAGACCCATATCTCGGGGCGGGTGCCCGGATGGCACGACAGTCAGTACGGCTTTCGCCGGGGTCGCTCCACGGTGGACGCTGTGAAGCGGGTGAGGAGCATGGCGGAGGACATGGTTTCCCGCTACGGGGTGGCGGTAGCGGTCTCCCTGGACGTCAGCAACTCTTCGACTCTATACCCTGGGCGAGGATAATGGAGGCTCTGCGGCACTTCGAGGTGCCGGCGTACCTGGTTGAGGTTATCGGAGCCTACCTGAACGATAGGTGGATCACCTTCGCTGGGAGGAACGGGGAAGAGAGAAGACGCGTGGAGCGCGGCGTCCCGTAGGGTTCGGTGCTAGGACCGATCTTGTGGATCACGGCCTACGACTCCGTCCTTCGATGCCCGACGCCCCCGGGCACGGGCTTGGTTTGCTACGCCGACGATACCTTGGTGCTAGCCGGGGGACGGTGGTGGAGCGAGACCGTAATTCTCACGGAAGACGCTGTGGCGTGCGCGGTGCACGCTATTCAGCGACTGTGATTGAGCGTGTCGCCGGCCAAGTCGGAGGCCCTGTGGTTCTTCGACCACCGCCGCAGGGGATTCCCTCCCGATGGTTTGTCCGTGGCCATAAATGGCGCAGCGGTGCCGGTGAAGCGTCGTATGAGGTACCTGGGTCTCACCATCGACAGTCGGTGGACGTTCGGACCACATTTCGAGCTCCTGGTCCCGAGGGTGACGGCCGCAGCCAACGCCTTGTGCGGCCTTCTTCCGAATATCGGCGGAGCAGGGTCGGAAGTCCGCCGACTCTACTAGGGAGTGATCCGGTCCCGGGTCCTCTATGGGGCACCGGTGTGGGTCCAAGACCTGATGGCCAACCGTCGCAGTCGTATCCTGGTGAGGAGACTGCAGAGGACGACCGTTATCCGAATAGCCAGAGGATATCGGACAATATCCTACGAGTCGGCGACAGTGCTGGTGGCGTCGCCCCCGTTTGAGTTGCGGGCCCTCGAGCTCTGTCGGTTGTACGAACACCCGAGGGCACCGCCTTTGACGACGACGCTGCCGCCAGACGGCCTCTCGGCCTCGAACGTCCGGGGAGAGGCAAAGCTGGAGATCTGGGAGCGGTGGCGCTCCCAGCTGACGGAGGAGGACGCCAGGCGGCCACACCGAGCCGTCCGCGCCGTGCTTCCCAATTGGGAGGCTTGGAGAGATCAAGGCGGGGTTCCGCTCACCTTCAGGACGACACAGATGCTCACCGGACACGGGGTCTTCGGTGAGTACCTGCTGAAGATCGGGCGGGAGGTGACGTCCATCTGTCACCACTGCGGGGAAGAGGAGGACACGGCGCAGCACACGCGAGAGTTTTGTCCAGCGTGGGCGGAACCGCGACGCGTCCTGCAGCTCGACATCAGCGAAAGGTTAGCTCCGGAAGCGGTCGTTAAGGCCATGCTCCGAGGGCCCCAGGAGTTTAACGCTGTCCACACCTACTGCGAGGAGGTTATGCAGAGAAAGGAGCGGGCAGAAAGAGACCGGGAGAGAAGAGCCGATCCCAGTAGATCGTCGCATCAACATCGCAGAGGCTCCGTACGACGCAGGGGCGCGGCGCCACCGTCGCTGCCCCGGGTGCGTCAGACTAGGGAACGTGGCGCTAGGGGGAGTGGTCCCCCTTAGTTTTCCAACTCAAGCCGGGACGCCTCCCTAGACAACAACAACGGCAGGGAGATAGACGACGAGGTTGCACTCGGTAGTGTAGAGGAGTGGACTTTTGTCACATCCGCAGTTGATTTAGGTATTCTTGGCTCCATCGCTTCCAAAAGTGTTGTAATTTCTGTCGAACGAATTGCCACCGAGAGTGTCATGGCAGCGTCATCTCGACCAACATTGACTCCGATATGGTGCGACAAGTCCTCGGGATTGTCCGAGAATGCGTAAAGTGGCAGTGAGTTCAGGCAAGCTTGCACTTGCCTCAGGAGCATCGTCATCTGTTCGAAGGTAACCAAAGGGTTATTTAGCACCCAGGAAGATGATGCCTCACCGGTTTGACAGCTGCTTCCCATAGACCGCCAAAACGACGTGCACTCTGTGCAATGAATTCCCATCTTGAAACTGAGACAGTGAGTTCGTGCGCGAAGATTGAACTCTCCTCTTGGAGGAAGCTGAGAAGAGGCATCGCAACTCTACATCCGAGCTGATCAAGTTAGTACCGCAGTCACTTGCAAGCGTAGTATAGAGTCCCCATAGTCCAGTAAACCGCCTGAACATAGCGAGGAAGTCATCGGTCAAGAAATTGGAAGTCGTTTCGAGATAGATGGCACAAGTTTTGCAACATATAAAAACTGCGGTAAACCTTCTCTGTAGTTCGAGGGTATAAGTCTGGCGTAGTCGATACCGCTGTGCAAGAATATGCGCGAGGATGTAAACTCTGCTTACGGGAGCTCAGCCATATCTCGCATTGTCGCCATCACATGCAACGTTATTTTCGACGTCCCAGCGTCATTTAAGCTCCTTCATACAGTGCGCGTTGATGACGATGCTCGATCTACAGTCCCTGAAGTAGCACTCTGGGCAGAATGATCCAAAGCTTACTTAACCGTCTTAACTTAGCAGTGAGTGTTCCAAGCGGCCGCCCACTCGCAGGATTGCATTGTCGTTAAAGTGCGAAGTCCATGATTTCGCTTTGCTGGAGCTTGGCAACGTCAACGGTCTCGGCTCCAGAGAGGAATGTCGTCGACATAGTCTCTCTTTGAAGAACCTCAACAGCTCGTGGATGCCGGTGCCTCTTCATCCTTCGCTAATTGGTCTCGCTTGAAATTGGAAGAATATGCATCTCCGAGCGGAGAGTGATGCTTCTTGAATGAGGGACGCACTACGTAGTATCCGCTCTCTCGTCGCCCAACAGTAAAATGGTAAAAGTCTTCACGTTGCTGCTTCATCTCGGATAAGAGACGGATATTGATGTTACTTGCTCCTGTTCCTCAACATGTCTTACTACTGAAAAGAAGTCGTTCTTCAAGCATGTGCGGATAGTATAGCCGGTGTGTTGGTCGTGCGTTGTGTATGGCACCCTGGACTGTGTAAGATCCAGGCGAAAATAGTCCACTGTGTCACAGAGACATGTAGCCCTCGCTTATGTACACCGTGCAAGAAGATCGTGGAATATACGCTCGCGCCTAGTAACAACTGAATTCCTTCTGAAGAGGCGAAGTTGTGGACACGACCACATGGTCATAGTGTACCGAAGTCAATTTCGGCACAATGAGCCCTCACTCGGCAACCTGTGGAAGAGTCGATCCAGGAGGAAACTTGCAGTGTCGCCTTACTTCGAGTAGTGACTGTGACCTTATTCACTTGCTCCGACCGTAGTTTGTTTGCACCTTCTGCTGAAACTGAAGAAAGTGGATTAGTACTTCCATGACAAGCGAGACCTGTAAGCAGAGCTTCATAAGGGCACACACCGTGTAAGTGTTCACTCCTTTTACGTTCCAGCCAAGCTATCCAAGAATACCGCGGAGCGCTGAGGATTAAAGCACGGCGTGGTCTGAGTGATATACATACTCAAGGAACCTGATTGCGCGTCGAATTTTCTCATGGTGTCATGAAACAACGTGCGGTGCCTTCCGTTAGTACCACCTCGTGGATTGGTAGCTGGATATTGCATGTTGCCCCAGGCAGCTGATGCATAATTGCTCGGGTCGCGGGTTCGACACCGAGTTCGCCGTAAAGTTCGCAAATACAATTTTTAAAAATTCATCGTTGACGAATTGCCTTCTGACCGCCGATCATTTGATGAGGTTGAGTTGCCTTGATAACGTCAGCGATAAGAGTGAGAAGAGGACAATCTTATCAGAGCATTGGCTGAGGTGACAGTTACCGGTTGCTTTGCGGGTCACCCAAACAGTTGGCTGGTGCGCGAATGCGAGTCCAACGATTTTATCGGAAGTTAAGATCGGATTATAACATATACAATGTATTTAATATATATTGACAATAATTAAAAAATTTGGAATCTAACTAATTTCTAATTTAAAAATTTGCTTTTAATGTAATTCTAAAAATTAGCATTTAATGTTTAACATAGTGTTTGATGTGATTTTTAAAAAGTGTAAAATGCATATAATGATTGTACGTAATGATAACAATTCAAAACTTAGCCTTAACCATGCCATCACTAATCTTTTTGAGACTAATACTTAATGTCATAGTTTTGCTAAATTTCTTAACGCTGTTTTTAACAGAATTTTTGACACCATCAAAAGTAAACATTGGCATACGAAACTAATTAAAAAAATATTACTTCTTAATTGAGACATGAAAATCTAATAAGAACCCAGTCTATCTTTTCTACCATCTTGGGATCTACCCAATATCTTCTGCTGATCCTTTTTCTACGACACTAAGTAGTACTAAAACATACTGAAAAATGTATTTACATCTTGTCTGTTACGTCGCGTGAGTCGGTACCTGCGACGTCCCTCATGGTCAGGCCGCCGAGGCCTGCACATCGTCACACTGACCCGCAATAAACCCAAGGAACCACCATAGCCCACATCTGTTATCCATAAAGTTGCATTCTTTTGAACATTTTCGGTTTATGAGTGGTCCCTTAAAAGGGTCCTTAGGTTTATTGCACGCTCTCACTCATTACGGAGAAAGCAGATGTGCCCAGCGAAATAGCGGGTTTTTCCCCAGGTACAAAGGCACCCAGGAGCAACAAATGCAGGAGACTTTCTCCTTGTATTTTGTTTCTTGACATTGGCTAGAACCAATGGTCATCGCGGATCGTTACCCTCACTTTTCTACCGAAAAGTGTGAACTACGAATCCGCGTTCTTAGTTCAACAAGGATACACCCACATCGAGCTTTCTTCCCAAATAGTACGAGACGGGTCAATCACTGTTCTAACACCCCTCGGACAGTCAAGTTCACTGTTCTAACACTCATCGGGCCGTCAAGTTCTAACATAACTCAGTCAAGTTCTCGCTGCTCTAACTATCAAATCGAACAACCTTCGGGTCCATCACAACGCTTTCCGACACGACGAATTCAAACACGTTCGGTTCACGTTAACTATTGTAATCCAGTGCAAATAAATAAATATATATATATTATATAACTGTGAAGTCCAGTTATATTCCAACCCAATCACCCTTTATTCTCCCACAAGAAATAATATATAACGCGAACGTCTCCCCGCGACTGGACGAACTAACATTGTCTGACTGCAAATAGCAGAATAAATTTCAGTAAAATAATAGAATCGTATCGTGTGAACCTCTTCCTTCCTCCCTCTCTCTCTCTCTCTCTCATGAGAGTTATGGGGAAAGAAAGAAAGGAAAGAGGGGAAGAACATGTTGTGCCACGACAATCTCCACGGATATACTAAGATATTTAAAGAAATATATGAAAGGTTTTAAAATGGTGAAAGTTTTCTGCATATGTAAATTGCAAAATGGAATAATTTCATTTCCTTTTATACATAAATAGCATAACAACATTCTGTTATACTTTATACAGTAGGATATATATATGTATAAGCGCTTGTGGTTTAGGATTACATGGACATTTCTGAAAGGAATGCAATCCTAGCTTTTTTTTTTAAATAATAGACTGTGAACCTCATGGTAGATCAATAGACTCTGCATGCGCATAATTGCAATTAAATTTAAGCTACAAATTATCTACATGTATAGGTTACTTTGGTTTAAACACACAGCCTCAGTAAGGTATACTTTAGATTGCATATTTATACATAAATGCTATCTTGCATTAACACTTCACTAATTATGTTAGTGGTTTTTGTGTCTAGACTCTGAATGAATGGTTCAACTTTGTAGAATGTTGTCCGTCCTTATTCTCGGAGTTTCTCGAAGAGCTTTTGTCTTGTTCTCTACCAGCTGAGAAGATGGAAAATTTCCAGCTTCGGTAGTTCTGAACGCCCTTTGAACCAAACTCTGAACGGCCTTTGTAATATCCTCCAAAAGGATTTTTCTTATAAGATCATTTGTTCGGGTTCGGATATAGAAAACTTGCATTGGACATGTTGACTACTTTAACCGTAATCCCCCCTCCAAAAATTACTGGGTGATTGTAGCTTGTGAATAATCGTGACTAGAAGTAGCGCGAACAAGCGACGAAGAAACCGAATCTTTGGTGAAGAGGGTTCCTTAGAAAGAATCGGTACGTAGTAACTTTAAAACAAGAGATAGCATTCTTTATAGAAGCGCCCGATAGGACCCAGAAATGACACCGGCCGCATGATGTTTCAATGACATGTGGCCGTAAATGAACAAATGCCGCCCAATATCGTCCTATTTTTAATTGTCAATTATCCATATAAACTTGAGTACACAAAGTTAAAAGTACGTGAGATTGTAGTTTTCTACTCTTAAGAAGCGTAAAATTCATCCCCAAATATTTATTAGTTTTCGCAAAAAGTATTTAGCAACTAAGACTATGTGTCTTAATTTCTACAATTTTCGGAATTCATATAGCAATTAGCGATGGCTTCATCTATTCTTGAAGAATTGCACTATCATGTACAACTCGAAACGAACCAATTTTGTAATTGTAAACTTTTAAAAAATGATGGCAAAATTTGCATACCATTTTTTGTCATAAATAAATGTAATAGTTTCTGCAATTTTAATCGGTTTGAATTTCCACATGCACCATTGGAAAGTTAACGTTTTTCTATGAATTGAAAGAAAATTTTTCCTTCTACACCAATTAGGAATCAAAATAAATTTTTTTGGAAAAATCGCTACTGCCTCAATTTTCAATAGCAATAACTATAAATAGCTATAAATTAGATAATTACTTTAGAACTAAATGTATACAAAAAATGCTTTTGACGAGCGTACTCATCATGCGCAAAAAGTAGTTTGCTGTTTTAATCGCAATTTTAGTGAAAACTGAAACATATTCGTAAATTTTAAGATGTTTCGAATATTTGGAAGCCAAGATGAAATAAAACGAACAAAAAAATATAAATAATTATTATGGAAGAACTTTATATAGTGTGCACAAAGTAGTTTTCTTCTTGTGGTCATCATTGAAGCCATGACGAATTTACATAAATATCGGACTGCGGTATTGCGACCCACCCTGATCGCAACTCGATAATCGCAGCTACTAAACACTGAACAGTTTTCTACCTGTGCCTCCCCCCGCCGAGCAGGCGGCCCGAGACGTACGGGAGAATGTTAGACGAGAAGTGTGGGAGTGGTGGCGCTCCGACCTACTCACCGAAGACCAGATCCGGGGCCACCGAGTCGTTAGATCGATCCTGCCAAATTGGGAGACTTGGAGAGACCGCAGAGGGCTTTCACTGTCCTTCCGAATAACGCAGGTGCTCGCAGGAGTATTCCGGGAATATCTGAAAACTGAGAAGTGGAAGAAAGGTGACAAGCACCTGTCAGCACTGGAGTGAGGGCGAGGATACGGCCCAGTACACGATAGAATTTTCCCCGGTGTGCGAGACCCCAAGTCGTATTCTACGACCAACAATCAGCGAAAGATAAGACCCCTCAACAGTTGTAAAGCAATGCTGAATGGGCGACAAGAGCTCCAGGCAGTACGCTCATATTGCGAAGGCGTAATGCTCGTAAAGCAACGAACAGAGCCAGAGAGGATGAGAACATCACACCCTTGCAGGATTCCTCGCCGAAGGACGGCCCTACGCCATCCTAAGTGATCATACAGGCCAACATGCCGAGGAGGATCTGGATCTCTTCAGACTTGCAAGACGGCCCAGGGGATAGCGTTGAGAAGGGTGGTCCCTCCCAATGCCCTAACTAATCAACTAACGACTCCTTCTGATAAGAGAAGACATTCGGGTATAATCGTTATTGACAAAATGGGTCCTGGACATCCCAGCTAAGCGTCGGTCTGTCCACCGTGGGGTTTTAATCGGTGTAGTCCGACACTACCCAGCCGCGGGGGATGTCCATGAGGATTTCCTCGCGTATAAAAAAAGAGAATAAAATTGCATCGTCATTTATTCTTACCAATAGTAAAATTTCTTTCTTTCTCGAAAACTTCAGTAGGAACAGATTTTCTCAAATTTTTTGGATGCTTCTTTTGAAGAAACCTGCGCGAAGGGATGGCACGATTAGAACTCGTATTCAAAAGGCTAGCGATTATGTGGAATATGTAGATTCTAAATTTAGACAATCTTTCGTACCAAATAAGGCAATTGTTTTAACTGAATCTGTGGTGACATTTAAAGGCAGAATATCGTTTATCACGTAGAATCCTAATAAATCGATGAAATGGGCTATAGACATCTACCTGTCTATATGGTCATAGAGGCCGACGCGCCGAGGAGGGCCTGGACCTCTTCAGACTTGCACGACTGCTCAGTGTATAGCGTTGAGAAGGGTGGTCCCTCCCAATGCCCAAACTAATCAAGGAACGACTCCCTCAGATAGGAGAAGACACAGAAAGGCACCGGCAGTGTTCCGAAATGGGTCTCGGACATCCCAGCTGAGCGTCGGTCTGTCCATCGTGGGGTTTTAGTCGGTGTAGTCCGACACTACCCCGCCGCTACCAACCGGGGTGGGGGGTGTCCATGAGAATTTCCCCAAGCATAAGAATAAAGGTATATTTTATGTCAGACAGCTCTTTTTTTAATTTTTTCAATTCAATAACCTTAGACAAATTTGAAAAACTGTTTCTTTAAACTGTTTATCGTAAAAAAATATTGAATAGCACTAGAAATGACTGAAATAGTACTAGGAAAATGTCTAACTGAAAAGTAATACTGAAATTGTATAAATATGATATTCTTATATCAATATTATATCATATAGTAGAAATCTTACCTCTGGTGTTTGATCTCTACTAAGTTATTTATTATAATATGATTTAAACAGGAAGCAATGGTTACTTAATATGAACTTATTGCAGAGCCGTGATATAATTATCAGATTTAAATCGATTCTTCACAGCTCAACTTACAACTTACAATTAACAATTCGACAACTTACAACTCATGGTTTGCAAAGACTCGGCACAACTTATGAGTGCTTGTGCAATTCTCGAAGACCGTAGTACGATCCTTCTGGGACCCGCTTGTACGACGCCTACCGCGAAGCGCGGAGCTCTCTGTAGCGGGCTATCGGGGGGGGGGGGTGCGAAGAAACGGGCCTGGGACAAACTCCTGGCCACCCTCGATTCCGACTCGTAGGGGCGACCTTATAGGGTGGTGTTGAAAAAACTCTGCCCTCACACGCCTCATGCATCGGAGACGATGGACCCTCAGTTTCTGCAGAGGGTCGTCGATACTGTATCCCAGAATAGGAGAGAAGGCGCGAGCCTTAGGTTCGCCGTGTGTTGCGGAGGACTGGAACCCGGAACTGGGAGTGTCAGAAGAAGATTTGGCGGAGGCCGTAGAGAGGATCGGAACGCGTAAAGCTCCGCGCCCCGACGGAGTCCCAGCCTGTATGTGCAGGCAGGGTCGGACGAACCTTCTTCCGAAGCCAAAGCCATCTCCGGATTCACCCTCGGCCTTTAGGTCTGGTGTGTCTTCTGGATGAGGCGGGCAAGTTGCCCGACAGAGTAATAGCTGTCCGCCTGGAGGAACACCTATTATCTCCTGGAGGAGGGTTGTACCCGGACTGCAGAAGGGCCAATACGGTTTCCGGATGGTGCGGTCTACGACCGATACTATCGTTCGGCTTCGCTCCCTCGTTGAGGAGGCCGAGCGACGGAGAGGCGTGGCGTTGGTGGTGTCACTAGACATCGTGAACGCCTTCAACAGCTTGCCCCGGAGCAAGATGGAGGAGGCCCTGCAGATCCACCACGTGCCTCCCTATGTGGAAGACGTAGTTCGGGCATATCTCCGGGACCGGTGTATCATCTGTACCGGCCAGGGCGGAGGTATGATTAGGAGGGCCGCAGTCTGTCTTAGGTCCACTCCTCTGGTATCTCGCGTACGACGCAGTGCTTTGGACAACAGTACCCCCGGAATCGGCACTGACGTGTTACGCAGATGACACGTTTTGTAGCAGGGCAGATCACGGGTACCACCTGAGACTGGCGGTTACGATGAGAATGAAATATCTGAGTCTCATCCTCTACAGGTACTGGGCCTTCGGTGTTCACTTCGACTGTCCTGCAGCATTTCGTAACGGATTGGCTGTACGCCGGGATTGTGCGGTCGAAGCTCCTTTACGGGACTCCGATCTGAACTTGTGTATCTAAATATGAATTCTGTGAGTTGCCTTGTTGTATTTCCTTGTTTGTTGCATTCGACCTATTCACAGTAGAGCAATACAAACTCAAGTAACATTAGTCAATTTGTAAAAAATAATCTTTAGTAAATTTTGAAGTACGACCTAGAAGAAAATGTTTAATACGCTGAAAATGAGAACTATATCGAAAAAGGGTCATGATATCTGCAACAATGTAAACAATTTCATTTTAATTCGCCAGCAACTCTGGCTGTAGAATGCAATTTTAAATAAAAACAAATACAGTTAAAGTTGTCAAAAAATACAAACTTTGGTGTTTAGGCATGTCACCTTCTTCGAAAAGAGAAAGAAATAAAGCTGCAAGTTTGAATCTTAAGCATTCTTTCGCGTCGTTTTTTTGTTTTTATATTAAAAGAAATCCTTATAATCCAAATATTATAATGGATTAATTGCTACTACCTTTCGAATTTCATTTTTAATCATTTCTGCAAAACCGTGGCCTCCCTTGAAACTCGTGAAATTCTTATATCGACGCGTTGTTTGGAAATTGAATAAGAAACATTAGAAAAATCTTTCAATTCGTTGCAATGAAATAATGGAAATAATCCATTTCGTCGATATGCTTTCTGTTATTCCACGATCGTAAGTTAGGCCACCTTGACTTTTCATTGATTTTATTGACATTTGTTCGACCGCCGTACCTGACCATTTGCCACATCAAGATTTCTCAGAGCGCCACATTGTGAAAAATATTTCGTTCAATAACTGATCATTACACAACGGGTCTTTATGCAAATGTATGTAGCGACACATGAGTCATAGGACGAGGCGAAGCGAAAGCGACTCATGTTGTGCCTCGGAACACGGACACCGCCTCGACACACGAAAATAGCGTTAGACTACCTCTAGGCAAAAGACAATGTCGCCATTGAGGGCAACCATCGTTCTAAGACGAATTTGAATCTTCCGACTGCCCCCCGACCAGTATAAATAAATAGATCGCGAGCGGGCAGGTATTATCATCGAACTATTACCGAGATATTACCGAGTCATTATTTGCGAATTAACGGAGTATACGAGTCTTCGAGTTATCTGCGAGCGTTTTATACTCTATCTTCGTGACTATGTTTGTACGAACGTATATCAACAGTATTTATAAACCTTTATATTAATATCTATTCTAAATACACTTGGCGGTTGCAATAGCAATCATATTCATCGTTATAATTTAAATCCAATCTCCTCACATCATCCGTCACATGTATATTTTCACAGGAAATAGGTAAAGCTGTGGAACCTGAACAAAAATTTGTTTTGCCACTAGGAGGTTCTAAAAATATAATTTTTAGTTTACATATTTTGCATATTGCATATTTATGCATATTGTTTGCATATTTATGTTTAAAAACATATGCAATAATATATCTTCAAAACATTGAATTGATAATTGAACATTCGATGTAGCTGTTAGTATTTCGGATTCGAACAGTTCAGTCTTACTACTGGAACGACAAAGTGAATTTTATGAGAATGCGTTTCAACATTTCTAAAATGTTCGGATTTCGAAAGTTCGGAAGAGTAGAATTTCATTAATGAAGAGCTGGCTCGAAGACGATCCCAATTTCATCATTGATGAAAATAATGGAAAATGTATTTATTGTCAAACGAGCAATAAAAGTATAAGTTGCAATCGAAAATCGCAATTAGTTCAACACGAAAATACTTCTATCCACAAAAGAAAAAGTGATAGAACAGATACTACACTCAAAGCAGGAAATTTAGAACAAGTAACAAGTTCAAAAAAGGTGAATTTTATGCGGATTTAACAAGAGCAATGGGCTGGAGCGGCCATTTTCGGCGTATAGAGTAATTTTTACCCACAAACACCATCAATTAACGTTATCAAATTTAGAAACAATACCTGTATTTTACTGTAATTCTAAATACAACGCATCAGAATAACTGTAAAATGTTTGTTCATACTAAATATTACACCTAATATTTGATACAATATCTACTTAATATCGTACATATTTGCATATTTCTTGTGCATATATGCACATTTTTCGTGCATAAATGTCATATGCTTCTTGTATATTGATTACCGATAACCAATTACTTCAATGGTACTAATAAATATTTGTGGATAAATTTTGAACACTTTCTCAGAATGACAAAAACTATATTCTCACAAAGTTTCAACTTCGTATATTATATTTCAGATCAAAAATATGACAATAAAAGATAGTGCGATTTTGGATTGTTTCCATTTATTTATGATGCCTCGTTTGATACGTATTTTTAATACCCACGATTTTTATTCGAAACTTTTTACAGTTCGCTTATTAGGTTCGTTGTTACATGCAAGAAATTTGGAGATTGTTTACATAGCCCACGCAAGAAAACTTGAGTGACGAACGTGTAGGTTTTGTTGCTGAATATAATTTTCTGTAAACTCGTGCAAACAATTTTCCGAGATACCATTTAACGTTGCGTAAAAGGCTAATTTGACTGGAATATTTCTGTATGCCACGCCACGCGTGGAATAAGTGGCGCGAGACTAATAACTGAGTAGTCGTTAGCGCATTTTGATGTTTATAACTTGACGGGGCGTGGCGGAATCGATGTGAAGAAAGAGATTGGAAGTTAACAGAGCAGATAATATCACGATTGAAAGCAGCAAAAGAGTTAAAATATTGACACAAGATGCAGAAAGCAAAGGTACAGGGACGCGAACGACGAGTCCAGGGTTCGTCGTGGCATGAGATAGCTTAAAGCGGCAACAATTTATGCAGAAAATTTCGATAAAAGTAAAGTGTGATCATCTTTCTCTTCTATGAAAATAGTAAAATTATTAATCATGTATCACTTTTCTCGAGACGTAGAATATCCTTTTCCAGTATAAAACTTGGTAGTAACTGACGAACGTTTTTAATATTTTATTGTAATGCAAATTATGGTTTTTCGAAATAAATGAATCGTTCCTTAAAGCATAACTGGCAAGTATGTATCAGTTTAGATAATGCTATATGCGACAAATCTATATTGAACATTACTCACACATCACCTATTTTTATTATTTATATTTGCATGTTTTTCACGCATATTTACATATGCAGTTTGCATGCTACACATGGAACCCGTATAAACATCCACAGTCTAAATAATGACGACTTATTTAATGAATAATAACATTTCTTTACAAATTTTTGATATTACATACTGTATAATTATTATTTTCAGATGATAATACTGCAATAGAACGTGATGTGGACGGTACAAGTGGCATAGATAATGACAATTTTCAGAAGGAAACGAAGACACAGAAAATGAGAATGACAATGATCAGAGTTCGGTAACATATGTTTATAACGTTATACGTTAATAGGATTATTAAAAATTCTTTAATTAATGTTCGAAACATATTATCGAGACAAGAACGGTACGTCAAGAAATAGGCGTTTAGATGATCGAACGAGACGAATAAACGGTCACGAAAGAACCGCAACAAAGTGTCCCCTCGAAACGGGTGACGTTAAACCTTTTACATCAGAAGGTCTATGCCGTAATATTTCCAATAAAAGCATCAGTACCAATAGGACTAACCATCAAGACTGAGCACCCCACGGAAGGAGCTACAGGGTACGGTAGTTCAATTGCAGCAAGCGATGCAGAGTTCTCCGCGGATTCCGACACTGAGCGTCGATAACGGATAGTCTTGGGATCCCAGTGCCACTGGAGATTGCTGGAAGCACGCAAAAGGACACCTTGAACTCTGTGGCAGAGACAAGGAACACACGTGATCGATCAGATTACGGCCGATATTCAGGTTGAGACTATAAGAAGGATGGAGCAGGTGGAGCGGATGGCCTCCAAGAACCTGAAAGGGGCCTACACTCGCAACCTCCGAAGGTCGATGGAGAAACTAGCTGTGGAAACTGGCACTGACCACAAGAGAAGGAAGCAAATGGAGGCGAAAAAAGGAGAGCCGGGTGAGGAAAGATCTCAAGAGAAGAATCTCCCTCCGAAAGATCGAGCAGTTCGGACCAAACCTTCAGGAGGTGGGTTTAGTTCCACCACCGCCTCTTTAAAAGGTCCAGCAGGGCTGACAGTGGAGATAAGCCATCTTTGGTGGGATAGCTGGAACATTTCCTCAAATTTTCCAAAAGAAGTTTATTGGGTAACCTTGTAACACATGTTTTACCAGAGTCACACGAAATATGCAAACAAAATGGAAGTACAACGCAGCCACTTGGTGTCACACCCTATTCGCTATCAAAATTTGCTTTTCGTCGTGATCGTGTCCCTTTCATGCCAAACTTTTTAATAATGCACATGCAAGGGTAGCTACCATAACCATTTTCCACAAAAATCTGGAGGAGTCTTTTCTACCGAAGAGAAAACGTTATGGACCGTGCGGCTATCAGGCAGATCGTAAAACTTCATAGCAATGTCCATCTTGTTGTGAAGTTTTGGAGCAAATAATTTATTATTATTTATTTATTTATTATCATATTATATATTTCCATATCTAAATGTACATATAAAATATACAAATTTTGTACCTTTGTATTATAAAATTTGTGTGTATGAATAAACTTATTTTTTTCATATAATTGCAACACTACAAAATATGCTTGTCTTCAAATGCGAAATATGTACATTTTTTTAAATGTGCAAAAATGTATACCTTAAGTATATGATATATGGTATATAAATATCGTAAGTTTTTAGCGAAAAATAAGAAAATTATAGCACTTTTTGTTCTTATTCTTTTATTTCTTATTCTTTTATTATGCCTGTAAAATAATGGTAAAACAAAAACAGAAGCTACAATATAAAAAGCAGTGGAGATGATGGTTATACGGATATGCTTAAAAAAAAAAAACAAGTATAGATGATGATAGTGACATCGTGCCATGTAAAAGAAAATGTGTGAATATAATTTCGTTCTTTATTATTTCGCAAGAAATGTGTTCGTATTGCCGGCAGACGATGAGAGAAAAAGTCTCGGAATGCAAAGAATTAAAATTCGATGTGCCACCGGTATTAGCGTTACTCGATGTATATATACCATGATAGAATGATAGTACTACTACTGGTATGACATTGCCAGTACACAGGATCACAGTTTTCTAAAACAATCAGTTAATTCCAGACATCATAATTATTATAAGACAAATTTTTAAAGCCATAGTATAAGAGGTAGTACCTTTAATTTAAAAATGTTGGTTACGAATGTTATGAATAAATAATCTAAATCTTTTTAGTTATTGGTAAACATTATCAATGACAGATATTTTATTTTGCTTACAAATAACTAGTATCGGCGAACCTAATTTTATTTTGATCGCCGACTATCACAAGTATTATCTCGTTTCATCATTTAAAGCAATACGTTAAGTCCACCACACGTTCAAAGTATAAAAGTGCATTTTGTATTAGCCAAGTAAAAGTCTTTGAGAGGCGGAACAAATTTTCGTATACGAAAAAATTAAAAAAAAAAAGAAAAAAAAAAAACAAAGGAAGGGATCTGAATTTTCTTCTGAGCGAGTCAGGCGTGTTTTGCGCTAGTTCTGTTTGTTTTGATTCTGGGTGATCGTACGTGTAGATTGTTATTTTTAAGATCTGAAGCTTCTCAAAATCGTATTTGCTTATTTCTATTTGAAATGTCTAAAGCAATAAAAAATGCTACGTTAATTTTTTGTAAAGGCTGTGGTAAATTAGTGGCAAATCCGACTACGTACCACTTGTGTGAAATTTCATCGCTCACTCGATTCAGATGTTTATCTAGAATCTCACTAATATTACGTCTGCATTTGGTCTTTTGCACATTTTTACCAAAAAGTTTAGAAAACTCGGTGAAACTTTGACTACCAAAATACACGGCAATATTGAACAAATTTATGCTTTCTTGAAACTCAAGGTAACTGAACCTGCCAGCACTGTACTCATATTAGACTAAAATTCACGTATGGAAAAATGGATGAAAATATTTTGCGTCTTTCGCTTGGTATTTATTTGAATGTCACTCTTTAGATAAGTGATCGCGCTTTTGTTTTAGCTTCAAACTTTAGTTTTGTATTCTGTTTCTGTCTTAGTTTTCATGGAGCATTTCGTATGTACAGCGATCATGGTCCGTCGATTAAAAGGCCAACTCATTAAGGATGGTGATAGTAATGCTGGTACAGAAATTTGTATGTCTGACGATGTTGTCCGAGAAATGGAATAACTTTCTTGAAGAAAGGAAGTGGAAAATAACCACAACTACCACACTTGATAGTCTTGTTTGATTTCTAGGTCCGTTTATGAGTCTTTACACCCTCTGTATACAGTCTGTGTTGCGTTGCATAGTATTCGTTACTTTGTGATCCGCGCATCTTTCGGGCATAATCTCTTTTTCGCTTATTTCTACATAATCCACTCTTCTACATTTTTCTTATAACCGCCACTAGCTATATTGATGTGTCATATATCGATTCGTTTGAATGCATTGGGTCTTCAGATGTCTATCAATCATTCAATTTAACAGATTCATTCAGCAGATGTTATTTCTCCCTTGGGACTATGCCAGTTCCAAAGAAACAGATTTGCAAAGGATGCTTTGTACCAACAGCTAATCCGATTACTTGCACGTCCAGTGGGACGGTATCACACCCGAGATTCTCCTGTTTGGATAGACACTCCCATTCATGGTAATCTGATAGACTCCTTATATGGTTCGACATCCACTGGCACTCCGGCGTCTTCAACGACTGATGTACGTACAGACAAAGCGCTGCTTGACAGTGTTCGAGACATGTTTTATTCGAAATTTAGGGAACTGGAACGTCAGCTAGAGGTTAAATCGAATTTCGAATTGTTAAACAATACCTTGATGGATATCAACGGCAAAGTAGTCAAGCTAGAATTAACAAAAGTGTAGAAAGTAATTTGGAATGCGATATCTTAGAGCTAGTGCGTTAAAAAATCTTATCCTTTGGTTTGAGTAAGAGTGATGCAATCTCTGACGCAACGTCGATCAAGAGTATTTTAAGTAGCATCCAACCTGATGCTCGTAACGTCGGTATTATCATCCGTCACCTTGATAGAATCACATGTAGTAATAGACTTAGGCTTATGTGTGTGCCAAATTTCCCGTTATTGTTATTAGGAAACAAAGACAGATATCGGAGTTCTGTCAGAATTGTACAGGGTCAAACTGTCAAACAACAATCATTGCTGAATAATTTGAGAACTGAGTAGCATAAGATTATCGATCCTTCTAATACTTAATTCTTATGTTATGTTCGCGGCATGCGTAAAATTGTAACGACTGTTGTAATGGCTGCTCTACGCTCAAGATTAATTAACGCCCATTAAGCTGCTTTAATATCGTTTGTTAGGGTACTTTTAGAATACGTTTTGTTAATCCGATTTCCGGACGAGGTAACGTACAGACTACTGTTGGAGAGAGAGAGAGAGAGAGAGAGAGAGAGAGAGAGAGAGCAACACAGGTTTCTCGAATTTTCCACTTTCAAATCGACACGCTAGACCACAACTACGCACTGATCTTCTATAGTTTAAATTCGAGATCTCTTGAATCTCGTAGGACTGTGGCGGACTAAATCTGTCTTTTCAAATTGATTAATTGCTTCATACATTATCTGCGACTCTTGAAGTTGATTAATATTTTCGCACCTTCGAGATTTCTGGTTCACTTTAAGCAACTTTGGAAAATAACAACATAAGCTACATGTATATTTGTTACTACAATCAAACATGACATTATGTGTCATTTATGAGTTGCCGCTAGAACTAATCTGTTATAAGCGTGAACACAGAGCGAGTTTCGTCCGACGTATAGTGTTTATCTGAAAAATAATGAAGTATGCGCAATATCATTATACGCATTCTTACAAACATCATGGCCCTTTTTCTACTTCGTTCGGTATATTTTATTAACTGTTTACAAATCTTCTTCCACGTCGTAATTAAAAATTCATTAACAATCATCTTCTACAAAGCATCGAGTGCAAGAATGAAGAATAAAGAAGCAAATGAGATATGTACAGGTTCATGAATTTTGATTTCATGAATATCTTGATAATTTTATTGAAATTCGTTGTAATCATTTTTTGAAATTCTACAAAATTTACAATTCAGCTAACGTATGGTACCAGATAAACAATGGTAGCTGATCGTTACTTGACCGATGGTAATTTCTAAAAACACTATAAAAAACCTCGCTATACAGAGAGTTGTATCAACCATCAGTCCGCTATCTCTACATTATATCTACTCAATTTTGTTAGTATTGCAAGTATTTCATTATTGAGCATTTGTCCAACTCAACGCCTAAGATATTCCACGTCATCGTTTCTCACGTACCGTAGAGGGTGTTGCTGTTAGTAATTTCGATCGTAGCATTTTAATTTTCTCTTGTACTGTACTTTTGATGGCTGCATATCGTTCTTCGATTTCTTATCTTCACTTTGGATTTTTTCTCAATTAATCCATGTAGTAATTTTACCGTTATTACATTAGAGTCATTGTAAACGTGATTTTCGTTTCTTGCCCGATAATCTGCGATAAGGTAAACATAGACAATCCCCATGAAAAATTAGTTTTATTCATTCGAGACAACTTGTCCAAAGTGTCATTCTTCCACTTCGTACATCTTTGGTCGTCCAAACAATAAGTAATTGCCTCTGATCGTAATTCGATGGGAGATATTCAATTTCAAATTATCAAAGAAGCAAAGATCATGGTTGAAATTTCTGCATCATCTAATTTTGGGTGCTCTTGTAGAAAAAAGTACGACACGATTTTATAAATTGTTAATAAATTGTTGTTTCGTACCAGTTATATTCGATAGAAAATATTATGGTGAACACGTACGTTTCGAAGTATCATATCAAGCTTACTTCGTTCCTTGCGCTGTACAGTTTCCACGATAATCTCCAAACGAAATCTCCAAATCTTCTTCTTGGACGTCTATACAAGATTTTGAATTTAATCGACGTTCAATGATAATTTTTGTGACAAGTCACAGTATTTGCGTTACTATATTTATATGTAACGCAATTCGCATAAGTTCCGAACCACAAAAATTGAGTTCCGATTCAGCAATTAAAACCGTGTCAACATCAGTTTCAGTCAGAGATTTGGATTCGCATCAGAATTTTCGCATAGCTAAATTCCCTAAAGACAGTTTAGTGCGTAGAAACCGATACAGAAACCATTTGCAACACGCTAAACCGGCCGAAATTCGACATCATTTGTTATTGTACTCTTTGACAATATCTTCCGACACTGATAATCGAACACAAATATCACGCGAAACTACTCTATAACTTGATCCTTGCAGTCTGGTATTTTCTAGAAAAATTATATTTTTAGCAAAAAAACTCGAACATAGGAAATTTTCCATATACAGATACGCTTTGATCGCTGGTAGCGTTTCGTAATCGGTTGCTATAAATGATTTATTTCGTTTTTATCACATATATGTTAATAGCTCAGTTGCAAGAGAATTGTAAAAAATACTATAGGAAGAAACAAAATTCATTATTCTGCAGTTTGTTAGCTAGGTATAAAATCAAGAACCTGTGGCACATATAAAAGTAATAACATTCAAATGTCACTACAAGATATTCTATTCATTTCACATATAGAGATAGTAATTTGACAATCTTCCGTAGAAATTCCATAACCACATACTTTTTATTACTGGGACATTGAATTTCTTGAAAATATATGTCCATTTAACAATTTTAACAAGTTTAGCAACTGGACCGTGACGATCATTCAGAATGCTTTCGTCAGTCAACAGTAGTTTTTAGCAGAAATCTGTTGTTGCTATTAATTTCCACTATGGAAATTTCGCGACTAAAATCACACAGCGACGTTCATATACCCCTATATGTATTTATTATATGCAATTGCTTATTGACAATCAACTTTCTCACTCTAGGCAGCAGCAATATAGAAATATAAATTTTTCAGTGACTCTGGTTGACTAATGATATTCATTTTGTCATGGTAGTTTATAACAAACTATAGCAAATACACGACTATGATGAACTGAAGATCCATATTCGCCAAACTAGGGCGTTAAATTCACACTTTGCGTAAATTCTTTACACTACTACATTTACTACTTTTTCGTAGTAAAAGGTGCGAAATACTTTTTGACTGTAATTACAAATTTAATACGACATTGTCATCGTTACGTTCTGTACAAAATTATTCTTATTCACAATTATTCGGTGGCAACAGCGCGTTTTAATGATACAGGCATTGCGGGAACTTGTTCGTCCATCGCGAACAAACCTCTGGTGCTTTAAAAAGTTGTTTTCTACGGTTAATTCAAAATCATTTTCGATTATACTTGACACAATGCATTTCTTCTTTGGAATCAACGAAGCCGCAAGTCAAATTTTTACGTATTGCACCTCGCTTCGCGTATCGTTAATATGGCACTGCATGAAATGTGACTGCATATCTGATTTTCTTCAAAGACACTGAAAGAATGCTATGCATAGCGTAGTCTATAACATAGCGTACAATCTCTTCAATATCTCAATTAAAACTTTTTTAATGTCCCACGCTACATCTTACTTGATAGATACTAGTTTGTAAATGAAAAGGAATCTTTTTAAATTTGAAAATGAAGTTAAATATTATCATCGAAAAAGGAAAATGTAACATGACAAATGTAATAAAACGAATTTCCAAATTTTACCTATTTTTAGATGCCTGATACTGAGTGTTGCTATAACGAATTAATTTTGGATTTATTTATATCGATCGTTCTAAAATATTAGCCTAACTCTTCTATAATATGATCTCGCTGGATTTCTTCCATTGAATCTTCTCGACTGAATATTTTTCACATAGCAATTCCACGCAATGACACAATTAGGATATCAGATACCGCACGCACGCACATACTAGCCCTTCTAGTGCCAACCGAAAAAATTGAGTGTATATGAAGAATAGCGAAACAATTTGATGTAGTTCGGTAAGGTTTGAGTAAGTAAAAGAAAAGTAAGAATGATACTTACAATATCCAAGCAGAAATCTATCACGAAATAAAGGCGAAATAAATTAATGGCAATTGCATCTCAATCTGTGGGGTAGAAGTCGGAGTGCGCCGACTGTATGAGGGAGTCGTCCGTTCTCGGGTCCTGTACGGGGCTCACGTGTGGGCAGAGGGTCTGATAAAAAGTCGACGCAGTCTACTCTTGCTGAAGAGGCTTCATAGGACGACCGCTATCAGGATCGTAAGAGAATACCGGACGATATCATATGCGTCGGCGACTATCCTGGCGGCTTTTCCTCCGTTTGAGCTTCAGGCCTTGGCGCTCCGACGAGTGTACGAAGACCAGAGGTGCTGAAGCTCAGGCGGGGACTCTCCCCTCGCCGGGCTGGTGGCCCAAGACGTTCGGAGGGAAGCTGGACGAGAGATGTGGGAGTGGTGGTACTCCGATCTACTCACCGAAAAGCAGGTCCGTGGCCACCGGGCCGTTACAACGATTCTGCTAAATTGGGAGGTTTGGAGGGACCGCGGACGGCTTGCGCTGTCCTCCCGGATGACGCAGGTGCTCGCAGGACATGGAGTATTCGGTGAATACCTGAAGAAAAATCGGAAGAGAGGTGACGAGAGCCTGTAAACACTGGCATGAGGGCGAGGACACGGTCCAGCACACGATAGAACTTTGTCCGGCGTGGGAGGCCACAAGCCGTACTCCTGACCAACAATTAGCGAAAGATTAGACGCCCCATCAGGTGTGAAAGCGATGCTGACAAGAGCTCCTCGCAGTACGCTCATATTGCGAAGGCGCAATGTTCGTAAAGGAACGAATAGAGCGGCAGAGGATGAGAACATCCCACCCTTGCAGGATTCCGCGCCGAAGGACGCCCCTACGCCGTCCTAAGTGGTCATAGAGGCCCACACGCCGAGGAGGATATAGACCGCCTCAGACTTGCACGACGGCCCAGGGCATTGCGTTGAGAGGGCTGGTCGCTCCCAATGCGCGAACTAACCAAGAAATGACTCCCTCAGACAGGAGAAGACAGTGGTGTATGTGCTGTACACAAAATGGGTCCCAGACATCCTAGCTGAGCGTCAGCCTGTCCACGTCGAGAGAAAGACTGTAGCAGCCTGGCCTATGCTACTGCCATAGAACTCTCAGTGACTGCGCGAATAAGTGCTATTACCCCTGCGACGGAAACCAGAACCAGGAAGACGCGACAGAGTCGTCCGTGATCACGACGTACGACGTCGACCATTGGTGGGGCTTTATTTACGTGAAAGACTCTTCTTTGAATTGTTCTTACTTCGTGGACACGAGCGCCGCACGATGCACATTCTCGCGAAGTAAATTACCCAGGTATGCTACGCGAGCCAGAGACGAACATTGTTATATGATTGCGGCCAACGGGACGACGATCGGTACGTACGGACCAATCCCGATATATCTGAATCTGGGTCGTAAATGGCAGTCCCAATGGCAATTTATATTGGCAGACGTCATCTCGCCTGTCATCGCATACCGATGTCCATACGACTTACTACAGTACCACTATGTGTCTTAATTTCTACAATTTTCGGAATTCATAAAGCAATTAGCGATGGCTTCATCTATTCTTGAAGAATTGCACTATCATGTACAACTCGAAACGAACCAATTTTGTAATTGTAAACTTTTAAAAAATGATGGCAAAATTTGCATACCATTTTTTGTCATAAATAAATGTAATAGTTTCTGCAATTTTAATCGGTTTGAATTTCCACGTGCACCATTGGAAAGTTAACGTTTTTCTATGAATTGAAAGAAAATTTTTGCTAAACAGCTAAGAAAATACAGTATACGGAAATATAGTCGAACTGATAGCAGAAATAGTTTCAATCATATCGAACCAAAAATGAGCCAAAAAAAATCTGATAAAGTCAAGATGTGTATGATTCGATCACGTGGTGGAGGGTCACGACCTCAGTCTACAACCGGATCATTGGCCAGCACATTGATCTCCGACAACCTTGTTCTGATACTCGGGAAAAATCATCTTCCGCCAAGTATGCAACGGGCCCTAAACGTAGTAAACGAAGTAAATTACTCAGGTATGCTACGCGAGCCAGAGACGAACATTGTTATATAATTGCGGCCAACGGGACGACGATCGGTACGTACGGACCAATCCCGATATATCTGAATCTGGGTCGTAAATGGCAGTCCCAGTGGCAATTTATATTGGCAGACGTCATCTCGCCTGTCATCGGTATGGACTTACTGCAGTACCACGGATACCTGATGGTTACACAAAACAAATACCTCTTTAAACCAATTGAACCAGACTCCGAAATACTCTACCACGGATGTCACTGGCGACTCGACGTACAACACAAGCCGAATTCATCTACCAACACCTTTGCCGAAATTTCAGACCTAACGCGTCCGTTTGTTTTCGGACGAGGAAGACTTCTACGTGACGCGGAACACAATCCCAGTGCCACGTTCGGACCTCCCGCCCTTATCAAACCTGGATGCGTCGATGTCAACCTTCTGAAACGGCGAAGACAGAATTCAATGTGATGATGGAGCAAGGGCAACTTACCCTATAAATTAGATAATTACTTTAGAACTAAATGTATACAAAAAATGCTTTTGACGAGCGTACTCATCATGCGCAAAAAGTAGTTTGCTGTTTTAATCGCAATTTTAGTGAAAACTGAAACATATTCGTAAACGTTAAGATGTTTCGAATATTTGGAAGCCAAGATGAAATAAAACGAACAAAAAAATATAAATAATTATTATGGAAGAACTTTATATAGTGTGCACAAAGTAGTTTTCTTCTTGTGGTCATCATTGAAGCCATGACGAATTTACATAAATATCGGACTGCGGTATTGCGACCCACCCTGATCGCAACTCGATAATCGCAGCTACTAAACACTGAACAGTTTTCTACCTGTGCCTCCCCCCGCCGAGCAGGCGGCCCGAGACGTACGGGAGAATGTTAGACGAGAAGTGTGGGAGTGGTGGCGCTCCGACCTACTCACCGAAGACCAGATCCGGGGCCACCGAGTCGTTAGATCGATCCTGCCAAATTGGGAGACTTGGAGAGACCGCAGAGGGCTTCCACTGTCCTTCCGAATAACGCAGGTGCTCGCAGGAGTATTCCGGGAATATCTGAAAACTGAGAAGTGGAAGAAAGGTGACAAGCACCTGTCAGCACTGGAGTGAGGGCGAGGATACGGCCCAGTACACGATAGAATTTTCCCCGGTGTGCGAGACCCCAAGTCGTATTCTACGACCAACAATCAGCGAAAGATAAGACCCCTCAACAGTTGTAAAGCAATGCTGAGTAATCAAGGAACGACTCCCTCAGATAGGAGAAGACACAGAAATACGCCGGCAGTATGTCAAAATGGATCCCGGACATCCCAGTTGAGTATCGGGCAGTCCGTCGTGGAGATTTAGTCGGTATAATTCGATACTACCCCGCCGCTTCCAAGCGGGTGATGTCCATGAGGATTTTCCCGCGTATAAAAAAAGAGAATAAAATTGCATCGTCATTTATTGTTACCAATAGTAAAATTTGTTTCTTTCTCGAAAAATTCAGTAGGAACAGATTTCCACAAATTTTTTGGATGCTTCTTTTGAAGAAACTTGCGCGAAGCGATGGCACGATTAGAACTCGTATTCAAAAGGCTAGCGATTATGTGGAATATGTAGATTCTAAATTTAGACAATCTTTCGTACCAGATAAGGCAATTGTTTTTAATGAATCTGTGGTGACATTTAAAGGCAGAATATCGTTTATCACGTAGAATCCTAATAAATCGATGAAATGGGCTATAGACATCTACCTGTCTATATGGTCATAGAGGCTGACGCGCCGAGGAGGACCTGGACCTCTTCAAACTTGCAAGACGGCCCAGGAGACAGCGATGAGGAGGGTGGTCCCTCCCAATGCCCAAACTAATCAAGGAACGACTCCCTCAGATAGGAGAAGACACAGAAATGCGCCGGTCGTAAGTCAAAATGTATCCCGAACATCCCAGTTGAGCATCGGGCAGTCCGTCGTGGAGTTTTAGTCGGTATAGTTCGACACTACCCCGCCGCTTCCAAGCGGGTGATATCCATGAGGATTTCCTCGCGTATAAAAAAAGACAATAAAATTGCATCGCCATTTATTGTTACCAATAGTAAAATTTGTTTCTTTCTCGAAAAATTCAGTAGGAACAGATTTCCACAAATTTTTTGGATGCTTCTTTTGAAGAAACTTGCGCGAAGCGATGGCACGATTAGAACTCGTATTCAAAAGGCTAGCGATTATGTGGAATATGTAGATTCTAAATTTAGACAATCTTTCGTACCAGATAAGGCAATTGTTTTTAATGAATCTGTGGTGACATTTAAAGGCAGAATATCGTTTATCACGTAGAATCCTAATAAATCGATGAAATGGGCTATAGACATCTACCTGTCTATATGGTCATAGAGGCCGACGCGCCGAGGAGGGCCTGGACCTCTTCAGAGTTGCACGACTGCTCAGTGTATAGCGTTGAGAAGGGTGGTCCCTCCCAATGCCCAAACTAATCAAGGAACGACTCCCTCAGATAGGAGAAGACACAGAAATGCGACGGTCGTGTGTCAAAATGGATCCCGGACATCCCAGTTGAGCATCGGGCAGTCCGTCGTGGAGTTTTAGTCGGTATAGTTCGACACTACCCCGCCGCTTCCAAGCGGGTGATGTCCATGAGGATTTCCTGGCGTATAAAAAAAGAGAATAAAATTGCATCGCCATTTATTGTTACCAATAGTATAATTTGTTTCTTTCTCGAAAAATTCAGTAGGAACAGATTTCCACAAATTTTTTGGATGCTTCTTTTGAAGAAACTTGCGCGAAGCGATGGCACGATTAGAACTCGTATTCAAAAGGCTAGCGATTATGTGGAATATGTAGATTCTAAATTTAGACAATCTTTCGTACCAAATAAGGCAATTGTTTTAACTGAATCTGTGGTGACATTTAAAGGCAGAATATCGTTTATCACGTAGAATCCTAATAAATCGATGAAATGGGCTATAGACATCTACCTGTCTATATGGTCATAGAGGCCGACGCGCCGAGGAGGGCCTGGACCTCTTCAGAGTTGCACGACTGCTCAGTGTATAGCGTTGAGAAGGGTGCTCCCTCCCAATGCCCAAACTAATCAAGGAACGACTCCCTCAGATAGGAGAAGACACAGAAATGCGACGGTCGTGTGTCAAAATGGATCCCGGACATCCCAGTTGAGCATCGGGCAGTCCGTCGTGGAGTTTTAGTCGGTATAGTTCGACACTACCCCGCCGCTTCCAAGCGGGTGATATCCATGAGGATTTCCTCGCGTATAAAAAAAGACAATAAAATTGCATCGCCATTTATTGTTACCAATAGTAAAATTTGTTTCTTTCTCGAAAAATTCAGTAGGAACAGATTTCCACAAATTTTTTGGATGCTTCTTTTGAAGAAACTTGCGCGAAGCGATGGCACGATTAGAACTCGTATTCAAAAGGCTAGCGATTATGTGGAATATGTAGATTCTAAATTTAGACAATCTTTCGTACCAGATAAGGCAATTGTTTTTAATGAATCTGTGGTGACATTTAAAGGCAGAATATCGTTTATCACGTAGAATCCTAATAAATCGATGAAATGGGCTATAGACATCTACCTGTCTATATGGTCATAGAGGCCGACGCGCCGAGGAGGGCCTGGACCTCTTCAGAGTTGCACGACTGCTCAGTGTATAGCGTTGAGAAGGGTGGTCCCTCCCAATGCCCAAACTAATCAAGGAACGACTCCCTCAGATAGGAGAAGACACAGAAATGCGACGGTCGTGTGTCAAAATGGATCCCGGACATCCCAGTTGAGCATCGGGCAGTCCGTCGTGGAGTTTTAGTCGGTATAGTTCGACACTACCCCGCCGCTTCCAAGCGGGTGATGTCCATGAGGATTTCCTGGCGTATAAAAAAAGAGAATAAAATTGCATCGCCATTTATTGTTACCAATAGTATAATTTGTTTCTTTCTCGAAAAATTCAGTAGGAACAGATTTCCACAAATTTTTTGGATGCTTCTTTTGAAGAAACTTGCGCGAAGCGATGGCACGATTAGAACTCGTATTCAAAAGGCTAGCGATTATGTGGAATATGTAGATTCTAAATTTAGACAATCTTTCGTACCAAATAAGGCAATTGTTTTTACTGAATCTGTGGTGACATTTAAAGGCAGAATATCGTTTATCACGTAGAATCCTAATAAATCGATGAAATGGGCTATAGACATCTACCTGTCTATATGGTCATAGAGGCCGACGCGCCGAGGAGGGCCTGGACCTCTTCAGACTTGCACGACTGCTCAGTGTATAGCGTTGAGAAGGGTGGTCCCTCCCAATGCCCAAACTAATCAAGGAACGACTCCCTCAGATAGGAGAAGACACAGAAATGCGACGGTCGTGTGTCAAAATGGATCCCGGACATCCCAGTTGAGCATCGGGCAGTCCGTCGTGGAGTTTTAGTCGGTATAGTTCGACACTACCCCGCCGCGTCCAAGCGGGTGATATCTATGAGGATTTCCTCGCGTATAAAAAAAGACAATAAAATTGCATCGCCATTTATTGTTACCAATAGTAAAATTTGTTTCTTTCTCGAAAAATTCAGTAGGAACAGATTTCCACAAATTTTTTGGATGCTTCTTTTGAAGAAACTTGCGCGAAGCGATGGCACGATTAGAACTCGTATTCAAAAGGCTAGCGATTATGTGGAATATGTAGATTCTAAATTTAGACAATCTTTCGTACCAGATAAGGCAATTGTTTTTAATGAATCTGTGGTGACATTTAAAGGCAGAATATCGTTTATCACGTAGAATCCTAATAAATCGATGAAATGGGCTATAGACATCTACCTGTCTATATGGTCATAGAGGCCGACGCGCCGAGGAGGGCCTGGACCTCTTCAGAGTTGCACGACTGCTCAGTGTATAGCGTTGAGAAGGGTGGTCCCTCCCAATGCCCAAACTAATCAAGGAACGACTCCCTTAGATAGGAGAAGACACAGAAATGCGACGGTCGTGTGTCAAAATGGATCCCGGACATCCCAGTTGAGCATCGGGCAGTCCGTCGTGGAGTTTTAGTCGGTATAGTTCGACACTACCCCGCCGCTTCCAAGCGGCGGAGCGTCCTTGTGGATTTCCCCACGTATAAAAAAAAAGTTTTCTACCTGTGCAAGGGGAGTTTTGTGTAAGCTCAATTGCATTGTGTCGGCGGATTTTCTCATGTTTTATAAGTCCTTGTGAGCTGATCTTATCAAGTACAGTATAGCACAATGATAGAATTTCAAATGCGTAAACGTTACAAATTGTGCAAAAAGTTTGTAAAAAATAATTTTCTCCTTTTTAGTTCATTTTATCCCCAAAATGAATGAATACGGCAGTGACATTTTATCTACTAGGAAACAAAACCGTTTGCAAATACTGTCATCGTCCTCTGATGAGTCTAGTAATGAAGAAATCGAGTCTGATGATAGTGACTCCGAAGGTACAAAATCTGATGATAGTGTCTCTGAGAACATTGAAAGTGATACGGAAAATCAAAATATAAATATTGAGTGGAATATTAGAGGGAGTAACAGAGAACCTTTTGAATTCTCTGCCAAACCTGGCCATCAGTTCAATATACGTAGAATATCCAGACATAAGTGTTTATTATATATGGAAATATATTTAGATAATGGACTGATAAACATTATAGTTGAACAGACGAATTTATACACTCAACAATTCATACAATGCCAGCCGAATTTGGAACCGCGATCAAGAATGAGAAAATGGTACCAAATAAATAGTAATGAGATAAGATGTTTTATCGCACTTTACAAGGTATTGTCAGAAAAGCAACTTTATAGATGCATTTTTCTACAAGTGAAAGTATTCTACAAAGTATTCTAGAAAGTATATCTAGAAGAGGAGTAAGTACTTCTTTCTTTAGTAAAGTAATATTTTCAAGTAGATTTTTATTTATATGTAAATTTCTTAATTTCGAAGACAATGAACGTTTTGATTATATAAAGCCAACAGATCAAGTTGCTAAAATTCAAACTGTTTTATAAAATATTTTAGAAAAATGTAAAATCTTATATATTCCTGAAATATATATTTGTATCGTTAAGGAATTATTAACACTAAACCTACCGCCATCGATCAAGAAGAATATGTAGCCTCTTCTCGCCTACTGCGACCGGTTATCTAACCGATCGAACGATTTGTATCTTTTTTGTAATAGCAGTTCCTCGAAAATTCGATTCTGAAACTGTATGCACGTAGTGAATATGTGGCTAACAATGTAGACGTATTACTTTTACGGAACAAAAAATAGGATCCGGCATTTTTCTTAACCACTATGACCAAAGATAACTTTACAGAAATTATAAGGTTTATTCTGTTTGATAACAGAAATGCTATTTCTTACAAACCGATAAATTTGCTGTGATTTCTAAAGTTAATTGTAAATTCCATATATTATTATCGACGAACAATTGTTTCCAACAAAATCATCTACTCAGTACATGATCAATAAACTGGACAAATTTGTATCAAATTCTGATTAGCGTCCGATGTAAATAGCAAATATATTATAAACTGCTTTCCATATTTGGGAAAAGAAGAGAACCTTCAGTTCCGCTTGGGGAGTATATCGCTCTGAAATTAGCATAAACATATAAATAGCTACTAAATAAATAAAGAGCTACCAATATTAATAAAACAGTCAAACGACGATATGACACGCTTGTCGACAAAATTATATCGTTCAAATAATTCTACTCTGACAATTTACAAAACTGAATCAAATAAAAAAGTACTGATTCTTAATTCAATGCATAATACATCGTAGAAAACAAAATGATGCCTGTATACCGAAAACAATTGGATTATATAAGAGTACCAAATTCTGTGTAGGTGTGGCTTACGCTTAATCGAGATAAATGCATGAATTTTATATAAAGAAACCACGGGAGAAGGAATTCCGAGATAAAAATTTTTACTTCGATTGGGAGAAGAACTTGCTACCGAATATCAAAAAGAGTTAGGCAAAGAAGATACAGAAAAGCCAGTCACAAATACAAGTACAGGTTTACAAGAATGAAGAACATACCAGATAAGAAATATCTTTGCGATAGCAAAAACAATAAGATTAACAAAATCTGTTGTAAATGTAAAAAATATGTATGTGGAAAATGTGCAATAGAGAAGCCTATGAAAAAGAGTAAAATATACATTATTTATTTCTAAATAAGGGAAACTATATTTTTACTGTCGAATTGGCTATTATCTTCATTTCCTCAACTTTATACCAACTACACTGCGAAACTCCACTTTGTGTGGTACCTTGCTTTGAAAAATACCACATTGAAATCAACTGAGCTTCTTAAAAATTCTTTTTTGAACTTTTCTTTATGAATTTTATTATTTTTTGGCAATTTTTAAGTTTTTAATAGCAATACCTCTTTCAACAATGAATTGTTAATTTTTCATCGAATAAAAGTGCAATTCTACCTCATTTTGTTTTACTTTTCTCGTAAAATTTATAACAGAAACATTTACCCTGCCATCGATGCGTATACTCGTAATCGTCTGATTTTAATTCGGGATTTTTGAAACTGAATTCCATAATTAACAGTTCAATTAGTTATGTACACTCATCTTTGATTGGTATCTTTGATTTGGTATTTCGGTGTGTAAAGAGCTCTTTCTTCATGGAGACATAAGTCCTACAAATCAAATCTACACCGCAGAATACACTGCGTAAGAAAAAGATAAAAATAAAAATTATTTCTGTTAATCGATACGAACCTAGCTCTACGAATCGACTTAGGAACTGAATCTTCAGAAAGTCGAGTGACTTTTAATCGCTTGATTGCTCCTGGTTCAACCTGGCCAATGATTCTAGGTTCGCTCCAAATTTAACGAAATAGCGAGGAGCAGAGATCCTTAGAAGCAGCCTTCATCACCCAAACCTTAAGACTCAACTAGGTTGGAGCTTTACGGTCGGGGAAAGAGGTGGGGTAGATCGCGCTAGTGAGGGAGTTGGGACGGAGCTGTGAGTGTGGTCGAAATCTTCGGGAAAACTAGAGAATTGGACAAAAAAGCTAGTGCCTGCGTGGGAAAGTGGGTATAAGAACTAGCTGAACTGTGAAAAAGACGTGGTAAACAAACATAAGCACGTGTGAGGTTATGGCAGTGAGGTAGCCATATTGGGACGCAAGATAATAGCGCTGCTGTACGGGCTACCCGGGAACTACACAGACGCAGCCATATTGGCACGCGAGCCAAAAGCGCGCCGCATGGGCCATTTAAAAGTGGTAGTAACGGGGGATAGTGACAAGTGCGAACATAATTGGCCACTCTGCGCGCCCAATGGCAAGGAGAAAAGAAGCTACTGTGGAGGAGAATAAAAAGGCGGATGAGACTATGAGAGCACCAGACATACGAGGAAGATGGTCCCTCTCAAGGAGGGGTTCTTCCGCTCAGCACCGAACACGGGAACTATACAGGCCGGCGTATCTCCCGAGCTCTTCGGCTAGAGCTCGGGAGGCCAAAGGTCATCTACTACGGCGGATATAAGAGCGGAACTGATCCGTCGAGCAACCTTAAAGGCATACACGTGAAGATACTGAGAGAAGCGGCGAGGTCCATCGCCGCTGGCACAACAGAGATGGTGAGAAGAATGGATCCAGCCCATGGCGCCTTTGCGATAATGTTGCCCCTCCCACACACACCGCGAACATCAGTAGTGACTATCACGCTGAAGGATAGATCAGACAAATCCTACGCGGAAGTGTTGGTCGCGGCCAAGCACAACGTCCCTCTGGCAGAGATTGATATCGAAACCATGAAAATGCGAAAAACCATAACCGGAAGAGTCGTTCTGGAGGTCCCCGAGGACCAGAAGAGGGAGAAGGCCGCCGCGCTCGCAGCGCGGCTGACACAGATCCTGGATCCGAGCAAGGTCCACGTGGCGACACCCTTCCGAGTCGCGGAAGGAAGGGTGATCAGGATAGACATCTCGGCCACAAAGGAAGAAATTAGGAACACCCTGGCGAAAGAGGGCGACTGTAAGGCGGAAGACGTCCAACTGGGAGAGATCCGCTTCGCTCGAAACTGTCTCGGATCCGTGTGGATATGAGGCCCGGCCGGGGCAGTGAGGAAACTGGCCCACACTGGCAAGGTCGCCATAGAATGGTCGACAGCGAAGGTCGAAGCCAGCGAGCGAAGACTCTTGAAATGTTACATATGCCTGGAGACGGGACACATAGGGAGAACATGTATTTCTAAGGAGGACAGGGAGCACCTATGTTACAGATGCGGAGGCCTAGGACACCAAGCCAAAGGATGCACGGCCGCGAACCCGAAATGCGAGGCGCTCGCGGCACCATCGACACACAGGATGGGGGGACCAGCCTGCGCGCTCACCCCGCCCCCCTCCCCCGAAGAGGAAAACAAGAGGAACCACCCGCGGATCCGCGGTCGTAAGTGACAACAAAGAAGGCTCGCCGCTGCAGGGAACTCCTGACCCCAAGCTCGCGAGCAAGGACGCTGACGCGGAAGAAGCCATGGAAGCAATTCGCAAAGAACGGGATCACGGAGCATTCCTATAATACGTGTAGGCAGACCATCGTGGAGTTTTAGTCGGTATGAGTCCGACACTGCTCTGCTGCCGCTCGCAGTGGCGGAGCGTCCATGAGGATTTCTCCACGTGAAGAAAAAAAAAAAAAGGTTGGAGCTTTACGCACGAAACTCTCTAGTAATGACCTGGGTTTATCTATTCTATATAGGGCTCTCAAGATCAACTTCATTAGATTAATTATCAAATACATATATATAATAAAAATCTTTTGGCTGAAAGACACACTTATTTATTTTCTGCAGAATTAATAAAAATATAAAGTGTCGAAATGAAATGTGCGTTAGGTCCGAATATTTTTGGAAATCGCTGTATTCCTGAATATTGCTCATCGGTCGCATTCGACACGACATTCCAATTTTATATTATAATTATAACTACAGTTTCCACTTGGCATTCCATGAACGTAGCAATCGTAATTCAACGATTTAATAAGGATCATGCCGTGAATTATTTCATGTACCAGAAAAATAAAATCATTTGTTTATAAAACAAAATATTTTCTTTATTTAACATTACTAATTTCTTTGATATTCTTAAGAGCGATGTCGAGATATTTGCAAAGCTTTACTTAACTTTCTCTGTTTGAGCATGAAGGTGATAGCAAGCGTGTTGATATACTTACAAAAAAGGACATTACAAAAAAGATTAACCTTGGTATGTAACTCTAACTGAAAGTTACAAGAGACAGTAATAAAAATCTACTTATAGCTTTTTATTTTTGGACCTTGTAGTTCAAACAACATTCATATTCAAGGGCACAATAATATTGACTTTTTTATCTTTTACTTCACTAAATTCTATTTCCTTCGTAGCGGCGATGTCCAGGAAAAAAAACATAAACATGCGCTAAACGTAACGGCGCGATCAACCTCCGAACGCAAGGTCGTGATGTGTGATACTAATAATATTAAATCGGTGTCCAGTTGCTACCCGCGACAAATTCACAGCGGGCTTTCCTACAAGCACACGGCGCGTATCAATACAGATCTCGCCCTAATCGTTCTAACTATCTTTTTAATACGGCAATTACCGTATCACGCAATATCACAGCAACTTGTAAATCGTTTGTAAATGCGCGCAGTATCTTAATATATAAAAGGGACTCACCATTTCAGCATAAAAGTAGGTATATAACGATATGCCTTACAGAGGAATAGGTTTAATTGACTCGCTTCAAATCCGCACGTTTCTGGAGACCCAAAAACTTTGGAAGCCCTAAGAAATTATAACAAATTAGATAAATTAAATGAAAATATCAAAATTACAGCATGATTATTTTGTAAGAGTACAACATTGAATTATATATGTATGTAATACGCGCAATTAAGTTAAAATGTTGCAATATATTTTTCAAATGTTAAAATACTGTGTTGTTATTTCTTTGAATTTCATTTATAAATAAGAAAATTTTAATAAAAACAAATAACTAATAGCACTAAAATGAAAAATGGTACTATCTTTATAGTATACTCTATTTACAAGTTACAAATGAACTTATAACTTATAGCTTATTCGAGATTCCACAAAATATTCTCATAATCTATCTTGTTTCACTTGCTAAAACTTTCCAATTGATTTTTTTCTACGGATTTCTACTTCTATTGATGCTTTATCTAATCAATGCTTCAGAGTATATAGAAAAAGATAACTTTAAAGCAGTCCAATTTATATAGAAAAAAACATTTTTATAGTTTGATATTGTAATATTGTAATATTTTTACCCTTACTGTTTATAATTTAACTGTTTATAAATTTAAGGAAAATAATCCATCAGCACACCAAATATATTGAAATGACTAAAATATAATTTCGCTTCATAGTACAACTGTTGACAACTCGAAAGCTTGTAAATTTGACGAAAGTAGACACTATTTTACAAGGTATGACTAAAAAAAGGCACGACAAGGTCTTGAGACAAATGATTTTTAGCATGTAAAGATGATATTTAACATGTATTAAGGCATTGAAAGACTGTGTTCTTAACATATGTTCATAACGTGTATCGAAATTAGAGGTTTTGTGTCTGTTATTTCATGTGTAATCGTAATATATGAACAATAAGGACATGAAGTGCTGCTAAAATGGATTTAAAAATGTATTCGTGTATTCGTTTACTTATTCTGTAACATACGCAAGTTGATACTGCAATTTTACACTTATAATACTTTAGAGGAACACGTATACGTGAAAAAAACATATAAATATATACATATGTACATACATATACGCAATTTATGCAATTTTCATATGCATTTAAGATCTAATGGTACTGATTTGTGGGATTAGAAGTTACTTGAATATATTTGAAATTAGCAGAAATACTAATGTAATATTAATATTGAGATTTTAGCGTGTTGCGAGTTGTACTAATATATTCATTTTTTATATTAAGTAATAAATGTATGTAAATGTATGTAAAAGCAGGATAGTGAAATATGGTAAAAAGTCTATAACTTTTAATAAAAAAGAAGAAAGAAAATATTTTGCATATATTTAAAAATAAACTTTTGAAATATATTGCTTTGTATTGATAAAGATAGAAATTAACAAAATTTCCTATATTGCATCACAAACTGAATTATGAAAAGTTAATCGTTAGCGATAATCGTGCGGACCCATATACAATAGTCACAAACACATATTTTGATACTTAATTTTGTTAATTTTCATTTTTGTACATATTTCTAACAAATTGTGTATTAACCTCTCATCTGCAGCCTTATTCTTACTGGCGTTGTTTGCATGCTGGGTCTTTCGAGGCCATGCAGATTTTGTTTAGATATTTTCTTTTAAAAAAATCCTCAAAAATTTTTGAAACATTCATTTTCAAAATTTCTAGAATATTATCTAATGGTTTTTATCGTTACGTGCTGCTACTTTCATTTCCTTAAGCAAAGCAAAATTTGCATAAAAATATGGATAAAATGAAGAATCACTTAAAATTACTGGAAAACGACCCAGTGTGTAGACGAGGGGGTTAATATTACACAGATAAAAATGTACAGATCCATTAACTTATGCAGTTATCGAGAAACGTAATTAAAGTAAGAACGTAAATTCCGTATTCTTTAATTACCTAATTACACGCGAGTATATTTTTATTACACGTTTAAATCTATATGTATAATCTACATATTACTATTTATATCTTTGATACAGTGTGATAGTATAGGTTAAATCACATAATCCAAATTAGAATAACTTAAACAAGAACAATCCTTAGTTGCATAAACATATATAAAATATTTACCTTAAATAAAGCAACGAACGATTTCTGCATCTTTTCGTATTTGTGCTCAACGAAAATTTAACAAATTAACCGCGTAATTCTTCACTTAGTACTTATTACTAACTGATATACGCGTAGCAGGTACGAAATTATATCTTCTACACGATGCACACCTTACCACATCCGAATCGAAAGGACGAATGTACGATACCGGTCTTCTGTTATTATAGCGTTAGTACTGCTTGTTGATTGGCTACAATTCTAAATACATGGAACCTGCGCGCGATCCTTGCGCAGTCATGTATAACAATACATACATATAAACGTATAATATTCAAATGTTAAACTTGACACCATTTGTTCAAAATCACATTTTAAATCAATTGACAAGGTTTTGCTTTTTTAGCATGAACTATTCCCTTTAAACAAGGTAACCATCCGTACTCCATTTTGCAGTACAGTACTGCTTTCTCGACAATTGTACTGCAAAGTGGTTACGTACTGATTATGTCCTGCATTTAGTACTACTTGGGAAAAATTATTATTAGAATTATCAGTAGAATATCATTATCAATTGTATGTTAGTATTTTGAAAGTCAATCTATTCCTTTAAAAGATACAAAAATAATTATCGAATTTTTAACGAGCCTTTTTGAAACAAATACAGATGTTGAAAAAGTTTTTTTGTTGATCGACGTTTATTGGTCTGCTCAGAAATAGTCTTTAACAATGAACTTAACAATTAATTATATTGTCTACTGTCATGAAAGTAAGAACTAATATGCAATATAGCTGTGAAGAACTTTTAAACACATTATCTGTTACAGATATACAAAACACACATACTTACATCAGAAAAGAAACCATACAAAACATAAGTAAAGAATACGATATCGAAGTAGAAAGCGAACAATATATACTAATAATACAACTAAATAAAGAGCAAATAACTAAGAAAAGAAACTCTTTTTTTCCACATGCGATATCTAACGCAACTGAATCTGAGACAAAAAGACTTTGTTTTTAATGCGTATCATCACTATCATCAGAATCACTATCCTGTGGCTTATCTCGCATATTTATCTTATTTTTAATGTATTTAAACCCTCATATAATGCCTATTATAATGACGAGAAAAATTATTTTTTTCCGTACGGAAAGCTTTATGTTACAAAGGAAATACTAATACCTTGTTCCAACTTTTAATAAAATTAAGACATCGATTCCCTCCATATCGACTTATCATTATCATTTCATTGCTGTTTTTCATTTTTTGTGGCTTATAATCTGCAATCTATCCGAATGTATCAACAGCGAGACAGGCAAGGTAGTGGCAAGCGTTATGTGGGAAAACGTTAATATTAAATACAATGTTGGAATACAACGATATTTCACGCTTAGGGATAAGTACCCATACACAGACACCCACACAGGTCATACTCAGGTATAGAGAGTGGATTTCAAAAGTATTTAAGGGATTATGGGTTATTATCTAGTCTAGTCTGAAAGTAACTGGCCAACAATCAATAATTCTTGCACAGGTTGTTATATCACATACTTGTATACATCAGGTTCTGTAGTTTCTGTTTAATAAACATCACTGAATATTATTTCAACATAAACATTGTGTCTTCCACAGGTTATTAACCTTAACTTCTAGATTAAATTCTAACATACAACAATACTAATACAATAATATACAACAATAATACAACAATAAAAATAGTGACAAAAGTGATTAATTTAATAAAAGGCGGAAATAAAGCATTTGTGCAACGAAAGTAAAAAAAGTCCTTCACAAGATATTGATGCTGATTACGAAGATTGACATTTGCATACTGACGTACTCTAGCTTAATGCAGGGAGAAGCCTTTGCGGACTGAAACTGAGAAATTTAAAAAAAGTGAGGTGAAAGAAACTTGACAGTTTGTCACAAAAAATCAAACGTATTTCTATTTTGAGCGATTTGGCATCTTTTGCGGACAGTACGCAGCACTTAAGTAGTTTAAGGACCAAGGACCTCAAATCTGATGTCTAAATAAAGGAAACATGATCGCCGAGAAAGCGAGCCTCGTGTTTTCACCCGACGATTTCATACCTCTACGTGTTTCTAAAGTCTCGGAACAAACAAGCACACCCGATTCTGATCTCACATATAGCTTCATATTTTCTTTTTTAATAATTGATATCGTGGATTTGGCGACAACCAAACCGCCCATTATTCTCGCTTAATTATACTTCTATCAGCTGTTCATAGATGGCTAGCGACATTTGATAATAATAGCAGAGAGGAAATTTTCTCTCTAGCATTAGTCATCATTTCCGAATAAATATCAGCAAAGATTTAATTTAATTATTTTGATTAATAAGCAAATGTAACGAAAATATGAACTAATTGTTTCTAGTAACCCAAATTTTTGTTTTCAGTAATAGAAGTTTTCATTTCCTTAGTCTTTCTTCATACTAAGGAGCGTGTGTAAATCACTCACGCGCACATAGCAGGTTTCTTCCTTTAATGGCAGTTGGTTTGGTATTGAACTCGACTTTGGTTTTGAAACATTAATTTTGAATATTAGAAAAATTGTTTTATACAATATTTGCCTCTTTTTCTATAATTAATAATCCTCCCTGAAATTTCGTCTCAGGTGGAAGCGAAAACATTGTTGTACGCACAACAATATTAGGAGTAGTATTATGTCATATGCTACATGCCATCAAGGAACAATTCCTTACCTTTGGATAAAAACCTTTTAATAAAATATCAGTCGACAATATTATTGCATTACTAACCTGTATAATGTATTTTTATATTTTCTAGAGACTGGTTCGTTTGTAACCGCTTGTACAAAATATCCAACAATTGCACAATTTATGGCTTGTTACACCAGCTTATTTTCCTAGTAATACTGATTTTAAGTTGTTAAAAAGACATTAAGCTGCAACCTCTGGAAATCTATAAATAAATATTTGTATAATATATATATGTATATATGTATATATAATATATATATGTATATATAGGAATATGTGTAAAATGTATATGGAAATATGTAAAATGTGTAAGCATAAACATACTTTCCACAAACATCATCAAATATGTGTTTCAATGGCATTAATGTGGATCCCACTTTTTATATCATTAAATACCATGTATGATGTAAGATATCTTTATCCACAGTAATTATGTTCAATAATTATGTTAATATTGTCACCATATCTCCATATATAAAGCAGCTATATACTTTGGTAGATTGCAACTGTTACAACAATATAAGCAGTTGTTTCGATAATCAATATTGTATGTACAATCATTGTGCACATACATAAATAAATCTGCTCCTTTCTCATGAAATTTCTGCATCTGTAAAACATATATTTATAAATGTCAAGAATCCACCCAACAAAGATTAAAATTGGTGCAAGTTCCAGGTCAAAATGTATCATTTAACGAAATTATTACATAGTAATATCGCAAAACAGAAGACAAGTTATCTTTAACAAGAGAACGCAAAGTAATGCACATAATATGATTTTCTAGCGATAATGAAATTTTCTAAACAAATTATCAAATAAACTGTCTTGGTCTGAAAACATTTATTCATAACATTCATTTAAATTGAATGTTCTAAAAGCTATCATTATATTTTACATAAATCAACAGTTTTAGATCAAATAACGTAAAGCAACATCCTTCATATAATGTATAAGGGAAAGTTACCAACGCTTTCATAATTTGCGTATATAGCTTTAAAGACAAACAATCTGAGGTTATTTGCTGCTGGCATATTTCCTCGTAATAAACAAAACCTGATGATGGTTGAATTAAAACAATTTACTTGTATCGTGTATTTGACGTATACTTACACAAAAAATAATCATCTCATAATTTTCACAATATAGGTTTCCATCTCCATAATGTTGAAGTAGATAACTGTTTAACACTAATTATATCACCTAATTATATCACCTGCAAGAGATAAGTCAAAAAGACCACAAAGTATTGCGTCCATTCCTTTTAAGTCTATTTTTCATAGGCAGAAAATACTTATCTGAATTTCTTTTCTGGTTCTTAGCTTTCAACTGACATAAATACTATTAAGTATACGGAATTGTTCAGAAGCTGCCACGACAGATGTATATATTCACATGTAATTCCTCAGTACTTCATACGTCTAGACATATTTTAAGTATTGAATTATTCACGGATCGTTGCACAAATATTATATATGTATTGCATGAATTCAAGATACAGCGAACTTCGTTTAATTATAATTGGTGAATGAGATAATGTATTAGTTGTCCGAAAAGTTTCTTTCGTTTCATAAGGTGATAATAGATGGGCAACAATTTCTGTTTTATATTATTTTATTAAATTAGTCCATTTCGTTCTATTTCTATTATTATATTCGTGCATAATTCAACAAACTAATATAAAACAAAAAAACACTGTGCGTCTATTATTTCCTTATAAAACGAAAGAAACATTTCGGACAATCTAATAATAATACTTTAATATGGATATAATTGAATGGCATTAAATGCAGCCTTTAATAATAATTAATTTTATCATGCTAGAAATTAACCGATAAACAGTTTTAATTAATCTAAGCGCATTTGACACTTTCATAACCGGAATCAATAAGGTTATTAAATTATGGACCAATTAGAGATTTCAATAATTAAAATGGAACACGCATAACCTGAAATCGATCATATGTTACACCAGATAATAATGTTCTCGTTATCCCTTAGATAGCAGCACAAACTAGCGAAAATGCATATCGGTAAAACAGTACTTTTAGTTTCTAGCGGGAAAAGAATTTAAATATATTTAAATACATGAATATTAATATTAATATTAATAATATATTTAAATATATTAATATGTAATATTATGCATATGTACTTAAATATATTGATATATTTAAATATATTCAGGTAATCTTAGCGAGGAAGTTTGTCAACTTCCACCCTGACATCTCTTTCCGAATTTCCACTCTTCGCATATGTCTGTTCTCCTTGGTAATTCCTCTCCACTTTATCGCCACCTGCACCAATCTGGCGCCCTCCGTCGTCAGCAAAGGTTCCAGGCTACGCCAGCTTATTTTCCTTTCTCTGAATCGTCGATTATTCTCTATATTTTTAAATTTAAGAGACATATTTTCAGCATGGACTCCTACAAAAGGTTAAGAAGCAGTCTTGCCGTAGCCTTCTAGTATACAGCGGAGAAGGATTTGGGGTTCACTCGCTGTATCAGTTATTTTACAGTCGTCAGATGACCGCCGCAGGGAGATTTGTTCATGCAACATCCCCCCCCCCCCACCCAGTGGATACTACGGGGTCCGAAATTTCCTGTACCGTAACGTTCTTCTCTCTGTCTGGACTTTCTATAATTTCTATATAAAACAATGGGCAAGCCATTTAACGTGCCCTGCCGTCATCGCATTACTACACTCGATTGACCACTTAGTCTTTTGCATCCTGTTCAGAAAGTCAAAGTCATGCGAGCAGGATTCAGGAGGATCCGCACGGAGATGTAGTGAGTGAACCGTTAGACTGAAGAGAGACTGTCAATTTTGCCGAAGTCGCCCATCCAAGACAGGTAAATACTTAGGATCTAAAACAAACTTATCTTTTTTAGAAGATATCAGTACCATCGTGGTTTTTCACTCTATCTGTAGGCAAGTTTGGAGAGTCGAGAAAGCTCTCTTTAGCCTCTTGCTGCCCAAATCTAAACCAAAAAAAACCTAAACTTAAACTTAAACATCAACTTCTTAAACTTAGCTATTTAGAAAGCCGTTACCTGAGTCTTTGCTAGTAATAGCAAGCGTCTGTTTTTCATTCTTAGTTAAGGTTTGGTAAATTTAAAAAAAAATGGAAACTGGAAGTTATGAAAAAATATGTATATTTGTTGCAATATGATGAAAGTCGAGTTATTGGCTCAAAACTTTCTCCTAATAAGTTTTGCGTGTTAATGTCTTACTATTAACGTTATATTAAAATTGATGACGATTACAACGGTTTCAGAAACGTTGAAGTGAAAGTACAAAAAAAGAATAGAGAAGGAGTTTGTTAACTCATTAGACGATCTTTTTAATATCGTTCATAACGATACGTCAACTACAATCAAAATTGAAGAAGATAACTTGATCTCTTAAATAGACCAAGGTCAATAATTGTAATACTTGAAACTATACCTGATACAAGATTATTTTTGCGTATAAAAAAATGTACAGCTGATATTGTGGAAAGTACTCAAGTAGACATTAGGTTTTTAATTCTCAAAAACAATTGTTTTTGATAATATGAAAAACTATGTCTCTATCAAAAATTTCATTTCAGAAGAAAGCTGAAGATTTGAAAACAGTTAATGATACCGCAGAGTGAGGCGTAAATCAGGCCAATATCAGAATGCAATAATTTATTAACAAAAAACCAAGAAGATAAACAATATATTTTACAAATATTAGAACGATATTACCTTGACGAAAGCTTTATGCTCCCCCAACTTTAATATAATTATTCTATATACAACCATAATATAATTAATATAAATATTTAATATAATTATTCGTGGACGTTTACTTAGAGAACAACAACATAGATGATAGCAAATTTTTGGAAGAATAAATAGACAGTGGATCAAAATTGCAACCTAATAAATGTCAATTCTTGCGTGAAAAAACAATTTATCTGGGCCATATATTTACCACAAATGGTATAAAGTCAGACCTGTCAAGATTAGAAACATTTAATAATTTTCTTTCTGGAATTGACATTATCGGAAACTTGTAGAATATTTTTCACATATTGTGGAACCTATTCGGGTTCCAAATCCAAAACCTTTGGGATTCAGATAGCCTGGCGAGGAACAAGAAGCCTTTGACATATTAAAAGAAAAATTGACAACAGCACCACTGTTACAACAAAATGATGTTGCAAAACGATTTATGCTATCAAATAAAAGGGAAACGATTTACCGGTAGTTTTTGCAAGTAGAGAGTTACTAGCAATCGTACGAGCGACTCAACATTTCCTACTTTTAGGAACTTTTACCAAAAACACTGGAAGTTTAAAAAAAAATCATTAAAGATGCATCGCACGTGCTTATAAGGAACGTGCAATCTAAGCGCAAATAATAATATGATACCTGTAGAGTGCAACTATAGTCTTATCTCGTTACTGTCCATAAGCGGAACGTTTATACTTACTGCAATTATAGTAATTAGTTATAAATACGTTTCACAATTAAAATGCGAGATCAAGGAGTCAGCGAATAAATAATTCGTAAATCGAGAGGATGGAACTGAATTCTTCATAGACAATAAACACTAATCGTAATCGTACAGGACTAAGCCGAAAACAAACCATGTAAAAATTATTATTTAAACTTGCCTATGTTATGATTGCGGATTTTATGCAATTTCATACTTTTCTGAACAAAATTAAAAAAATAGAATCTATATAGAAATTTGTTTCATCCACTAAAAATTATAGAAGCTGTTCTGATTTCAAAAATAGTTGATCTAGAGTTGAATCTTTTATAACATTAACCGATTCAACTGGACATTCTCTATGAGAAAGTATCAACCGGTTTGCGTCGAAAACCCATTAGTTCAGCAGATATTTTATCTTCAATTTGTCAAATTTTATGTACGAAAGACCAGGAAAGACGCGAAGCGTGTTTACGTTGTCTTTGTCTTTTATACGTTAAATGTCATAAATTGAAGTTAAAATATCTGCTGAACTATGAGGGTCTTCCAGCATAAACAGGTTAATATTCTTTTGTAGAAGGATGTCCAGCTAGATCGACTAATGTTATAATAAATATACCATCTGATAAACTAGGCAACCCTAATATCTCAAAAGATATAAAGTATTTAAAAAATTGAACGATAAATCACGGTAAATCTCATTTCAAATATTATTCGATAAAGTCAGTAAGTAACGAGTTATTTCGCATGGTCATTCTTACTGACTGATCCTGTGTATTGTGTATATATATAAGCAAAAGAAAAAGAAGAAGAAGAAAGAGAAGAATAAATATTTCATAATAGATTAAATTACAAGTGCATTTTCTCCAGGGCGGCGGGTGGGGGATATGTTGTGCCCGGATGTGCGACATAGGAACGTCCGAATCAGGGACACATGCCGCACGAGATCACCGCAAAGTACAACGCCGAATGACCAAATATGGTCATCCCTACTTTCCAATCAAACTAATGCGATTCGATAAAAACCTTGTAATTCACCATCAAAAATCTTCGGTACGAAATTAACGAAGTGACCACCTTCAAGCACAGTTCAGATAAAATACCACCTCGCTCTCCTTTCGATACGCTTTAGATGTTCTCGAGCCTAGTTACATCCTCAAATCGTTGTTGGATCCTGACGAGCGTAATCAATATAATTACTATTAATTTATATCTAACAGAGATTTAAAAAATTAAAATAGTTTGGATTATCAAATTTTTAACTTTTTCAACGCCAAGGGAGTGGCAGGATATTATAATCCTACTACTTTTGCGATTTCATGTAGACGTAACAGATGTATGTAGTTTTTGCAATATTGTATTTTATATTCTTTCACTTTCTTCTTCGTTTTACTTATAATTCTCAATGAGAATTGATTATAAAATTCAACCAAATAAAAAAAAAACTTTCTTCCTCGTAACAAAAATTGCAGTGAATAAATTGTGTTATATTTTAACAATAAATGTCTGAATAACTGAGGTGTATGTAAATTTTTGTATATACTCCTGCTAAAAATCAAATTTGACTTGATTGATTAAAAAAAATTGATTACATTAAATTGTGTTCTCCTTAAAATCGTTCAATTATTCTCTGGAACATTTCCGCATATAAATAACACGTTCTTGAAAATATTTCACGTTCCAGACATAGATGACTGATATTGTATTATGATGCATGATCTTGTATTATGCATATACATAGAATGTGTACATTTTGCGCGTTTCTCGGTGTATAATACCTACGTAAACATCGGTACTCTATCAATAGAATATTTATATTTTGCATGTTAATGAAACAATTTAGAAGACGTTATATATTCTGAAGACAGTAAGTGGGCATGTGTCTACGCACACAATTATATAATTACTACACACGTGATAGGTTCCTCGATTTACACAGGTCTAGGTAAATGTAAAATGCGAGCAAGGACAAAGTGAAGGCAATGTTCAACGTGGCAATGGAATTCTCACTGTGCTTGGAATAAGAATGACGTAATCTCATTCAGGTTATATGTTACTATTTACTATTATACAATGATAATAAAATGTACTAACAATAGAATGAACTCACGTAGTAAATCTTATATAATATGATGTAACGAAATATGATATAAAATTTTTTTCAGAATAGAAAACTTGAAGTTGTAAGTAAAAATTTTATGTCACACATAGCGAAATAGAAATAGAAATAGTGGCAAACATAAAGTATCCGTCACTATATATATATTATTATAATCGCACACTATATAGATTAATTATAACTTTGAAAAATTAATGTTGTTGTGAAAAGAAAATTGTAGGTATCTATATTTGTAAAATACATTCTGACGCTATAGAAGATACTTATACGTTAGAAACTGGAATCTTAAAGTTACTGCAATCTTTAAAACATCTTACGTTCAGAATAAAGTGAAATCAAAATTGTATGTACATGGTTATTTACAATTATTTTTAATTTCTGTTTCTAATCATATATACTGCATTATTTAACGATGTAGTTAAATTTTTTTGCCTACTAAACAAACGATATTTCAATCGTAAGAAGTAAATATTACAGTGCTGTAAGATAAAGTAACATGATTTTCTCTCGATTAAGGTTTCGTTACACGAAACGATCCACTTTTGGTAGTGAGAGACACCTGAATCCTGCGTGGCAAACCAGTTGCAAAACAAAGTAATATTCTAACGTACGTATTAAATGAATCGTCGATTAATGAAAATCAAAATTTTTGTAATTTTCATTATATCAATATTACTGACATTTGCCAGATTAAGAGAAATTCAAATACAACCTACTTCGAATTACACAAAGAGGAAAGATATTAAATTGAAGTACTATGGTATATAGATATCGTTGAACATTAAACTATATTTGGAGAAATGGTATAGTATCGCTGGATGAAAATGAGAAAATTGGTGTTAAAAAATATGATCAATAAATTGTTCCATAATGAAATGCATCCTAGGCTGCTTTACCAAATTTTTTTTAGCTGGATCAAATTTTTATAAAACTGTTTGACAAATTATAGAGACAGTGAAGGGATACTTTAACGAAAGAACGAGAAATTTAGATGGAATAAATTAATTGACAGATAGGTGGAAATATCGAAGGCAAGTTGATAGATATTTTAATTGAAACGATTGGTTTTTTCTTTCAAAAAAATAACGATGACAAAATTTTCCGGAAAACTTACTAATTTAACTTGTTAATCATTTGAAATTGTAAAAATATGTGCAATACACATGTATCAATATTACTTCAGATTCTAATTCAGATTTGCATATAATTATCTTTCTGCATATAAATTATTCTCCAAATAACAATTATAAAATATAATTATAGAATAAAATATTTATTAAGAACTGGGCTTATAACATTCTTCCTGAACATCGTCGCTTAAATAGGATGTTGTATTTGCACGTTTATAAATTATTATCCGGTTTTCTGCTTCTAATTAAATCGCTTTTGCGTTCGAGTTGTAAATGTGACTCTTAGATTAATGTTATTACGAGTACGTTATTAATTCGTAGAAATCAATCTGGTATTTAACCCCCTAAATGAATTTTTCCATAATCGAGATCCAATTAAATCGCTTTCTCGCACTCGCAAACGATAGATTCGCTGCATTTCTTCGAAATTCTTAGGTCCGATTTGAAAATAAAATTTACATAATTTACAAATAAAATTTCATTTATCGAAGAAAATAATTTCAAAAGTTTGTATAAAAGAAGAGAATAGAAATTTATTTATATACTGTCATTTGTCACATGTTTAATTGCGAGAGTATGAGAATATGGCGTATGAGTTGTGACATTCTCATAGAACGATACTAATAGATCACATTTAATAGAAATAAATTTAGAACTTATACATAAATGTTCTTTCTCCTTACAATATTTTTCTACTAGAAGATTTTGACGTAACGAGCATACCAATTTATAGCGTTATGTAGTGTAATGTACATGTATAATGTAACGTAAAAACGTATAATGTCTCCATAAGCGACGTAACATTGGAATCAACAAAATAAAACAAAATTCTATTGTACAGTACCGTTTGACTACGTGTATGTATTGCGGTGTAATACGAATATATGTGAAACACACAATCATATTGTAATCCGTAAAGGAGAATTGCGAAGGCGTAGGTCCGGTCTGCTCTCCCAAGTACGGATACGTAGGTTTATTTACGTAGGCCTTTAACTGTGATTCAACTTCAACTTGGCTGCGGTGGATCAGTAAGTGGTTGTGATTAGACTCGAGAGGATTGTTTCCTATACTTTTACCAATAACAATTAACACTAGTATTTCATTTTTAATACATATTTCATTGATATCCATTCTATTCAGTGAAAATACAAAGGATGCTGCTGTTATTGCTACTTGTGGTAAGTATTTCCCATATCAAACATTTGTTAAGTATCATAATTTCAATATTAATATAACGCAAATATAGTTTCAGATCTGATATTTTTCTTTCTATCTAATATTTAACATACACTACGCTACTGTAATTAAATTATCCCTATTGATAACGTTAATTCTTATTAAGAAAATTGTATATGTTTATTTATATATTCATTCAAGTTAGATACATTTCTTACTTTAGTAATATCGATTTAAAATCATTCATTTTTCTCGTTTTCCCAATTTAGATTTAAATATCCTTTCCTCAATTTTAATATACGAAAATCATTTCTTCTCGTTTCTTGTAAACTGTAAGTAAAAAGTTATTTCTCGCTTAACGACTGCGACGTGAGTAAGGATTGGATACTTTGCCTTTTTTCCAGTTTTAACTATTTAGTTACGATAAATTAGATATACAAGGTGTCACCGAGCTGGTAGTACAAGCCGAAAGGAATTGAATCTAAAACAAAAGTCGAAAATTTAGAGTGACAAATATGTCACAAAAATATTTGTCCTAGATTTTAGGAACATGGCTAATTATCGAGTAAATATTAGCAAACGATCAGCAGGTTATTCTAAATGCGAAAATAAACGAAGCATGTGGAATAAAATTGTTTCATTTAAAGCATCATTTTCAAGAAAGTAGAATATGACATATTTAGTTAAGAATTAGCTTAGAACTTATTTCACACGTAGAATAACCTCCTATTGACTATTTTACTCTTGTTCAGTCAGGAATTAGCCATATTCAAGTATACCTGATTTCCAAACTCAATTGTCTCGAAAATGGAGTTCTGTACGAATAAATGTCACTCTACAATCTTGTCCTATCTCTTCATGTAGATCTTTTCGACTTGTACCGCCAATTCGGTGACATTTTGTACAGCGCGAGCGATAATCGAAATAACATTCGGTTCTAAGCTGATCATAGCATTTGTATTGTATCTGTGAAAATTATACTATAGTTTAAACCTGATTAAACTGAGTAAAAGCTTATTGACATATTGTTTCACCACGTATCTCTATTAATTTTAAAACATACATATATCGTTGGAATTATGATAAAAAATTTAGAGATTTAGTAATGTGTATCCACTAGGAAGTATACCCATTTATACATGCTTATTTCTTAATATAGAAATTTGCTTTTTCAATCATTTTAAAATATTCCAATCCAGCCAGTATAAAGATAATACTTTTATTGGTTGAGTTAAACGAAATAACGGTATGATACACCTTAAACTCTATACGAGTGAGCGATTCTGATATTACTTTAAACTGTAAACGTTGTATTAAAATCGTCCATTTGTCTATTCGCAAGTATTTTACTTTACATCTGCTTATAATAAAAAATTTCACATTTGCACAATTTTGTAAACTTCATTTCGATTAATACAGATTTTAAAGCGATTTATAATCTATCGTAAAGAATTCCCCTTATTACTCTTAAAATTGTTGATAAAATATAAAATAAATCGAATTAGCAAACAAAAGAAAAAGCTATTATTATAAGAGAGGTTTAATAGAGGTTGTCATAATTTTGATAAAGGGATGCTTACACACTACGTAAAATGAATAAAGTATGTGTCAGGATGTGTGCGTGGTACAACCAGAAAACAGATTTACGTAGAAATAACGAAGAATAAAACAAAAGCGTGGAAGAAAATCTTTTCGTTTAAGGCCTTGTTTTCGAGAGAATCAAATTTGAAAATTCATCGAGTGCGCGTGTATCGGACTAATTCTTGATTAAATATGTTTAAACTCGATTTTCTAGAAAGCGAGATTTTAAATAAAGAAACTTTATTCGATATATTGGATTTATTTTAACTACTATGAAATATTCAAAGTTAACAAACTGAAATTTATCGTGCAGATGGATATTAAAATCTTGGACAATATGTACAATATGTATTTTCGCACAAAGACCGACTGCGAGATTATGTTTCTGATTCTATCTATTTCCTGGCAATTGTTTATTCTTACTGGTAATGAGAAGTTTTCTCAATGTTGTCTTTTGTTTTCTTTATAAATAGACGGCATACAGAATAGAAAGAATACTGATCGCTGATCCTTACACGCCTCGTGAAAAGCTTGACAGGATTATTATGTCGATAATAATAATTTTTATCAAGAATCAAGAATCAAGAAGCGTAAAGATTGCTTATAAAATAAACATTAAATTATACTTTTAACTTGCTATTGTTTTCACTCGTGTAGACAATTTCGCGACGTTACAAGCCAAAAAGAATGCAAAATTCTGTAAATGACAGCTTTTAAAATCACGTAAATTTTATGATTTTTTCGTAAAGATATCATATCCTTTGTTAATGAATATTTATGAATATTTACCGTGGTTATTAGGTAGAACATACACGTTGCACGCATAATGACTTTCATATATGTTATTTGATCAGAGTTATTTCATGTAAGTTATTCGATTATATATTCACCTTTTAAAATATGTTTTATCGTATTGTTATTATTTGTTAATAAATGTGTGCATAATTTAAGAAATATTTTTTTCTATCATTGTTAGTAAATAAATTATTTTAATAAAATATAGGGTAATTTAAAATTTTTTTAATTCCTATTATTTAGTTGATATCGACTAACATTACTCGCTAATAAATATTTGTAAACGAAAAGCAGATTAATTAAAATATTGTACTTTCTATAGAATAATACATCGTCATAAAAAAAAAGAAAAAAAAATAGTAGCAGCAAAAATTCAAATGGAAGAAAAAAAGAGAAAATTAGAACATATGCAACATTAACACGATACACGTATAAAAGTTTCACTGACAAAGATGACGCTTCATATATACGCACACAGTTGCACCAATTCAACGTGTACAAGAGTCTTAACTCGTAAAAGTGAAAGCGATGCAAACGAAGGAGAAAATATGATCGTGAAACTCGACCAATTGATCGCTATAAAAAGATAAATTGGGCTTTCCTGCATGTAGCTCTGATAACCTTGTTCGACTTTCATTATTGGAAATTTTATAAACGAAAGAATCTTTTTCTTTCGTTGTACGTAAATTTAAAAAACTGTACATTATTCGTTTTATTGTCGAAAATTTACAACTTTTTAAATGAAATTTTCTGCAATAAATTCATTCATGCGTTCATTGACAATGAACTTTCTTGAAATAAAGGATCAATAGGAGCTGATTCGTCGCATATGTACCGTATCGTGTAATTACGAGATTGTTTTGTTCATGTACGGCATTGCACTTGACCATAGTGTCATTTTATCTTTCAAATCAAATGTAATATTAGTATAAGTACTATTTACCTATGTCAGGTAGGCTTGTCTATCGATCGATGATTATACACGTCATGATCGATCTTTATTCAGCAGCAATCCGAACTTCCTGCACAGAAATATTTATAGTACTTCATCTGACCCTGACTAAACTAAACGCAGTGCTATTAAAGCAATCATATAATGTAATACCTGGATGCACGTAACTATGTCGTTTCAACATACATAGTTGTACATCGTTTCAATTCTTGTGATATATACTTATCGTCGTCATCAAACACAAAATTATAATCTAAAACTTGAGTTTCTATACAGTTACGATACAGACCGTGTAATAGTATTTTATAATAGCGAATTAAACTTTGATAGACGCTTTATATTATAATGAACATTACAGATGAATATGATAATACAAAGGTAATATAACGCAAGCTACACAATACGATATATAGTTGAACAATATAAATTAACACGTAAGAGAACAAATACATTGCTCGATTTACACTTGTGATACCAACAATGAGTCATTCAGTGTCAGGGTAACAAGTATGTAATATGATCTTCAATTTCCTACATTTAACAACTTACGGATAGAAAATTAGTTATTCAAAAATATGGATTGCGTTACGTGGCCATTACGGTACTTACAAATCTACAATGTAATATGAAAGCGAGGTATTTATTAATTATATTAACTACGAAATTCAAAATTCGAAATATCGAGCATAAGTTATAAAATAGTTATAATTTTAAAAAATCTTAAATTTCATACGGGCAAATATAAAGAAACGATATGAAATATAAAGAAATATAAAAGCACTAAATCAACGTTCGATCGTACGAAACATGACAATATCTTTTTGCTGCTTCATAAAAAGTAACAAGTATATAATGTAAAAAATTAGCTATTGCGCTTAAATAAAAAACGAGATGAAAATGATTTTATGCAGGAAAAACCGCGCCAGTTCCTTGAAAGAGTAGGGGAATGACGGTAAAGGAAAGAGTGGAGATCCATAGAATGGTCGGCGATAGCTTTGAAAATACAAAGCATCCACATCGTCTCAGTCCCCGTATCGCGTCTGCTCCGCTCACTTCGTTCAAATCCGTGCGGATGATTCACTGTGGTACACATATATCGATTTCCTTTTTCTACTTTATTTTCACTTTTATCTATAAATTCATTTACAAATAGTAAAAAAACCATCTGAATAGATCACACAAGCTATTTAAAGTAGAAGATATATTCGACAAAATTCAGATAAAAAATGTATTAAAATTCCATTTTAATCTTTCCACTGCAAGGAAAATGGAAATGTTGTTTAAATTTTAACGCTTTATGTTTGGAATCAAATGTCCGTTTCTTGTAAGTTTTATGTATCAAAGAAAAGATGAGCTATGGAATACTTTATATGATTTGGTCAAATATATTAGTCTTGTGTCATTTCACTTTTCTTTGCTAAACTCTGAGAACGTGTAATCTTTAAAAAGGTATCGTTAGACGACGAAACATCCATTAGCTTTGAACAATTTTATATTTGATTTATAAAAAAGAAGAAGAAACACAGAAAGAAGGGAAAGAAAAAAGAACAGCATGGTGATATAATTCTACTGTAGCTTTATAATCATTGCAACGACTATGCTTTTGTGGATATTGAGCTGCCTGAACCTGTTAACGGTAAGCTGCATTCTGAGACTTTTATAATTAATTGCCTTAGATATAACACGTCTCAAATGCGTCTCTTGACTGCACTCTTCACATTAAAACACGTAGGAAAGACAAGCCTAACAAGCTTTTAGTATAGTTTAATAGAATTAAAACAATTATTCGAAACCTTTATTTCTGACCAACAGAAAATGTTGAAAACTATATTTCATGTACAAATGATTAAGCAGCGTTTCTTTATAAACAGTGTATTTAAAATGCAGAACGAGTTCGGTAACTGAACTGGACTTAACTGTTTTTTTATTGCAGTCAGGGAAAACTGTAAAGGAGAATTTTGCATTGTTTATCAAGCTCTATAGCCGTGCAGTACGATTTTTTACAAAAAGACGCTAGTGCATTTGTATTGATTAATTCCTCGTGCCAGTACTCTTCAAAACATATAACTTTTATCTAATTTTCCAAAATATCTAATCATTGCACTTTAAAGATTTTTTCACTCGTTTCTCTTATATTTTCCCTTATTTTTTAAAAAGTCCCACAAGAATAACCGAAGGAGATTTGAGTTTAAACGTTCAAAGCGTCGAATCTTTTTCTCATTTTGTACCTACAACTAGGCTGTATATAATCTTTTCTTTTTTGCTCAAACGAACCATACTTCCTTCAACTGTGTTCTTTTCTCCTAAAATATGTTCGCCGCGGTTGTACACGACTGGCCTATTCGCGACGATGATCTCTGCTGCAGGATTTGGATTTTTATCGCGCTTGACGAGAACAATAAACACATCCACTTTCTCGTTACTTGCAAAACCTATCTTTGCGACTGTACACTGACGCGATCTGACATAACTTTCAATATTGCACTAGTTAATAACTGAATAAGATGGTAAATCTAGATAAGTCTGAACATGAAGCGTCATAAATGACACGAGAATTCTTATTAATATCACTGTCAGAAAACATAAACAACGCGACGTAACATTTCGATGAACGTTGTATAAAATTTGACATATCTGACAAAATATTAATTTCTTTAAAATTGTATTCTAATACTTGTTTATTCAGATTGCCAATAAGAATCAGTTAAGGCAAAAAAATCACAGGCTTCCATCTAATAAAATGCAATTGCTCTTTGCAACTGCACCGGTGCAGTTCTGAAAGAACACGCTGCAGTAGAACCCGATAAACAATGCAAGATTCTCTTTTACATTTTTTTGTATTTGGGATAGGAACATATATGGCCAGCATATATGCCCAGTTACTAGACTGATCCTGTATCCAAAATACATGCAAAGAAATAGAAACAACCATTGTATAATTAGAACATATCTAATAACAAAAACGGTGAAAATGCGCTGTTTCTAATACGTATACGTACGCTAGAATTCTCATATTTATGTAAATATTCTACTTGAAACAAATTACTTTTCTATATACTTTAACTGGAATTTGATTAATTTTTAAATACCTTAGTTATCTACAAATCTTTATGTGTTTCTTCACATATATACATCGGTTGTTATTCTTGTTTACACAATTGATAAATCTAAGTGCGTTTAAAAATGAAACATCGGCTAATTAATTCCGCGTTCTAATGCATTGTACTATAAACATAGTGCTTCATGTTTATTACTATGGTATATTATCATCGAGCAAATGTTAAGACATCTTACGATTATAATAATCTTATTATAATTATTCTAATTATATTAATACATACTACATATTGTCATGTATGACATAAATGTCCACTCTTAATTACCCAATAATATCTACATAACGCAAGTTTTCACACAACATTCGCTGCCATGTAAACAGAGTTTGGTTGAACATACATGTGTTTATAGACCGTGAAAAACTGGCTAGCAAGGAAGAAAGGACATTATAAATACATATACATATACAGGGGATCTCACCTAACTCTGGTAACCTTAATTACTCTCTTATTTGTCACGATACAGAAAAATATTTCAAGAGAAAGTTATTGTACATGTATTTCAGGAGGAAAATTAGACTATAAGAGTGAATGTCATTTCAAGACCATATTTTCTGAGATTTTACTAGTAGTAAACGATGTCCCATACCATATCACTTGAAATAATTTGGGCCAAAAATTCCGCAAGCAATTAATTGAGGCACAAGTTCAAGGAAGATGAATTACCGAAACAAAATGAAAGAAATTTTCGTCATTTCAATGTTACGGGACATGGTTGCATACGTTTTACTCTGATATTTTTAATGGTAAACGAAAAAATGGGTCGTTCCATTAAAAAAGATATTACTACTAGCAAAATCTCAGGACATACGACTTTCAGATGATTTTTACCTTCAGAGCTTAATTCCTCCCCTGAAATACAATAACTTTCTCTCGAAATAATTTTTTACATCGTAACAAATAGGAGAGTTATTACAAATTAAGTGTGGCAGAGATAAATACGGCCTCTTGTATATGCACGATATATGTATATCTACGTACATATATATCTTCTTTCCTAACGTTTAGGGTTTCGTGTAATTTACAAGTATTATCGTTCATTAATATTACATAACTAAATTTCTCCTGTCTTATATAAATCGCGAATAAGTAAAAGCAATAAATACTTTTGAACTTGAGCCCTTAAATATTATATTACATGCATCAACTATTACCCGTTATTTTAATACACAATAACAATTATAGCGTTTGCAATAATATTTCTTCTCGTATTAGTTCTTAATATATAGTATTTACAATTTGAAAGTCATGAATTTTGGAAAACATGTTCCTCAATGTTTGTTATATTTTATTTTTAATTCCTTATAATTGAGAAGTTTAATATATCGACAGATTTTTTCCTTAATCTTTGATTAAAATTAATATAAAAAAAATATTTATGGCCGGTTGTGTAAGAAAATATATTTATAAAAATTTATATCACGATAGTATTTAATAAAATTAAGTGATACAATAATGTAATTGAAAGCGCAAATAAACGTATAAATATTTGCAATTATACTACCTAATATTCTTTTATTTTCCGATAAAATAAACATAATAGAATATTACTTTGATATTAAAAGTCACACATATTTAATATGTAACGTATAAAAGAGACAACTTGGCGTGCTTATATTCTTAGGACGTATGGTAAAACGTTGTTGAGTAAAATGCACTAATAATTAATGCAACGTGTTATGCATGTCAAGTTGAAATTGCGAAGGTCGTAATTGAATATGGAAAACGAATGGACTCTCGATGAATGTCAATTTTATTAATGAATAGGATTATTGCTTTGACACACATTTGAGTATAGAACTAAAATTGATCCAATTACGTACATACAACGTCCAATAATACACAATGAATACTATTAGCAAGTAATGTATATTCTAACGTAAAGCAAATTCTTAAAAGCAAATTATTAGTCATATTTTTTTTTTTTTTTTTTTTGGAAATTAATCATTAATTCGTTTAATTTAAGTATTAATTTTTATTTGTTTAGATTCTTAAGCAATGCTTGCAAAACGTACAAAGTATATATTATTTATAGAGTTTCATAAATTTACAAATTGCATACAGTAGCTGTAAAAAGTGTTTGGTTATATCATATTGAAAAATTAAGAACTTCGTCAATAAATAGTTGAAATCAAGAGTGCCTTAGATTTTAGCGGCAAAACTTTGTTGGTATACTCCGTGGGGCAAAAGAATTAAAAAAACGTAAAGCGGATTATTTAAAACCTTATGACAAAAACACGAAACACGATGGGAATAGTAACGGACTTGCGGTTTCTGCGATACAATGTAGCAACAAATCAACAATATATATTTTTCTCTAATCTACTTGCATATATGAACCATGTGTATTGTTTAAGATCGTCAAAGATAGCGTAACATTCTTAGCACTTCCAGAGGTAACTGATACGTTGTCCCCAGTATCTCAAAATATTCATTGTCTTTGACGATACAAGATTCACAGCGATTGAAGGTAGAATTTATCACTCTGTGCAACTCATTTATGTTTCGTCTTGTTTCAGAAAACGCGTTACTGATTCTCTTAATAGATTCATGGCGCCAATTCGTATTTCGTATTTTTTCTTAATTAGGCCCATAAAATATACCGTCGATGTTTCACCGATATAACTTAGTCTCAAACTTTTCAAATACTAAACGCGTATAAACTCACAATTTTCCTTACTATAAATGGACGTATATTCCGTTCGACTGAAAGCAAATTACAATTTTAACCAATCATATCTTATAGTGGCACCTAAAGCAAGCGTTGAAACCGCTAAATTACTGTTAGTAAAGCATTGTCTGTACGATCCCTGTCAGTTATTTTCTCCGTCACCTTTCCCTTGCTTCCGTTGTCCCCAATACTGCAGATCTCACTATTCTTTGTACTGCTTTGTTTTATCATTAACGATCTGTGTATACGACATTAAAGATAATTTTGCTGTTAGAAGTACATTTCAACAAAAAGAAACGAATATAATTGCACACGCACATCTTCACATTTGTCTCATAATGTTTACATATTGAAAATATCTTCCATCCCACTGAAAGTAAATTACAATTTTAATCAATCGTATTTTATAGCGACATCTCAGATGAAGCATAAAAATAATTCTTTTAGTGTAAATATATTTTATTATATTTCAGTTTTATAATAATAGAGGTAGGCTTCTTCTAATCTTGTAAGTATACGATAAGGCAAGATACAAAATACGAAAACGAGTTATTCAAATCGACATTATGTGTTTTCAAAGAAGAGAAGAAATGTGCCATAATTTAACTTGTGCATGTCGTCGGAAAAATGAAAATTTATTTCCATCTCTAATAATTCACAACAAATAAATATAAAATATTTTACTTGGTATACAAAGACATGGTCTTTTACTATAAATTATGATTGATATATTATTATATTTATTTTTCGAACGACAGAATATACTGTTCAATCAAAAAAAAAAAAAAAAAAAAAATTGGTATCCCTATAAGCATCTTGTTACCGTCATCACCGAAATAATGTTAGAAATTGATTTGAAATTCTTATTTGAAACATATTCTTTTATTATTGAGAACAAATTATGATTCCCTATTTTATCTCGAATCTCGTAATGGTTAGAGCAATTTTGTAAACTATATATATATAACAATTTCAGCTAGCTTTTGCAATTATTTTACTTTCAATTATATTACACTGCATCTGCAGATCTCATTATGATCCTTTCGCAACATGATATTGCACACTCTAATATCGTATCCTGTTCATAACAGCTCGCAAGCAATAGTGTGAACGCGACATAACGAATAAGAAACGGAGAATAGTTATTCAATCGAGATATAATAGCGCAGTTATAAAAGTATAATTAAATACTGGAATAATACCATGGCTATAATGTCATTTAATTGTTACTTGCAACTTCCATATTTTCTTAATAACAATATATACTGATAAAATTGTAATTTTGAGAATTATGCAGAGCGCTTATTCAGCAAAGTTATATAGTCTGATATTCGAGAAGAGTAAAAAATAATAATAGAGTAAAAGTAACGATAAACATTAGCGTGCCATGAAAATTATCTGAAAGAAACGCTTCTTTTATAGCACAATACGATGTAACAATTATGTCTAATTTATTGGTCTTTTGAATAGAAAATTGCGAAGATTTTATTTCTGAAACAGCCATAGGCTGTCTAAAAAAGCAAATGATTTTAATGCATTGTACATTTATTCTTAGGATAAATATACCAACTTTTATATGATAGCAAAATCAATGCAAAAGATACTTTGTGAATTTTATATTAAAATATGTTACAAACATTTACTTCTTACAAGTGAAATCATGCGTATACGTACTTATTTGTACCAATCTTATAGTGAATTTGAAACAAATCCAACCGTTATACATGTGTCATAAAAAAGAAAGAGGAATACGTTAATTTTGAAATGTTTGTAAATACGTGTTTGTTTTGTGACGAAGCAAATAAAATCCATCATGTTGGGAAGGAATAAAGCAATGATAGCTTTTTAACATAAATGTATGTTACTTTGATTTGACCGACTTCTTTAAAATCTAAGATAGATTATCTAAATACAAAATTTTGAATATGTAGATCATTGCGTCATGTTAGTATAAGTAATACTTCTTCAAATTAAAAATCTTTTCTCAATTATATATTGGTAAACTCACCATTGTCGAATATATTTCTACGTTATTAAAGGCCTCAATATCGATGTATAAAAGTAATTCATAGTTGCCAATTTATACGTACTCAAATATTAGCCTAATCCGTCAAATTTATGTATTATATTTTTGTATCTCTTTTATCTTATACAGAATATTTACGATGAAACATTTCTGTTGACAGTTTTGTCTTATAAGGCAATCGCAATGTCACAAATAACGTACTACAATGTCCCAACAATAACACGTTCTTTATCGGTTATATGTTGTTGTATTTATTTCTGCTATGCATAACGCTTGTCCCTCTCAAATTGTAAGCACAGATAAGCAAAGTAAAAAAGAAAATCGCTGGCCAAAAGATGCATTAAATAAATACGTTATACGTAAAATAAAGTATTTTCTTTCTAAACTGTATTCAATTGATTTTCAATTTTATTTTCGAATATTATTTGAATAAAACTATAAAAGATACAGTGAACCAAGCATGGGAATTTTCGGCTAACTGAGACTTTTATCCTTGTCAACATATATATTAACACCTAAATAATTGACAAGTAAAAAATTGATATGCTATCAAAACAATATCAATACAAGAGATACATGTACATGTATCACATTTTTTAAAAAAGGAGATGTAGTATACGGAAAACTAAAAGTTTATTCGTAACTTTTGAAAAATAAACCATTGGAACATTGAAGATTGCCTTCTATATTAAAAGAAAACTAGAATATAATACAATTATATCAATATAAAATTAGAATATAATTTCCCTAAATCATCCGAAAGAAAAATCATATTGGCCGAGAGCCACAGATTCTTCCTATTTAGTTTCGTGATTGTAAGTATTGCAATTCGTGTGTATTATGTCAAGCTTCCGAAAATCGAAAATCGATCCACTGAATCCATTTGGGATGAAAGAGTAACACTTGTTTTAACATATGTATATCTAGCTATTTTTAATTCTCCACGACACAAAAAATAAATCATACAGAGAAATTACTATCTTTTTAACATAAATAAGCGTAGGTAATAGTATTAAAAGATTAAAACGACCTTGTAGAATGTCTAGATATCTTTATATATATGTAAACTCCCTAGAGTTCACGTGCGATAGGGACTCTCTCTGTTTGCGTATAGCACGACTTTCTTTGTTTCACGGACAGAGCGACTTTCTTTTGTTTTACGGACAACCATTTTGAGAGACACTCATTTCCCAAACGGACGGACAGAGAAAAACATCAGAGATAGACAAGATCACAGAAGAAAGAATCATTATTTAAAATATTGAAGATTGAGGGAGAAAGATCGGTAGCTCAGGACGTTGAAAATCGATTCTCGATCACCTGAATTATCCCGAGATTTACGACATTACATATATATATCTGTCTGAGGATAATGAGTGTATACTCGAACCGGAGCTCCACTTGAACCGAGACTTATTGCTAAACTAAGTGTATCAACGATACACTTACCTATTAAATTCGCAACTACCAAGAGTTGGATGAATTGCAGTATCGTCTTTATAAACGGGTTTTTCTCTGGTACTATTTTTGCCGAATAGACAAAATACCTATAGTAGTGCAACAGTACGAACCCATACCCCGAAAAGAACAACCATACATTTTAGACGTGTATGACAGAAAAAGTATTATAAGAAATATAAAACAAGATCGTACGTTAAGTACATTACAATTATCCGTCGATCTGTTGCAACATCCACTACACGGGTGGCATTAGAAGAAATCAGTTATAGCAAAGTTACAGGAATAAAACTACAAGCGAAACTAATAGAAAGGATAGACATAATATGTCTAAAGTTTAGAAAATTCATCTTAAAAAGTGACATCTGTTAAAATGATGTAATTTTTAATCATAAAAATAAATTTAACATTCTTGGAATCACTGGACAGAAAATGGTGTTGCGAAAGAAAACGAAAGAATCAAAGTTAAAGATGAAAACCATGGACTTGGAAATATTTTTATTCAGAAATCCATTTCAACATTTCGGGTTGAGGATTGATATTAATCACTTATTAATAACGATAGTATGAACATAATGAACTTAAGATCTCCTACATTTATATGGAAGAATTGTCCTCAAACTCGATACGCTTATAGAACGACCTTCCACTTGCAGCATTCGCTTGCGAAATTTTCGACCCAAGTGATTTGAGGGTTGTGGCGTGGGGCATGAGTAGATACGTTTTGATCTTATCTTTTTAACGAGGAGCAAAAAATAAATCATTCTGTTTAAAACAGTTGTATTATCGGTAAAATCTCGGAAGATATGACTTTCAGATAACCTTCGTTTACATAAGCTACTTAGCTACCTATATATCCTATATAATGCCTATATAATATAACAAAGTGGATAAGAGGAGAGATAGATATAGACAAGGAAAAGAGTTTGGAGTTTAGTTAGATAGATATAAAGGAGGAGGCAATAATGTGATAGCTTCATAAGAATGAGAAAATGTAAAAAGCGTGATAGATAAAAAAAAGATGTAAAACCGAAAACTCGTCCAAAGCCGAAAGGCACGGACTAAGTAAAAAAAAATAAAATATAAACACTAACCTCTCTACCTTTTGTTTTACACAAACAAAACATATATACATTATTCATATTCTTCGAATTTGTAATATTTCTTACATATCTCGTATATTCAAGGTAGTAATAATGCGAGAAAGCATATTTAAATTTGCTTTTAAATATGTAGATTTCTACGAACGTGTTTTGTTACAAATACAAACGAGATATAAGTTATGCAACACGAAGAAAGGTGATTAGACCACACCAGCGGATGATTCGCATACTTATTATAGCGTAAACATTGAAATAACTTTGCAAATTTCAAACTACAATAACTTGTAAATTAATAATTTTATCATTATAATCATAACAGTTCCTATAGACAGTTGTACCATCTTTCATTTCATTTATTCTGCTTTATCTGTGTTAGTCTACTATTTATATCAATATATCGACTCGCAATACTGCTTATAGGATTCTTGGATTCTTTTATTTTTCAGTTATTCTTTTCGTATTATGACATTGAACTTCTTTGCTGGTTTAAAGTAATAACATGTAATAAAAAATTTGTAAGCTTTTATATCTCAGACTAAACTCTTGAATACTGTTATTTGTATCGATAGAAATAGATTGAATACAATTTCCCATGTTACATTACGATCAAAACTAGATACAAATAAATATTATAATACCATTTTGTGAAGAACGGAATTATCATCGCTACTGGTTATCGATTAAAACAATCAAAATCTTAGTATCTTTTTGTAGCAAATGACAATTTGAAAAATATCTGATACTCGGATGCATAAAAATGTGTAGAATAAATTCCAGAATATGCTTCTTTTTTCCATTTCTAACCGTTTTAAAGATGATCACACAGTATTGAGAATATTATTAATCACGTGCAATTCATATGGAAGGATTGATTCATATTGGAGGATTGTTAACGATCGTCTACTGGTTTGGTGACTAAGCGCCACAGTTCTGTGCTGAAATACGTTGAAATCCTTTTTTCTGCGACGTGATCAACGCGCCAACAACAATAAAACGCGAATAAAATTCTACTGTGCCAATCTGAACGTTATATCTGTGTCATATATTAATATTACATAAATTAAAATACAATTAAATATTTTATTACTTCGCGTTATCAATTAAGTACCCTACAGGCTCTCGCAATACAGAGTCCTTTAGTTGCAAATTAAATACAAAACGCCAAAGTCAAAATTAAACAGAGTATCAATACCAGTGAATAATAGGAATATTGACAATGATGTTGACTGTATGCAATCGAGGTACCATATTTTTAATCAATATTTATGGTGTTAACTCGAAGAACATTCAAGCTCATGATGAACACTAATTTCCAAACTGTTCAGAATACTATATAAATTACACAGTAAACTAAATGTATCCCAAATGTGACAGAGAAGATTCCAATATTGACAATACTATTGTTGATTGTGTGCGTATCCTTTAAGCACCTTTTGAATTTATTAATCCCGATTCATTGTTGTATTTTGTAGGCTCAAATTACAATTATATCTTAAATTTTTGTTCAAACAGTGCAGCAGGTTGTTCATTGAACGACTAACGATTAAACGATTCATCACTCGCCTTATGATCCCGATGAAGAATAAAACGCTATATTTTTCATTTTCTAATAAAACCTTGAAAATATTGAAATCATCTTATATAGGTTTCTTATATTCTTCATATAAGAGGTGTTACCTTATTGTATTTCTCTGTTTGTTTATCGACATAGCATAAAATAAAATTTACAATTTACGGGAAAACAATTGTTATTTTTTGATCGTTTCAGGTTTCCATCTTGTGTTTGTCTACGAGTGAAATAGAAGCCGAAAAAAGTGGTTGGAACGTTGATCCAAATACGCAATATCATATTCAAACCGACGAAGGACCTGAAAGGTACTTTCGTTTCCAAACATTAAATGGACAATACAGGAAGGAGAAAAGATTATTGGACGGTACAGTTATCGGCACAGAAGGCTGGCTAGACCCTCTTGGATATTTACGACTTAAAGATTACATAGCTGACGATAACGGATTTCGAATTCTCAGGTAACGCAGATAATTATAAAACGTGCGTGTCTAAACATACGTATATTATGTTACATATGTATGTAAATAGTAAATCTCGATAACGATAATGGGCTTAATTTTATATAGAACTAGTCGTTGACACGTTTCATTCACACCTAACCCACAGCCTCTTTATACACTACGTTAATAGTGTTGTCACTCGGAACATGCGAGTACAGGTTGTTATCGGAACTTACATGGGGACAGGATACGTATAATTGCCACCTTTGAATGTTTGACCTTGTGTCTTATTAATAGTCATAGCGTAACAAAGTCTAATAAGGAACTACCACCGTTTACATTAGAATGCTAGATCCGATGAAGTCATTGATATCCGACGTATCATGACTTTGCTCCAGCAGCAATCTGTCAAAACTGTCGTCTCTATTACACTATACTTATTCAGATTGTGTATTTACATCGTGTTCCATCGTATCGTTTTGATAGATTTACTTTGCTATTATCTATTACTATCTTCAACTTCAAAGAATAAATTTACATGCCCGTAGAATTTAATGAATGAAGAGACTTTACGCGATAATCCACTACTATATCGATCGAGATATAAATCTGAGAAGAAACATCAACATTATTTAAAATGAAATCGTTGATACTGTTTACCGATTTATTTTGTTGGAGCTAATATTGCTCGCTCTTGAAACCGGAAAAGAGATGGGTTAAAAGGAGAGTCGGAATAATTCATTGATGCTCTTGACCATATTACAAAAAATATTAGAAAAGTGGGTTATCGAGTGGAACCTTTCCGTTATAGTTTGCAAAACCTTCCATACAGACGTTTATGGTAAGAGAAAGCTCCTCGATCGAGGAGCACGCGTAAGATCTTTTAAGGCATGCGTTGACTCAGCTCACGTACCTTTGAATATTACGGGCAAGGTTTACCAAGTCTTCTAGCACACAGTGACTTTTCCTATCATCTCTCTGTTATTATTACCAATGTCCTTCAAAGTTCAACCAAAAGTTTCTATTCCACTTTTACAGACATTAAACTTTCGTCCCACACAATCACAGAACATGATAAAAGAATCGTCGAGATCTGTATAATTTTATGTGCTAGACTAGATTAGATGCGTAGTAGTATACTTGTATGTGAATATCAGTGTGTGGAAGTATGTGCGTGCGCGGCGTCTCGAAAACAAATGAATGTGAACTGTTCAGTCGATTAACAGTCGGATGAATATCTTTGAAATGAAATTTATTTATCAAATAAATATATAACTGGTGTAATATAAATTCCAAGTGTAAATTTAGTGTTCCTATATCATTATTTCGGCTATTAAGATCCAAAATTCTCAACAAGAATCTTGGATTTAACGCTCTGCTTTGAAATGTGTTTTTCAGCACACGGTGTTTTCATCTGAACATTCGATGATAATTTAGACAGTGCTAACAACGTTGCAACTATCCCAGCTGAGGCAACTGCGAGCGTAATTCGACCTTCGAAGCGTAGATTGTTAAACATTGTAAATTGATCATGAAAGTTTTCCTTGTTCAATCAGGTGCGTCCAAAGAACGTTTCGTTTCGGCCACTGGTAAGAATCGCATTACATGCAATTCTTGATCGTCATTTAGGGTTAATCCAGTCGCAAATATCTCCTGTTTATTATAAGATCGGGTGCACTATTCGATAAAAGAAGGCTTAGGGTTCTCTCGCTCTTCCCTAATATCGATTGTACGATTTTATCAATTTCAGTAAGGGCTGAGGTGAAAATCATATCGTTGAATTCCAAGTCTGGCAATGAATGCTTGGTCCGGATGCTGTGTAGGACATGGCCTGGCACGCTATCTCTGTGCTTCATCGTCAAAAATAGTAGATCAGATATTTGACAAAATGCTAATATCACAGAAAATAAAAATCCAACGTTCGAAGCAAAACTTGTGAGAACCGCTTCTATAGGAGTCTTGTCCTAATGGGAATCGTTTCCTCACAGATCGAATGTTTAACACGCCGGCTGAAGAAATGGGCTCATCACACGATTTACAGCGCATAGATTTTCAAAGGACGTAGGATTTTTAACGACGTGGGGTAACATTCGTGTTATTGGCGTGGGCGGTATACACGCGACTGACTCCGTTTTTCTAGCGAGGAACCTTGCTTACGACGTTAAAACATTATAATTTTAAGTATAATAGGGAGATATCTCGTTGCAGAGTAGCGTTTTGGCAATATTATCAACGACATACAACTTAAAAAATGCCACCAATATAGTATCTCGCGAATGTGCTGCGATATTCCGATTGCGGTAGTCCGTTCTCAAAATAGGCAGTCAAATGCATAATGGTAGGCGACGTCTCGTCGATGCTAAACGATAGTATTCTCCGCTTCATTTTAAGCATTAATGCTGAAAGTGGCTTGATCACTTTCTTTGCTGATGTATTCGCATATACATATGTGATCGATTTAACAGAGTTACAGAGTTCAACATTGATATGAGAGCTAAACATTGTGAAAAGAGCAGTGTTGTATGATCCGACCTAACGGTTGTCGGTAACCTCTTCTCCCCTCGATTCAATCTCAACGTAGGATATTTTTTACTGCATACCTCCATTCCTGAACGAATATTTTGCGCTAAAGTGTCCGTACGATACCTGTACTTACGTGTAGTTCTGAATACGAGAACAGGATCGGGAGTTTCAGCGCTAATCGGAGAATCTATTTTGTCAGACCTGATTTTACTCTGTAGCCAAAGCAAAAGATGTATGTATTTGCTATTCTACGGTGTATAGGAAATATTTAGTAACTCCAAAAATGTTGCCTTTATTTACCAAGTACATTAGTTTTTTCAAGTGAAAAAGTCGTCTATCTATCATATCTATTCTACGTGGCTCTAAGAGAAACGTAATTGACCTTTATATGCCCCCGAAAAGACTAGTAATACGAAATCGTGGCCTCCTCGATGCTATTTAACTCTTGGCATCGTTCTATTCGTGATCGGCTGTTTCACGTGCTAAGAAATAATTTCCTGTTTCCTCGTTAATATCATGTTACTTGCCTTTTATTTGACTGTGAAACGGTTGAGTTTCATGAAGTCCATGGTTTCTTTTGGAAAGTTAATCCTCGCTACGAGTAGAATACGGTAGAATAAAAAAATTTCACCTTTTGATCTTGATTTTGAAATTCAAGGTCAATCTTGCGACATGTTTTTTCTACCAATCTTCAGAAAACCGAGTATGTGGAATCACGCTATCCTCATGGCAACATATAATTTCTTAACGACCGATACACTTGAGAAACGTTTGAGCAAAGGCAATCGTTCGTGCCTCTACAGTTTTACTCCAATCGTTTCAGGGCTAGTTTTTCTGAATCAATTGCCTAAAGTTGACTCGCGGGATGATACGTGAGTGGGTGAGACTTTTACCCTCACTTACACGATGCAACCCACTTTTGTACTTTTTTATATGCAGCACCTCGTAATTTAACTTCCTGCTAAGTTCATAAAATAAAACTCCGTGTATCATCACCTGTTCTGATCTGTAAGAAGTTTTCATGTCCATCATTTTAACAAAGTTTACACACGGTGCAATATGTTGATATTTCTACCAAGAACTCTATAAATGCAGAACAAAGTCAAGATATCATCCGTGGCTGAAAACCTGAAAACCTTGAGATTACATACGCGTAAGAGAAACAAGTATTCTGCATACTTATTCTAACCTCCACCCAATGTTCTTGTAATATTTCTACGTTGTACACGCTGACATTGGATACGAATAGCCGAATAATATATGATCCCCAACTTTATTAAAGATACTTATTCAATCACGATTATTATACTTAACTAATTCTTTTAATTAAGATTAATGAGTCGAATTTAAATGTGTTCATCGAAAGAATCTTACCAAGCTGTGTCTAGTGAACATTTTTTACAATATACGTATTAATAATCAACATTGTGAGTCTACGCTTACGTTAGTGCTTTGAAATTCGCAATGATTTATAGATGTGGTCATTTAGAACAATAAGAAAAAAGAGAAGACGAAGAGAAGACAGTTTTATTCTTCTACAGGCTTCCGAGACTTCCTGGACGACACAGTTATTTACGTACCATTGTATTCATAATAACTTAAAAAATGAAATAAAAATCTTTACACAATTAAACAATATCAGGTTTTTAATAGAAGAGACGAGGAACTCCCAAAATCGAATATATGTATAATTGAATTTATTTAATTCAATTCCATTCTATTCCATCCAATCCTATTCGAGGCCATTCCATACCATTTTTATTATTGCTGCGAATTGATCAAAATATCTAATTAATTATATGAAAATTTTTATGTTTGCATTAGGTCGAAAATGATTTACGTGGGTAAAAACAGACCTATTTACGATGCTGTAACGGAAGCAAAAAGAGTGCCTCCTCAAACTGGAATTCTTGTACAACCAGCACGTCCACCAAATCCTTTCAGGTAATATTACTACTTTATAATATATAGTTCTAGCCAGTCATACAAGTTTAAAAACATAGGATCGCTATGAAAACATACAATTTTACTAGAATTATCGCATACAAGTCTTTATTCATAAAATAATAAAATTGTTAAGTTAAAGGATTATCGTCGCTAAAATGATAAAACTCTGAACAAAAAGAAAAATTTAATGCTTGCAACGGATAATATAAATACCCAAATCGAGTTTGAACATTATGTAAATATATGTATTTAAAGAATTTTATGTTTAATTAAACTAAATCTTTAGTTTGTCTTACAACTATTATAAAATAATTAGGCGTTATTTTATTTCAAGAAGAGAATAATAGACATACTCGCGAATAGAGCCTTTGCTGTAAAAAAAGAGTCAGTCGTATATACAAAAACATGTAAATCCACTAAGTTACTGATATAATCTTCTTTCCCACTATTTCAATTTCCCAAACCACTGTACGTTGCTTTCTTCGATCCTTTTTCTTCTCCCTTTACCGACGTACTGCCGTTTTTGCTTTCGCTCTCTATCTCGCTCGTTCTCGATGTTTCTGTCTCGGGATAATTCGATGTATATCAGCGTCGGTATCACAGATATAAATAAATATATAAAGACTATTTCTCTATTTCTGTAGCTCTGGCGACTTATAGAAGTGACAAACGATGTTACTACTATGGTAGATGATACGCGTCGTAGCTGAATCGTTTGAATAAATACTATCACAGACTTAAACACCGTGCGCCTTTTCTTCCCTTTCTTCTATTTCTTCCTCTTCACTGTCTTCAGAACTATAGGTATACAAATAAATAGTTCTATCGTCTTGCCTATCACTTTCGAACTGATGAAACGTTTTGTCAGCGGGTGAATCTTTTCCGCTGGAACCAAACTCCTCTGCACAACTCCTTCTACAACTTGCTTCTTCTCTTGTAACTTCTTGACTCCCGTCTCCTCGTTCTTCCAAGATTTTCTCCATCATTTTTGCACGCAACAATTCCACTTAGCTTCGATGGTTTAATATCCCAAATAAAAAGGTAAAAGAGGAAAATGTAGTTCTCGTTTGAAATAAAACTTTGTTTTGCTTCTTTTTCCTCTTCTTCGAGTCTCCTTTCTGTTTCGTTTAGCGAACATCAATGAAACTCTTTCTCCTTCTATCTCTTAATCCGATATCAATAATTACAAAAAAGAGTCAGTGAGTCTCTGCTGTATTCGCATCATATCGATACTCGTGATCTCCTTTACGGTGTTCGCTAAAGCTACGTAATCGGTCTTTATTTATTTATTTCGGTGGAAATAGACATCGACTTTTCCTTCATCGATTTTCAAGAAATCGCGTTTTCACCGAAGAACGCTACCATTCTGCTGTAAAAATGCCTATCATCGAGATCGGATGTCCAATTTACCTCATCTCGTCATTTCCTTTTTGTTGTCGTAGCTAAATACTGAAAAACTCTTTTGTCGTATGTTCGATGTATTTTTCCTGAATTTGAAACGAATTGTGGTAATTTAGACGTAACATACAATGCTATGTTCGGTTACGTTGTTAGCACTACACACGTACGTACATCAGAGAACCAATCAACTATAATGTGCTAAAGTATTTTCTATCTCGTTTCCTGATTTAGTTGATGGACCATCACGTTTTGGCTAGTTTATACCTAACTAAACTACAAAGTTCCTCTTCCATGGTTACTTTCCTTTCATCGCGTTCATACGACTCCATTATTAATCGCTCACATACTACAGATTCTATTTTTTTAGTTAGCTTAATCTCAACGTCTTTGGATTTAACCAAATATCCCAATAGATTTCTTATTATTTCCCTGCGTTTCGTTTTGTATAAACTATAGCTTTCTTATGTGTTTCCGCTTCTCATAAATTATATATGTAAGATCGTAAATCTTGGGATAATTCAGGGATCGATTCTGAAGTCTGAAAATCGAGTTTTTTATTATGAAAGTAATTAGATAAAATACAAAAATAAACAACAATTGATATCCGTCTATAACAATAAATAACAATAAATTACATAAACGAGAAATAACAACTTTTGTACAATGTTTACCTGAAAATCAGGAATCGATTTTCAACGTCCTGAGCTACCGATCTTTCTCCGTCAGTCTTCAAAATTTTAAATAACTATTCTGTGATCTTGTCTGCCTCTAATGTTACTCTCTGTCCGTCCGTTTGGGAAAATGCGTGCCTCTCAAAAATGGTTGTCCGTAAAACATAAGAGGGTCGCTCTGTCCGTGAAACAAAGAACATCGTGCTACGCGTAAAACAAAAAGATTCCCTATCCCACGTGAACTCTAGGGAGTTTACATATATATTACTATCTATGTCGTTCTTATGTTCGTTAGAATCTTATGGATTCTAAAAGTATCGGGAACATCGCGAAGCAGAAGTCTCCACACTTTCTTCTACGCCGATACTCCTTTCCCTCTAATTTTTCGATATAAAAAGGCTACCGGTTAAATGAATTCACTTGAAGAAGAGCCTGACGCACACTACGTCATACTAATGTTTTTTTGATACTGCTCTTTGATGTCCGCTTTCATGTTTGCGTAAATGCTTAGAAATCGCAGTCACTATTGATCAATTGCAACAGAATATTACTATATTACTATATTCTGTATACTTACAGAATACAATATATTATTCTTCGGCATATAGCGTTTGTTCAATTGCAATATCTAATCCAGAGAATCCACAACGTACATCTTTGCCACTTGAGACGTGTCGATTTGTTAATAATATTACGAAGCTTACAACTAAGGCTCTCTTTTTACGACTCCCAGCGTTAACTATACAAATGCTGGTCCCGCGTATCATGAGTTCCCTCTGCTCCCTGAGCTCCCGGCGTCAGCCGCACGTCGCACAGTAGCGCGTTTCGCGAGAAGCTGCGAACAAATTATTTTCTCCTTTTTGTACGTACTGCCACCTGCTCATTTGAAATATTTATACTGTTATTTTTTTTTTTAAAGTAAAAAGTGAAGGCGATATTGTACGGTATTGTAGTACAATGGTTTACGTTCTATTTAGTCGTCGACAAGAAGGTAGCGTCAACCGACGTTTAATGCAACTGGCAATAAGCTTCGTTTTCGGCTAACCTGCTATGTGCGGGAATACTGGCACGGGAGAGGATCAAAGTTATGCGAAAGTAGATTATCAATATAAAATGGTTTATTGAAATCTTACTCAATTTCGATATTGACAATTGACTGACGAATATGAAATTCTTCGGTTGACAAGTGATGATTCTTCGATAGACAAAATGATAACTGACTCTTCGATAGACGAATAATTAATCTATAATATTCGATAGACGAACGCTAGTTAATTTACTCGATAACCGAACGGTAAATATTCTCACTCTCATGCTGACTTCTCTGAGTCGCTACATTTATATCCGTCGAAGATGAAGAAACGTCGGGGTCTTTCTTTCAACTGCCGACTTCGTTTACAATTTAAATCGTCATAATATCGTTATAAAGACATAATATAAAAACATAGTTAGATGAGTTTTCGCACTTTAGCTTTTAGTTTTAGCTTTTAGCGGCTTTAACTGCCTTTCACTTCAAATACTATAAACGCGATTTCGAATAAACGTTTTAGGAGAATTTATCGGTTTAGGAGAATTTATCAATTCTACTTTTGCGCTACAGATTGCGCGGGTCGCGAGACGTGACATTCATATTATGAATTTTTATTTAGATAGTCAGCGCATTGAACATCACGTATGGTATATATTTTGTTAACATCTAGTACACTAAATACGACACGTACCCAATTTCAAGACCAACGAAATGATATTAAAAGACGACTTATAGAAATCACATAAAAAGTATGTCATCTTCTTTTTGAAACTGTCTGCATGCCTATAGCTTTCTAAAATTCTGTATCCATATCTGCCTGAAGAGCCCTGTCTGTATCTGCCGTCGTTATTAACAATTGTTTAACTTCTTCTGGGATTTCTTTTCTTCTCTCGTTCTTTGAAATTCCGTATTTAGCTAATAGAATAAAAGTAGAAAAGCGGTAGAAAAGATCCGTATTTGAATGTAACAAAGATTTCTTCTACGCATGTGCCCCCTATATTATCTTGCATTTTTATCGCGGCATTCTAAGGCCTCGTTCGAATACTCGCCTACTTTTGACTACTCGTAACTTTTCCACTATTTGTGGTCCATTAAAATTTTATGCCCAGTTACCGGCATATAGTTATTAACTATAATGTTTTATGTATAGTACGACAGTGTTTCGGCGATAATCAGAAATTGCTATTTCATTGATTAAATAGATACTAATGGCTATTAATATCATATAAAGAATGGAATAATAAGTTCTTTATTAACTCCGGTTATATTTGCCGTTAAATGGGCAACGTTAAATATGTGCCTACCGTCGATTTGTATTCCTATAGGACTGTCTTACGTGGTCAACTTTCAATTCTAAATCCGACCCAACTATAATAGCTTTGTTCAGTTACTTTGTGAACATGTTTCAAATTAAGCTTTCAACTTCTTTGACATGGAAAATGTTGATTTTCATTTGTCACATTAATTTCACTCGGAGATTTCACTTTATAATGTTATTAATAATGTGTGCAATAAAAATTAAAATGTTTAATTGCAAAATTACTCGATCGTAAAAACTAATGTCAGTTAATGTCTTTTTTCAGACAACCAGAAAGAGAACACGTCGTTCCTTTAGTTGGTAACGATATAAATTCAGACTATTATGCCAGCACCACCATTAAACCTAAAGCTGATTATTCTTCTGCTGTATCTAATTCTAACAATTACTACTACAATCCAAATCGAGCAAGTTCTTCGTCCGATCTTGGCAATTTAAACAACTATTCTCGAAATACCTATCAGAGTTTTCCGGTTGCTCGAAATGAACATCTGAAGCCAAGCTTTCAATTACCAACAGCTACATCACGAAGTAATCCAACGGCATTTCCTCAATTCGATGGAACATACAACACCGCTAACGGATTCCAATATTATTTGAAAAGGCAGTATCACGAAGAGGAACGAGATTCAAGTGGAGCAAATGTCGGTTCTTTTGGTTACATCGACCCATTTGGTATTAGAAGGGTAATATATTTCAAAACAGATCCGCAAACTGGTAGATTTCTCCATCAGAAAAATAACAAATACGTAGGATTCGAATCAACTCCGTATGATCTATCCTTACCCAATACGTACAGACGTAACTCAAGATCCACAACGTAATATATTTCTCCAAAGTTCATTTAAAAATAATACGGGTATCTTGGACGACATGTTATTGGGATTTTCTTTCTCTTTGTGCTTTGTTACTAATGTAAAACTGGAAGAAATTGTGCTAACTTTTAGTGAAATTTTAATAGACGTTGAATAATAATAGGCCACGATAATACTTATTTTACGTATAACGCGTATTTCTCACATTTTGCGTGGATAACAAAATTAGCGTGAAAATAGGCTTTTTTAGTACCTAAAAACTTAGTATGCAATATTACAAAGGAATTGTAAGCTGTAAACATTGTGCCATGTTAGATTATTGTAGTACTTATTATCCTCCAACGATACTTTAAACCATGAAAATATAAGGAAACCTATTGCGTCAAATAGTCGAGTTAAAAACTCCATTACTATAAAATAGATAACAAGATACATCGTATACAGGATGCATCACGCAACTGAGACGAATTACATCTTGTATTTGATAAGAGACAGAAAAAGATTGTTTATGCAAAAATAGAAAGGTATGGTAATATCTTCCTACGACCTTGCTTATTTTATAAGTGCAAATACGCGCACGAAAAATTTAGGGCACATTTTTCTAAAATGGATTTACATACTCTTCTTACTCGTATGTAAGTATTATTTATTATAATATTTAACAACAAAGTCACGTACTTACTTTATTTTACTTTATTAAAGATGATGTTTGAGTGTCCTGCCTTTATGCATCTAGTAAACGCTTCTCATAGATCGTCTCTTTATTCGTTCGTAACGAAGTTAAAGTGGTCGCTGTTTATGTTTGAAAAATGTAGTTTAATTTGTTCTTCCGTCTTCCAGTAAACGGATGGACGCGAATATACTTTACGTTTGAGATAATCCTATACAAGGAAGTCGAGAGAATTCAGATCATGGTGTTGCATCTCCCAAAATACGACATCTGCCAATTGATGTACGCTGTATATAAGTGACTTCCAAAATTATACCTAATACGATTAAAATATTCTAATATCGAAGTGATGGGAAAGAAATGTTTATTATCTGTGGACATTACAAAAATTCATAGTATGGATTCAATATAGAATATTTTATGCTAATGAAAAATAAAGGTTTTCTCTCCGTTTTCTTTCGTTGAAGGAATCTAAATCCTACAACAAAGTGTAATCCAGCTGGCTTTAACTTTATACTAAATATATTCTAAAAAATTAGTTAAACATTTATAATAACGCTACGCCGCTAACAATAAAATCTCCCGAATTTCTGTGCAAATTATTCGTTTGTAGTTGACTGTTTGTACTTGAGTTTTCACAATACGCTTTAACATCCGAAACTATGTTTGAGACATGAAACATGAGACTTGAAAGTTTACAGATTAATTTCTCGTAATTATTCTGCAAGTACTGCAAGTCTGAATCAATATATGACAGTATATGACAGTATATGACAGTATATGACAGTGATGGAAGTGCGTAGGTGAAAGTAAAACATGTTCGTTAACTTTTCAGTATGCTTGTTAAAATGAAAAATATTCGTCAATTGACCGTTGACACGTAGACATTTATCATACTGAAAATATTAAAAAAAGAATGGTGTTTTATATATATAGCAACACGAATGTGCGTTCAATGATTTTAATCAACATTAATTCATTGCGTTATCTATTATGAAACTAAATAAAAACACGTTAAACATGTCAACTCATTTCAAAGATTCCGATTACTTTCTAGCAACGAATATTTGTTATGTTATATATTATGATTTATTTATTGGGATGTATAGGATATTTGTCAATGAACGATTATTAAAACTATAGTAGATTTAAAGCAACTACAAAGACGTGTTTTTAACGTGATCTGGCGCTCATTTTCGATAATAATGTTGAAATGTGTTTCCTACTATTACTGAATCTAATTATTTTGTCCGTATAATACTATTCGATACAAATTTTTATTTAATTTATATATTAAATTATTTATAAATTAAGTAACCAAACTTCTATAATTATATATAGCGATAATAGGAATAAAACTTATCACAATATATGATTGTCATAATCCTTTTTCCAATATGCAAGCGCAAATATGTATATGCTATCTTCAGAGTTCAGTAAACACAATTGTACGCAAAACTTCGACTTATACGAATTTAGTGTTCATCGTCATGCAATGTACATTTCATTAAACTTTTTATTACTTTCCATTACACGAACAATATGACGAATAGAGTAGCCTACTATAGTTATGATAAAAAAATGTATGAATTTAAGAGCTAGTTAAATTTAAATATTGCAAATTGCTATTAGTAAATGTTACAATGTGCTGTATGTGTTGAGGCTCGAGCGGCGTGGGAAGCCGATAAGAGTATTTTATGAAATACAGTTACAAATGTACGGTTGTAATGCACGGACGAAGCTAACGCAAAATAGGAACACAAGAGGTTCGTAAATGAACCGAATGCAAGGATGGCGCAGGCGAACCAACTATACCAGATCAAAAATGAAGATTAAAATGTTACTTAAAGCTCTTAACGGTTATTTGGAATCTGAAGTAGTGTTTGAAGAATTAAAGAGAGTACAACCTGGTAGTGTTCAATTCTCCTCTCTGGACCTATGGGATCCAACTATGGGGAACAGCGAGTAATTCCAACATAGAAATTCTCCAACGATTCCAATCAAAAACTCTAAGATCCTTAATTCATGCACCTTGGTACGTTAGCAACGAAACGATACACCGTGACCATAAGATAGCCACATTGAAGAAGAAATATCCAAATTCAGTAACAGATATAATACAAGAGTTAACAACCACCAAAACCCATTAGTTACCCAATTACTTGACAGAACGGATTAGATCCGCAGACTAAAACGGCAATACCCCTTAGATCGAAGCATTAGATTCAACTAGAATCAAACATACTATAAACTTTTATCATCCAAGTTACAGTACCACGCCAAAATAATTTACTTATAATTCTCAATGAGAATTGATTGTAAATGGTCTACTAAATAAGAAAAAAAAAATTCTCCTCTATTCAGCGTTTTTCAACAAAATGGTTAGCACGGGAAAGTAGACTTCTGCCAACATAATATATTGTGCAGTTAGTGTCAAAAGGAAATATTTCTAATCTTCAACATATTAAATTTTGTATGCATTCTATTGTCTCATGGAGATCCCTCAAAAATAAAAATAGCGTACAATGTAAAAATTGTTGAAAAGTCGGTCATTCAATGTCACGCTGCAATCACTGATATAGACATGTGTAATGTGTGAAATGTAGTGTTGTAATGTAATTAAATGTAATTAAGTGAAATGTAATTAAAAATAGCAATAACATCCCAACCAGCATCCTACAGAGGATACGAAAAGTATTTCGAACTAAAGAAATAAATCAAGAGAGACGAGCTTTTATGAAGAAATGACCGCCCAAAATATTAATGCAAAAGGCATTGATATTGGAAGAAATCCTCGTCATTTTGATATCTACTGATAGGAAACGCAGTCCAAATTTTATCTTTTCCAAACTGTCTTCTATAAAGTTCGACTTTTATCTTGATTTCTGACATATTACCTCAATCTGCAATATATTACTTCCTATCGTACCAAACCACTTGTACAAACATTTTCTCAATAACTTTAATGCCTTCTTGCATATTCCACCTGTGTTAATATTATATTTCTGTATTTTAAAAAACCTAAGTACTTAATGAATTTCTTTAATTGCATCTACATATTTCCTACAGCTGGCTAGCTGGCTATTCGAAACAGATTGAAGAGATTTGATTGTGAATCAAAAGCTAAATTAAAATTGCGTGATAAACGTCAGAAGCACGTGTAGAATCATGTGTACATTATGTTTTAATTTGTTAAGAGAAATACTTTCACATCTAACAACGACGCTTCGATCTCATTCGCTAACGCTAACTGTATGGCCCTAAGACGCATTTATCAACTACGAAGGAACGAAAGAAAAGAACATGAGCTTCCGACACTTGCCTAGAGTCACGGGCGCCATCTACCAATCATCGATCGCGGTGGTCGACGATGCAAACATTCAAAACGATCGATAAACGAGTGCATGGAATACATTATTCACTTCCGTCAAATACGCAATACATTTCGTGCAAGTGAGTGTACATGTAAATACTATACTATTTAATGTTTAATATTTAATAATTTGTGTACTGTATGCGTTGTGTGCATAACGTACGTAGTGTTTATTACTTTATCTCTTTGTTATTATGTGAGAAATTTCTTGAATCGACATTAATCTTTTCCATTTGGAAATTGCATAAGGTGGGTTTTAATATTTTTTTATGGATTTATGAATAGACAGATTTAATGTTTCTTCTTATACAAGGTAAACCGGCCCACATGTCTTGTTGGATTGGTTGTGGGTAAGAATTACTGCACCTTCCATCGCTGGGATTGACGTATATGTAAGAAACTTTGCCCAACCTCGAGGGTACTTTAATTGATTTTGAACAAAGTCTCAAATACAGTTTTCGATTCTCATTACTTAAACTTTTTATCGTTTTCATGCAAACACAGGAAAACAAATACGATAAGTTTTACAAAATAAAAATTAATATATCTATTAAACTAACAGTTTTTCGATATAAGTAGGTTAATAATTTTCTTTTAATAAAAAGTATATGAATCCATTCGGAAGAAATAAAGCTCATAACGCATTCGCATAACGTTTACGTGTCCACCTACAGAAAAGCCAATAGCATCGAAATACTTCTTCTTAAAATCACCCAAATTTCATTTCAAACATTTTTCGATATAACTAATAGTATGGAAAATATTTCAGCTTAAATTCTTAAGCGGTTCATCTTGTATATATATGTACTTAATAAAAATTCTATAAGAGTAGAAAACAACGTATCTTAATGTAGACGATATTCAAAATGATGTTTATCGGTTGCAATATAATTGCATAGACGACAAATTAATGACTGTTAAATATTTTTTTTGTCATTATCAGAAAATTGTCATTTCCTTTTAATGTTTCTTTGATTTTGCTGGAAGAAAATATTTTTACAAAATCTTACTATACATAATCATCTTATGGCTCTCTTTCAGCCGTGTTATACCTACCAGACAAAAGAGTTTCCGAGTGATCCACTAACAACAGAATAATCTGAGCTGATCACGTTTCGTGGATCATCCTGTATATTCCATTTGTTAAATGTCACAAATATAACCGTTCGCATATTTTTGTATACCTGTGTAAGTAAGTCTTTGTATTTCTACATTCCGTTACGGAATAATTACATAATTCATAATGTGAAATTCTTAAACAAATAAATTCATTTTCAATAAATATCTACTTTTATACGCATTTTGCACTGGTACACTAGCAGGAAACGTTCAATTTCTACAAAACTACCATTTCCTTAATTAGAAAAAGGAAGATATACAATAATACAAAGATTCAAAGTCGCTTGCCTATGTAGCATTATAAATAAATGGCCACAAATGTAAATACATATCGAGAAACATGTATACATAGCTTGAAATATATCAATAGTTTTGAAAGTAATAAATTTAATAAAAATGTACTCTGACTGACATAGTACATCATTCAATTTCGATTATAACTATCTAACTGTTTACTTCGCTATTTAACATAATAATCAAAAGACTATTACCACGGGCGAGATGGTTCATCATAAACTCATCGTGAGTTTATAGTGTTAATCGGATGTTGATATGTCTATTTTCTTAAAATTCGTTAGATGATCATACTGCCGAATATAATTCGTCTATTTCGACGAAATTTATAACAAAGATCCAAAGAAACAGTTGCTTTAAACATTTTTTGGAAAAAGATCATTCGGTAACAAGTAATTTTTGTTCAAATGGAAGCCAACATTAGCCAAAATCTTTTAACGAAGGATATTAAATCTTATACCACAACTTCAACATTTATCGTGTAATAGTTATGATGTCTGATTTATAGCCTTTGTTCTAACAAGCAAAAAAATAATTTCAACATAGACAATCAGAAATGTCCTTGAAATTTTGCAAAATGTAGATGATAAAAAGAAGTTTACAGAGTCCATCCAAATTCCAACCTAGATCAGAACAAAGTATGATTTAATAAAAGGTATAAAAAATAAAATCTATGTTAAATTAACTTTATGGGTGGAAATAGTATTCCCCATCTGAGATAAATGTCAAACGAACATTTATTATTTTATATGTAGATATTTTTATTACCTTCTTTTAAACATCATCGATCGATGAAGCTTTTAATTGGTTCGCCACTAAACTATTTTACTCTACAATTATTACTTTTTTAATATTTGAGATTGTTAATAACGACAAAGGAAAGCACATTTACATATTTACATATTATTAAATTTATTTTATTAAAATAGTCTTAATTTAAGGACTTAATCGTTTGTTTTTATACTACATGTAGAACAATATTTCAACAATATTTATCTTTTATTTACTTCATTTTCGAAATTTTCTATCATAATTATCTCGCCGCTCGATTTGCTGATTCAAGGGTTGCTGTTGTCCCTTTTGAGCTGCTTCACGCGCATCTGCTTCCTGGAATGTAATAATAACACTATTACTCTCAACTCGTTATATCAACTAATTGCAAGACTATATATATATATATATATATAATTTTACTCTAAATTAGTAATTGAAAAAAATATGTTTGCGTTATGTTTTCTTATTCGCGATGTTTCAATATTATTACGTATGATTACATCCTCTTACACGTACTCGTTACATAGGATATTACGTAATTGGTAGTATTACTGGGAAGAAAGTTCTGCGATTTAGTTCTATGATTTCGTAATTCTACACGAAAAAGTAAATCGAGGATACAGAATAAGATTTTTTTACCTCTCGAAATAATCGACATATCGTACATGCCGTTACTTTCTCATTTCATTTAACACTCAACGTGATAAACTAATTAAGAAAGCTTATATTTGCAAATTACGATATTGAAGATACATAGTCTGGCATGCAGTAACGATATTTAATGTTTATTCAAATGATATTTGTTTCGTGTTTCATGCACTCGAGAAGCGTGTAAACTCGCGCTATAAAAGTATTTCTAAATCTATTTCTATACAATAGGCTTGGATATACGCATATTATCTCATCCGTTAAACTAATAATTCGTATAATTAACATATGCACTCTTGTTAAATATTTCTTTCGAATATGAATGAAAATAAAGAGAAGAAGATATATCGGATATTGGAATACACGGAGACGAGACAGAGTGAACGGAGAAAAGAATCAGAAAGTGAAAAAAGGAAAAATCGTGGGACGTGTACCTCTTGCTGACGAATGCCTGCATAGATGAGGTCGAGGCCTTTCTGAATCTCTTCGCTGACTGGCGGTGGCGTGGGAATGTGATCTCCGGTCGCGTGAAAGCCAGTCTCGTCGGCCGTATAATGGATGGTGATCAGCTTCCCTTCGGGACTCGTGTATGAGAAGCTTCCTTGTTGGACCAACGCTTCTCCTTGTTCCTCGCCTTCGCCTACTTTCTTAATGTAACCGCTCTCCTCAGCGATAATATTGTTTCCCGTTTCATAACTATGAATAATTTATTCACATCAGATTTCAAATCACATTCTTTTGGATTACACCTCCTCTTAAAATGCATACTCGTCGTTATTGTTTTGTGTTGAAATAGAGCTTTCACTTACAAATACATTTTTAAATCTCTATTCTACTATACTGTCAGAAAATAAATAACTAATATTTGTAAAATAAATAACTAAAATTGTTACTTTTGTCGAGAGTGCTACAAACTAACCAACTTTTAATTCATAGAATCTACATCATACACTGCAAGCATAGTTATATTCTATACCTTGAACTCGATTTAATCGTCAAACTATACTATACACATAGATGATTATACGTCATTTAAGCGGTTTTATTTAAAAATTGCAAATATTAGTAGAAATTATCTTCGTATCACGTTGTAAATATGTTATCGTAAAACTTAAACTTACACAAGCTTAAACATTGTGATAAATTTCGATTCTTTATTCTTATTATACACATGTCGTATGTATTTAGTGTATACATATACCATACATGTTATATGCAATAATATATCTCTTTAAATGTAGAATGAAAAATACTTACATAATTAATGAAGAGTGAAAGTGAAAATCTTAATTGAAATAAAACCTTTACCAACTTGTATGTATACGAATGTCACTTCGAACTGTAATTATTTACACATTACTCAAAACTAAACATTTGATTACTATTGCGTATAATGCTTAATCCGAAATTGTCCAATTTCAAATAACTAGTACCGAATACAGGAAAGTAAAAATGAAATATTTCTTCTATAACTATTTTACTAAGCATAATATTCAGTATAATAGAATATAAATAAAATGTACCGCGTAAAAAGGTGTCACACAAGTGTCAAATAAGGTGTCAAATACTTTATCATTTCTATTATCTAACTATATATCTAACTTTCAACGTTTTATTGATTTATAAGTTTCGTAAGCTATTTCAAGTATAATCGTAAATAAAAGAAATAATCGTAAAACGTAAAGTAATAAAAATAATACAAGAAAGTAATAATTTAATAAATCTAAATTATGTAAATTTCATTGTATCTGTGCGTTACTAAACGCCATGATGACGCAATGTTTTATTACTATTAAAATACATTAAACATCAAGAAAAACTATAACGAAATTGAAAGAGATTCTTCTATATCGAACACACACAATCACATATATAAGTATTTTCTATTTTAAACTGCAGACTTAAATGCATATGCTAGGAGTTGTATGCAATAAACGAACAACGTATTAATTCATCGACGCAAGAAGGTAATTAACAATTGCGATACCTAGCTTTATAAGTTCCATCGTGCTCTTGCTGTTTATTCCAATGTAAAATTGGAATAGGCGTGGTCGTCAATGGACCCCTCCTTTCGTCAGTCGGAGGATTCGATCTATCCTCGTGGTAATTGTTACGAGCATTGTAATTTGAATCTTGCGCTGCTGCCAATCCCACAACTATCGCTATTACCTAACGAAGAGAATCTTTAGTTAGTCAACCTAGTCAACGTAACTATACTTAGCACTCTTGTATTTAACAAATGTCATATTGTCTATCGAAAGACGAAGCATTGATAAAAATGGAAGTCTGTGATCGTCACCATCCACGTAGTGTTAGTGAGATGAGTGAAAGTAAGATGCCAATGCGGGTCATTTAACTCCTGACCTACGACGGGTTTGCGGACTCGTCGTCGATTTCGTTTGCTTGGTATTCTTCACAGTTGCTTGTGTCGTAACACGGATTAAAGATCATCCTACTTGTAATTCGAATTTTCAAAAATAAATATACCTTACTTTCGCATGTAAAATGCATACTATAAATATAATAACTTTCTTGAAGAGAAACGACGCGACGACTCAAAATGTATTTGCTTTTTGCTCCTAGTGATTCACGTTTCTAATATAAATTATTATTATTATTATTATTTTCGTCAATTTAAAAAGTACGTGACCGCAACTCGGAAGATCAATAACAGTTTAAAAATCTGGTAATTCAACTAACGAAGGATTCGTATTGATTGATCACCGAACATCGATCATCGATAAATAAGAATTTTAGCACTACAATTTCGTTTAATCTTAACAACAAGATATATTGACAAGACAAATTATGTTGTACGAATACCATTTAAAAAAGAACATTGTTAATAAAAATATTTCAGCCGTATTATATTGGTTTAGAATTATACAGAACGTAAACGAGTGCAAACGTAAAAATTAAAAAAAAAAAAAAAAACGTAAAAAGTTACTTACAATTGTTTTCATCTTGATAAAGGAAACACTTTTGAATGAAGAAGATGAGTACTATTACATCCAATCGTTTATGATCCTAAGGAAATAAGGAATTCACCTTTTATACTCTCACCTCATCCCCACTCAACGAGTGATGGATCTCTAAAGATGTTCCACGTAGTTTGTAACAACGATCTTTACATACATGCTATCTTATGCACGTATAACGATACCATTCAATACCGTTTTACGCACCCCTTTAACCACTCCTTCCTTCTCCCTTTTTCCAAGGAAAATCAGAATAATCGTCAGTACTATTAAAATATTAATTAATTATAAATTTCTATCACTTGGATAAATAAAATTTATGTCTATTATTACAGTTAGATACACGAAAGTTACATCAAATAATGTTTCCCCTTTATCAGTTGTATTTTATTTATATTACATAATCTATCATTTAAATAATTGTCTCGGTACAAAATAAGTATTATGACAATGTTAGCGACGTTAATATCTGCTTTTTGTATCTAATATATATCTTTTTAAGACATAATTACAACGTTAATTTTTAATATTAAACATATATACAAGTTATTATTACTACTCACTGGAAATTTTTTATAATTTAATTACATACAGATAAAGATTTCACTTTTTGAGAAAAATTTGAAGCAAGAATGTTGCGATAACAATAATGTAACAATTTGAGATTATGCGCTTAGTAGTATTTAAATTTCAGCCTATTGCGTCATATGTACAGTCACGACTATCTAAACCATTTCTAAAGCGTAAATCGATAGAAATTGAATTGTTTATCGGTTAAAGCTAGTATCCTAAATAAAATAAATAATTATAGATGAAAATTTTCAAAAAATAATTTTCAATGAATTGCGGCTAATCGTATACGTCGAACATTGTAATTAAGCATCTCGAAAATTTTTCACTTTTATTGTCTCCATGTACTATTAAATTAGTGATGATTCTTGCAATGATATAAAAGTCATTGTACGTACATATATATACTTTAGCATAAATAATGTTTCCAGTTTTGAAACTATAACCGAGTGTCTCGGGAGAAAGATATTTTATTGCATACACTGCGTCGAATGTCTAAAATGAATTTCATCCAAGTTTCACATTTTCTAAAGCTTCAGTGTAAATTTAATTTTTTCAAATAGAATGCGCGATGTTTTTTTAATTATCTTACAATCTCGCAGATGATTCAAATCTTTAAGAAAATTTACACGTAATATATATCATAGGTTATACATATTATATATATATATGATGTATGTATCATCTCACGATTACCTTCCACTAGCTAGCCTTATTTACAGTATTTAAAAAAAATCGGAACAGTGCTTGCCCTGCATAATAAAAATATGTGTTCAAACAAAATACGAATAATAAAATAAAATAGAGTACAATATACAGAAATAGTTACCAATAGGAATCTGCGACTCTACTACTGATAACGGATGTTAAAACAAGGATGTACAAAAAAAAGAAAAAAGAAGTATACTAACACGTCCGTGCAACTAACAATCGACGAACAATCGGGCTCTAATTTCGCGTATGGAAATTGTAATTAAATTTAATAAGAGCTACCTGCTTCAAAGAATATTGAAAATAATATGGCGTAGCAAACACTGACTCTACTGACCACATTGCGCAATTACGAAGATTCTCTAAAACTAAAAAAAGTGTATTGGAAGAAGTGGATGAAGGGAGTAGAAAAAGAATATTTTACATATTCTTCTGCCTTTCTCTATCGAGTGTTTGTTCGAAAATATTGTTTTTAGTAATATATATCAACGTGTGTTATAGAAATAGAAAATGTTTATGGAAGAAAATGTGTCTTAGAATCAATGTCAATGTTATCAAACGGCTCTCTCCGTATCGGCCCACACACCTTACTGAGAATGCCTGGAATGGACGTGTATTATGCCATGTAAAAGCATCCACGTGCAGGATTATATAAACAGGTCTCGACACTCGTATACCGAAGCATAGGGGAAATCGTCTGAAAACCGAGTCGAAACTAGTTGCAAAAAATCAACGTGAAAGAGAAGAAATTTCTTGTTCTTTGCATGCGTGAGATGCTATGAATATCTGATACAGAGACAGAGACACTCTACTTATCCCTGTCGATCTCGTAAGAACGAGAACTTTGTTGTCTTCCATGTTGATTTTTCACAGCTCAATTTTCCGACGGTTTTCCCTAGCGAGTGTCGAGACCTGTTTATATGATCGTGTCTACGCGGAGGATGGCAAGGAGGCCGCTTCCTTCATAGGGATTCACCAGTCCTTCCCGAAACGGCGAGCGAATCGTATCATTTTGTATTCGGCGACTATCGTCGCTGTAATATCACATAGTTACTTTCGATTATATATGTTTCTTACATTTGCAGGTAATTAAAATTCCTAAACATATCCAATTTGTTCATACAAGTTTAATGACGGTATTAATATAAAGAATTCGTGACTGAAATATAACGGAATGTGGAAGTTTATATTCACTATTAATAAACCATATAATTGTTTATAATTTAATCGTAGTACATATTAATTGAATACCTTTTACGTGTAAATCAATAAAAATCTGATATAACTGCATACGTATGTTATTGTCGACTCCTCTATAGAGAAAATGCACGTGTCAAGGCTAACGCATTTTCAAGAGTATTGTACGAGTCAATAGCCGGAACCATAAATGTGTCATCAAGGTTCAGACTTAGGTAGCGACTTTAGATGATAATACTCCAGCAGACTGAATCTTAACTGTACGCCACGGCGGCCAATTTAATGAGATCTAAACTAAACTCTATGAAATACGATATCTAATATTGGTGATATTTTTCAGTATATGTAGGTATATATCAATCATAGATATCATACATATCACATCAAGAATTCATGATTCTCTCCGCAAATTCGTTCAATTTTGCATCCATCAGTTTCTACGATTATTTCAAGACGACCGAACGTATTTCCCCGTCGAGGGCTACACATTTGGTTACAGGTGTAAAAAAATTTAAGAGGTGATCCATCGAGCTAAAATACAATGAAAATCAAAAATGAAGAAATTGCGCTTTTGGCTTCGTTTTTTAGTTATTGACAATTAAATATTGATGCGATTGATCCTTCTTACACGAACGAAAATAGGTCAACCTAAGCGGCAGGATGCACAGGGATCTTCAAATCGAACGTTACACGGGCAGCAGCTTACCTCGTACAAGTCGTAAAGAAGAAGATTATGTCATTTGAAGACTTGAAGACGTAAACCATCCTGCAGATGAAGAGAAACATCGCAGATTAAACCCTCATGGAATTTTTGAGTACAGAGGATTAATGATCTTCTGATCTTTTGCCTTCATAAACAATTAGTAAATAATAGCACATACAAACAATGTTTCTACAAATCTTATATATGCACCACGATCGTTCTGTGCGCGGGTGTCCATAAAAAAAAAATAAAAAGAAAATCGCACACACATTAATTATTCTTAAGATGTTATTAAACGTGGTCAAACGCTATCTAACATTAACAACGTACATTTTCTGATCGCTGTATATTCCGACATTCACATACACACACATGAAATAAAAAATGAAGAAACCAAAAGAAACTACAACAAAGATTGCTGTTGCATAGTACAAACTTCTCTACAAACTGAAACCTGTCCATAATTGTTTCAGAAGAAATTCTTTAGCTATCGATCACGTTTCATTCGTTCAAAGGAAAGCGACATACAAAAGCGTATGTTATTAACCAGTTGGCAACCTATTTTCACATAAAATGCACAATGTGATGTAATATAATAAACTAGATAATAACAACAACAATGTATTGCAATATGATCATATTTCTCACATTTGCGACATCGAAAAGGGCCTAAACCTTCTTTTTCTTCGACACAAATCACTTGTTTTTTGTGTTTCACACACCATTTTTCTCTTGGAATTTATTGAATTTCCTGTCATTCGATTGTCGTCTCGTGATCACTTAATTTCTTAGCAAGGGAAAGTAAGTTTATATGATCCATTTTAATCCTTGAGTAACCTATATATATATTTGTTAAATAAATAATATTGAATAGTCTCTAAATCACGTGACAAATCCTTTAAGCGAATTCAATTTTATGTTGACTAGATTATAATATTTTTATATTTCATAGTTTTATAATATAAAAGTATGAAAGAAGTAGTTAAATAAAGACTCAACTGATGGATATAACCAACAGATTTAAATAACAAATTCAAAAAGTGTATGATAAATATAAACAACGCACTACTACATATAATATATATATACTACATATAATCTCTGAAGGTACAGTTTTAAGTGAATGCACATAAAAGATAGAAAATAGGAAATAGGAATGAAATATAGCATAAACATTTCGAATGTAAGTAACTTAAACAGTTCTTTAGAAGTATCTTAAGTAAGTGTTTACGAAAGCTCTGTTTTCTGTTATTTTAACCAGTATTGTAATCTTATCGTACGCTGTGTCGGTAACACAGGAAGTGACATTACAGTAGTAAAACGTTTTTCGTAATATTTCGAATCGTAAATTTTAAGCCATCAAAAATCCTTCTCGTAAATATTGTTTTTGCTGTCTTGGTTTTAAAAGGTGCCTATTGTCAGAATTTCAAGCAGATCAAAGCATGGAAGTTTTCAAAATTACAGAGAGCAGCGCTAAAATGGTAAAGCATTTTTCACAAAATTTTGGATCTTGACATTCGAATCGCCAAAAATCCTTCTCGCGAACGTTGTTTCGATGTAAAATGAAGCTATTTGCAAAATTTCGGCCAAATCGGACGAAATAGCAGATTTTAAAACGATAACGTTACGTGTGGTAAGTGGGTAACACCCAAAACGTGGGACACAAAAAAGCATCGCATGTCGTGTCTATTCTGTACCGCGTCTACGATACAAGGAAACAATCAGCACAAGGTTGTGCCAGAGAGGAAATCTTCTCTCTGGTTTTTCTTCCGACAGTTTCTTGAGATTACCTTCAAATTGTATGTCAATTTGAAAGTAAGTTCGGTAAGTTTTACTCTCAGGTGGGCAATAAAAATTCGCAGAATCATGTCCATTTGAGATTCGTTTATGCGAGTCATATGAGATTCTTTGCAGTTTACATTGAAATGCAGATGAAGTACTGTGTAATCATGAATGATCAAAAAATAAATGCCCTTATTACTGGTCAAACTGTTACAAAGAAAAGCAAAACTAACGTACAAGGGAAGTTACTGTATAAGGATTTGAATTAATCGCAAGGAAGAATTAGGAGAATATGTATCACTTACAACAAGTTCAAAACAAGAACAAGTTCAAATTCCAAAAAGCTTCAAATTGAAGATACCCAGCAATTTCAGAATTTTATACGCATGAGTGCAGTACTTCAATTTATAATAAACTAAATTTGACTAATAATTACAAGATACGAGACGAAGAAAAGCTTAATTTCTATCGACGAACGCGTCTTGGTGTCATTACGATCTCTAGCTCTTGAAGTTCCATGCATTTTCAAGTGGCGCATCCGATTCATACCCGATTTATTGCACTATAGAGACTTGCATGGCGAAATAAATCCGCTCGTTATTACGTGATTAAACAAATTAATCTAATGATTCTAAAATTTTACAACAATTTAATTAAAAATACCAGTCTCGAAACCATTCGCTACTGTTGCTAAAACGAAAAGAGAAGGAAGAGTTTTTCTCAACTAAAAATCTTGAAAGTTACTGTTTTGATAGAAAAATTAAGTCTCATGAACGTAAGGTAAACTAACTGAATATAAAATGGCTAAGATAATAATTTTTGTAAAAAGAGCTTTAGAAAATGACTTTCTATTTTATGAAGTAAATATTACAAAAGAAAGGCCTGCAAATTTATCGAACATTGTACAGGACATTGTGTATACAGAACATAATCGTAAAAAAAAATTAAAAGAAAACACACGTTGTATTTTATGAAATTCATACGTCCATATTACCAGATTATAGAAATCTGACAACATCAAACAGAATCACCAAATCGAATCGATCAGATCACCAAACATCAAAATCATACAACAAGTAGTACGAAAAATGATGATTCAGATGAGTACATGGATTGATTTGCCAAATTTTCGGTAAACACGTGACATAAGTCAGTATTTAACAAATAAAACCATATTCTTTTTAATCTTAAAATACTAATAGCAATCTTTCGTATAACCAGTTTCTGCATGTATTAAATGTAATAAATGTAATAAATGTAAATATAAATTATTCTTCACGTGTTAATAGTAGTTACTTTCAACATTTCTTTACAGTCCATTCTCTAGACAGTTAATGATCTTCGTTAAGATATTTTGTGATTTACACTGACTGGTTTCCGATCCCTCTATATATTGGATCCTTTATATCAAAACCATTTATATTGTAATCCTTTAATCACAGTAGCACGTTACTATAATAACATGTATTAACTTATAAATAAAAGATGTCACACATTTTCAATAATTTACAACAAAAAATTGAGAACTGTCAATAAATAATATTCTTATTTAAAATTTTTCAAATAAATATTTCAAATAAATCAGAATGTGAGCGCTAAAGGAAATTAAAACTAATAATAAGAGTAGAAAAAATAATTCTTCGTGAGATAATAAAGAATCTTTTTATATCTACACATTGGTACATCGTACAAATTGATATCATTGATTAGAGAGATTGATATCATTGATTAAAGAATTTTATTGAGAAACAATATCTATGTTAAGAAAGAGTCATGCATTAGCAAAAGGAACAGATTACCGTTTGAGTACTTTCGTAATTTATTGCATTATGTATGTATATCCACAGTAAGAGAAGAATCTTTTAAAACTTTCATTTGCCAGATCTCCTTCCTTCCTATTGTTACGCTCTCGGCCCTAGTTAATTATATACAGCAATGGTGTTAGCTTACTTTCTCTTTTTATTTACAAGGCAACCCAAACATCGAAGGATTTGAGACAACATTGGCATTGAGACAATGATCGACGATTAATGCAAAAAATTCTTGAAAATTACTTTTTACCGACACGTTTCGTATATTCTTTTGGAAACTCCATACATACTTTGAACTAGGTCATATTGAGGCTTTCAGAATCAAATTCCTTAGCGTTGTTTCAAGCTTTCGAATCGGATACTTTTCCTGGAGATACTGCTTCCTGATGTTTCGACATTACAGAGGTCTAAAAACGTATCGACATTGATGTGCAGTCATGCGTATATATTCTTCATACATTGTATATCTTCCCTCATAATCCGACAAACAGCTCGTGTTGCGCATCAGTAATCTGGTAACGAGACTTTGAAATTGTTCAGATGAATAATTAAAAGATAGGAAAAGGTAGGAACAAGGTGCTTTAAGCGAAATAGCGTTAAAGGTCTGCATCTCTGTCAACTGTTTATGTGCATATCTAGGTTTTTTAATATTTCTATGGATTCCCTGTATTTTCGCAAAAAATGTCCTCTAGTTTTGGCGCCTATGATTTCGAGATCAAATAAGATCTTCTTGTGTCTGGTATTCTTTTGATGCTCTGCTATGGCCGAATGTATGTGGCTCTCATGTTCTTCGAAGCATGTACTTACGTTTTCACCAGTTTTATCGTTGTATACTTTTCCACAGGAACAGCGTCGTATTTCGTATACCGATATCGTATATCGATTCGTATATCGATAAACTTCAAGCAAAAGTTAATAAACAAGAGTGTTTGCATGAATGGTACTTGTTAAGCATTCCAATTTCCACAAACTAAAGAACAAAATGATCTGAAACTTAATATTTCATAATTTTGGAATAAAATTACTTAAACTAAAAGTTTCCAGTGGGGGAAACAAAGAAGTAAACATTTCCAAATTGACAATTTTGTGTTTGTCTATGCCCGATTCTGATACAAATATGGGAAGATCTTTTTCTTCTCAGTGAACGAAATACAAACGTTACTCCATTGAGCAAAATCCGATTAGATTTCAGAAATGTTATAACTAACTCAATAACTAACGAAATGCTACAACTTTTCAAGAATAGTATGTACAAAAAGGAACCAATACCACAGGAACACGTTCATGTTCTTAAACTCCATGAAACGGATGATAGTGATAATACCGACTGTTAAACTGGCCTTATATTTTATTTGATTTTGCATTTTATTCATTTTCTCTACTTCGTCCATATTATATATTTCATTCTTATTTTGTATTTTTTTCTTTGTATTCTATATTTTATATCTATAAAATTTTAGAAACGTAAAATATTTGTACAATTACCTATACTAATAACTTATGAATAAATGAAATTGTTCACAATATATACAATAATTATATGAATAAATATCCCTCCTAGCTAACTGTTTTGTGCTTTTATTGAAATTTATTTTATTAATTTAATTTTTAAATAATTTTATTGAAAGAAGTTAACTTATATTAAATGATTTATTATTTATTTCGTTAAAAGAAAGTGTTGCGCAAATCTTACCACTGAAATCCATTTGAGTGTGCGTGTAACTGTGAGTTACAGATTGTAATTAATCTACAACCTACGCTGTGTCACTCACGTAACGCATCGCAACACAACGTAACGTAACCGATGTGGCTGTACAATGGTAATGGGTCAACCTTGACAGGACAAGAGTTGGGTATAGGGACTAGGTTCAGAGGCGTAAATACCTCGAGAATTTCAGAAGGCTATGAAACGTCGTGTGCTTGTCTCTTGCCATACCATTTAACTCGGAAGAATCCGGGTTCAAACGATGCGCCCGAATGGTCGGGAAAGGAGCCGAAGCGGCGGAAACAGAGTGTCGGAATTTGAAACATGCGACTGAGTACGAGATAGCCGCGCCAGTATTTAGGAAAAAGACACTATTCGAGACACATACTTAGCTCGAGATTAAGACCACGAGTGAGACTCGTGATATTCAGGTTTGGCTCAAAATTCGCACTCGTCAAAGTATGGCAAAGGCCTAGAGAAGGCTATTCTCGGCCAGAGAGGAGACTCGTCTGCAAGTACACAATTTAGCGAAAGATGAACATTTAGATTAATTTAATGTGTGACCACCACTGTAATTACAATAAAAAATTTTGTATATATAATTGTATATATAAATGTTCTGTTATTTTACTTCTCAATTACGGATGAAATATTTAAATAAATAGACATTTGAATCAGTTTATTTAGAGCGCAAGTAATCAAAGTTATTAAACTATATAATGTTTTAAAAGCATAATTCTGTTACTTACCGATTAACTTTCTGTTCAATTTTTTAGTAAATAAAATGTTGGCTAGCTTACTTTGACATTAAGCTTTAACAGATTAGTAAGAATGTTCCAAATTTAAATCCTCAAAATGTATATTACCACCTGTAATACGATGTATGATATAGTATGTACAGAAATAACTTATATAAATCAATCAGTTTCATATTTTAAGATAAATATTATTAGAAGTAACAACAATACAGGCTTTAATAACTCTTTCAATTTAGATAACTATGCAAGTCTTTATACAAACCTTTATGTGTTTTATAGATAAAAATGAAACGAAAATATCATATAAACATACAACTGCAAATATTTTATCAATCATAATAAAAATATAAAATATGGGAAGAACCATAATGAATTTGCTTTTAATATAATGGAATGTAGCAATAAATAAATAATTTACATATTTTATATTAATTTACTGAATTAACTTGACATTAACTTTGACTTGTTGATTAACTCAACAGAATGGAGTGAATTATATTAAATAATAAATTGTTTTCCTGCAAAACAATTTGATATTATACTAATCCAGTGTTTTTATATTATTTTCGCATTTCAAAATTTCATTTGCTTCCTTGCGATACAAAACTCATTTCAACAATTCCTTCAATTTGCTCTTAAAGGAAATGACCATAGAACCACAAATCTCAGCAACAACTAAAACTGCTAAATCACCTCCTATCTATATGAATGCACAGATAATAGAATTATCTCTTAAAGTCAACCCCTACATGACAACGCAGAAATCAACAGCTAAAATTAAATCAAGTCAAGGTACAGACAAGTATTCCTGACACATTTCACAAAGTGACTCAGGTACTTAAAGATAAATATGCTGGATATAATACATATCAAAGTAAAATTGAAAGGAACCGTAAAATTGTCATTAAAGGCCTTCACTCGAAAACTTATTTCAAAAGCATAGCAGAAGAACTGCAAATGCTGAACCATCAGATAAAAACAATAGCTGATATAACCAAATTTGACACAAAGCAACCATTGCCATTATTACTGGTTGAATGTGAATCTAAAAGCAACAATATGCATGCAACATTTTCTTTGTCGACTTAGCAAGAATTACAGTCTTGCTGGATGAAAGGTAGTTGACTGAGTCGGGTTTGTATGATAGACGCATGTTTGAGGAGGCTGTAGGTGCTGTATGACAGCATTAATTGTAATTAATTAAATTTATGTTTAGTTTATAATACTCTGTGTTTAAGTTTTCTTTGGTTGTTTCTTTTCTTTATGTCTTATTTTCTTTCATTCCAACCTGGAACGCCTGATTCAGGAATAAACATGTAACCATTGAACAAATACACAGAATAATCAATGAAATATATCATGCAATAGAAACTAAACGATATTGTTCAACACTGATTAAGTAAACGTGTAATTTATTTTTGTCATATTTGTACAAGAGATCATTCACAGCAAATGTTAGACACACTCACAAATTATGGATATGGAGAAATAAATAAATATAATAAATACAAGAGTCTTGTGCACAATACATAAAACTAACTATGCCATGGGGTAAATAGATGCTTTCGTGCGAACGTGCAATGGAATCAAGTCCAGTTAAGGAATGCATCCCCCAGTGCAATAATACGTACACATAACGTACATCTTCCTTACATACTATATTTTGCCCATAGGTTCTTTTAATACAAATAATATGTAACGTTGAAGCAACTGGACCATCCATGAGCGTGTAATTTGTAGTTGAGCCACCACTAAGCACCTTAAGGTTGTCTCAGAAAAATTAAAATAAAAAATCTAGATTAGTCAAGGAAAATTCTTGTCAAATTAGGAAGGTCATTAAATAAATAGAATAAACGCATTAAAATCTGATCCATAATAGCTATTCAAGAAGCAGGGAATTCCTTTCTTCTACTTCTTGACAACTAGAGAATACCAAAGAATAACAAAAACCAAAAATGACTCGAAAATATAAGAAATAAAATAAATTGTAACAACGTTTTTAAGAAAATAACTAAAGAAGTGAATTAATACAGTAAGAAGTTAATGAAGATTCGAAATGAATGAAGAAAAATAAATAATTAGTGCTGCTAAAAATCAATGAGCTAACGACTTAGAAGACCGAACAACATTTTATATAGTTGAAAGAACTAAATTGAATATATAACAAGAATTAATAAAATCTTTAATCCAGAGATGAAACAAAATTAATAAATGAATTAAGAGTAACAAATAAATGAATAAATTAATATTTTAATCCGTGACATTTAAAATTCTAACGGCCCAGGTGCCCGCTCAATAGACATGTTTTTTCTCTCACGATAACAAAGGGGGTCGGTGTGGGAGGCACTGACTGAGGTAATGACCGAAGACTCATTAACGAATAAATAAAATACGAAATAATTTTAGAAACAGTTAACGAAATTACTTACGGAAAATTCGATGCACCAAAATTTCTAACATATATTGGACTTCCTAGTGAAGATAAACGTGTCGATGGAAAATGCTATCACAATACGATGTAAACGTGATAAATTATGAATAATGATAAAAAAACGAAAAATGAAGCGGAGTTGCACAACGCACTCAGACACATAACACTACATAAAAATACTCATTTGAAGAACGACACTAATGTCACAAACACGTCTTATTCTGGTAGGAAACGCTAGTATACTGCCCCACAATGGTGGAAAGAATGCTCCTACGCAGAAGATCTTGGAAGCCTCTCCTCCGTGTATCCTGAGATCCGGCCATCTGAAAACACTATCGCAAGATTAGACGAAACATATATTTTACTACAGTCATTTTGTAAACACATACATCTAAGTACTTACGGATTTACGGGTTTTTTGAAATTAGAAGATACGGCACGTAAGACGTCCTATTACTCGACGCCATATTGTTCTCTAGACCATGCCCGTAGGGAATTGGCTGATAGCGGAGCTGTAATGATGCACAGATTGGCTAATGGCAAGTATAGTAATCAATCGTGATTGGTTCACATACTGAGTATTTTTGGCTATTTTCTACCAATCATACAATGTTAGGCTATGGCATACATAATGAATAATTAAGAATCGAGTCGAGCTTAAATTTTATTTATTTTATGATTAGTTAGATCATTCTTTAAAAAAATCATATAAATTAACTTCAACAATTTAATTAATCTATTTAGATAAACAGCCGAATAACCTAACAATATATGAAATCAAATAAATATAAACACAAGTATATTTATATAAGTTAAAATTACTAGTGAAAACGAAAATGAATATTGATATTTTAAACAAATAATTATAGTCAGTTGCGATGATGTTTTAAAAATCGTACTACTTCAGCCGATCAGTAACAAATCATATGTTGCGCACCGAGTCGAGCTGTTACTAAATCACTAATAAAGAAATAATTGAAAGTTGTAGAAACACGAATTGACGTTTCGTCTACGTTATTTTGTATTACCTTATATTACATTACGTTATATTGTATTATGTTATATTATATTACGTTATATTATATAACGTTATATTGTAATACGTTATATAATATTATGTTACATCATATCATAACACGTTATATTACATTACCCTATATCATATTACGTTAGAATTATACCACATTGCAGATTATTATGTTATATTACATTACGTTATATTGTATTACGTTATGTTATATTACGTTATATTATGATATCTTATATTATACTACGTTATATTATATCACGTTATAATATATTATGTAGTATTGTATTACGTTATAATGTATTACGTTATATAGTATTACGTTATATGGTATTACGTTATAATGTATTGGAAAGATATTTTTTTGTTGAGAGAGCTTGTAACGATTATAGAAGGTAGAAACGAAGAGAGAAAGAGTCTAAGTTATCGGTAAAAACAAATCATATAGAAAAAAAGAAGACAAGGTTAACAATATAATAATTTATTTTACAGTAGACGCCTCATGGGTCTGCTACGCATTACTTGTATACAGTCTTAGGACGTAATACTTGTTTCAAACTCTATCATACAAAGAATACATAGATATATATTAATCCCGTGCATATAGTAATGTGTAATAGCAAGATAGTTAATATTTTCTTTGTACATATGTAAAAAGATTGAAGTAATGGAGATAACATTTCTAGAATTTGTCCTTCCAATTTTATGCTGCACGCATAATTTTTTAAATATACAGATAAATATTAAATATTAAATATATAAATATTAAATATACGAAACATACTTAAATATAGCCGGCGTTTGGTACAGTAAAAAGTTTGGGGTGAATGTAGATAATAATTAAGTCAACATGCAAATATGGAAAAAGAAAAATAAACGTAGAAAGATATATAAAATCAAAGAGATTTAAAAATTATAAAGTTCCTCTGTGTTATGTCTAAAATGGTGTCACACGCTTAAGAAGGCCACTCACTCGGAAACAGTAACCAGGTAGACGAAACGTGCTACATACCACAGCTATAGAAATAGCGACCAAACGGTAACGGAATAGCCCCCTCCGACGATAGCGCCTCTCCAAAGGGGCTAAAACCTCGATATAAAAACTCTCCTAAATTAGCGCTCGACACATTCTTCTGTTATAACACTTTTGATCCGTCACTCTGTTGGATTTATATAATAAAAATTCCATTATCATACACGAAGTTCAATTTCTTCACGTTATTCGTGAAACGTTCGAACTGCGACGTGAGGAGATCACCGGCGATCTATCGGAATTGTGATTTCTTGTGTCTCCGACGTGACAATGGAAATAATAAAGTCATTGAAGTGATCCATCATTTCAAATTCATATCGCTTTTCTTTACTTCAGAACAGCTATAAACATTTTAAATGTCATTTATGTCTGGATTCCCTTGTGAAATTCTCAAAGAATTCGTTAAACGATGCCATCAACAAAATAAATAATCATAAAAAATCTATATTTGTGTTTAAAAAATACGCGAATAAAGAGAAATAGGATAATCGAGGCCGGTGAAAAGGAATCAACCTTTTCAGCAATAGCAAGGCACATTCCGGCATCTGATACAAGCGGAAGAGAAATCGATTTTTATCATGTTGCATGGCGAACAAGAACGCAAATACGGAATCTTTCGTACTACTCCAAACTCTGTTGGATCACAGTAATAATAATAATCGGACATTAAATTCTGCTCGTTTTTACTTAAAGTCTGCTCGTTGCTCTTTTGACATTTGGCAGATCGTTTTCTGCCGAAATCCGTTCCATCTGACGTTACAATCAATAACATTAATATTGCGATAAAGACTTTTATCTCCATTGTCGTCGACTTCCGTCAAGTCATTTTCTGCTCGCTGGATATGATACTGATTCCCAAAAACTTTCTTCATATGAAATTTTACTGATATGCATTTGTCAAAGATTACACATTTTAAAATAGGTTACAATTATAAGATTTAAAAGAAATAGCTAAAAGTATGAAGAAAAAGAAGAAACAAATTTTTAGACATTCGAAAAGTTTACATTTATACTAGTCCTAGGGCTAGGTATCCGAATATTTGTAGTGTTAATATGCTATATTCGCTGAGTGAATTTATACGTCGTTCGAATTGTAGGGTATTGACTTGTGTTTGTAACGTATTGAGGTTGGCTTTGTGTTGAAGTTGGCTTTGTGTTGAAGTTGGCTTTGTATTGAGGTTGACTTTGTATTAGTTACAGTTGTGAGTTACCTTTGGAACCGTTTCTAATATTTTCTCTAGTGTTGAGATGTCTATTTCTTTGAAACTATGTGAACTGTTCTTAATTTTTATTTCGAAATATTAAGAAATATTTTTATGTGTTCCTCCTATTTTCATAATATTACGTCGTATGTGATTATACATTCAGTTTTGCTGCTAATTAAACTCGGTTGTTTGATTTCTAAGATTTTATGTGTTTTACATAATACGCCGTGAAAAATTGCGTATAAATTTCCTATAGTACCCAACGAGTCCTAAGAATGATCTTATGTGAGTCGCGGCTTTTGGTATTTCAAAATCTTTTACGGCCTGAATCTTTTTGGGATTGGGTTTTACTCCTTCCTTTGTTACTACGTGTCCTAGATATTCTAACTCTGGTTTCAAAAATTCGCATTTATCCGGTTGTATCTTAATTTTGTAATCTGTCTAATACAAAGGCTAGATTTCGGTTATGCTCTTGGATGGTATTTCCAAATATTACGAAATCGTCTAAGTATGCGAAACAGTTATTTCCTACTAATCCCCGTAGCGCGGTATCCATCATGCGTTGGAACGTTGCCGGTGCGTGTTTGAGTCCGAAGGACATACGATTATAATGGAAATGACCTTGTGGAGCTGAAAATGCAGTATATTGTTTAGATTTTTGTTCCATAGGTATCTGGTGAAATCCCGATGAGAGGTCTAGGGTTAAGAAAAATTTAGCTTTGCCTAAGTGATCGAGTATTTCGTCCGAATTTGGTAAAGGATACGCGTCTTGATCCGTTTGTTCGTTTAATTTTCTAAAATCTACAACAATCCTCCATTTTTGTTTACCTAATGCGTCTAATTTTTTTGGATCTATAGTAGTATAGAGTTTTGGATCAATATGTTTGGTACGTATTACTTGTGCAAATTTATTAATTTGCCTTAGTCTATCGGGTTTTTCTATTTCGTTTGTAATATGACAGATTTGCTTACCAGTGTTGATAAAGCATATTGTTGTGGGCTTTCCTTCGATGTATTGGATTGAAGTTAAAATTTCGCCTGGTCCTATCTCGTTATAGGCGTTCTGGAATGGTAATGTAGCGGCACATGAGTCATAGAACGAGGCGAAGCGAGAGCGACTCATGTTGTTGTTGTGCCTCGGAACACGGCCACCGGTTCTACACACGAAATTAACGGTAAATTATCTCCGGGCAAAAACAATGTCGCCGTTGAGGACAACCGTCGATCTAAGATAAATTCAAATTTTCCGACTCCCCCCGACCAGTATAAATAAACGGACGCGATCGCGAGCGAGCAGTTATTACCGAGATATTACGGAGCTATTATCCGAGTTATCATACGAATATTACCGAGCTATTATTTGCGAATTAACGGAGTATACGAGTCTTCGAGTTATCCGCGAGCATTTTATATTTTATCTTTGCGACTACGTTTTACGAGCGTCTATCGACGGTATTTGTAAACTTTTATATCAATATCTATTCAATTTATTCCAAATATACTTGACGGTTACAACAGCAATCTTTTTCGTTATTATATAAATCCGATCTCCTCTCATCATCCGCTACAGTAACATAATCTCGTCTAAGGTTAGTTTATCGTTAGTGACGTTGTATTGATATTTTGTAAGGAATGGGAGTCCGATTATTCCATCTTCGATTAGGGAAAAGTTGTTAGGGACTATGTGGAATTGGTGATTTTTCTTGAGCATGATTAGATTGCAAATTTTGTCGGTGGTGTGTTTGTCATTTCCCATTAGGAAAGTCTTTGGGCTGGAAGTTTGGACGTTCAGTGAAGCCTTTTCTTTTATAAGGTTTATTCCTGCTCCGATATCAATGAGAAATCTGGCTTTTCCTCCGTTTCTTCGTTGCAATACGATTGATAATAAATTTCCGGCAATGGTGCAGTTGATTCTAGGTACGTTTCTTCTGGATTCTCTGTTGTTTGGTTTACTCGAGGTGGGATCTTTTATTGGTTGGCGAATGGAAAATTTCGAGAGTAGCAGATCTCGGCTGGTATCCGATTCGTGAATACTTGGAACATTTTAGTTTCATGCGGTCACTTGATGGTTGGCTAAAAGCTCATGATTGTGGATCGATAGCATTTCGTTTAGACACGGGCGTAGTGTTATCAAATTGATTCTTTGGGCGGTTGGCAACACGATTTGCTTCTCGTAACCATTGTTCTCTATCGGCTGCTAGTTATTGGGCGAGGTTTAGGTTTTTCGGATCGCTAGCTATTACTATCTATCCTATTTCATATTGTAAATTGAGCAAATATGTTTTTAGTGCTTCGCGTACTTCGATATCCATAGCTACGCATCGTTCAGTTGGTGTGCGGCTTTCGTTTTGAACTGTAATTTAATATGTAGTTTAATTCGTTGAGCTGTTGTCGGAATTTAGAGCTGAAAGATTATACGCTTTCTGTTGTTCCTTGTTTATTTTTTTTCTTTTTTTAATTTTTCAGTTCGTATCTGCAATTGCTAATAGTGGTTAGTGCTGATACGTGTTGTCTTAAACATGAATATAAGTCTTCAAATGAGTTAATCTTCAGGTATCGTACGTTTCTTTTCGCGTTGTTGGTTATCTTTTCGACGAGTATAAGGTCTAATAGTAAGTCTCTAGCACTTGTCTTGCACCTGGCTCTTGCTTTGCGGACTGATAGGATAAAATCTTCAACATCTACGTCGTCTCGACCCCGTAGTGTTTCGACAGTACGTATGGCTTCTCCTGGTGAGAGGCCTTGTTTTTCGCCACAGTCGTTTCTTGGTCTAATTGTGACGTAACTAGTTCATGGTCTTTGTGGGCAAGCTCTTCGAAAGAGTCATTGCCGTCTGCCTGGAGGCCCACATGTCAGGACGAGTGCCCGGTTGACACGAAAACCAGTACGGCTTTCGGTGGGGCTGTTCGACGGTAGATGCGGTGAACTGGGTACGGGAGATGTCACGAGCCATGGTTTCCCGGGGTGGGGTAGCGCTGGCAGTTTCTTTAGACATAGTCAATGCGTTCAACATCATATTCTGGGACGGGATAATGGAGGCCCTTGAATTCTTCGAGATGCCTCCCTACGATATTCGTGTCATACGGGTCTACCCGAGCGACAGGTGGGTCGGGTACACCGGTAAAGATGGAGAGGGACGACGGCCCATCGAGCGCGGGTTTCCGCAGGATTCGGATTTGCGATCGATTCTGTGGATCATCGGTTATGACGCGGTGCTTTGCTGTCCCATGCCCCCAGACACAAGTAAGCAGTTTGTCGTGTTTTATGGGCCCATATCTCGGCGCCGACTTTACACCATACTGAACCCAAGTCGCCTAGGACCATAAGGAGTTGGGATACGCCCAACCAGCGCTCACAGGTACCCAGTACGTTGCTATCTTGAGCAGTTACGCCTGCAGGGGTTTTCACTCGCCTCAGGTCAGACGGGACTGTTTCTAAGCCCTACCATCTCTCCAGGACGATTCCGGAGTAGTTGGTACGCTGCTCACCCGCCGACGTAGCTGTTCCGAAGTAACGGGGAGGGGGGGGGGGGGCACCCGCACTCTGTAAACGGCCGTCTTGCCAGCATCTTGGCATCAACCACTGCCACCACGAGTCCATACCCGAATTTGATGGAGCAGAGGGGTCGCTACTACCTCCGGGCTAACACTCGACCGTCCGTGGTACCATTCTAAGTCATTGGTGGGACTATCGTGTGGATGTACGGCCACGTCACTGCCGGCTCGACGACCTGCTAGCCGAGCTTCGGCAGACCCAGATGAGACTTCACGTAAGCAGGGACCTGATAGTATTTTTGTACCCAGGATTTACCCCAACGGTTCGCGGAGAGACGCGGTCGCGAGGAAAACGCGCCAGCGAGAGGCGTAAACTCTCGCTACGATTCGACAATCGACGCCGCGAAGTAGTGGTTCCCCTTGTTTCGGTTAAGATAACAGGGGTGGTTGAATAAATTTAACACTGTGTTAACAGGTTAATATATAGCGTGTATATTCAACAACAAATCGTAATAACAATAAAAGCATCACAAATTATTTGGCGATGGATACAATTAATGCGTTACAGAATTCGACTCGACTTTTGTTATTTCTCGATATTCAAAGCGACTTTGTTCGTCAAGGCTCTCGATGCGTATCGTATGAATTTGTAAAGGAGACTTTTCAGATGAGACTGTACAGTTACAGTTTTCGAATGAGACTTTTCAGTTAGAGTGTTTGAATGCGACTTTTCAGTTAGAATGTTCGATTGAGACTGAAGTCCTTAGACCGATTCTTTGTCTTTCGGGGAGACGACCCCCCTTACGCTCGGATCACGCCACCGCTCGCACCGATGATCACGTAGGCCGACTTCTTTGTTAGAAATAACGGTCCGAAATCGACGGTTCCAGAACTCGCTGCCTGGTGACAACTATGCGCTCGTCGATACAATGTCTGTTTTTCGTCGGGCAGATAAGAGGATATGTCTGCGACGCTGCAGGTCCGCGAGCGACGGTTAGAAATATGATCTCTACTGAGCCTCGTGGCGTAACACACATATTCTTGGATACAAACGAAAGAATTATACAGAATTTTTAAATAATTTTCCATTGGCAAAAATTCTAACGGAAATAGCTATTCGGTTGAACACAATCTTTTAATTTCGTTAAACTGTAGAAAAGCAATAGACAATATACAATGCGTCTTGCTTGAGGTTTCTAGGATACAATCATATTTTTTTAAATATGTGTATAAATTCCCTAGAGTTCAAGTGTGATAGGGACTTTCTCTGTTTACGGACAGCTCAACTTTCTTTTGTTTTACCGACAACCATTTTGAGAGACACTCATTTCCCAAACGGACGGACAGAGGGCAACATCAGAGATAGACAAGATCACAGAAGAAAAAATAATTATTTAAAATATTGAAGATTGACGGAGAAAGATCGGTAACTGAGGACGTTGAAAATCGAAAATCGATTTTCAGGTAGACATTGTACAGAACTTGTTATTTATTGTTTACTGTTATAGATTGGTGTTAATTGTTATTTACTCCTGTATTTCATTTAAGTATTTTCACAATAATCTCGATTTTCAGACTTCAGAATCTATCACCTGAATTACCCCGAGATTTACGACATTACATATGTATCATGTAATGAAATTAGAATCTAATTCAAGTTTTAATTTATATATTTGGATGTTTACAATTTGTCCAGAAGGACATTTGGTAAAGTATTATATCTAGGTGGAAGTAAATAAAAAAGAAAAACAAAAATAATATAGCATGTGGGTGGCTACCCCCACCTGGGTACCATCGTTGTGTTTGCTAGGTTATATCCTTTGTGAGGTCTGTTGGGTGTTTCCTTTTTAGTCTTCTTTCTATGTTTGTTGTGTTGATCGTTGCCGCTGTCAGCCGGTTCGGGTGCGTTTATATTCTTTCTCTGTACCTTCTTGCGAGTCTGCTAATCTCCTCCTTGACCGTTGGTATTCCCAGGTCTCTCCGAATGTCCTCGTTTCTAACGTACCACGGGGCGTTTACTATCGTTCTAAGAATTTTAGCTTGTATTGTCTCAATTTTGCTTATATGGCTCATTGCTGCTGTTCCCCATAGCGGGATTCCGTAGGTCCAGATTGGTTTTATGATTGATTTGTATATTCTTAATTTGTTTTCAGTGCTTAATTTGGATTTTGGACTTGTTAGCCAGTGCATTTGTCTCCTTGCTGTCTGTATTTTGTCTATTATTGATTTGATGTGCTGTTTCCATGTGAGTTGTGAATCTATGTGTAGCCCTAGGTATTTGACTTGCCTAGTTTGTATTATTTGCGTGTCATTCAGGAAGATGTTTGGTGGTATCGGTTTTCGCAGTGTGAATGTGATGTGGTTGCATTTATTAGGGTTAGCTTTGATTTGTTTAGCTTGTAGCCACTTTTCTATTTTTGTGATATGTTTTTGAAATATTGCGACTGCTGCTACTGGGTTAGTGTGCCTGACTAGTACAACTGTGTCGTCCGCGAATGTCAGTATTTTGCTATTTGTAGTTGTTGGTATGTTGGCCGTGTAGAGTGTGTATAGTATTGGTCCTAAGACGCTTCCTTGCGGGACCCCTGCCTTGATGTCTTTGACTTCTGAATATGCGTCTTTGATTTTTATTACGAAGGTTCTGTTGCTTAGATATGATTTTATTAGTTGGTGTATTTGCTCCGGGAATTGTTTCTTGATTGTTTGTAGTAGTCTTTCGTGGTTTACTTTGTCGAAAGCTTTTTCTATGTCCATGAAGAGGGCTGTGCAATATTGTTTGTTTTCAAGTGTTGTTATTATTTCATTGACAAGCCTGTGCATTTGCTCTATAGTGGAATGTTTGTTTCTGAATCCGAATTCGTGGTCTGGTATTAGTTTTTCTTTATCTATTATTGTTTTTAGTCGGGCGTATATTACTTTTTCTAGTATTTCGGAGAGCACGGGAAGTAGTGAAATAGGTCTATAGGATGATGTTTGGTGTGGGTTTTTGCCTGGTTTAGGTAGCATTATGATCTGGGCTATTTTCCATGGTTTAGGAAAGTAGCCGATTCTTATTATTGCGTTGTAAATTATTGTTATAAGTCTTATCGCTTTTGGAGGAAGGTTTTTCAAGATTTTACCATTGATTAGATCAATTCCTGGTGTTTTGTTGTTTTTTGTTTTTTCAATTATGTTTCTAATTTTTTGAGCTGTTGTTTTAGGTATGGTGTATTGCTTGTCAGTTGCGGAACTTTTTTTTTTATCCTGGAGAAATCCTCATGGACACTCGGCGCTGCGTAGCAGCGACCGTGTAGTGTCGGACTCTCACCGACTAAAACCCCAAGGTGGTCGTCCCGACGTTCAGAGGTGCACCCGGGGTCTCTTGAGAATCACTACCTGGGTGCAATCTCGTCGTCTATCTCCCTGCCGTTGTTGTTGTCTAGGAAGGCGTCCCGGCTTGAGTTGGAAAGCTAAGGGGGACCACTCCCCCTAGCGCCGCGTTCCCTAGTCTGATGCTCCCGGGGCAGCGGCGGCGGCGCCGCGCCCCTGCGTCGTACGGAGCCTCTGCGATGTTAATGCGACGATCTACTGGGATCGGCTCTTCTCTCCCGGTCTTTTTCTGCCCGCTCCTTTCTCTGCATGACCTTCTCGCAGTAGGTGCGGACAGCGTTAAACTCCTGGGGCCCTCGGAGCATGGCCTCAACGACCGCTTCCGGAGCTAACCTTTCGCCGATGTCGAGCTGCAGGACGCGCCGCGGTTCCGCCCACGCTGGACAAAACTCCAGCGTGTGCTGTGCCGTGTCCTCCTCTTCCCCGCAGTGGTGACAGATGGACGTCACCTAGCGCCTGATCTTCAGCAGGTACTCACCGAAGATCACGTGTCCGGTGAGCATCTGTGTCGTCCTGAAGGTGAGCGGAACCCCGCCTTGATATCTCCAATCCTCCCAATTGGGAAGCACGGCGCGGACGGCTCGGTGTGGCCGCCTGGCGTCCTCCTCCGTCAGCTGGGAGCGCCATCGCTCCCAGATCTCCAGCTTCGGCTCTTCCCGGACGTTCGAGGCCGAGAGGCCGTCTGGCGGCAGCGTCGTCGTCGAAGGCGGTGCCCTCATGTGTTCGTACACCCGATAGAGCTCGTGGGCCCGCAACTCAAACGGGGGCGACGCCACCAGCACTGTCGCCGACTCGTAAGATATTGTCCGATATCCTCTGGCTATGCGGATAGCGGTCGTCCTCTGCAGTCTCCTCACCAGGGTACGACTGCGACGGTTGGCCATCAGGTCTTGGGCCCACACCGGTGCCCCATAGAGGACCCGGGACTGGACCACTCCCTCGTAGAGTCGGCGTACTCCCGACCTTGCTCCGCCGATATTCGGAAGAAGGCCGCACAAGGCGTTGGCTGCGGCCGTCACCCTCGGGACCAGGAGCTCGAAATGTGGTCCGAACGTCCACTGACTGTCGATGGTGAGGCCCAGGTACCTCATACGACGCTTCACCGGCACCGCTTCACCATTTATGGCTATGGACAAACAATCGGGAGGGGATCCCCTGCGGCGGTGGTCGAAGTACCACAGGGCCTCCGACTTGGCCGGCGACACGCTCAATCCCAGTCGCTGAATAGCGTGCACCGCGCACGCCACAGCGTCTTCCGTGAGAATCACGGTCTCGCTCCACCACCGTCCCCCGGCTAGCACTAAGGTATCGTCGGCGTAGCAAAACAAGCCCGTGCCTGGGGACATCGGGCACCGAAGGACGGAGTCGTAGGCCGTGATCCACAAGATCGGTCCTAGCACCTATCCCTGCGGGACGCCGCGCTCTACGCGTCTTCTCTCTTCCCCTTTCCTCCCGGCGAAGGTGATCCACCCGTCGTTCAGGTAGACTCCGATGACTTCGACCAGGTACGCCGGCACCTCGAAGTGCCGTAGAGCCTCCATTATCCTCGCCCAGGGGATAGAGTTGAAGACGTTGCTGACGTTCAGGAAGACCGCTACCGCCACCCCGTAGCGGGAAACCATGTCCTCCGCCATGCTCCTCACCCGCTTCACAGCGTCCACCGTGGAGCGACCCCGGCGAAAGCCGTACTGACTGTCATGCCATCCGGGCACTCGCCCCGAGATATGGGCCTCCACACGAGCGGCGATCACCCTCTCGAAAAGCTTCCTGATCTCGTCCAGCAGGCATATCGGCCTGTACGCCGACGGCGAGTTCGGCGGACGACCCTCCTTTCGCAGCAGGACCAATCTCGCCATCCGCCACATCCGCGGGTAGATGCCCTCCCTCAGGCATCGGGTGAACAGATGCCGCACGCGAGGGGCCACCACCTCCATCGTCTCTGCCCAGACTCGGCCCGGAACTCCGTCCGGACCCGGTGCCACGTCACAGGACGCCATCCTCTTAGTCGCCGCGAGAAGCTCCTCCTGCGTGACCCGCAGCTCCTCGCTCCGCTCCGTCGACGTCGTCGCCGCCGTTGCCGTTGATGACGTCTCGTGTCCGCCGGAGGAGAGGGACGATCCCGACTGCCCCGCGTCGCTGTCCTGACGCGGGAACAGCGTCCTGATGACCTTGGCCAGCAGCACCGGATCCATGTTGGCGGTCAGCGGGGCGGCCGCGGGTCGTAACTTCCTCGTTACCACCTTGTACGGCCGCCCCCATGGGTCTGACTCAACCGCCTCAATCAGCTCCTTCCAAGACCGAGCCTTCGCGATCTTGATCTCCCGCTGCAGAGTCCGTCTCGCCTCTCTGTAGATCCCGTAGCAGCGGGAGATCTCTTCCTCGTCGCGCATCCTCCTACGGTGACGGGCTCTCAGAAATCTTCTGCGTGCCCGCACGCAGCTCGCCCGCAACTCCGCGGTCTCCGGCGTTCACCAGTAAACGCCGCGATTGCATCCACCGCCCAGGACGGAGCGCGGCATCGAGGCGTCGCACGCCGCGCTCATGTATCCTTGGAGAATCTCCGCCTCCTCGTCGACGCTTCCCGGACTGGTCGTCCCTCGGGCGTCCCAGCTCCACGCTGGGACGATGGCTGCCGTCCGCAACATCTCCCTGTCCCGCTCCTTCAGGCGCCATCTGGGTGGTGGTGATCGGCCGGAGCGGCTCGCACCCCCTCGGGCGTCGCGGTTGTTGTTCTTATCCACGTCCTCCGGGACCACCTCCACAAATATGTAGAGGTGATCGGACAGGGTCTTGACTCCCTCGGCCACTCTCCAGTCACGGATCCTCGGGTACAGCTCCGAGGTGGCCCACGTGACGTCGACCACGGAGGATCCCCTGCACGCCACGCAGGTGCTCGCCATACCCTTGTTCACCAGCAGGAGTCCGAGTCCCGCGGCCCAGTCGGTCAGCCATCTTCCTCTGGTGTTCGTCGCGGAGTTCCCCCACTGCGTCGAGTGGGCATTGATGTCCCCAAGGACCAGCACCTGGCGGGGAAAGCACCTTTCGACGCATTCGCCGGATCTCTCCGACCTGCACCTTCGCGCTGCCGCATCCTGCCGCCGAGGCCAGCGCCTGCCGCAGCTCCTCCTTAACGACCGAGATGTCTATCCCGGCCACCCTCAACTCCGCCGTCTTGTTCGGGGCCGCTACTCTCACCGCGGCCGGGTCCAGCACCTCGGCCAGACGCGTCGCCAGTCGCGACGCCTTCCCTCTGTCTTTGTCGCCGGGAAGCCGGATAATTATTTCCCCGGTCATCGATTACCTCATTCCGAGGGACTCGACGCCGATCTCCGCGAGCGGGACCTTCTGTCGCGCCGTCGCGAGAACATTGGCGTACGATGTCTTAACCCCCTTGTTGATAGTCAGCGTCACCGCGGACGTACGCGGTACGCGGGGGAGTCCGGCCGTTTTCGTCGCCTGCGCCGTTCCTTTCTTGGTCGCTGGTGCGGCGCCCGTCTTCCGCGCGCCCGTCAATCTTGTCGAAGGAGCGGCAGGCGTTTCCTCCTTCTTCTCCGCCTTCCTTGCGGACCTTTTCTTCCGCGGCCGCCTTTCCACCACCCTCCATTCGCCACCCTCCTGCTCCCTCGGGAGCATTGTGGCTTGGGTGGCGCGTGGGGCGGCGGGTTGACCCGCCTTGCGCCGGGGTTCGGGACTGCGCGGTCTTCGTCCCCCGAACCGTTCCTCGATGGCTTTCATGATGGTGGGACCGAGTTTGTCCATCTTTTTTTCTAGGGCGTCCAGACGCGCGCCCTCTTGATTCCCCTCCCGCGGAGGGTGGCCGGACTCAATAGCCCGACCGTTGCACCTTGGGCACTCGTGGATGCGAGCGGTCAGTCTCGTTATTTCTTTACGCAAGGCCGCGTTTTCCTCCTCCAACGCGGTCAGCCTTGCTTCCGCGAGCCTGGCGGCCGTGGAGCTACCGCTGTGGACCACCTCGGTCCTCTGCAGGTTCAGCTCCCTGCATCAATCCCCGTTCAAGGCCGGTGCAGGGTGTCGTGGAGCCCCACAAGAAGGTGTGGTGAGTGGTCTTGACAGGCATGGGCCCACCAACTTCTCCGAAGCTCTCCGCATCGGATCGGCAAAACTGACGGGCGCCAGAGGCACTGACCAGCCGCCATCCGACTGTAAGAGAGCATCAGATCCATCGGGGTTTCCCGGGAAGTGGTCCTACGACCCGAAAACCCATGCCCGCCTCATGCTGTCAGTTGCGGAACTAGTGGTTGGCGCATACTCGTCCGTGTGACAATTGAGGTTGCTGTTGTTGATGTTGTGTGGTGTAAATGTGTTGCATAGGTGGTTGAAAAATTCTTCAGCTTGCTCTTCGTTGCTTCTTGCCCATGTGTTGTCTGCTTTTCTGATTGCTGGTGCTAATTTTATTGTCTTCTTTATTTTTTTTTTTTTTTTTTTTTTTTTTTTTTTGTGGCTTTCCATAGTGAGTAGTTGTAGTTATCGTGTGCGGATAGTGACTCTATGAACTTTGTGAACTCGTTGTTATTGTATTCTTTTATTTTGTTTTTTATTTCTTTTGCAAGTTTGTTTAGGTGTTTTTTGTTTTCTCTTGTTCTATGTTTTTGCCATTTTGCTTTCGCTTTCCTTTTTTCCTTAATTTTTTCGAGGCTGTCTGGCGGAATTATTTTTGTTTGTCTAATGGTTGATTCAGGTATAGTGGTTGCCCTTGCTGCTTCTTGCATAGTTTCTGTAAGTGTTGCTACTGCTTGTTCGATGTATTCAGGTATTTTCAATGGGATGTTGCAGTTGATTGTGCTCTCGATTATTTCTTTAAATGTTTGCCATTTGGTGGATTTATTGCATAGTGTCTCTGATTTGTTGTAAAGTATTGGCTTGTTTCTGTATGTAATTATTATGGGTGTATGATCGGAGCTAAGTTCGAGGCTGGGTGCTATTTTTATCTTATTTCCATTTGGTCCCTTTGTAACTGCAAAATCAAGTAGATCAGGGATTTTGCTCAGGTCTGTCGGCCAGTATGTCGGTCTTCCTGTGGATAATAAATTTAGGTTGTTTTTTCTAATGTATTTTTCCAGGATTCTACCTCTAGGTGTAGTGATTCTTGATCCACATAGTGTGTGCTTTGAGTTGTAGTCTCCCGCTGCGATATACTTGTCGCCTAATTGTTGAAAGTACTCTTCCCACATTTGTGCTGTAATTTTGTGTCGCGGTGGTACATATAATGCTGACAGCTGTATATGGTTGCTGCTAGTTTGTACAGTAACGGTGGTTGCTTGTAAATATTCCTTACTAACTTGGCTGTGAAGGTGGTGCTTAATATCATTTCTTATTATTACTGCGGACCCTCCATGTGCTTTTCCTGAGGGATGCTTGGTGTCGTATATAGTGTAGTAAGGTATTTTTATGTAGCTTTTTGTGGTGAAGTGCGTTTCTGATACGAGTAATATGTCGATGTTGTTGTGATATAGGAATGTTTTGGTTTCTAGGGCCCTTTGTTGTAGGCCGTTGGAGTTCCAGGCTGCTATTTTGAGCATGTCCGTTTTTTATTTTTTGCATAACATGTTTGTAAGAAGTTATAACATGGTTGTGATTTGTTGCGTTTGCTGTCTGAGGACTGCATTTTGTTCGCTTATCATTTTTGTTAGCATTTCAGTGTTTTTGATGGATTGCTTTAGTAGTTCTTTGATTTCTGTAGCGTCGTTGGTGTTATTGTTCTGGTTTTGGGTGTCTAGGAATGTTGTTTGTTTGGTTACTTGCGCGTAGCTTCGGGTACTAAAGGTATTGGTATTATTGTGGTTGATATTCATTACGTGCTGTACGTTTGTTGGTGTCTCAGTTTCTGCGCTATCCTGTTGTGTGTGATAGTTATTGTATGTCCTGCTTCGGAGTGGCGGAAAGAGTTTGCGTTGAAGTTGTTTTCTGACTGTACAGCCTTTGTAGCTAGCTGGGTGGTTTCCATTGCAGTTGTAGCACTTTACGTTGTTTATTTTTCCTGTGTATGGGCAATTCATTGTTAAATGCTTTTCTGCGCATTTAACGCATGCCGGGTTTCTGTTGCAGTAGTTTTTTGTATGTCCGTATTGTTGACACCGCATACATTGTGGTATGTCTTTTTTGTGTCTGGGTGGTTCGACTGTGATTATTGTGCTTAGTATTTTTTTGATATCAAATATTTCCTTGTTGTTGCTTTTAGGTTCTAGCTCTACTAGAAATAGCAGTAGTGGTTGTTTAGTGTCGTGTCTAGTTATATTATTTATCACTCTTACCTGATGACCGATTTTGGCTAGTTCCTCGCATACATTTTTTGTGTTTGTCATTGGGTGCAGCCCTCTGATTACTGCTTTGTAGGTTCTGACGGTTTTAAGCTGGTAAGTATGGTACCCGGCGTTTTTTTCTTTTAGCACTTTTACCACCCTTCTGTAGGTTTCTAGGGTGTTGGTTTGCACTTTGACTTGGTCAAGCTTTAGTTGTTTTATGCTGTAGTTCTCATTGCCTGCCGTGATGTTTAGCTGTTCGATGAGGGGGTCTATTATGTGTGTATCTATGTAGATTGGTGGTGGTTTGGCGTTGTGTATTTTCGGTATTACTGTTTGGTCTGATTCCTTTTCCTGTGGCAGTGCGCTGAAGGAGTTTTGGAGTGGAATTCCTTGGAGCCATTGTTGCCTTTCTGTTTCCGCAGCCCTCCTAGCATTTGTGTTTGTTGTTATCTTTCGTTTTTTATTGGGAGTTACGACCTTCCAGCTTTCGTTCTGGTGTGATAGATCGATATTGGTGTTATTCCTCACGTTATTTCACGTTTCTGTGATTTCCATTTCCGATTCGCTTGTATCTGTGCAATCATGCTCCTCGCCTGTTTGTTGTGTTGGGTTTGCTGAATTTACAGCTCTGTTTATTACGTATGTTTCGCCGTTGTTTAACAGTCTGATTGGTGGCACTTGCATCACTTGTCGCACTTGTGGAGGCACCACTTCACACGTCCGCTCAGCTCGGCGGCTCGGGTAGGACTCATCTAATTCAAGTGTAAAAAATTTTACTTACGTAGCTCTCACATTCCTGTAAGGGATACATCCTATTAAACTTCTACATGACATAAAATATCGATTTCTACAACATGTTCAAAACTCGATGATCGAAATCGACACTGTAGCTGTACTCGACAACGAAACCTTCCGACGGTTCCGTCGATACAAAGTATATCACCGAAGCATAAGACCGACACGCCTAATGAGCCATCGATATCCCTACGGTCCTTCCGTCGAATATTTGGAAGAAAGCGTACGTGGCAACGGTCGCGGACACCAACGAATGCGTGCATAATAGAGATATCGAGGGGCGACAAAAGAAACGAATCGCATCAAAAAAACATTCGAGTTTTAACAGCGAAGTGAGAATAGTCGAGTTGTAACCGAGAAGCGAAAAATGAGTTAGAATTGTACGCAACGAGTTGAAGGCGAGAATTGTTAAATAAATATATTGTTGAACACCGCCGAGTATCTTTGTGGCAACCTACACCGAACGCCACTTCACACCAGTGGACTATATAAAATGAAATGAACTTACCTGATCTGTCACATTGCTTCCGCAAACAAATGAAAAAATTGTTACATCTTGCTTGATGTTTGTAGGTTTGTAGGATCCGATAATATATTTTCAAGTACATGTATTATGTAATAAAATTATAATACAATTCTACTGTAAAAAGAATATACTTACAAATAGTTCCCATATTTATACAATGAATACAATTTTTAAACTTGTAAGTCATAAATGTTGTACTTTGCTCATCTACGTACAAGGTATATATATGCATATGTATTCCGATTAACACGTTCGTCGCCCAGCGTGATTCAGCTAAGTTTCCTGCGGGGCCCAAATCCGACCGTCGGTACGCAGAACGTAAATAGAGCAACAAGCAGGAATTCATCGTTTATCGCCTTCGATTCATTGTTTATCGTCTTCGACTCATTATAAAGAAAAGATTATTTATTTCTGAAATGGAGAAAGCGATAAGCTATCCAGCTAGAGTATTCCGAGGGATCTCATGGCAGATATCTCAGATCTTTCATTTAGTCGAGAAGCATACTTGTGAGACGTACATCAGTGATTTTTTCATCGTCAAAATGTTCAGTAAACAGCGTGAAAATATATTTGAAAGTGAGGAGAGTAGTGATGTCTATAACTATTTTTCGAAGTGCCCAAAATCAACCCGAAATGTGTTTGGAATGTTTTAACGAATACCATACCGATATAGGATAATATAATATATTATCCAGAATATAAATTAATAAAAAGTATGGTATAATGTGTTTTTAATATTTTTATGTTGTATATCCTATATATAATATCGTATATTTAATTAATTAACTCGAATAAGAAGAGCGTCATCATGATTTGGTGACGGGGTACCCACGGAAGTATAACCGTCGCATAGATATGTGCGATGTGGCGACGAACGTATTAAAGATATATGTATATCAATTTTTTTATTTTTTCTGTTAATGACGCTCAATCGTTAATGAGATAAGAGGAATATAAATCAAGTAGAGAAAAACGAGGTTAAGTTGCAACATATTTCCAAGTACAAGTTGACGTCAACAACATTTATTTATAACATAATTATCGTGCAGTATGTAATAAAATACAATACGAGAATTCTCGTAACAATTAAAGATAGTTTTGTAACTTTATTGAAGTGCAGAAAAAACTGAGTTATAGCTGGAGATATAGCTGAAGGTAAATAAAATCATGTTTTATTTACCTTCGCCGATACGTTTAACTAGACGGAGTGTAGTAAGGTATCTCTCGCATTCTGTAAACCGAGGCTTCTTATAGAATTAAAAGTCAAATGGAGTCGTGAAAATTTTTAGCAACTGTTGCACACCAGTGAAATGAAAAATATCAATCGTATGTTATTATAGAATCATGAAGAATTCAGTGATTATAAGTTATTACTCCACTTAATTATTAAGCACCAGATTTTTAAAAAATCGTTTAGATGAGTTTTTGTTTGCAATTAGAACAAAAATACCAGTAATTTTTTAAATGGTCCTAAACACACCTGTAACCTGTAACCTAGGTATTACATACCTATTGCAAAACGATATCTTGTTTATCAGTTAACTCTAATAAACGTTGAAGATGCTCTGTCATGTTATTCGGTTGCCTGGAAAGTTCGTTCCGATTTTTAAGGAATTTAGGCAACACGAGTGATCATATTAAAAAGTTTTTCGCTGAAAAACCTGAGAAGTTCTGGAAGGATAGAATATTCAAATTGCGTGAAAGGTGGACAAAGGTTGTGGAACAAAATGACACTTATATAATTCAATAAATGTATAACGAATCGAATCGTAAATGGGAACGGACTTGAACGCTTGAAACAGTTTTTCATATTTTTAATAGTTTAAGAACATAATAGTGTGTATACGATAACAAACGGGACTGTTATGCCAGACCGAAATGTTGTATGTGAGGTGGATAGAACGTGCTAAGTGCCAAAGAAACACTCGGAGGTGTTTAAACAGTATATTTATTAGCAATTCTTGCTTTCGACACTTTAAGTAGAGCTCGCGATTACAACTGACGATTTGCACTTTTCGGTTACAACTCGACTATTAGACGATGAGTTAAGATAGCAATTGAACAGAGTGCGCGATATAAGTTAAGATGATGATTGCTCGAGAAACGTCCAGGGACTGCTCTTCCTGTGACGATGATGCTGCGGGGGGAAACTATGATGATTGTGTCTAAGAGTACGAGACGATCGGATTCGTTAAGGAAAGTTTTCGTTAGGAAAGTGAGGGAAATGGACGTCGCTGTTAATTGGTTAATCTACCAGGTTGGCGGGTGAGGAAGGATGCTAACCACCCTCGAGAGAAAATTGCTAGTGGGAAGCATCATACGTGAAACAAATCAATTTCCCGTATCTTTCCAGGATAGATAATAAATTAAAACATATTTGTTCGGTTTGAAGGACCTTAACTAGAGAAATCCTAAAATTTATAGCGGGTCCTTAAGGTATTTCAAGGTATGCAATGAAAATATTTAGACATCTGGCAATCTTGTTCAAGGGATAGTCTGCTTTGTGTAGCAAATCATGGGATCGTTGGAACATTTATTATTGAGTGTCGCTACATATGCATATTAATTTTTTGTTTGGTAACAGCATATAAATATTAACGAGGAGTGAAGAACATTAATCAGTCTAAGACAGAATAATTTATACATATATTTGCAAGTACAAGTTGATGTAAGTAGCTATGATCTAGAATGTCATTATTACGTAGTACGTAATAAAGTGTACGCTTCAAAACATTTTAAGTTTAACGATATATTAAACTATATACGCCAAAATAATTTACTTATAATTCTCAATGAGAATTGATTTTAAATAGTCTACCAAATAAAAAAATATATATATTAAACTATAGAAAGATGTGGAATATAGAAAATAAAAAATTGGCTATGGCATTGCGTAAGCAAACAAATTTGAAAGTATTCGCATCTTCTTTGACGTTTGCAGGTTTCTAGGATACAATGATATTTTTTAAAAAATATGTTATGTAACAAATGCAGAACTCGATTGTACTGTACAAAATGTACTTACGATAGTCCTGAGATTTCTACAAGGAATACTATTAAATTACACTGGGTGATAAATAATATATAATTTATTTACTCATCTACATGATACATATATACGTATAACATAAACATATACGTGTATTAATCTTTTTCGCCAATGATAATGAGTGCAGTGCTATTACATATTATTCGACAAATGATGTCATGATATATGCTTCGACCAATGTTACAAATAGACAAGAGGTCAGATGATACGCGCTAGTGAGAATTCTGAATTTCCATACGTACTTTGAAGTATTTTTCCAAGTGAGACAGTTTGAACTGGAGAACAGCGAGTAAGAATGATAAAACTTTAGCGATGAATTAAAAGGCAGCAATGTACAAGGAACTCTTTCTGATCAAACAGAGGATTGGATACATGCCAAACATCGACTCTACGAGAAACCATTTTGAGTCTCTATTATTATCTTATTATTATCTATAAAACACTTTAATTTGCACTTAGTTACCGTGCCAAATGGAAAATTTGATTAAAAGGAGAGTGATAGCTAAAGGTTACTCGATTCGTCAAACAGTTAGAGATAGAGGGGACATTATATCAGATATTTTAATATTACTATTTAAACAGAAACCCAAGTATTAGCAAAGAATTTAAGAAGGTATATGTATATATTTTTTTTTTTACTAAGTAGACTATTTACAATCAATTCTCATACAGAATTTTAAGTAAATTATTTTGGCGTGGTACTGTAAGTTGGATTATAAAAGTTTATAGTATGTTTGATTCTAGTTGAATCTAATGCTTCGATCTAAGGGTTATTGTCTTTTTAGTCTGCGGATCTGATCCGTCGTGTCAAGTAATTGGATAATTAATGGGTTTTGGTGGTTGTTAACTTTTATATTATATCTGTTTCCGAACTTGGATATTTCTTCTTTAATTGTGGGTATCTCAAGGTCGCGATGTATCGTTTCGTTGATAACATACCAAGGTGCATCTATTAAGGATCTTAGAGTTTTTGGTTGGAATCGTTGGAGAATTTCTATGTTGGAGTTGTTCGCTATTCCCCATAGTTGGATCCCATAGGTCCAAACAGGTTTCAATATGGCTTTATATAGCATTATTTTACTCAAGAAAGTATATCTGCAAGCAATTCTTAAAGCAAGACAAATAATAGAGTAAACATCAAATAGCGCGGACAATAATAAAAATTCTTCGTGTAATACTTGCTTCACCGGTAATGCAGCATACATAATTCGTATCAATTTGCCAAGAATCATCCTTCTGTTCATCCTTTGACGGATCTTACGGTGATTAGTTAAAATTCCACGATACGTTTAAATCCATCATACACGAGCAACTGTCGATAAGTGACATTCAAAAATTCCATTATTTATTAATACAGTCTTCTACAGCGTTATAAATATAAGGACATAAAACGGTGTACGTGTATTTACGCGTTATTACACCGCTCTTGCCAAGCTGGTACGTGACATATCATATCCAGCTATAGTTCAAGTATTTGCAAATACTTCTGCAAAATCTATGATTTTCTTTTTTTCTTTATTTTGCCCAAGTCTCGCCTTGAATTTGTCTACCGTGCTATCTTGATTTCGCTTAATTCCTAATATCTATCTGTCACTAAGTACTTTGGCATTTTTCGCTTTCTCTACGATTCCCAAGTTTTGCTTTCCACGCGAAAGTTATATTATTTTTTCATAGAAGCTAGTCACCGTTATTTTTCACTACACTACGTTAAATACAAGGAAAGAACAGCGACACATCCAAACCAGCTGGCTGCTGAAGCGAATAGAAAACATTGCTAATATTAGTCGATGTGCGTTACCGAGAAGATTACATAACGTAGAACATTTTGTCAGAGTTACCGCTGAAAATACCATTAAACCAATTAGTAAGAAAAATAAAATGATCCGATTAATGTTTGCCGAAAAATATCGTGACTCGACTCTATAAAAATAATACCTGGTATCGAACACCAACTGTTCCACATGGTGGAGAAAGCATTACGCATATGTGAAGCTTTCTTCTCTGAAATAATTGGTCCCTTTATTAATTAACATTGTGGGTATAATGAATCATGTATAGGGAAATTTTGGAAGTTCCTAGGCTACCATACATTGAAAGAAAAATGCCAGAAAATTACAATAGTTCTTTCAGCATGACAACAATTTCAAGCATGTATCGAAAGTCCTAAAACGTGGTCCTTGTCTGCAAATAAAGCGCAAGAGAGAGACAGAGAGAGAGAGAGAGAGAGAGAGAGAGACAGAGAGAGAGTCAGAGAGAGAGACTTACTACCAAATTTAATAGAAGAATGGAATAAAGTACTATACAACTATATTATACGGTCAATTCAATCTATGCCGCATCGCTATGCTACAAAATATTAATTACGATATGTTACATGTATCACATATGTACATAATGTACCACAAAATTGTTACACAATCAGAAATAAGCATTATTTTTCATTGATTAAGTTGACATATGAGGAACATATGAGGAATAAATGCCGTTGACTTCTCTTGTAATATACCTTCGCGTGAATATGTTCTCCTATATCATATTAATAAGAATTTTGTAAGACTCCTCTCTGAGCAAAAAATGGCAAAAACTGTTTGGTTGATAGTTTTTACGCAACATATATCTTTTTTGTCTCTCTTGCTCTTTGCTCCTTTATTCTTCTCCTTATATCTCTATTTCCTTCTCCCTCTTCCTTTCCACGTTTTCCCTCCTGTAAGATGTGATCGTGACGGCGGGGAGCATAAAACTAAGGTCGATGAAGAGAACAGATAAAAAGAACCAGTTACTATCCTTATTTTTGTTTGATCGCGTCTAACAGTGAGAAGCGAACTAAGCTTCCATTCCATTTCGCAATACGATTCACGAAACCGAAAAGAAGAAAAAAACTCCACGAAGATATAACGACGAATTTCGTGCCTTTCCTGCAATTACGGACCGCCATCGTACTTATTTTATGTACCATCGGTGAGGCGAGAAGAAATAGCACGCTGCTGTGTAGCAATTTGGAGAAACGAGGCCGTCAACGGTAATCACGGTGTTGCGAGACAGAATAGAAAAATAACCGAAGAAGAAACAGGGAAGATCAAGTAAGTGGAACTTACTTTGACGTACACAAGGTGGTAGTAAATTTCACATTTCGTATGTTTGAAGCGTGCTGGCGCAGCACGGCTTTTCAGTTAAGGACAGCCGGTTATCGGTACCAAACTTCCTATAGAACGAAACAAGACACCTCGATGTCAATGAACGGTAGTGTTTAAGTTGCGCAGTTATATTTGACATATTAATTCGACAAGAGTAGTATATAAAAAGAACAAAGGTAAATGTGCATCTAGTCCTAGGCAACATTTTATTTAACTATTAAATAATAAGTAACAAACCAATATAATATTTTAGTTGTGAATAAGAATTAAATTTCTTATTTAAACACAAGTCTTTAAAATATTATTCGCAAATAAGAAATAATAATTAAATTATTTTTTGACATCGTTTAAAAGACTTTCCCATTTGGATTTAATTGGGAAACGAATAATAATGTATAAATAGATAGTTTTTGGTTTTATCTTATCTATTTCATTTTCTACAATGAAGAAGTCGTAAAATTAATATCGTTATTTTCCAATAGACAAATCGCAGTTTACATTTGCTTCTCGAACAAGTTGTCCTAAAGCTGATTTGATATTGGCGTATTCGTCGTTAACAGGCAGCATTAAAAATTAAAAATTGTAATTTACAGTAATCTTGCCGATTGAAATGTTATATTTGTGTAAAGATAAATTTGTTCAGCGACCGATAGATATTAATTAAAAATGAGTAAAAATAATAAACGAGAATTATATTTATAAATAACAATTGATTCCGTTATTTTAAATAATGTATTTAGACTTGTTCAAACAACAAATAATTTACTTGTATTTTTTATTTGAACTCTCAAATATCCAATGGCTCTATTTAAATGATTATTTAAATGAAAATTTATACATATGTAATTTATATATATATATAACTTCTATTGCCCAATATATATATATATATATATATATATATATATATGTCGGGTTAACATTATGATTAGCGTTAAGGGCGAGTAATGAATCTTCACTGGAATTAGCCATCGTTGTTATACAATCAAGGTAATGTTGATTAGCACAAGTGTGAGTATTACAGAATCGACAAGTAACCGCGGTGATTAGACACTAACGATAATGGTCTTAGGTACGATAACGAATCCGCGGTCAACGGGATAGCATAATGTACTTTCCTCCAAAGTCTAAGTCTGACTCTTTGTTAAAAACATGAAGTATTCACTGATCATAAAGATGCTGTCTTTCCGGCTGACGAGCTCGCATGAGAATGTGTTTTCCGTCGCGGTGATGCTGCAGAGGAAAACTATGATGGGGTGTGTCTAAGGGCACGAGATCATCGAATTCGTCGAGGAAAACCTTCGCTCGGAAAGTGAGGGAAATGGACGTCGCTGTTAATTGGTTAATTTCTATGTTGGTGGTTAGAGAAAGATGCTAGCCGCCCTTGAGAGAAAGTTGCCAGCGGGAAGCGTCGTTCGTGAGGAGAAGCAGACTTCCCGTATCTTCCCGTATCCTCCCGTAGTAGGTGATAAATTTAAAGACTGTTAGGACAAAGACTGTTTGTCCGTTTGAAGGACCTTAGTTAACTAAATCCTAAGATTTATAGCGGGTCCTCAAGCTAGCTGAACATGTACTGTGATAAAATAATTTACTTAAAATTCTGTATGAGAACTGATTGTAAATAATCTACTAAATAAAAAAAGAAAAAAGAAATGTACTGTGAAGATGCATCGACATCTGGTAATTATCTTGCCCGAAGAATAGGATCACGGGACAGAGACCATTGGAATGTTTACTGTCAAGTGCCGCTACGGCTATTTCTTTTTAAGGAGAGCTATACAATTATTCTATACCTCTATTAGGTAAAAACGTTCATGCCGTGACCGCGGCTACGTTCGGCGGCTAATTGTCGCCTCGAGCCCAAACTCATTATCGCAAATCTCGGACGATTATAATCGGGTTAACTTATAAATATTAAAGTGTTTGGGGATTTTCCAAAGAATTCCAAAGGGAAAGCCCGGTATCGTTTCATCTCCGACATATATATATAAAGATAAAATAAAATAAAAAGTATATATATATAAAAAATATAATATATATTAATATAATATATACTATATAAAAATATATATATATTACATGTGTATATTCTCAATAAACGAGGAATTCCTATTGGAAAGTGGCGACAATGTCTATCGCCGAAGTGCCTAATGAGTCATCAGTATCCGAACGGTCCTTTTACCGAATGTTCGAGACGAAGGCGTGTATGGTAACGGTTGCGGACGCCTAAGAAATGCGTGGTTAGTGGGGATATTGAGAAGTGACAAAGAAAAAAGAAACAGATCCGATGGAATAAGATGGAATAAGATGGGATAAGAAGAAATAGATCTTCAGTCTTAGGAAGTCACGGCTGGAGTACAGAAGTAAATTATAGCTAGTGTAAACCAAGTGCTAAGAAATAAATTCTCTCTTTTTTACTTTTTATTTTATCTTTTATTTCCATCTTCGATTTCTGTTTTTTATTTTACGTGACACTCGCCTGCGCGAGTTCCAACTTATGTAAGTGGACAACCCTGTACAATGAAAACTTTTTCGTATATACGGAGCAATATACTCATCTACTTTATATAACTTCTTTCGAATGTAATGTACTTAGAAATAAGTCATTACATGTCTCACACCGCAGTTCAGATAAAATATAAAGGAGCGAAATTGAGACAAATGTTAATTCCTTGCAAAACTTCAGAAATGCTGCCTACCTTCCGGTTCCGATGATTTTTGCAGAAATCGATATTCTAAACAACTTTGTTCCATACATATAAGGAGTAGACTCGCCTAGTTTCCGAGATATTATTTTTTATTATTCAATTACAGATATCGAGATTAACAGCGTGAGGGTACTGTGGTACTAGCACAATGAATACGGAATTTACAGAAAAGTTAAATAAGATGAATTCCATCGAGGAATTTTATGCCAGAACCGGAATTTTCATAACTGGGGCATCTGGTTTCGTGGGCAAAGGCCTCCTGGAGAAACTAATACGCGTGTGTCCACGCATCGCCGTTATTTTTATTCTGCTTCGTCCAAAAAAACACCAAACGATGGAACAACGGTATAAAGAGATTATAGATGATCCCGTACGTAAATAACATTTTCGTTGCTTTCAATATTTAAGACATTCACAAACCAAACCGATTAATTTCACATTTCATTAATTTCTCAATTTCATATTATATATATATATATATATATATATATATATATATATATATATATAACAATGTGTTGATAGAAAATTAGTATATTCAATAACAATCTATATTGGAAACTGAGCTTGTACCTTTTCTTCTTCAGATTTTCGATGATGTCAAAGCAAAGAATCCCTCAGCATTGAAAAAGGTTCACCCCGTAAAGGGTGACATAAGTCTACCAAAATTAGGTCTTTCGCAAGAAGACAGAAATATGCTGATAGAGAATGTGAACATATTGTTCCACGTTGCGGCCACTTTGAACTTCAAGGAACCCTTGAATGTGGCCATGAATACAAATGTGAAAGGTACTTTTAGTATCATTGAGTTGTGCAATGAACTGAAGCATGTAGTTAGCGTTATCCATGTTAGCACAGCTTATAGTAACGCAAATCTATCAGAGATTGAGGAAAAAGTGTACAGGTAAGGATAAATGATATTTAATATTTAAATTATATTAACAATTAAATTTCCTTAAACATTTTTTTATTATCGTAAATAACTCTACTTCCAAAAATCAATAAACAATGAAAGTAATTGATAACTTTGTATAATTTGTTTATTTATCTAACTAACGCTTACGTGTATCCATTGAAATAAAAAATACTTGTTAAAACAGGCGTAAGTCTAAGAAATCTTATATAGAGGACAATCAATAATAATGCATTTCTAACAATCTGCTAATGATAAAGATTAGGTATTGAAAGAACATTTTGAAATTGTGTGAATTTTTCCATTTTAAAGCTTCCTATAACTTTATCCGCAATTTAATGACAGTTATAGCGTGACAAATACAGGATTACCCACCTAACTGGCTATAACATAGAGATATAAGAATAGAGTGCGCGAGCAAGCTGTAAAGATAATGTAGGGATAGACAGAGAACGCTACATAGAGGCCCCACGTGCTCTTATCTAATAATGCATTTGTGCATTAAATATGTAAACGTAAACAGTAATGTCACGTACCGGTCGGTGACGGATAGTATGAGCGGTTTCACATACACAGTTCTGAGAACTGTTGTTGCTGTAGGGGCAGAGGGACAGAGGCTAAGACTATTACGTATCAAAAAATGTTTCTCAGAAATAAGGCGTTTCAATCAAATTGCTAGGATTCGCCGCGCAACAAGACTTGTGTCTGTGACTGAAATCACTACTATTATGAAATACACGTGAAATACTTTGTTTACCTTAAGTACGTTAAAAAAACTTTAGTTTATAAAGTTTAAACTTATAAAGTTTAGTTTATATTATCTATGTTTAGTGGCAAGTAATTTATAAAGCATACCTTTAGAAATTCATAGCTCTAACTCGTTTTCTAGAGTTTCCAGACCTGATACGCGGCCGTGCATGTGACTTGCGCACTTTGTTTTTGTGTTTATGATGGGAACACTGTAACATGTGATACGTTTAATATGTTAGACTCATATATCATACGCCATCTATGAGCTATTGTCAGAAGTATAATGAGATGAGACCGCAGAACAATTTCATTGTCGCTGATTAAGGAGAAATGAAAAAGCCAATAAGGAGAAAAGGATCGCTGTTCTGTACATATTATAGGATAAAGAGAAGCGAGCCCCGTGTTTTTGTCAAACACAATTTCATGTCCCTGTGTACCCACGAAGCTTCGAAGCAAACATGTGCGTCCACTTCTGCGCATTTTCCCCTGCTCATTTTTCTTCTTTTCTTCGATAACTGAAATCTTGAATTATGTTTACCTCAAACATAATTGTAATATAATTATTTGCATTTTTACAAACTTCGTTATCCTTTATCTACATATTTCGTTCGTTATTTCTTCTTTTTAACTATTGAGTTGATCACACTTTTCTACGTTGTAACATAAAATTTAGTAATTATCTGCTGTAAACAAACAAGAGAAGCTAAATAAATGCAGCGAAATAACTCATAGAATGTAATTATTGTATAGAAAACGGGTATCGCTTTTTACTTACAATGGCATCAAAATTAAACTTCGTCGACGACAATACCGACGACGAAATCGCTCGATATTCTCGCCTTACCATACTTCTGGCAAAAGCTCATAGATGACGCACGATATAGGATCGTAATGGTGTACATGTTGCACTATTGCTATTCTCAATGTTTTCGGGAGTGCGGATTCCAAACTACGTAGATGATACTATATGATATCATTATTATTATTATTCATTTTTCAGCACGAGTATACAACCATCTAACGTAATTGAGGTTTGTGACAGTCACGACGAAGAGTCGATTAAGCTATTAGAAGAAAAAATTTTAAAAATTCATCCAAACACATACACGTTCACCAAGAATCTGGCAGAACAGATTGTATCCAGCAACAGTACAGGTTTCCCAGTTGCGATAGTGCGACCAAGTATAATTAGTGCGTCGCTGAAGGAACCGTGTCCTGGTTGGTTGAGCAATGTCACTGCATATACAGGTATTTCCATAAATATTTATAATGTTAATTCTTCATCATTGCATATTTCATTTACACATATTGCATGTAAGAGCGTTCAATTATACTCGAGTGATTCGGAATAATATAAGTCTTTCGTATCACAAGGTTATAGTTCTCCTTAACTATCATAAGGAAGGAATCAATCAGCAATAGAATAAAGCAGCGTCAAATTTTCACTCACTCATTCGAAAGTATGTGAAAATATATTTCTTGCGCAAGGTGTATAAATGCTGTTGATAAAGACTTTTTTTTATATACGTGGGGAAATCCTCATAGACACCCGCTGCTCTTCTGGGAGGCGGCGGGGTAATGTCGAATTTACCGACTAAAACCCCACGGTGGCCCATCTGACGCTCAACAAAGGTGTTTCGGGATCTCTTTCGAATTGCTGCCGGAGCACTTCAGCGTCCTCTCTCATTCTGAGGGAGCCGTCATTCAGGTCTAGTTCAGGCATTGAGAGGGATCACCCCTCCCAACGCTTTCCCCTGAGCCGTCGTGCAAATTCGAGGAAATCCCAGAACCTCCTCGGTGTGACGACCTCTATGACCACTTAGGGCGGCGCAAGGCCGCCCTTTGGCGCGGAACACTACAAGAGCGAGAAACTCCTTTGCGAGTATTACTTCTTCGCAATAGAAGCGGACTCCGAGGAATTCCTGTTGCCCCTCAGCATCGCTTCCACGACTGACGACGGGTCTACATTCTCGGCAATCGCTAGTCGCAGGACACGGCGGGGGGCTTCCCACGTCGGACAAAACTCCAGCATGTGCTGGACCGTGTCCTCGCCCTCTTCGCAGTGGTGACAGGTGTTGGTCAACTCTCTTCTAATTTTCTACACGCACTCATCGAATACTCTATGCCCGGTGAGTGCTTGCGTCATCCGGAAGGATAACGGGAACCATGGACCTGATGTTCGGCGAGTAGGTCGAAGCACTACCGCTACCATACGTCTCGCCTAGCTTCTCCCCGAACGTCTTGTTCAAGTTTTCGTACACTCGTCGGAGCGCCAAGGCCTGGAGCTCGAACGGAGAAGACGTTGCCAGGACAGACGTCTACGCATAAGATACCGTTCGGTATCTCCTTATGATCCTAAAGGTGGTCGTCCTACGCAGCATCTTCAGCAAAAGCAGACTGCGACGACTCGCTATCAGATCTCCTGCCCACACCGGAGCCTTGTACAGGATCCGGGAACGAATGACTTCCTCATTTAATCGACGCACTTTGACCCCGGTCCCACCGATATTCGGCAATAAGTCACATAGCTGTTGATAAAGACTACCATGGCGTTGTTATGCCTCCTTGGTTTGGAGAAGATTCGTCCAAAAAAGTTTGTGCAATATTGCACTTAAGCTTGTAAATAAAGATGAGAATGTGGCGGCACTCGACAGCAAATATCACCACTCGACGCTAACTAGTGTCGGACGACGGTAGCGCAGTGGTTGGCGCCTTAGGGTACAAACGTTCCGAACCCGGGTTCAAATCCCGGCGACCGGAGTCCGATTTTTCTTCCACGACCCGAGAAATGAGAAGAAAATACAGCAGTACCCCAACAGCGACACCGGTGACCCGCAGCAGAACCTGCCTCACTCTACATACTAACAGTAGCTAGCGCACTATCACCACAACTATACCGGCTAGCGCACTAAACCGGGCCAGACAACTACTACAAATAGTACCACCTCAAGAACGTTAATTTGTCTGCTTGCATCGTATCTCCTACTCTCCGCGAAGACCAACTTTGCGAAAGGAATCATAGGTCGCAACTCGATCGTTCTCTTGGAAGATAATATTAACGTCTCATTGGCTCTTCCATTAATATTATATACTATGTATGTTCATTTTTCAAAGTGAAATAGAAAGTAAATACCGCGGTATTAATGAGGAAACAGGTGTTTCGACCGTTCACAGAGAGAAGCGGTCGCGGTTACAGCGCGACAACGAGAGTCGTGTAAATTCTCGTTACGATACGATAATCGACGCCACAAATCAGTCGATTCCCCATTTCGGTTAAGATAATAAGGATGGTTAAAATGATGATAACACTGAGTTAACAGGTATAAAATATACATACATTTTATTCCAACAACTCTGAAGAGTTAAGTATTTACGCGCGGTGTAGACCTGTTCTCAACGAAGTGTAAATAGCAAGTTTTAAGATGTTGACCGATCAAATACTTAATAGCGAGTTAAGATGTTGACTGATCAAAGGACGTTAAAACCAGTAAAGTTCGATTATGGTGCTGTCGCGGAGGAGAACTAGTGATGGGTGTGCCCCTAAAGCACGGAACAAGCGAATTCGTTGATGGCAATTTTGGTTAGGATAATGAGGGCAACGGTCATTGCTGCTGATTGGATAAAAACAATACTGGTGGATAAGGATGGGTGCTGGCCACTCCCAATCAAAGATCGCTCGTGGGTGGCATTGTACATGGGAAAAACTCGCTTGCTCGTGTTTTCCCGGAATGGACAATAAGTCTTAAGAAATGCTTCAACTTAAAAAGATACTTGTGTGGTCTTACGGGCCTTAACTATAAAAAATGCTAAAATTTATGACTGATCCTTTAAATTATCGAAGGTCCGCAACAAGGGTGTTTAGACATCTGGTGGCCATCTTGCTCGAGGGATAGAGTCTAGTTTATGTAGAGAGTCACAGGAAGTAACAACAGGAAAATATTTCTTAGCGCGTGAAATAATCGACTCTAAATGGAATAAAGAACTTCTTAATGTTCATGATTTCAAAATATTAGAAAGTTCACTACTATATGAAAACAGCGTTTTTCAAGAGTTAAGTGGCATCGAGAAAGCTACGATTTGACGTTAATAGCCTTTTCGCAAATGGATATGTAAAGGACATACGACACATGTGAAACTCATCGAAATGGGCTGCTTTTTGAGAAATCCAATAGGAATAATATTTTTAGGCAATGAAATTGAAATATTCACAAAGAGTGGAGTTAATCAATTTCGGAGAAGATAAATGACTCTAACCTTTACTAGATAACCGTTTTTGAAGCTCGCAGTTCTGCCCGAGCAGCTGAGCTAAACAGATGTGAGAAACTGTGCTTCAGCGAAAGTGCGACGAGCAGTGAATTTGGGTGGACAAATCGACAACGAACACTGCCAAATGGTTAAAGCTTCAAAATGCAAAACAAATACCGCCAATCAAAATAACAAACAAAGGCGAAGTATACTACATAAATAAAGCTACAAATACGTTAAGTAGAAAACAACCAATTAACAAAGAACAGGAAAGCTCAACTATAAAAGAAATGGAAACGCTGGAAAAGCAAGAAGAAAACAGCTACAACGACAAATTATCGTATCAAGATGAACACTGGAAGGTAGCAACAGCAAAAAGCGTAAAATAATACCAGGCATAAGCGCTATAAAAATTTCCGATACAGATACGCATCAGTGGCTACAAAACATCCTATTCCGAAATTTATTCAGTTCACTGATAGAAGAGATACGGACCCAAAAAAAAAAAAGACAGCTTATATCGTTAAACCACTACCGATCTACATTCATGGAAAAATAATAGATCCCCTAATTGAATTATTGAACAACACTGATGGAAAAGAAAACTTCAGCATAAAGGAATTAGAACTGGAACAAGTAAAAGTACAAACAAAAACTCCAGAAATCTTTAGAAAAGTGACGCGAGCATTAAAGAAAGAAAACACTGGGTATCATACATACCAACTCAAAAGAGAAAAAAGCTACAACGGCCATACCGCAATGCATACGATGTCAACAATATGGAAAAACATAAAAATTACTGCAGCAGTAAAACCACTTGACAAGAAATTGCCCACACACAGGGAAAACAGATAAAGTAAAATGTTATAACTGTAATGGAAACCACCCAGTTAGCTAAAACAACTGCAATGTAAACAGTTTCCACCGCTTGGAAGCAGAACATACAGCAACTATCACTCACAACAAGAAATTGTAGAATCATTTTGCAGTTATATAAGGACTGAACTCAAACAAATTAAAAATAACACCTCTTGAGCTTAGCTTTGATCATACACCGATAATAATAGAATACGCAAGCAAACCAATACTTTATAGCATTCCAGAATCGCTTTGCGATAAAACCACCAAATGGCAAACATTTAAACAACTGATTGAGAACAAAACCAACGAAATTGACAGAAATTATACAAGAAGCAGCATGGGCAACTACTACTTACGAACCAAATAATAGACAAACAAAAATAATTCCATTAGACATCCTTGATAAAATCAGAGAAAAAAGGAAAACGAAAGCAAAATGGCAAAAACATAGAACACGTGAAAACATTTAAAGAAAAAACATTTAAAAAAATTTGCAAAGGAAATAAAAAGTAAAATAAGAGATGATAATAATAACGAATTCTCGAAATTCATAGAAACATTTTCCGCGCACGAGGCTGCCAACTTCTCTCTGTGGAAAACCACGAACAAAATAACACGTTCGTCGCCACGTCGCACATATTTATGCGACGGGTATACTTCCGTGGGGGCCCCATCACCAAAGTATGGTGACGCTCTTCTTGTTCGAGTTAATTAAATATACGATATTATATATAGGATATACAACATAAAAATATTAAAAACACATTATACCATACTTTTTATCAATTTATATTCTGGATAATATATTACATTATTCTATATCGCATGGTATTCGTTAAAACATTCCAAACACATTTGTGGTGATTTTGGGCACTTCGAACAATAGTTATAGACTCCGTCATCGCTACTCTCCTCACTTCCAAATATATTTTCACGCTGTTTACTGAACATTTTGAGGAGAAAAAACTCACTGATGTACGTCTCACAAGTATGCTTCTCGACTAAATGAAAGATCTGAGATATCTGCCATGAAATCTCTCGGAATACTCTAGCTGGAAAGCTTATCGCTTTCTCCATTTCAGAAATAAATAATCTTTTCTTTACAATGAATCGAAGGCGATAAACAATGAATCGAAAGCGATAAACAATGAATCGAAAGCGATTAACGTTCGGGACCCGGGTTTCAAATCTCGGCGCCCGTAGTCCGATTTTTCTTCCACGACTTCTAAATGAAAAGAAAAAGCAACAGTACCCCAGCATCCACACCAGCAGCAGCACTATCACCCACAACTATCTACACCTCACACTAAAGAAATAAAATAGACAAACTTGAAGATGGTATCCTGCTGGGGGTAGCCATCCACATGTTAATTAGCAATAAAGCTAGAAAAATTTACCGAATGTCCAGCTGGAGAAATTCCAAAATACAAATTAAATAAGCTCTACTTTTGCTGTCAGTTACAAATATCCTACCTATCTATTTATCAGCCACATTTCGAGACAGTCGAGAAGCATGAATTAGTTTTAACCAAGTTTGTTGTTGCAGCTCTCGGACTGTTTATCAGCAGAGGTTTCGCCAAAGTAGCATTGGCTAATCGAAACACAATAACGGACACAGTACCTCTTGATTATGTGGTCGACACGATATTATGTGCCGCATGGCACATCACGCAGCATCGTGATATGAACGTCAAAGTGTACAACTGTACGAATATCGCACGCCCTCTCAAGTAATACTTATTACGGAATTTTTTCAAGTAATTTAATTGAATTGTTAGAGTATCGTAAAACTTGTGATTTATTTAAGCGACACCATCAATGGGAACACCAATAAATGAAAAGCATTTCATCGTAAATGAAATAATTCAAATGCTAAAGATTATATATAACTGAAAAAACGGCATTGGAAGTAAAAAGGGACTGCACTAAATTTCTTCTGTGTACATATACAGTTAGCTCATTTCCATTTAGCTGCATGAATTATAAAAACGTGCTAACATTTTTTTCGAATCAAATTCGTATAATCAGATCAGATCCTTAAGCGGATCGGACGTGTTTGTAAACTGAGCATCGTTCCCTTCCCTGAGCCTGAATCAATCATTTGGTGCGCGAATGTTTGCCATATAATTTCTTATAGTATTTGCTTATAAATCAACTACGTTTCATCGTGTGTGGATCGTTTGTATCGAAGATGACTTGCAGGTATTTTGCAGCCAGTTCTGTTTATCCTTCGTTCACTTAGTGTCATTTTTCCACGGAGGTGTTCGTTTAATATGCCTTTAAATGTCTTTGATTGTTTTCCATACAGAGTAGTTTATCACTGATGTGTGATGCCTAAGTTCTTCCTAATGCTTTGAATTTTGTATTCTTTTCATCCAGTAGAAGTTGCTTTACTTGCTTTATGGCAATTTATAGTAAGTATGTTTGCCATTCTTTTGCTGTTTTTCTTTTTTCTCTTTCATTTCGTTCAATATAAATAGTTGAACGCTGTTTCACTGATTCTTTTTTTTTAATTTGCATTTATTTTACAATCAATTCTCGTTAGAGAATTTTAAGTAAATTTATCTGACGTGGTACTATAACATGATTAATAGGTGTTTATAGTATGTGTATTTTCGTCCAGTCGCGGGGAGACGGTCGCGTTATAGCGCGTCAACGGGAGTCGTAAATTCCCGCTACGATTGCACGAATCGACACCACGAACAGGACGATCCCCTTATTTCTTGTGGGAGAATAAGGGGTGATTGGGTTGGAATATAACTGGACTTCACAGTTATATTATATATGTATTTATTTATACTGGATTACACTACTAGATGTGAACAGACCGTGTTTGGAAAGCGTGTTGATGAACCCGAAGGTTGCTAGACGTGGTAGTTATAGAGGCGAGAACTTGACTGACATGTTAGAACTTGAAGTTGACTGTCCGAGGACTAGTAGAACAAGGGATCTTAGAGCAGTGGACTTGACTGTCTGAGGGCTAGTAGAACAGTGATTGACCCGTCTCGTACTATTTAGGAAGAAAGCTCGTTGTGGGTGTATCCTTGATGGACTAAGAACGCGGATTCGTAGTTCACACCTTTCGGTAGAAAAGTGAGGGTAACGATCCGCGATGCCCATTGGGTATTCCCAATGTTAATGAATTAAATACGAGGGGACAGTCCTCGGCAAATATGAATCACGTTTGTTTCTGTCCTTGGGAAAAACTCACTACCTCGCTGGGCAAACCTTCGCTTTCTCCGTAATGAGTACGAGCGTGCAATAAACCTAAGGACCCATTTAAGGGACCACTCATAAACCGAATGTGTGCAAAGAATATAACTTTATTGTTAACAGATGTGGGCTATGGTGATTCCTTGGGTTTATTGCGGGTCAGTGTGACGATGTGCAGGCCACGGCGGCCTGACCATGAGGGACGTCGCAGGTACTGACTCACGCGACGTAACAGTATGTTTGATTCTATTTGAATCTAGTGCTTAGGTCTAAGATGTAATGTCTTTTTAGCCTGCGAACCTGTTCCGACGTGTCGAATAGTTGAGTAATTAGAGGGTTTTGGTGGTTGTTAACTCTTGTGCTGTGTCTATTGCTGAATTTGGATAATTCTTCTTTGACTGTGGGTATCTTGAGGTCGTGATGTATTGTTTCGTTGGTGACGTACCAAGGTGTATCTATTAGGTTTTCGATTGGAATCGTTGAAGAATTTCTATGTTGGAATTACTTGCTGTTCCCCATAGTTGGATTCCATAGGTCCAAACAAGTTTTAATAACTTGTATAATGTAATTTTACTTTGCGTGTTTAAGTTGGAACGTCGGCCGATGAGCCAGCAGAATTTTTTAAATTTTACTTCGAGTTGTTGGGTTTTATCTAAGATATGTTGTTTCCATGTCAATTTTCTGTCGAGAATTATGCCCAGATATCTGACTGACTCTTTATCTGGAATAGGTATATTGTTTATCGTCACCTGTGGGCAAGTTTGTTTTTGTAGCGTGAAAGTTATGTGGCTGGATTTGTTTTCGTTGACTTTGATGCGCCATTTGTGGAACCACTCTTCCATAGAGTCGAGACCTCGCTGGAGAGTAGAGGAGGAAATTGTCGGGTCTGAGTGCGAGGCTAATAAGGCTGTGTCGTCAGCAAATGTCGCTGTGGTTATATCTGTCGAAGTTGGTAAGTCTGCAGTGTAGATGTTGAACAGCAGAGGTCCGAGGACACTGCCTTGGGGTATGCCAGCTTCTATTGGAAATGTTGAGGTTATAACGTCTAAGTGTTTTATCCTGAATTGTCTATTGGTTAGGTAGGATTTTAGGATGGAGTAGTAGGTGTGTGGTAGGGTTTTCTTTAGTTTGAACAATAGTCCTTCGTGCCACGCTTTGTCGAACGCCTGCTGAATGTCCAGGAATACCGCAGAGCAGTATTTTCTCTTTCTAAGTCTTGGCTGATTTTATGAACTAACGATGAATTAGAATGTTGCTTCCGAAAGCCGAATCGATGATCCGGCATTGTTTTCAACTCCTCTAACAGTGGAAGGAGTCGTTTCGTTAGCATCTTCTCGAATAGTTTGGACAAGGTGGGCAGAAGACTAATTGAGTGATAAGAGCTGGTTTCATGTATTGGTTTTCCAGGTTTGGGAATGAGAGTAATCAATGATATTTTCCAGGACTTGGGATAGTATTGAAGGCGGAGAATTGCATTAAAAATGGAAGTGATGATTGCAATCCCTTTTATGGGGAGCTCCTTAATGGCTTTGTTGCTTATCAGATCATGCCCAGATGCTTTTTTGGGATTTAAACGCCGGATTAATTCTATGACTTCTAGTGATGAGAAAGGCTCAATAGGAGGAGACAGCTGGAAGGGAGAGTGCAGGTATTCGGTTATTTCATCTGGAGTAGTGGGGGGATGTGGTTTGAAGACGTTAGTTAAATGACTGGCAAACAAGTTAGCTTTTTGTATAGGGCTACACGCTCATCCACCTTGCGGACAGCGAATTGGAGGGATTGTTTGTTAGCGGAGGACGAGAGAGTTTCCTGGATGCCTTCCATAGTGAGTAGTTAGAGTCATCTGTGGGAGATAGGTTGGCAAGGTATTTTTGAAAACAGTCGTTTCTATAGTTTCTAAGGGTTTTAGTGAGTTTTTTGCTCACAAGGAGTGTAAGCAGTGATAGCAAGCTTTTAAATTGCTCTGATTGTTGTTCGATTAATTTTTCGAGCCTATCGAGGTTATTCGTGCTTTGTGGACTGGGAACTGGGACTGGAATATTTTGGGAATGTTCATTATGGATTATCGGTCTGCTTTGTACTCCTTGAACTACCTGAGCATAGGAGATTGAAGGAGTAGATAGTTTTTATGAGCTGAGTGTTGGAATCATGAGGTCGTTTACTCTGGGTTTGGGGTACTTATTGTTATATAGGGTCTTGTAGGCTGAGCAGCCTTTGTAGTTCGCAGGATACTCTCCTTGACAGTGGATACATTTCGCAGGAGTTTCTGCTGATTTAGTGCATTGGTCTGTAGAATGAAGACCTGCACATCTGACGCAGCAGTAATTGCGGTTGCAATATTTTTGCGTGTGGCCGTATCTCTGATACCTTTTACACTGAACTATCTCTTTTTTTCTAAAAGGTGGTTCGAATTTTATTACTGAGTTCATTAATCGGTTGATATTATATATTTCTTTGTTGCTTGACTTTTGCTTTAAATCAACAAAGAATAAGGATAGTGGGTTTTTCGTGATTCTGTGTCTTATATTACTGATATTGGTAACTTCATGGCCAAGATTTTGGAGTTCGTATTTCAGTTCGTCTAAGTTAGCAGAGTGGCGAATGTTGCGTAGTACCACTCGAAAGGGTCTTTCTTGTTTTAATTGATAAGTGTGGAATTTAGCGTTCAGGGTTTTTAGCAGCTTTGTTAGATTTCTATAGGAGTCTGGATTAGTCGGCAGAATTTTGACCTGATTGTTTTTGATTTTTAGTTGGTAATCTTCTTTGTTGATGTCTTTCTCGATGGACTTGATCATTGTTTGAATATCGATGACGTCATCAATGAAGATTGGTGGGGGAGGAGTAGTCTTTTGCTTTTGTTGGCTTGGTGGTGTTTCTATTGCGTCCATAGTGTCGTGTGTGGATTGTGATAGTTCGAATCTGTTGTAAGTGGAGATATTTATATTTTTGTTGGGTGAGTTCAGCTTGCGTTTTTTGTTGTCGTTTGTATGGTTTGGAACGTGGTACAGTTTGTCCTTTTGCCACGGAGGAGAGAGAATAAAGCGGTTATAGCTTTGTTCGAGTGAGCTAGTTAGAGATGTTTGGGCCATCTTCGAGCTAGTTAATTCAAATTGAAATAACTAGTGGAGAGGCTATGATTCGGATTGGAGATTAGAAGAGTCTGATTATTCGTTATTAAGTTTAGAAGCACTTGTTTTATTTTGATTTCACTTCGCTTTCAGTATCGCTCGGGCAAACGAGGCGAACAGATGTGTGTAAGCAAACGTGTGCTCCAGTCAAGTGATTCAGAGAAGTGCTACGAATAGTGATAGTTTTTTTTTTTTTTTTTTTATTTGTTTTATTAAATTTTTACAATTTGTCCAGAAGGACATTTGGTAAAATGTTATAGCTTAGAGAATAAAAGAATAAAAAATAAAAAAATAAAAATAAATAGAAATAAATAAAATATAGCATGTGGATGGTTACCCCCAGCGGGGTTCCATCTTCTAGGTTTCCTATTGCATCTCTATTTCGAGGTCTGCGGGATGCTTCCTCTTCAGTCTTCTTTCTATTTTGGTTTTATTTGTTTCAGCAGCCAGCTGGTTTGGGTGTGCTGCAAGTCTTTCTTTGTACTTTTTTGCGTATCTAGCGATTTCCTCTTTGACTGTTGGAATTTTTAGATCTTTTCGTAGGTCTTCATTTCTGACGTACCATGGAGCGTTAACTATTGTCCTTAAGATTTTTGCTTGCTCTATTTCTATTTTGCTTATGTGACTCATTGCTGCCGTCCCCCATAATGGGACTCCGTATGTCCAGATTGGTTTGATTATTGTTTTGTATATATTTAGTTTATTCATTGTGCTTAATTTAGATTTTCTATTGATTAACCAGTACATCTGCTTCCTTTTTGCACTTATTCTGTTTATTATTGATTTTATATGGTGCTTCCATGTAAGGCGTGTGTCTAAATTTATTCCCAGATATTTGACTTGCTTTGTTTGTGCTATGTGGGCGCCGTTCAGTTGAATATCTGGTGTTTTTCCTTTTCTAAGTGTAAATGTTATGTGGTTGCACTTGCTGGTGTTCACTTTTATTTGTTTGTTTTGCAGCCATTTTTCTATTTTTGTAGTGTGTTCTTGTAGTAGTGCGGCGGCCGTTTCTAGATTTGCATGCCTCACTAGTATGGCCGTATCGTCCGCAAACGTCAGTGTTTTACTGTTGACAGTTGTTGGTATATCTGCCGTGTATAGTGTGTATAATATTGGTCCTAAGACACTTCCTTGCGGTACTCCTGCCTTGATGTCCTTAATTTCAGAGTATGCATCATTTATTTTTACTACAAAGGTTCTGTTGTTTAAGTAGGATTTGAGTAGTTTGTAGATTTGTTCTGGAAATTACTTTTTGATTGTTTGAAGAAGTTTTTCATGGTTAACTTTGTCGAATGCTTTTTCGATATCCATAAAGAGTGCTGTGCAGTATTGTTTTGTTTCAAGCGACTGTAAGATTTCATTGACGAGTCTATGCATTTGTTCTATTGTGGAGTGTTTATTCCTGAATCCAAATTGATGGTTCGGTATTAGTTTTTCTTTTTCTATTGTTGGTTTTAAGCGGTTATATATTATTTTCTCTAATAATTTGGAAAACGCAGGTAGTAATGATATCGGCCTGTAGGATGCAGTTAAATGTGGGTTTTTGTTTGGTTTGGGTAACATCACTATCTGTGCTATTTTCCATAGTGTAGGAAAGTACTGTATTCTTAGAATTGCGTTAAATATTATCGTTGTTAGTCTTATTGCCTTTGGGGGAAGGTTTTTTAAGATTTTCCCATTGATCAAGTCAAATCCTGGTGCTTTACTTGTCTTTGTTGCCTCAATTAAGTTTGTAACTTCTTGCGCTGTTGTGCTGAGTATGGTGCCGCGTTTATCAGTTGTGTTGCTGGCATTTTCCACTTCTTCATTTGTTTGCCATCCAGGGATGCTGTTATTAATTTCATACGGCGAAAATATATTTTGTAGGTGCTTTGAGAATTCTTCTGCCTGTTCTTCGTTGGTTCTAGCCCATGTGTTGTCCATTTTTCTGATTGCTGGGATTGTTTTTACTGTTTTCTTAATTTTGTTAGTGACTTTCCATAGGGAGTAGTCGGTATTCTCATGCGCGGATAGTGATTCGATGAATTTTGAGAATTCGTTATTATGATGTTCCCTTATTTTATTCTTTAGTTCCTTTGCAAGTTTATTTAGGTTTTTCTTGTTTTCTCGTGTTCTCTGTTTTTGCCATTTTGCTTTCGCTTTTCTTTTTTCCCTGATTTTGTCTAGGATGTCCTGCGGAATAATTTTTGATTGCTTGCTATTTGTTTCATAGGTGGTGGTTGCCCACGCTGCTTCCTGTATTATTTCTGTCAAAGTTGCTACTGCCTGCTCAATGTGTTCAGGTGTTTTCAACGGGATATTGCAGTTGATTTTGTTTTCGATCAGCTCTTTGAAAGTTTGCCAGTTGGTGGTTTTATTGCAAAGCGACTCTGACTTGTTATAAAGTAGTGGTTTGCTTGTATATTCTATTATAATTGGTGTATGGTCGGAGTTAAGCTCGAGGCTGGTTGTTATTTTTAATTTGCTTACATTTAGCCCTTTTGTTACTGCAAAATCCAACAGGTCAGGTATTTTATTGGGGTCTGTCGGCCAGTACGTTGATTTTCCTGTAGATAGTACGTTGAGGTTGCTGCTTCTAATGTATTTTTCCTATGTTCTACCTCTCGGTGTGCTAATTCTCGAACCCCATAATGTGTGCTTTGCATTAAAGTCTCCTGCCGCTATATATTTGTCGCCTAAGGATTGGAAGTACTCTTCCCATTTTTTAAGTGTCATTTTGTGTCTCGGAGGTGCATATACTGCTGACATCTGGAAGTAATTGTCATTGGTTTGTATTGTGACAGTGGTTGCTTGTAGGTGTTCTTGATTTGTTTGACTATGTAAGTGATGCTTGATGTCATTTTTTATTATTACTGCAGTTCCTCCATGTGCTTTACCTGAGGGATGTTTGGTATCGTATATGGTGTAGTACAGTATTTTCATGTAGTTTTTTAGGGTGAAATGTGTTTCTGAGACAAGTAGTATATCAATATTATTTTTATACAAAAATATTTTAGTTTCGTGGGCTCGCTGTTGCAAGCCATTGGAGTTCCAGACTGCTATTTTCAAAATGTCCATCTCTATTTTTTACTTAGCAAGTTAGTAAGTAGTTGTAACATGATTGTTGTTTGTTGTGCTTGTTGTCTTAGTATTGTGTTTAGATCACTTACCATTTTTCCTAACATTTCCATACCTTTAATGGATTGTTTGAGCATTTCTTTGATGTCTGTAACGTCTTCGATGTTATTGTTTTCATTCTGATTGATTGCAAGCGTTGGTTTGCTAATGTTTTTAGTTACTTGTGCGTAGCTTCGTTTACCTTGGGGATCTATGTTTCTGCTTATAGCGTTTAGTTCCTCTTGTGCTTTCAATGTTGTTTCGTTATCCGTTATACTTTGTTGTGGTTGATGGTCATTGTGTGATCTGTTGCGAAGTGGAGGAAACAGTTTACGTTGTATTTGTTTCCTTATTTCACATCCTTTGTAGCTGGCTGGGTGGTTTCCGTTACAATTATAGCATTTAACTTGTTCTATTTTTCCTGTGTATGGGCAGTGTATTGTTAGGTGATTTTTTGCACATTTAACACATGCCGGGCTTCTGTTGCAATAATTTTTTGTGTGTCCGTATTGTTGACACCGCATGCATTGTGGTATATCTTTTTTGTAGCGTGGTGGTTCCACTGTTACAATTGTATTTAGTATTTTTTTGATTTCATAGATTTCCTTGTTATTGGTTCTGGGTTCCAGTTCTATTAAGAATAGTGGCAGTGGTTGCTTCGTATCGTATCTTGTCATATTGTTTATTGCTCTTGTTTCATGGCCAATTTTTCCTAATTCTTCACTTAATTTTTTTGTGTTAGTTTTTGGATGTAAACCTCTTATAACTATTTTATAGCTCCTTTCTGTTTTGAGTTGGTACGTGTGGTATATAGCATTTTTTTCCTTTAGTTCATTTATCACTTTCCTATAAACTTCTGGGGTGTTTGTTTGAATTTTTACTTGTTCTAATTTTGTTTGTTTTATTGTGTAGTTATCCTTCCCGACTACATTGTTTAGTCGATCAATAAGCGGGTCTATTATTTGGGCCTCAACAAATATTGGTGGTGGTTTTGATATGTAAGGAGTTTTAGTTGTGGTTTTGCTTGTCGGATCATTGTCTATTTCTTCCGTTAGTGAGCTGAAGGAGTTTCTTAAAGGTAATTCTTGCAGCCATCGCTGCTTTCCTGTATCTGGGTTTCCTGCAGCATTTGTGTCTGGAATTATTTTACGTTTTTTGCTAGTCTTTGCTAGCTTCCAGTTTTCGTCCTGGTAACTTATTTTGTTATCTTGTCTGCACTCCTCCTGTCTCCGCTGCTCTTCCATTTCTTCTATTTCCATATCATTTTGGTTGTTATGATTTTGCTGTTGTTGCTGTAAGCCTGGTAAATCTGATGACCCTTTTATGTAATATTTTTCTCCATTGGTTGCAATCTTGATCGTTGATATCTGTTGTTGCATTGTTTGTCGCTAACACTATTCGTAGCACTTCTCTGAATCACTTGACTGGAGCACACGTTTGCCTACGCACATCTGTTCGCCTCGGTTGCCCGAGCGAGACTGGAAGCACACATTATGGGGTTCGAGAATTAGCACACCGAGAGGTAGAACATTGGAAAAATACATTAGAAGCAGCAACCTCAATGTACTATCTACAGGAAAACCAACGTACTGGCCGACAGACCCCAATAAAATACCTGACCTGTTGGATTTTGCAGTAACAAAAGGGCTAAATGTAAGCAAATTAAAAATAACAACCAGCCTCGAGCTTAACTCCGACCATACACCAATTATAATAGAATATACAAGCAAACCTCTACTTTATAACAAGTCAGAGTCGCTTTGCAATAAAACCACCAACTGGCAAACTTTCAAAGAACTGATCGAAAACAAAATCAACTGCAATATCCCGTTGAAAACACCTGAACACATTGAGCAGGCAGTAGCAACTTTGACAGAAATAATACAGGAAGCAGCGTGGGCAACCACCACCTATGAAACAAATAGCAGGCAATCAAAAATTATTCCGCAGGACATCCTAGACAAAATCAGGGAAAAAAGAAAAGCGAAAGCAAAATGGCAAAAACAGAGAACACGAGAAAACAAGAAAAACCTAAATAAACTTGCAAAGGAACTAAAGAATAAAATAAGGGAACATCATAATAACGAATTCTCAAAATTCATCGAATCACTATCCGCGCATGAGAATACCGACTACTCCCTATGGAAAGTCACTAACAAAATTAAGAAAACAGTAAAAACAATCCCAGCAATCAGAAAAATGGACAACACATGGGCTAGAACCAACGAAGAACAGGCAGAAGAATTCTCAAAGCACCTACAAAATATATTTTCGCCGTATGAAATTGATAACAGCATCCCTGGATGGCAAACAAATGAAGAAGTGGAAAATGCCAGTAACACAACTGATAAACGCTGCACCATACTCAGCACAACAGCGCAAGAAGTTACAAACTTAATTGAGGCAACAAAGACAAGTAAAGCACCAGGATTTGACTTGATCAATGGGAAAATCTTAAAAAACCTCCCCCCAAAGGCAATAAGACTAACAACGATAATATTTAACGCAATTCTAAGAATACAGTACTTTCCTACACTATGGAAAATAGCACAGATAGTGATGTTACCCAAACCAAACAAAAACCCACATTTAACTGCATCCTACAGGCCGATATCATTACTACCTGTGTTTTCCAAATTACTAGAGAAAATAATATATAACCGCTTAAAACCAACAATATAAAAAGAAAAACTAATACCGAACCATCAATTTGGATTCAGGAATAAACACTCCACAATAGAACAAATGCATAGACTCGTCAATGAAATCTTACAGTCGCTTGAAACAAAACAATACTGCACAGCACTCTTTATGGATATCGAAAAAGCATTCGACAAAGTTAACCATGAAAAACTTCTTCAAACAATCAAAAAGCAATTTCCAGAACAAATCTACAAACTACTCAAATCCTACTTAAACAACAGAACCTTTGTAGTAAAAATAAATGATGCATACTCTGAAATTAAGGACATCAAGGCAGGAGTACCGCAAGGAAGTGTCTTAGGACCAATATTATACACACTATACACGGCAGATATACCAACAACTGTCAACAGTAAAACACTGACGTTTGCGGACGATACGGCCATACTAGTGAGGCATGCAAATCTAGAAACGGCCGCCGCACTACTACAAGAACACACTACAAAAATAGAAAAATGGCTGCAAAACAAACAAATAAAAGTGAACACCAGCAAGTGCAACCACATAACATTTACACTTAGAAAAGGAAAAACACCAGATATTCAACTGAACGGCGCCCACATAGCACAATCAAAGCAAGTCAAATATCTGGGAATAAATTTAGACACACGCCTTACATGGAAGCACCATATAAAATCAATAATAAACAGAATAAGTGCAAAAAGGAAGCAGATGTACTGGTTAATCAATAGAAAATCTAAATTAAGCACAATGAATAAACTAAATATATACAAAACAATAATCAAACCAATCTGGACATACGGAGTCCCATTATGGGGGACGGCAGCAATGAGTCACATAAGCAAAATAGAAATAGAGCAAGCAAAAATCTTAAGGACAATAGTTAACGCACCATGGTACGTCAGAAATGAAGACCTACGAAAAGATCTAAAAATTCCAACAGTCAAAGAGGAAATCGCTAGATACGCAAAAAAGTACAAAGAAAGACTTGCAGCACACCCAAACCAGCTGGCTGCTGAAACAAATAAAACCAAAATAGAAAGAAGACTGAAGAGGAAGCATCCCGCAGACCTCGAAATAGAGATGCAATAGGAAACCTAGAAGATGGAACCCCGCTGGGGGTAACCATCCACATGCTATATTTTATTTATTTCTATTTATTTTTATTTTTTATTTTTTATTCTTTTATTCTCTAAGCTATAACATTTTACCAAATGTCCTTCTGGACAAATTGTAAAAATTTAATAAAACAAATAAAAAAAAAAAAAAAAAAAAAAAAAAAAAAATCTGGTCTTTTAGTTTTCTCAAGCACTGAAGCCATCGACAGCGTATAGACAAAAGACTGGGTCGAAGGCAAACCATAAACGGTAGATATGCGGTGTTGACTTCAGGGTTTTCAGTCATAGAATATATTCCGACTTGTATTTATACTTCAATATTTAAAATATATATTTTCTATCATACAATTTATCCACGCGTTCCTTTGTATTCATATATATCTAATAACCTCAACAACTATATCTAGCTTACGTTTTTTTTTACTGTTGTTTGTATGGTTTGAGAAATGGGATAGACCATCCCTTTGCCACAGAGGAGGTAAAACAGTGCGATTATAGTCTTGCTCATCCGAGCAATCCGATCCGTCCCGATCGAATTACTTGGGCCATCTTCGGGCCAGTCAATTCAAATTGAAATAACCAGTCGAGAGGCCTTGATCTGGACCAACGATCAGAGGCGTAGGATTTTCCATGACTAAGTCCAGTAAACACCTGGTTCATTTCTGTTTCAATTCACTTTCGACGGAAGTTCATCACCCATTGCATTGAAAACTTCACTGAGCACCAGACATACGTCCACACGCTTCGGCAGTCGACGACAGAATGAGGTATTTTATTGACTTCTTTATTTTGTTCGTGGCTTTTCATAAAGAGCAGTTGGCATTTTCGTACGCAGAGAGTGTTTCTATGAATTTTCAGAATTCGTTATTATTATGATTTTACTTTTTATTTCCTTTGCAACTTTCTTCATACGTTTTTTATTTTCACCATTCATATGTTTTTCGCTTTCCTTTGTTCTCTGATTTTGTCAAGGATGTCTGTTTGAATTATTTTTGTTTGCCTGTTGTTTGGTTCATAAATAGTAGTTGCCCGTGCTGTTTGTTGTATAATTTCTGTCAATGTTGTTGATTTTGTTCTCAATCAGTTGTTTAAATGTTTGTCATTTGATGGTTTTATCGCAAAGCGGCTCTGGATTGCTACAAAGTATTGGCTCGCTTGCATATTCTATTATTATCGGTGTATGATCTGAGCTAAGCTTTAGACTGGGTGTTATTTTTAATTTGTTTGCGTTTAGTCCTTATATAACTGCAAAATCAAGCAAGTCAGGTGCTTTATTCAAATCTGTCAGCCGGTATGTTGGTCTTTCCGTAGATAATATATTGAGATTACTAGTTCTAATATATTTTTCTAGTGTCCTACCTCAAGGCATGTTAATTCTTGGGCCCCATAGCGTTTGCTTTGCATTGAAGTGTTCCGTTGCGATGTATTTGTCACATAAGTATTGAAAATACTCTTCTTATTTTTGTAATGTTATTTAGTGTCGCGGTGGTGTATATAATTGCTGACATCTGCAAATAATTGCTGTTAGTTTGTATTGTAACGGTGGTCGCTTGGACGTGTTCCTGACTAATTTGACTTTGTAAGTGGTGTTTGATATCGCTTCTTATTATCACTGCAGCCCCTCCGTGTTTCCCCTATTGTGACGTCAAATTTAAAGTTCTTAGGCGATCATCAAACCGCTCTGTGTTCTTGCCTAATTATACTTGCACAGCAATAGGTGATAGGTGGCGAACGACGTTCAACTGTAATAATAAGCGTACGTGTTACGATGTTGTCATTTTCATATGTCCTCGCTAGATCGGATCCCGTGTTAAATGGATAACCCTGTATGCTCGACGTATGCTATTAAGGGCTCTTAAGAGATTAGTTTTGTTGATAAATGTCGCTGCAATTATAATTTAAACACGTCATTAGCTAAATTTAATTTCATTATCGACAATGCTTTTCAACAGTCTCATCCGGCAGTACGAGAGTAAACTAACGATACCTGCCAGACTCTGTCTTCCACTTTGCATTAGCTTCTTCTTATGTGATCCTGATATCGAGGGTCTGAAACATATTTATAATTTTCTTAAACAATGTTCCGTAAGAATTTAATTACATTTAAATAAATAATAACGAATAATTGCAAACCTTGTTGCGTTTACTACGAAATTACAAGTCCGAATTATTAAATTATTAAACGAACGATTCAAACTATACATAAACATACTGTATTTGCTATATGAATGGTATCTGGTCTAAAACAAGTAACAAATAAATAAATAATGTAATTAAGACAGTTGTTCCTTTAAGCATTCTATGCTTACATTCACTTTTGCTCTCAATAGCTTCATTTAATAAATTGGAGACATGGCTGAAATTATATAATATTTCCTGAGATACTCTAATAATGATATTGATTGAATATACGACATTGAAATATAATTCGATTATCTCTATCAGCGTAAACGTTTCAATTTTCAAGTTACGGTGAGCTGAAGGATACATTCGTGAAATATGCCATCGAAACACCGATGGACGGTTTGATGTGGTACCCGGTGTGTGCGATGGTATCTAACAGATATGTTTTCAGTATTCTGACCTTATTTCTGCATACTTTGCCTGCTTTTATCATGGATATCTTTTTAAGGCTTCAAGGTAGTAAACCAAAGTGAGTATTCTATCGTTTGTCAAGCAACGAGCAACCGCACGTTGAAATATTTAAAAATGGTATTTCAGAATGATGAAAATTAGCAAATATTACAATACGATGTCGACAGTGACAAACTACTTTAGCATACGGCAATGGTCCTTCAAAACAGATAACACTATGGATATGATGAAGGAAGTGAAAACGCTAAAAGACAGCGATATCGTTGATCTGGACTTGCAGGATATGGACTGGGACAAGTATATTGCACTTTGCGTTATAGGAATAAAGAAATTTATTTTTAAAGAAGACCTTAAATTTTTAGATGCAGCGCGGCGGCGATTATCGATGTACGTATAGAAATGTCTACGCATAGAAAACTAGTAACTAATATAAACATTTTTCTATATCCGACTAATAATATTTTCTTTTATTTCAGATTTTACTGGATACATCAGACGACTAAAGCATTCGCTATAATTATTTTATTAACGATAATACTGCGTTTTATCTACTGACCTGTCACGTCCGGTGACTCTTTACGTTCAAGGCAGCCATCAGCTGTGTGCATAGAATTAAACGGACCGCAATAATCCTAAGGAACTGTCATAAAACGAGGCTTTTTTATTTACCGTTATGGCCGTCAATTAGCATAAAACATCTTCGAGTGAAGAGATTCCTTATGGTTATTGCTCCATCAGATAAAAATTGGGATCCCACCCGCTAACGACAAGTGGTGGGGCGATCACCACCGAGCAAGTTTTCCTTTGCGACAACATCGTCACCGGACTAGACTGGTTCATCATCTTTAGAACAGTCAACGTCTCTTTACCGGCTTTTTACCCTTCGATCATTCACCTAGTTAACTTATACCTTACGCACCAGCGTAACTATCTTTTCTACAAGGTTGTTGGAAATATATATCTTTGAACTGTTAATCAAGCATTATACTCATTATCCTAATCCAAATAGGGGATCGATCAGTTGGTGGCGTCGATTGTCTAATCGTAACGGGATTTTACGACTCCCGTTGACGCGTTTCCTCGCGATCGCGTCTCTCCGCGACTGGTCGAATTTACAATCTACAGCAATGGCAGCAACACGACAAGTAGCATCGGCGTTTGCGAAACAGAGAATGAAAATTTGACACATTCACGGAAACGGTGTGCATGTTTGTATGTTTGTATGTGTGTACGTGTGTATGTGTACATCGTAACGATTGCGAAATATACAGGGAGTATAAAAAGTAAGTGTAGTTCGTGCAAAGCTTTAAGTACTAGTTTCAAAATTTTTTTATCGCAACCAATTCTACTCGTCAAGAGAAACAAAAGCCTCAAAGTTTCAATAATATTTAAACTGACTTTATTCACAATGCGTTTAGATTCTGCAATCGGGAGCAGGAGAAACAGCATCTATCGTTGTACGTTCATGTCCCAGGTCCATCATTATATACCCCATACATTCTATACATTATACATTATGTATGTATATGTCGGAGATGAAACGATACCGGGCTTTCCCTTTGGAATTCTTTGGAAAATCCCCAAACACTTTAATATTTATAAGTTAACCCGATTATAATCGTCCGAGATTTGCGATAATGAGCTTGGGCTCGAGGCGACAATTAGCCGCCGAACGTAGCCGCGGTCACGGGATGAACGTTTTTACCTAATAGAAGTATAGAATAATTGTATAGCTCTCCTTAAAAAGAAATAGCCGTAGCGGCACTTGACAGTAAACATTCCAATGGTCTCTGTCCCGTGATCCTATTCTTCGGGCAAGATAATTACCAGATGTCGATGCATCTTCACAGTACATTTCTTTTTTCTTTTTTTATTTAGTAGATTATTTACAATCAATTCTCATACAGAATTTTAAGTAAATTATTTTATCACAGTACATGTTCAGCTAGCTTGAGGACCCGCTATAAATCTTAGGATTTAGTTAACTAAGGTCCTTCAAACGGACAAACAGTCTTTGTCCTAACAGTCTTTAAATTTATCACCTACTACGGGAGGATACGGGAAGATACGGGAAGTCTGCTTCTCCTCCCCGCTAGCAACTTTCTCTCAAGGGCGGCTAGCAGCCTTCTCCAACCACCAACATAGAAATTAACCAATTAACAGCGACGTCCATTTCCCTCACTTTCCAAGCGAAGGTTTTCCTCGACGAATCCGATGATCTCGTGCCCTTAGACACATCCCATCATAGTTTTCCTCTGCAGCACCACCGCGACGGAAAACACATTCTCTCGTGCGATCTCGTCAGCGAGTAAAACAACGTCTTTACGATAAGATACAGATCATTTACAGTATTACTAATGTAATATTTACACCTGTGCTAATCAACATTACCTCGATTGTATAACAACGATGACCAATTCCAGCGAAGGTTCATTACACGCCTCTACCCTTAATCATAACTTTAACCCGACATATATATTATGTGTGATTATCTATGCACGATTATACGGTTGGAAGAAACATTTTCTTAATTTTAACTGTGCTTGCATTGTTCTTTTGAGGTCTTTGGTTGATTCGTGGATTAAACTCACCTTTGTAATCACATTATTTGATATACGTTACTACTTCACACGCAACTGTTATTCAGGCACATGCATCAAGGCTTTCGGCAATCACTAGGTTATACGTATGAAGCTATCTGTTTCAAAACTAAACTCGAGCTCAACACGAAACGAACACAGAAGCCATCAAAAAATCTTTTCACGCAAATCTACGTGTGCGTGGCCGATTTACACAATTCGATCCATGTGCGTCAGAGGTCGAATACCCAACTTCCAATTAGAAAATGAAGCTACTCATTGCAGAGTGGTAAAGAAAGTATCGATCTGTTTTCACATAGAGTTCGAACTTTTCGGGTTTTATCATCTGTTTAGGACGTGCTATATAAACTTCAACGCATCACCAACGTAAAATATATCCCTAGAAATCGTTGTTTACAAATATTTGTTGTGAAGTCTACGTCAAGGGATCGCTTGAGTGCGGCCGAGCATTTGCACCTGCGTCCGGGATTTCGCTTCTAATCTGGCGGCTTGTAAATACGCGACAACTGGCAATTCCTCTTGTCCAAATTGCGAAGCCTCTTTGCTAAATGCATCTCAAGCATCAAAGCAGACGAGATTATTGGCTTTTGCCAAGCCATCTGTTTATCAATTGATTATTAATTGCATTTCTTTGACAACTGCTATAACAGTACGGTCACAGGTAGAAGTAATGCTCCCGGCTGAAATCAGCGGCATTCCTACGAATCCGTTCTACTTTATTTTTAACAACATGTCATATTTATCACTAGGTTTATGAGAGCCGTCAATTTGACGGATTTCAAACTTTGAAATGAAATATCCCAAGAACTATAGCATTAATTTTAATCATTTTGCATCGCAAATTAATCATTTCATCCAAAGAATTTATACACACAATTATTTTTTCCTAGACTTTCCAATTTTTGAAATCTGTATGTAGTATTCCTATCTCTACGAAACTTGTCAAATTGACGGGCTAGCTGATTTCATAAACAAACGTTTTTCAAAGACAGTGTGCAAAAGTTTCAGTTATTGGAGACATTTTCCGTTATTGTCTCCGTTTCTTGTAAGTATTTACAATAGGATAATTGAATTTGGGCACAGTATTTTCTTTTTTTGACCAACTCCCATTTTCTAACAATCATGAGTAAATCTAGGAGATATAATAAGATATTGAACAAAATTGTCAACATCAATGAAGATTGTTCCGAGGATACATCCGAAGGAGATCAATATGAATTAGGCCAAAGCGAAGCTGACAGTCAAAGTTCTGAATACACTGAAAGTGGAGAGATAGAAGGATCTTTGGATAGTGATTTGGATAGTGGTTTGCGCTGATATCCGAAATATGGAACAGATCTATAAGTCAGTATCGCTCGGGTAACCGAGGCGAACAGATGTGTGTAAGCAAACGTGTGTTCCAGTCAAGTGATTCAGAGAAGTGCTACGAATAGTGGTAGTGACAAACAATGCAGCAGCAGATATCAACAATCAAGATTGCAACCAAAGGAGAAAAATATTATATAAAAGGGTCGTCAGATTTACCAGGCTTAACAACAACAGCAAAATAATAACAACCAAAATGATATGGAAACAGAAGAAATGGAAAAGCAGTGGAGACAGGAGGAGTGCAGACACGACAACGAAATGAGTTACCAGGACGAAAACTGGAAGCTAGCAAAGACTAGTAAAAAACGTAAAATAATTCCAAGCACAAATGCTGCAGAAAACCCAGATACAGAAAAGCAGCGATGGCTGCAAGAACTACCTTTAAGAAACTCCTTCAGCTCATTAACGGAAGAAATAGACAATGACCCGACAAGCAAAACTACAACTAAATCACCTTACATATCAAAACCACCACCAATATTTGTTGAGGCCCAAATAATAGACCCGCTTATTAATCTACTAAACAATGTAGTCGGGAAGGATAACTACACAATAAAACAAACAAAATTAGAACAAGTAAAAATTCAAACAAACACCCCAGAAGTTTATAGGAAAGTGATAAAAGAACTAAAGGGAAAAAATGCTATATACCACACGTACCAACTCAAAACGGAAAGGAGCTATAAAATAGTTATAAGAGGTTTACATCCAAAAACTAACACAAAAAAATTAAGTGAAGAATTAGGAAAAATTGGCCATGAAACAAGAGCAATAAACGATATGACAAGATACGATACGAAGCAACCATTGCCATTATTCTTAATAGAACCTGAACCCAGAACCAATAACAAGGAAATTTATGAAATCAAAAAAATACTAAATACAATTGCAACAGTGGAACCACCACGCTACAAAAAAAGATATACCACAATGCATGCGGTGTCAACAATACGGACACACAAAAAATTATTGCAACAGAAGCCCGGCATGTGTTAAATGTGCAAAAAATCACCTAACAATACACTGCCCATACACAGGAAAAATAGAAGAAGTTAAATGCTATAATTGTAACGGAAACCACCCAACCAGCTACAAAGGATGTGACATAAGGAAACAAATACAACGTAAACTGTTTCCTCCACTTCGCAACAGATCATACAATAACCACCAACCGCAACAAAGTATAACGGATAATGAAACAACATTGAAAGCACAATACACAATAATCAAAAGCACAATAATCAATAAAAAAAAAAAAAAATTTATAAGTGTTGAAGTAGTCACCACTTCTAAGAAAACTCTACATCTGGTCTTTTAGTTTTCTCAAGCACTGAAGCCATCAGTTTTCTTTCGACTGCCGAAGCGTGCACACGTAGTGCCCAGTGAAGTTCACAATAAGTGACCACCCTTCATCGAAAGTGAGTTGAAACAGAAACAAACCAAGTGTTTTCTAAACTTACTCGTGGAAAATCCAACACTTCGAATCTCTAATTCAAATCATAGCCTCCTGACTAGTTATTTCTATTTGAATTAACTAGCTGGAAGATGGCCCAAGTAACCAGATTAGGCCCTCACGAACAAAACTACAACTGCACCTTTCTACGTGACAAAAGGATAATATCACCCACCTTTCAAACCACACCAACAGCATCAAAAAACGTAAGCTTGATTCAGTAAAAAAATCAATCTTCATTGATGATGTTATCGACATTCAAACAATGATAAAGTCCATCGAGAAAGATATTAACAAAGAGGATTACATACTAAAAATTAAAAACAATCAGGTTAAAATCCTGCCGGCCAATCCAGACTCCTACAGGACAAAATAACAAAGTTACTAAAAACTCTGAACGCAAACTTCCACACATATCAACTGAAACAAGGAAAACCTTTTTGTGTGGTACTACGCAACATCCACCACTCAGCTAACTCAGATGAACTGAAACTTGAACTCTTAAATCATGGTCATGAAGTAACCAACATTAGCAAGAAGACACAGAATCACAAAAAACCCGCTATCCTTATTCTTTATCGACCTTAAGCAAAAACCAAATAACAAGGAAGCCTATAGTATCAATCGTTTAATAATCTCGGTAGTAAACATTGAACCACCTTTTATAAAAAAAAGAAATAGTTCAATGCAAAAAGTGCCAAAGGTACGACCACACGCAAAAATATTGCAACCACAACCACCGCTGCGTTAAATGTGCAGGTATTCACCCTACAGATCAGTGCACTAAGAAACCGCAGCGAAGTGCATCCTCTGTCAAGGAGAGCATCCTGCAAACTATAAAGGTTGCACAGTCTACAAGACCTTGTATAACAATAAGTACCCGAAACCCAGAGTTAAGGACCTAATCAACCAAGCACTTAATCCACGAAAGTTCACTGCCCCTTCAATCTCTTACGCACAGGCAGTTCAAGGAAATCAAAGCAGACCGAAAATCCATAGTGCTCAACCATAAATTAGTGTTCCCAGTTCACAAGACACGGATAACTTCGATAGACTTGAAAAATTAATCGCGAAACAAACAGAGCAAATTAATAACTTGCCGTCATTACTTACAATCATCGTTGACAAATTAACACGCTCCGACGTAAAATAAAACCAATACGCATAGCTCTTTGGAATGCTAACGGTCTAGCTCAGCATAAATACGAGCTAGAACTCTTCCCAAAACAACAAGAAATTGACATAATGCTCATATCTGAAACTCACTTCACCGATAAAAATTATCTGGAAATAAATGGTTATAACTTTTACCATACCCAACATCCCAGTGGAAAGGCCCATGGCGACATCGAAATTATCATCAAGACCAGCATAAAACACTATGAGCTTCCATCATTCCAGGACTACCTCCAAGCCACAAACGTAGCGATAGAAGATTGGCATGATCCAATTACCACGCCAGCAGTATACTGTCCTGAGAGACATTGTATTTCCAAAGAAGATTTCGAGAATTTCCTCGAAGACCTGGGCAATAGATTCATAGCTGGAGGAGATTATAACGCTAAACATACGCAATGGGGTAGCAGACTTATCACAGTAAAAGACAAAAACCTTTTGAAATCCATAAACGCCAACAGCCTTAACTACCTCAATACAAACGAACCCACTTACTGACCCACTGACACTAACAAACTACCTGACTTATTAGACTTCTTTATAATTAAAAACATCTCACCAAGATACATCCAAATCAACTATTCTGTGGAACTTCCTTCAGCTCATTCACCCGTCATAGCAACAATTAACTCAACAATTATCGAAAACCAACTTAATGGCTTTATTCATAACCAACTTCTAAACTGGCAGCTCTTTAGGAAAGATTCAATCATTCAACATCAGCCTCAATATCCTTAAAAACAAACGAAGATATAGAAGCAGCCACGGAATATTTAAACATCAACATAATAAACGCGATCCGTTCTTCTACCCCTACTAAATATTTTGTCGACAAACATGAATACCCCCATTACATAATAATAAAAATCGCAGAAAAACGTAGACTTAGAGGAGTACAGCAAAATCATAGAACACCTGAAGACAAGCGTAAGCTAAATAACGCAACAAGAAAACTGACCAAAATCATTAAAAATTACAAAAATGACTGTTTTGAAAAATATCTTGCTAATCTGTCTCCCAAAGATGACTCCAATTACTCACTATGGAAGGCATCCAGGAAACTCATTTAGGTTCTCCGCAAATAATCCCCTCAATTCGCTGTCCGCAAGGTGGATAGGCGCGTAGCCCTATACAAAAAGCCAACTTGTTTGCAAACCACCTAACTAATGTCTTCAAACTGTATTCCTCCACTATTGCCGCCGAAATAACGGAATACTTGCAGGCTCCCTTCCAGATGTCTCCTCCTATCGAACCTTTCTCATTACTAGAAGTCATAGAATTAATCCGACGTCTAAATCCCAGGAAAGCATCGGGACATGATCAGATAAGTGGCAAAGCTATAAAGAAGCTTCCTAAAAAAGAGATTGCTCTCATTACCTCTATTTTTAATGCAATTCTTCGCCTTGAATACTATCCTAAATCTTGAAAAATATCATTAATTACTCTTATCCCTAAACCTGGAAAATCAATACATGAAATTAGCTTTTATCGCCCAATTAGTCTCCTACCCACTTTGTCCAAACTATTTGAGAAGATGCTAACGAAACGACTCCTTCCACTGTTAGAGGAGTTGAAAACAATGCCGGATCATCGATTCGGCTTTCGGAAGCAACATTCTAATTCATCGTTTAACTCATAAAATCAGCCAAGACTTAGAAAGAGAAAATACTGCTCTGCGGTATTCCTGAACATTCAGCAGGCGTTCGACAAAGTGTGGCACGAAAGACTATTGTTCAAACTAAAGAAAACCCTACCTCACACCTACTACTCCATCCTAAAATCCTATCTAACCAATAGAAAATTCATGGTAAAACACTTAGACGCTATAACCTCAACATTTCCAATAGAAGCTGGCATACCCCAAGGCAGTGTTCTCGGACCCCTGCTGTTCAACATCTACACTGCCGATTCACCAACCTTAACAGAGATAACCACAGCGACATTTGCTGATGACACAGCTTTATTAGCATCCTACTCAGACTCGATAATTGCCTCCTCAACTCTGCAGCGAGGTCTCGACTCTATGGGAGAATGGTTCCACAAATGGCGCTTCAAAATAAATGAAAACAAATCCAGTCGTATAACTTTCACACTGCGAAAACAATGCTGCCCACAGGTGACCATAAATAATATTCCAATTCCAAACAAAGATACAGTCAGATATCTGAGCATGATTCTAGACAGAAGAATGACATGGAAACGGCACATCGTAGATAAATCCAAAGAACTGAAAACAAAACTAAAAAAATTCTACTGGCTCGTTGGCAGACGCTCCAACTAAAACATGCAGAGTAAAATAATGCTATATAAAGCCATATTAATTACCCAATTACTTGACACGACGGATCAGATCCGCAGACTAAAAAGACAATACCCCTTAGATCGAAGCATTAGATTCAACTAGAATCAAACATACTATAAACTCTTATAATCCAAGTTACAGTACCACGCCAAAATAATTTACTTAAAATCCTGTATGAGAATTGATTGTAAATAATTTACCAAATAAAAAAAAAAAAAAAAAATACGAAGGGTCAAGTGTATCAGCGAAGCAAACATAGTCGAGAAGCGAAGATTGTTGATCGTTGATTGTTAAATAAATTATATTGTTGAACATCGAGAGTATTTCTTGGGCACCTTACATCAAACACCTCACCTCAAAATAAAAAGATATTTTACACCAACAACATTAGACGCATTGTCCAAACCCAAATCGCATCACTTTTGAAGAACAGCTTGAACGAATAATGAAAATTTAACTTTCCATGTTTCAATGACAAATTACATATCGCAATTACGTGATAACATATAACTTGAAATAATACCACAAACCTGATAATAATGGGATCAGCGGTCATGTATATTTGCATTATGGAATAATTTATTTAGAGTTAATTTAACAGCTGCTACTTCCTAATCGCTCGTTATAAATTTTATTTTACTTTGCAAACTTGATACCAAATCAAATATTTTTTGCCACATAGTTACAGCGTGGCCTTTCGTTCCTAGCACAAAATAATAATAGTCGTAACACCTCGAAGAAATGTAATCCTGCTTGTGTGAAAGTACATTGCACGTAATTTAATGAAAAATAAATCTAACACGAATCATATTTCACGTTGTCCATATAGCGCAAATGGATGGTAAACGGTTGTCCTGTGTGAGATTTTGTTGATAAAACTGCAAATTATAAATAGATATTATTATGCGATTTATGATTATTTGTACAGATTTGAACAATTTCACGATACTTACTGCAAATGTGCAATCAAAGAACAATTGCTTACCTTTGAATAAGAACCTTTTAATAAAATATCAGTTGGCAGCATTATTGCACTTTCTCCTATTTCTCACTTTAAATAACGTATTTTAATATTTTCTAGAGGCTGATAAGTTTGTAACTGCTTGTACAAAAGACAATGATTGCAGGATTCATGGCTTGTTACTGGCTTGTCTTTCTTGTAATGTCGATCTTAAGATATTACAAGGGCAATAAACTGCAACATCGGGACATCTATAAACATTTGTACAATATTTTTGAAAGAAGACTGATTAGAAGATATGTAAAACGTATAAGCATAAACATACTTTCTACAAACGTTGTCAAATATTTGTTTCAATGGCATTAAGGTATCCATTCGTTTCTTGTATCGTTAAATGCCATGTACTAAGATGTTTTTGATCATGATGATTACGTTAACATTGATGTAGTAACATTGTATGTATAAAGAAGCTTTGTTACTTTGTTAGTTGTTTCGATGATCAATGTTTCATGGAAAGGAAATTTCTGCATCTGTGGAACATACAATGGAACATATATTTATAAATGTCGAGAGTCCATTCAACGAAGAATAAAATTAGTGCAGGTGCGAGGTAAAAATGTATGATTTAACGAAATTATTACATAGTAATATCGCGATACTAGATATAATGAACTAGAACAACTAGAGATAATGAAACATTTTGAATAAATTATCAAACGAGCTATATCTTGGTCTGCATAATTAACATTCATTTAAATTGAACGTTCTAAAAGCTGTTCTAAAAACCGGCCATATAAAATGAAAGCTTTATTTGTCTGGGAATTTTCAATCAATGAAGGGATTTTTCTTAACTTCTCTGATAATTCATCGACCTTGACGAACAGCTGTCTTCTTTTTTCTACAATTTTATCGAATTCGTATCGAATTTCCAAGATTTTAGCTGGTATCTTCTGGTAACTTGTCAGTCCTTCTTTGGATATGTCAAACTCCGTTACTATTTGTTGCAAACTTTTTCCTCCAATTCCTCTTCGATAAACTTACATTCTCTCAAGTATATGTAATTCTGTAATTTTAGGCATATTATATAGTATATATAGGTAACAATTGTTTATCATTATGAATATTATATGTTGAAAACATTTTATCAGGTACCAAGTATATCGATAGGTTCTTGTGCTACAAAATAACTATAGCTATTCGAGTAGCTGTATTTTAAAAAGTAAACTTAATTCCACTAATTCCTAACCGTGAGCATCTGCGATTACATGTTAACGTATATGTACGGAAATCTTAGTCTACGCAGTAAACATTGTTTAATCGATGATCATAGATATACACTTTTCCAACTTTTTCTCTTAATTTCTACAATCTACAATGAAGTTCTTGATATTGAAACTGTCATAATTGGAAAAGGCTGAAAAACAATTACTACTGTTAACGGTTGTAAAAAGGAAAATTTCAATTCCACTTTTACACCAAAACCTATTTATACAATTTCATTTATATAACTTTCAGCAGATACAAATATCATTGATTAAAATATTAATTAATTAAATGTTAATTCTTTCATCTCCAATAATAAATCATATCATTCTCATTACAATAATCAATTTAAACAATATCTAAGTCTATTTCAAAATATGTTATTAATGCAAATATTAATATTGTAATTCTTCAATTAAATTAATCAAATATAACTTTTCAATTCTAATCGAATTTTGAACTGACGTCGCTAAACAAATCGAACCAATGAAGAAACATGAGTCGAAGATATAGATATTTGACGATAGGAAAAAATATTTGTAGCAAAATTGCAATTAAAAAGGAGATTCTGACGTTTGCAGTAGGTCGGATCGGGGAGGATCGTTTGATTATTTTCTTAATTTCTCTGATAATTCATCTGCTATTCCCTCAATAGTTTTCTTATTATTCTTTGACAATTTTTACGTTTTTAATAACAATACCTTTTTCAACGATTTATCGTTAATTTTTTATCGAATAAAAATGTAGTTGCTGCTCGTTTTGCTCTACTTTTCTTCGTCTTTTTCGTGAAATTTCTGCTTGCGTCTCCGTAGGAGTTGACGTGCCCGGATTTTTGCTGATTGAGTTATGACCTCCATAGGAAATAGTGACCTAAACGAAAAAAGAAACATTAGAATCTTGACAACAACGACATTCTATTGTAGTATTCTTTATACCAAGTATTATCTGTATACGTACGAGGATAATATTATTCTCTTGTTTTCTCTACCGATCATCTCCGACTCATATTCTAAACCACTAAATATTTAGTAACTTGGAGAAAGTTTTTAATAACTGACGATTGTCGAGACTTATAATCGATTTATAGTTAGTTCGTTTAAAGTCTAAATAATTAGAAATTACTATTGGATATTCAAATATTGCAAATAATCCTTGAGAAAACTAATCATCTTTTCGCAAAAAATTTTTAATTCTCGCTTGTGTAAAACCTTTACCTTTAACAATAACCAATCATAATCGATCACGTTATCTATGGTCAATGAACGTAACGAATGAGTACAAGCGCGGCACAGTACTTTCTTTTTTTTTTTTTTTTTATCGTGGGGAAATCCTCATGGACGCTGCGTAGCAACGACCGTGTAGTGTCGGACTCTTACCGACTAAAACCCCACGGTGGTCATCCCGACGTTCAGAGGTGCACCCGGGGTCTCTTGCGAATCACTACCGAGTGCAACCTCGTCGTCTATCTCCCTGCCGTTGTAGTTGTCTAGGGAGGCGTCCCGGCTTGAGTTGGAAAGCTAGGGGGAACCACTCCTCCTAGCGCCACGTCCCCTAATCTGACACACCCGGGGCAGCGACGGCGGCGCCGCGCCCCTGCGTCGTACGGAGCCCCTGCGACGTTGATGCGACGATCTACTGGGATCGGCTCTTCTCTTCCGGTCCCTCTCTGCCCGCTCCTTTCTCTGCATAACCTCCTCGCAGTAGGCGCGGACAGCGTTAAACTCCCGGGGCCCTCGGAGCATGGCCTCAACGACCGCTTCCGGAGCCAACCTCTCGCCGATGTCGAGCTGCAGGACGCGCCGCGGTTCCGCCCACGCTGGACAGAACTCCAGCGTGTGCTGTGCCGTGTCCTCCTCTTCCCCGCAGTGGTGACAGGTGGACGTCACCTCCCGCCCGATCTTCAGCAGGTACTCACCGAAGACCCCGTGTCCGGCGAGCATCTGTGTCGTCCTGAAGGTGAGCAGAACCCCGCCTTGATCTCTCCAAGCCTCCCAATTGGGAAGCACGGCGCGGACGGCTCGGTGTGGCCGCCTGGAGTCCTCCTCCATCAGCGAGCGCGGCACAGTGCTGCCAGAAGAATCTTCTGTGTCGCATCGACACACGACGTCACTGAAAGATAGATTTGATTAAGTTAGTAAAAATGAGTGCAAACAAATTATCAAAAACGTGGGGATTATCATTTAGATTATATATAAACTGCCGGCTTCGATTAAAATACAAGCCAGATTTGGAATCTAAACCAAAAGATAATCATATCCAGACATTGACATATGGATTTCGTAAGAATTATTCTTTCTCCACGAAACGTCATTAAGTACGACGAGGCAGAGAGGTTAATCAGGTAAGTTTAACACTAAACCTTCTAACGCTTCGTCTATATCTATTCCTACCGTGTACGATCAAATGGATAATGGTTAATTTATAACTGAATGTATATAAAATGTAAACCTTTAATAATCGCAAAATCTAGTAAATCCGGGGTTTTTTCTTACACCGATGGCCAGTACGTTGGTTCACCAGTTAATATTCTATCCAAAGAAAGTTTTCGTGTAATTTCTTCGAAAACTTTACCTCGCGATGTCTTAGTTTTTGATTTCTACAAGTTATCTTTGGCATTATAATAACCACCAACAATAAATTGATTTCCTAATGATTTCAAGCCTATTTTATATAGGCACACTATGCCAAAGGTTGCTTTCTAGTTAAAAATAAACTACCATTTTTTGTGTGCCACGATTTCCACATATTTCCTATTACAGTATGTACTAGTAGCTATTACTAGTATAGTATGTATACGTAAATATACAACGTGAAAAATTTCATCTGATAACGATGCGAAACATGAAAATTACCACTGTTACAAAGTAACTTTTTTTTCACCTGAAAACAGTATTCAAGTGAAATCATCGGGAAGATTTCATCATCGTCTCAGAATTTTCAGATTTTTCAGATCTCAGTGGATGGTCATTTGTTTTCGAGAAATTAATAAGTATTTTTTGTATCTTACTTTTTGTAAATTCTTTTAGTATTAAATTCGTACAATTTGACCGCCTCGTTACGTTTTAAAAGCTCATAGTGCATACCATTACCTTATGGCAGTGGGTGTTCCGTTTTCAGATCAACGTTTACAATTATCCAAATAAAACCATTTCTCGTTACATCGTTAGAACTTGATATAAAAATCTCTTTTTTCCTATGACTAGGAGTAGCATTCTAACGAACAAAAGTAATCAAAAATTTACCAAAATAGAGATTTTTATATCAAATTCTAACGATGTAACGAGAAATGGTTTTATTTGGATAATTGTAAACGTTGATTGGAAAACGGAACACCCACTGCCATAAGGTAATGGTATGCACTATGAGCTCTAAAAACGTAACAAGGCGGTCAAATTGTACGAATTTAATATTAAAAGAATGCAATGCGATTACATGATATTTGATATGAAAAATTGGTTTGCTGTTTCGGTCGCCACGAATCAGACAATGTTGAATTTAATTCGTTGATTTATGGCAGAGGATTATTGACTTTTGTCGCGCCATTTAATAGTTTTCCAGGCGAAAAATTCGAAAATGTAGCGCCTCGAACGTTATGTCTAAAGTTGTAAAGTCGAGCGTTCTCAAGGTGTTTCGCACGTCACTTTGACGCCATGTTGGCTCCTAACCGTCCAATGAGTAAATACCATTTCCTGCCCCACCACTCTGCTCTACATACGTGTACGTCGATGGCGGCCATTTTGAGGCAGTATCTTGAATCAGCATGCGATTTGGTTTCGGTCGTCATCGCTAAAAACTCGTCCTATAACGTGATTGTCGCGTGCTAGGCAAACCCGTTCGAAACCCGGCTCATGAAATGTCAACTTAAGGCGTAAGAAAATTATATTTATATGATATTCATATTCAATTATATATATAATAATTATATGAATATAATCGCAGAATGAGAATTTTGTTATGCTTATACAATTTCTCTTATATAATTATATAATTGCAATAATTCCGTTTATTTGCACATTTTTCATTAACTGAATGCATAATTGAATTCAGGAAACAACAAAAAATTTCTTTTTTTTCCCCGAAATTATTAGTAACGAGACAGAGAGAGCTATAAGCAATTAGAAACTTCGGGAAACAAGCACGTGCACACCAGAGCGCCTCCGTGTATGTAGAACGGGCTCGCTAAAGTATTCGAACGCAGTCTTCGAAACACGATAACTTTAAAATTGCTTTAAAATTAAATCGGACGACTTGAATGTTTTTCTGAGAGGTTAGAAGGATTAGTCACCTGGATAACGTGTAAGACAAATTTTAAATAGGCTATTTAAATTTAAACGACATTTTTATCTCGAACATTTTGAACAAGTCTTCAAAAGTAAAAGTTGACTTTAATTTTTTTCTTCGTGATTCAGATCGATTCCCAAAACATTTTTACGCGTCGATTAATCGTTCTAATTTCTCTAAAAAGCTTAAAAGTGTTATTCCGTTTCGGCGACTGCGTTCCAATACGTTCATGCGTCATATCGTACATGTGTATAAGTCATATGACATTTGATATAACGTATAGGTCATATCAAAAAGATAACGACTGTGAAACGCAATACTGCGAAAATTCTAACAGATACAGTAGTGGACAAAAGTTTAAGACGAAATGAAAGAAATAAATAATTGATTTACTTCCCATAAAAAAAAAATATAAATACAGTGTTCTACTTTTCGTATTAACTAATTAGACATTTGTTTGTATACTTACAAAAAAAGTTTCATTTTGATATTTTGCTCAGTAGCTAAGTTATAAGAAAGGAACGAAATCTGTATAATATTTCGTCGGTCAAAAGTTTAAGACTAGACAAAAAATATTAATTTTTGGTAAGAAAATATACACAATTTTTGTTTCAATTCAATATTTTGTCCAATATCCGTCATTTCTTATCACTTCGGTGCATCTTCTTGGCATAGAATCTATTAATTTTTTACATTGATCTACCGTAATATTACTCCAAGCTGTTTCAATTGTAAATTTCATTTAAATTTTTCGGTTTATAACCTTGTACTGTCTTTTTTATGATGCTCTACAAATTCTCGATTAATTTAATGTCTGATGATTGCGACGACCACGACAGCACGGTAATATTTTTTTCTTCAAAAAACTGTTTCACAACCCAAGCCGTGTGCTTTGGATCATTATCATTTTGAAAAATAAAATCATCACTCATATTGTTGCGTGCAAAAGGCAACATTGTATTCTTGAATATTGTGTATATTGTATTGAAAACGGTCCATAATTTCATTGATGCGACATATCGGACCAGGGCCGCTTCGAGAAAAACACACACACACACCACAACGTTTTCACCACCGTGTTTAAGAGTTTTTAAAACGCACTGTGTTTTCAAACTTTCGCCACTTCGACGTCTATCGAATTTTGCCAATCTTCGTTTGTCCAATGCTTATGAGCTTTAGCAAATGCAAGTCGTCTTTTTCGATTCCTAGAACTCAGCAATGGTTTCTTTTGGGGTTTGCGTCCTCTTAGGTTAAATTCTTCTAATCTTCTCCTAACAGTTTTAGCACTAATTTGTGTATCGTTTTTGTAGTTTATCTGCGCGGCGATATTATTTGCACTACGAAAACGATCCTTTTCGCTCGATCGATCAATCCGGCGATCCATTTTCGGCGTTGTTTTCCGTGGTTTTCCGTTTTTCGGTTGATCGCAATGCAAGCCTGCCTTTAAAAATTTATACCAAGCTTGCTTATAAGCCGTTTCTCACCTGTTCTTTATATTTGCTATTTTGGTGAAGGTTTCACTTTGCTTTCGCAGCGTTTACGATTTCCTCCCTTTCGTTTTCAAGTAAATTCTTTGATTTACCCATTGTCTGTTCCTATCTAAATGAATTTTAAGCAATAAAAGTTACACCGAACAATGATTTTGACATTCCAGAATCAAAAATGTTCAAAAACTATACTCACACTCACGTTTTACACAGATCGTCTTAAACTAGTGTCCACCGTTTACAAGTGCTAAGCGGTAAGCGACTACATTGTTTGTTTCAAACATACAGCTATGTTATTCGAAAGAGACAAACCGAATAGAAGAAGGATATGCGTATAAGATGCTTGTAATCCGGTTTACAAATCATCGTCTTAAGCTTTTGTCCGCTACTGTATGCGATTTTCGAAAACTCTAATATCCAGCACAGCGAATCCACGACGATGAAAGCGTAATCATAATCGTAAGTAGAATCGGTGCTATATGTAATTAAAGTGGATAGAAAATCTCACTGTTGTGTCGTAAAAATGTTGAACGAACGAAAAAAAAGCGAAAAGAAAAAGAAGAAAAAAGATTTTCTCGCGTTACACTCACGTCGTTATATTCTCGCAAATGGATAATATATGTTTCCCAACGAGAAAAGCAGATTTTACAAGCATCCGTTAACAATTTAATGTTATTTCATGTAAAGAACATGTGAACGGTAAAAATGAACCAAAACTAATCTATTTCATCTTTGTACATAATAACGCGTAATCGCAATTTAAGGAAAGATATATCGTAATAAACCAATATACAATACAAAACAGAAGCTAAGAAGATAGAAAAATTCGATGTATGTATAAACTTACCAATAACGCGAAGCTACTTTAGAAAGATCTGCTAACAGAATGACTGTTTTGTGAGTCGGATATCTCATAAAGAGATAAATATAGAGAGAATATTACACGTATATGTATAATAATACATATGTGTGTATATTGATATTTCATTCGCTGCTAATGTTGTTGTTCATGAATTACGAGATATATGACAAAGTATCAAAAACTTGTTAAAGTTATCAAAGAAATGTTCCGGCAAAAATTATTTAATTAAAAGGAGGACATGACGCAATTTATTTTTTTGCAAATCCAGTGATGGCGGAGATTTCAAGGTCAACTTAATTTCTTTAAAAGGAAGGAACATATTTTTTAATAAATGAAATTAATTATCGAAACAGGTAAATGAGTTACGTTAAATAGGAATGTAAAAAGCGATATTTTAGCTAGTGATAATATTGCTTGAAAAAAGAACAGCGCGATTTTACAAATTTTGCAGCCGACGACTTCACGTCGCTACGTTCCCGAAGAGTCTGTATTCCTACTGTATATGACAAGGTGAAATGGCGAATGATACGAAGGTGTAACTCTCTTGTTCGTAAGACGAAGCAATTTTTCGCCACGAAGTCACAGTTTCTAAAGAGTCAATTCCTCCCATGATTCTATAAGCACCCGAAAGAGAAGTGGAAGATACGCGCCAGAAAAGATATCAAGGAAAAGAAACGGAAATCTCAATCAAAGGTCAAGAGGCAGACCAAAAAGCAGTTGAGATATTCCCAGATTTATTTATTTTGTTCTGATTATATTCTGATCGGTTTGTACTATTTCTGCATCGAAATCTGCTTAAGGGGTATCATGTCTGTAAGCATGAAACCGGAATTTGCCTATAGATGACCCTAGCTGATAATGTAGTTATCACTAAACTGCGTCATTGATGCTAAAAGTCTTTGTTGACATCTCACACACATTTTCGACTCAGAACGATACAAGTTTCATACAACAGCATAGTTTGTAATAGCGTTGAACATATCGAATTTTGTGCCTGGAAACTACGATTTGCGGACAGCATTGATTTTCTGTTACCATTTGAAGAAAACTGCTGCAGAATCGCATCGAATGCTTGTCGAAGCTTACGGTGAGCATGCTCTTGGTAAATCACAGTGCTTTGAGTGGTTTAAAAAATTCAGAAGTGGCAATTTTGACGCGAGGAACGAAGAACGTGGAAGACCACCGAAAAAGTTTCAAGACAGAGAATTGCAAGCATCGTTGGATGAGGATGACGCTCAAACGCAACAACAACTCGCTGATCAATTAAACGTGACACGAGAAGCCGTCTCCATACGTTTGGAAGCCATGGGAAAGATCCAGAAGGTGGGAAAATGGCCAGATACAAAAGAAAGTCATTTCTCCACCGAATTGTGACTGGCGATGAAAAGTAGATATATTTTGAGAATCCTAAGCGTAAAAGCTCATGGGCGAACCACCGACATCGACTACAAGACCAAATCGCTATGGACGGAAGACAATGCTCTGTGTTTGGTGGGATCAGAAGGGTATGATCTATTATGAGCTGTTAAAACCTGGCGAAACCGTTAATACTGAGCGCTACCGACAACAAATGATCGATTTGAATCAAGCTTTGCGTGAAAAACGACCAGAATATCAAAAAAGGCAACACAAAGTAATTTTGCTTCATGATAATGCACCATCAGTCTCGCTCGGGCAACCGAGGCGAACAGATGTGCGTAAGCAAACGTGTGCTCCAGTCAAGTGATTCAGAGAAGTGCTACGAATAGTGATAGTGACAAACAATGCAACAGCAGATATCAACGATCAAGATTGCAACCAATGGAGACAAATATTACATAAAAGGGTCGTCAGATTTACCAGGCTTACAGCAACAACAACAAAATAATAACAACCAAAATGATATGGAAATAGAAGAAATGGAAGAGCAGCGGAGACAGGAGGAGTGCAGACACGACAACAAAATAAGTTACCAGGACGAAAACTGGAAGCTAGCAAAGACTAGCAAAAAACGTAAAATAATTCCAGGCACAAATGCTGCAGGAAACCCAGATACAGGAAAGCAGCGATGGCTGCAAGAATTACCTTTAAGAAACTCCTTCAGCTCACTAACGGAAGAAATAGACAATGACCCGACAAGCAAAACCACAACTAAAACACCTTACATATCAAAACCACCACCAATATTTGTTGAGGCCCAAATAATAGACCCGCTTATTGATCGACTAAACAATGTAGTCGGGAAGGATAACTACACAATAAAACAAACAAAATTAGAAGAAGTAAAAATTCAAACAAACACCCCAGAAGTTTATAGGAAAGTGATAAATGAACTAAAGGAAAAAAATGCTATATACCACACGTACCAACTCAAAACAGAAAGGAGCTATAAAATAGTTATAAGAGGTTTACATCCAAAAACTAACACAAAAAAATTAAGTGAAGAATTAGGAAAAATTGGCCATGAAACAAGAGCAATAAACAATATGACAAGATACGATACGAAGCAACCATTGCCACTATTCTTAATAGAACTGGAACCCAGAACCAATAACAAGGAAATCTATGAAATCAAAAAAATACTAAATACAATTGTAACAGTGGAACTACCACGCTACAAAAAAGATATACCACAATGCATGCGGTGTCAACAATACGGACACACAAAAAATTATTGCAACAGAAGCCCGGCATGTGTTAAATGTGCAAAAAATCACCTAACAATACACTGCCCATACACAGGAAAAATAGAAGAAGTTAAATGCTATAATTGTAACGGAAACCACCCAGCCAGCTACAAAGGATGTGAAATAAGGAAACAAATACAACGTAAACTGTTTCCTCCACTTCGCAACAGATCACACAATGACCATCAACCACAACAAAGTATAACGGATAACGAAACAACATTGAAAGCACAACAGGAACTAAACGCTATAAGCAGAAACATAGATCCCCAAGGTAAACGAAGCTACGCACAAGTAACCAAAAACATTAGCAAACCAACGCTTGCAATCAATCAGAATGAAAACAATAACATCGAAGACGTTACAGACATCAAAGAAATGCTCAAACAATCCATTAAAGGTATGGAAATGTTAGGAAAAATGGTAAGTGATCTAAACACAATACTAAGACAACAAGCACAACAAACAACAATCATGTTACAACTACTCACTAACTTGCTAAGTAAAAAATAGAGATGGACATTTTGAAAATAGCAGTCTGGAACTCCAATGGCTTGCAACAGCGAGCCCACGAAACTAAAATATTTTTGTATAAAAATAATATTGATATACTACTTGTCTCAGAAACACATTTCACCCTAAAAAACTACATGAAAATACTGTACTACACCATATACGATACCAAACATCCCTCAGGTAAAGCACATGGAGGAACTGCAGTAATAATAAAAAATGACATCAAGCATCACTTACATAGTCAAACAAATCAAGAACACCTACAAGCAACCACTGTGAGTTTCAGAATAATAACGAATCGTTAAATTCTTTGATATGGACTTTTACTCCGAAACACATTCATACAGGAACGCGGACCATTGAAATTGAATACTTTTCTTGTTGTTAGTATTTTTAATGAAGCTTTTATACCTATTTTAAAAATACTGAACGTTATGGGAATCATGGTTGATCGCGTTCGCTGTCAAACGGGACGAAACTCGGATCGAACGCTCTGAAATCCGAGCTTCGGATGCTTCAAAGGAAGCGAGGACTACACGAACGAACTTCAGAGAATGTACATTTTGAAGTGGAGGAAGGTCCATTGTATGGGGCAGGAATCGCCGATTGAAAATATCTAAGTATACCGTACCATTATGTGAATAAAACTGCATGAAACTTTACTCAAAACTTTAAACGCGTTTTTCTCGAAACTACTTTTTTCAAGCTGGCGTGCATGATATCTCAAGTTCTACCGAACCGATTTATTTGAAATTTTGCGTGAACCTTCTCTATACATCCCTCTGTCGCTTAGCAGATTAAAGTCAAAAATTTTAATTTTTAACTATTTTTAAAAAATTTGGAACTGTTAAAAAAAACGGCCACCATTTTGTGAAAAATTTTTTTTGACTTCTCCGAGGTAAAGGCGATAGCGACATCTTTACTGATTAAGAATCCGTTGGATTCCTTGTTTCAGATGACCAGAAGGGTTGGAACCATGCAAGCCAGGACATCCCTTTTTTGGACCGCCCACTTTACCAGCGGATAAATTTTCGAGTTTCGAATTTTTTTTTAATTTTTTATATATTTTTAAAATATAAATAAACGAATGATAGAAAAATGGATAGTAAAAATATTCTTTTTTTCTACAGAGCTCGAAAAAAAAAAAAAAAAAGCGGACGAAATTCGTCTAGACTAGAATACCCCCTTAATATTTGTCATCGTTCAAAAATATAGTAAACGATTAATTTCTTGTTTTCTTTTTTTTTAGACAATTTACAATTAGCTTCTTTATCGCACGATTTTCTCATTCTCATACTTGTCTATCTCGGATAGAAAAAGTAGATATAAACTTTTCCGTAAAACCGTACTATTAAATAAGTTCTTGTCTGTAATAGTGTGCAACCAAGCAGAGCAGATCCTTAATTTTATAGGCCCTTGTATATTATTCTGATATATAAAGAGAATGTGAATATGTAAAGAGAAATATATTATACATATTATATATATATATATATATATTAGGGTGATGAAAAAATGGGTACATAACTTCTAAAAGATAGTTAGTACCAGAAATGAAATAATACTGTTCACGCACTCTTCCATTGAATTCTGATTGTTTCACGGTACAGGTGCTGCGTCACCCGGCCAAGTACCGAGTTTAACTAAAACTAGCATTGACAAGAACCTATTTAATTGTACGGTTCTATGGAAAAGTTCATGTCTACTTTTCTATCCGAGATAGACAAGTAAAAAAAAGAAATTAATCGTTTACTATATTTTGTTTAGAGAGGAAAAGAGAATATTCTCTTTCAGACGATAATGAGTCAATGGATTGACGCAATAATTTTAATATTTTTCTATATTTTTTTATACACCGTTCAAGTTTAAACGATAACATCATTGTGAAAGTTAAAATAAAGTTAAATACTTTTTTTTGCCATTACTTTCTTCAAACACGCATGATTAATGCAGCCGAGGCGGTGTAGTGTCCAACTTTACCGACCAGAACCCCACGATGGTTCGCTTAACGCTCAACAGGGATGCGCCTGGACTTCTTTCGAATTACTGCCGGAGCACTCCTGTCCGTCTTCTCCCATTTTGGGGAAGTCGTTCCTAGGTTAGTCCGGGCATTTGGAGGGACCATCCCTTTCAACGCTATCCCCTAGGCCGTCGTGCAAAAAAGCCACACAGAGTTTTCCCAAGCGGTACCCATTTAAGTACTATCCATGGCCAGCGCTGCTTAACACTAAACCTACCGAGCTCGGTTTCATCATTAATGCAGCCTGAAGAAAGCTTATTCTTCAACCGATTCATTGCCTTACACTTTGCTCGTAATTATAAGCGAAGGATATTACATTTCTTCTTCTACTTTATTTGTTCTTCAGTTTCCATCAACCGGCTATCCTGCACATTGCGTTCTTTCGTTATTCATACGCTTTGAATGTTACAATTTTCATCGCTCATATCCATATTTTCAAGAAGAAAAATTTTAGATACGACACTTTTTCGTTATGCATCCGATATTGTAGAAACTACTTTTTAAAAAATATGCCAACTACGTCTGTATCTTTTTGGTAGTTTTATGGTATTCGTTATGCATCTATCACTATCAATTACAGGTAAACAATGAGAACTGGTGGTATCCATTGAATTACGGTTTGTTAAACCGCAATTTGGATACAGGCACTTTTTATAACGATTATTACTTGGAAATTTCTGACATCCTATTTTACATGATTAAATAAAACAAGCTAGCAAAACTATATAGAATTATGCGTTACACATTTGGACAACACGATTACGAAATTTCATATGCGCGATGTAAACACTTAATATACGCAAAAAGCAAGCAATATCTGGCAAATTAATTTTAACCGATACCTAATTATCTTCGATGTCCATCGTATGGTGAAGCATCGTGTCGTAATTCCCGCGAAAACTGACAATTTTCTCTTACTCGCTATTCTCATTAAGTCCAAGTGGTTTATATAGAATATAGATCGATCCCGATTATAAATATATCGATCATTGAATTAATTATAATTCCTACCGTTCCAATAACGTTGATATCTTATTCTGTACTGAATCGATAATATCGCAAGTGATATTAAGATGGTACGAGGGGCTACATAATCCAATTTTTAGTCAAAGGTAAAACATTTTTGACGGATAGCCAACTAACGTTCTTTCCTGTTTAAAAATGTTTTACCTTCGGAGCAGACTCGGCGAAGTAATCGGTAACGCAGTTTTAATCCTCATAATGTAGAATTTTGTAATTATGAACAAACTTATCGTTATATATATAAAAGATATACATTTTGTGATGAAAAGTGAATATTTACCGAAAAACTTATAGTTGGTTTTTCAACAGTTCCTACACAATGTTGAATTAATATTTTATATTATTCCACGAATATAGTCACAGTGTTTGCTTCAAATTAAATAACAAATAATAAATGCGAGAGTTGTGCTTCTTTATTATGTTATTTTTTTCTTTCCATGCTTAAAATACGTTACGGTTATAAAAGCTAAAGACAATAAGGCTTGAAGAATTGAGATGTTTCCAAAACCCATCTTATAAACAGAAAGTCCATTTCCCAATGACCATCGCTAATAAATCCCTAGCTATATAAAGTTTTAAGATTGTGCAAAATAGGTTTGCGCTTATTTTTAAACGTATCTGGTGCACAGCCTGTTCGCCTTCTCAGTACCATACCCTTGTATCGTAAATTTCTTTTCGGAATAAACTCTCCATCGTTACATTGCCACGTTTTAGTCATTTTGAAGCAAGAGGGTAGAACAATTTTCGAAGAACAGAATCATTCCGACGGTCGACGAGGAACTTTCAAAGAACCGAAAATATCAATTTAGGGTGTTACTTGGGTGTATTGTGTATGCAGTGCGCGTAGTGCGTGTATTGTACGCGTAGCGAGTGTTGTATGCAGTGTAATTGTATTTATAGCCACATTTCTAGCCATATTTATTACAATATGTATACATTTAGAGAACTTTCGGACATTTGTTCCGGTGCGGCAGACAGTAATAGCATAAAAGCGCCAAGTTTATACGCCGAAAAATATCTCAATAGGACTATACCCAGCGCAAAGATATTTCAAAGATAAAACGAATTCAGCACGACGATCCGGATCTGGCAGATAGAACATTGCATCGTATTCGAGAAAATTCGAGAAGAAATAATCTTTGCAAATGACGACAAATCGGAAAATTTAACGCAACTCCAGTTTCCCCGTGAGGATATTATTTGCTGATGAGACAACATTTAATAAATCTGGAATAACAAATATACGTAACGAACATTTCTGGGCACGTGAAACTCTATACGCAGTAAGAGATGGTTCGTGTAGAATGGTGTACCATCGCATTCTACCAACGCAATGCAAGAGCACTTGACCAGCTGTTTTGGAAACAGCTGGAATTACTAGAATTAATGAAGATCTAATGAAAATTTTTCATATGAAATAAGAGAATTACGATAAAATGTATGCGACTTCTCTCTTTTCTTTCCTATTTTTCTTTTTTTTTTTTCTAACTTTAACCTTCGTTTCCACTTACTTACTTAAAGCTGGTCTTTAATTTTACCTATTTTTGAGATGTGACAAATTGAAAAGTAAATTGCATAAGTGAAATAAACACACGGAAATCATATATCCTTTTTTCACATTTGATGTTATGTATACGCAACATTGTGTTTTAGTAAAATATCAATTAACAATTAAAGTAAGTTATCGACGATAAATGTATTCATCTTTAGTAAATTTTAGTGGATCGTAGTCTTCTCTACAATGCTATGCGACAAATTCCGTTTCTACAAATAATAATTTATAAAAAGTAATTTTTCTTATTACATCCTAATATACATTACAGGCTAAAAAATTATTTAGTTCTGGGAAGGTTAGTATGTAACATTCGATTAGGAAAGGCAATGGAGTTAAAAGGTAGCGCAAAAAGCAACCGTATACGGAGTTCGTTAAAATCGAAAAAATTGATTGCACCAAAAGTGGAAGTGATTACGGAAAATGTTTTTGTACCGATAACAAAGACCATATTTACGAAGAAACGTGGTGATGCAATGCAGTGCAATTTTTCCGTACCAAAAGTGGAATTCGTTAAGTTATACCGAAGTAACAACGGCGCAACGATGCCATTATTAAAGAAACCATGTAGCCTTCTAGTAAAAAGCTGTACAGATCCAATACCTTATCCGAAACAGGTTATTTATCTAAGCTGAGTTATTGTTTTTCTCGTCTTTTCATTTTTGATTTCTCTTACGCGCATATAGATACAAGATTTCTAAAATTAAAGACAACATTTTTGAAAGCAAACCTCTATCATCAAAGAAAATTATATTTACGCTATCATAAGTGAAATTTCTATTTGTTTTTTTTTTTCTTATATATATATATATATCAATAAAATCAAACAAACGCAATTAAATGTTTTACCGCTATCTAATATTAAATAAAAGGCAAAATAGTTATTGTTTGTAACGGTTGCAAGAACTGTATTCTCGATATTACTATTTCAGACGATAATATTAAAACAAAGTTCTCATAGGGTGAAATTTCATCCATAATAGCCTTTTATAGCCTAATATGCAACGTTAATGTGTTTTCAGACTAATATAATAAGTAAACACAAAGTAGAAACCTCAGGAAAACGGTTGCGTTCGATTAATAAAAGTTACAGTTTTGTAAACGATAAGAAAGTAAATTTCTCTCAACAACCAGAAATTAAAAAGCAACAAATATTGATATTTCCTTCATCGATTTCTGATCTGCCTTTGACTTCGTTCAAACGTCACTCTCCTGCAATGGATGAAAATGTAATTAAAACAAGTAAACGGAAGAAAATGGATAAAATTAATGAGAAAACAAGAATTGGCAGTATTAATCGCATCTCATTGAATCTTCCAAGAACAAACGGTAATGATAAAAAATTGAAATTACACAATTCAGAAAATGTTATTCGTCGATCGCAGAATGATACTACTCGGACTAGATGTTTGTCATCGAGTTCTAAGGAAAAGATACATCTGATGGAAAACAATATCTTAAATAATTCAATTATGCCAAGGAATACCTCGAATGTTTCAATTACATTAAGTTCAGCAATACCAACAGCGACCACGAAGAGAGAAGACGTTGAAAAACAATGTATTTTTGATCCTTATTGCGAATCTGTCTTAGAAAATATCGACGTAGCCATAAGAGGAACAATTTCTAATAGTATCATTAATCACGGGGAAGGATTAAAGTATCCAATTACGCATATCGAATCGGAAGCCTTTAATCAACTTCGATGTACCATGTTTGATGTTTCGACATCAGACAATTTTTTAAAAACGAACGGACCCGATACGATAGACACTATGCATAGTAAAATGTTGGCTACGCGTAATTTTCGGCATCATTCTCGAGAAAACATTGGCCATTCGATTCTATCCTTTCTTACGAACAATCGATCTCAATATCAGGATAGTACAAACTCGAACAACAACGGCCGTACGTGCAAGATAAAATATTCTTGGCAGGTCATTGGTACAAGTTCGCAAACATCACAGACACTTTTGGACAATTTAGTTAAGGAAAGCAATCTTCTCGATGACGAATCAGTCTGCAAATGTAGCGTTAAATATTCTTGGCAAATTATTGGAATCGCTACACAAACTTCTCAAAGAGATTTCACCGTTTCAGAATGTCGATCGGCTATTTCATTTTTATCTGCAAGAACAAATACGATTTGTCATCCTATTAAAGAAATGATATGTGACTCACCACCAACTGCTACAGTTTGGCGAAAGGGTAAAAGATTTATTATATTAAATAACCAATACACACAAACGTTTACTCATAAAGAATGTCAGACGGTTTTTACGGAACTTTACAAAAAATACCAGAATTAAAAGTTATCGTTCACTTCATATTGAAAGTATTGAAATCAGTGGTAAAAGTAAAACAAAAACATTGTTATGTTCAGTATTATACTATACGAAAAACCTATATATTATCCATATGATACATATCTTGCATTAGCTTCTAGTTTAGTTTTATTTTTTCAAATCGAACAAAGATTTATTTATTTTATTAGAAAATAATCAAAAAATTTTCAATCTTTATACATACGTAGAATATCTTATATTAACTTTTATCTGGAATTGTTAGAACACAAGTAATCAATTTAAATTTCGATTTTTGGTACTTTACGATACAATACCATTAACAAAAACATAAACACACCTTTATTATCATCGCTACATGTTATTTGGAATGTGCTTTATATTTGAAGTTATATTATTTAATTCTAAAACATAAATAAAGTGTACGTATTAAGTTTACAAATGAATAGTAATTTACAGAATACAAATTAAATTGGATTACCCAAAAATTCAAAGTTTCACTTCATTTCATTCATGCGAATTACTTATGATCTAATAATACCAACCAAAGATTATTTTCTATTTCAATTCAGATGAAAAGTTTTTAATTCATCCATACATGTCACTTACTTATACGATAAATTCAAATGTAAGAAACCTGCAATTATATAAAAACAACAATGTTGTTTTAGACCATTTAAAAATACTTGGAAATAGTCGGTAGAGATGGAAAATTGTACAATTAGAGAGAATTATAAGGTATAATAAAGGTACATACACTTTTAATTTATAACTTGATACTTTCATAGGTCATCGATATTATGCGATACAGTTTTTAGTAATATACAATGCAATACCATTAACAGAAACATAAATACGTATCTTGTAGTCATCGCTAAATGTTATCCGGAACATCCTCTGCACCCGCAGTGAATGCATTCCACTATTCTGCCTTCTTCGAGTTTGCCTTTAGGTACTCTACAAATACAATTTGTACCAAAGTTAGTATCCCTGTGTTGTATACAACGTAGACAACACAAGTTTTCGTATCCCACTTTCTTCCACTTGGCTATCAAATTTCTATCTGCTATATTTTCGTTCAGGCAATAATCATACAATTCTGAAAACATAGAACATATAAAAGAGTAAATAACAGCGAGGAAAGTAAGGAAATGAAACAATCAATGATACTTTACCGCGGCTTATCGCTTTCCGTCTATAATATAAGTCATATATGTATCGTGATTTCTGATGGTGAATTTTAAATATGGGCCATAAAGATTCTTGTTTTCGCTTGCCCTCGTGAGGTTCCGTTTCAGCTACGATTCAAACATCGACAGATTTGAATTATTTCAAAAAATACACTGCTCTGAATAATTTTGGACTCAAACACATTTAGATTCCCCATTATCTCTTCGATATTTCCAAAAAACAAAATTAGCATTAAGTTTATATTTTTTCTGGACTTCGAAAGAAAAAAATATTATTTGTTTTGTATCTTCAATTTTGTTTTATACTATAATATGAAATTATATAAACGATTTTGTCAATTTTTATTTTAATATTATGAGAAGTCTAGAAATAGAGTTGAGTTTATAATTATTCGCAACATTATATTTCGTATAAAAAATAGAAACATTTCGTTATCAACATAACCTTCTAGTCATAACCTGCATTTTCTTTTTCTTCTTACCTTCTCGCATTTTCTGTTCTAATTCTTCTAGCGTCGGTTCAATTAATTCCCAACCATCTGGCGGAGGTTTCTTACTTCTACGTACTTTGGGCATTTTTAATTCGCATCAGCGTTACCACGAAAAGTATACAATATACAGTTTACAGTAATGTCAAGTCGTAGAGTTATACTTCCGTTACTTGCGCACTTGTGTATCTGTGTTGATTATGCATAGCTATAGCTACGTTACTGCCGTGACGAACAAAGCAACCGAATAATGGCGGCATGGCGGCAAACTACAAATGAAACACCGTTCTCATATTTTTTTTAAACAGTTTCTTTTTTCAGAAATATCAAGATAATTCAATATTGTATAGAATAAATATAGAAGAAGAGCGGAAGAAGAATTAAAGAATAAGAATGGATGAAATTCTAAAGCAAGATGAAATAAGTTATCATTATCATTTAAAAGATATTTGGATATATTAAACAATTATTTCTATACACGAGCATTCTCAACCTATAGAATATATTATCTTTGATTCTTATAAGGAACAATACATATATTATGCACCGATGAGTAGATTAATCTCCTATAAACCATATGTCTAATGATATTGTACACTCACCTACAAAAGAAGTGAACAATTTTTCGTTTTCCTGTTTACAATTTTTTCCGATTTTGAGTAGTTTGAAGGCAAATTCGACTGGTCTAGAAGGTTTACTGAACGGGATTGGATTTAGTTATATAGTCAACACTAATTTTTCAAAAGTTCACCATTTTATTTCAAAGTGATACGAAGTGTGTAGTTTATAAAACAATAGGAAGACTCGAAGAGGATTTTACAAGACGCAAAAAATCGCAATCGATTGCAAACGCCATCGTGTTTGAAGAAGAAGAAAGCACGCGCGCTCGATAGTTTATTATCGACATTCAGAAAGATATTCACAAAGAATGCCACGAAACATTCTCATTCTGTGTCAGCAACTTCTTTTTTCTACCATTGAGCTTTTTTTATTATTTGAGAGAATGGAGGAGTCGAAGAAGAAAAAGTCAATAGATGATCTGGAAATCGCTGTGTTACGTTCTCACGAAACGTTCTAGACTGACTGTCGGTTAAGAAGAGCATCGACGATCCTGAGGGCTTGATTGATTCCTAGTAGCGCGACCAGTAAGAAATCGGTTGGTATATACTGCTCGTTCCATGGTTGATGTTTGGTGAAAAGAAAAAAAAATTTGCTTTCCTTTCGGACACGGTTCATCCGACCTCTAGTTCTCTGAATTATCGGCCGATGTCGTTAACCTCGTTCCCAGAGACTTGTTGATGGTTTTTCAGGTTTATACGTGTATTTTATTTTCTGTAACTTATAACGACACGTACAGACTCTGGTCACTGAACTACAATCAAGTCTAACATTTTCAGTATTTCTAATTTTTTTATTAAAATTAAGCGACGTGGAACAAGGAGATAATAAATTAAATAGTTGCTATACGTATATATGTGCATAATCGTCTATAAACAGTTTAAACAACCAATGATAATTTGTCCTTTATCCGACATAATATACATACGAATATGCGTCTCTGACACATTACAAGTAGAAAGATGAAATTTCTGCCTGTGGTTGAATTAATTCGGTAACCAGGAACTGAATATATTTTTTTAACAGTAGTCGTGATTTCGTTCACTTTTTTTACTAATGCCCAAATAACAGTGTATAAAGAAACGTGTAAAATACATTACTATTATACACAATTGTAATAAATTCTGTTAATGTTTCAACCGCTGGATTATATAACGTATAGCATACGTCGGAAAGTCTTGTACAAATACAAAACTGTATATAGTGCAGTAGCCTGAAGGAGCGTTCCAGCTTGATCTCTAAGATTTACATGAAATAGATTATGGTTTCATTTCATTTTACTGCACTCGATAGGATCCAAGTTTATAACATTTTTCTTCGCATCTGGAATCGTTTAAAATGTAAGAGCCGAACGACCTTGTTCTGTCCAAAACAAGACCTTTCTTGGTGTTGGCAGATATAAAAAGCGATGGAAGAGAAGGAGAAGCAGCAACAAAAGGTACACAGGCAGAGAGCATATGGAATTACCCCGAAATCGCGGCAGCTCTGACATAACGAGGCTTCGATCTCCAGGACGAAAAACGAAGAAGAAGCGCACAGAAAAAGCGAGCTGATTGTTCTTACACGACGCTGCGACGATTCCTCCTCTCTGAGCAGAGCCACGATGAAGAGAGTGTCAGAGAGGATGGCGATCTAAGTTCAGAAACAAAAGGATCGAAACAAGATTTCAGTTTGACCGCTGAAAATTCCTTAAGAGGGTCGCTCGGTGATGTCGCGAAGAAGAAATTGCGTTAAAGGATGTGGAGATGGCGAGATTCCGCGAAATCCAACATTGTATAAAATTCGCACAAAGTCTGGGATAAAATTTCGAGCGAGCAAAACGAATCAAGGAAGACACGGGCGCCCGTGACTCGGAGATAAAAGCGAAAGCCTTTCGGTGGAAATTCCGTGAAATTAGTTAAAAATTGAAAGCGGCAAACTGGGGACATTATATAAGTGCAACGAAAGAATTACAGAGGAAATTTGCATCAGTGTACATATCAGTGTACGCTGACTTTTTAACGAGATAATGTGTAATATACAGTCCTGTGTGCTACTGGATGTTATAGCTTTCTTCATTACGATACGAGGTAAATTAGCGGACACATTATTGAACTTGAGACTCGTTGTGGCTCTCGTGCATAGGATGCTCCTTAAGTTCGTGTAGAGAAGTTTGCTGGACCCGAGGAATATTTTTGTTGAGTTCTAATTTGACTTTTGATTTTAATAAAGAAAACCTGAAATATGCCACTATATTATTATTATTTATATATTATTATCGCTTATTATTATATATTAAACTTTGAAATTTTGCATAAATGTGATAAATTCTGATATAACGATATGATGAAAAAAACTTAATAATACATATTGCGCTTAAAAATACTCACAAATATATATTTCATATAGATACAATTAGCGGTAAAGATTATTTCATGATTCGTTTAGTAATTTTGTCTGAATTGATCTATCGCAAACGAACTTTTCAAATTCAAAAACATATTTCATAGAAAATGGAGGTTTTAGGCGATCGAAGAACGTTAAAGTTCCAGGTTTTTCTACAATTGGAGAGATGAAACTTTATTACACCTAGACTGTCGGAAATTAAATGCTATAAATTATATAAATAGCTAATTATATATGGTGATACAAGTTTATCAAGGTTCTTTTCGCAGAAGTAGACTCAAATTATACATAAATTACATAGTAAAAAGTAAATAATAACTTAAATCAATGATATTTTCGATAGTTACACTTGCTTAACAGTAGTTTGCATTAAAAAATATATTGCAACTCTTTAATATGCAGATGTTGCTTTTTGTGAGATATAAAACACGGTTGACTTGGAAATATAAAACGACTTTCCCGTACAACATTTAATAGCTACTCTTTCAATAGATGACAGTTATAAATGGATACATTGTAGCTAAATAATAAATTTAATGTAATAAATTTATATGGAAGACGGCAGAATATTTAGTATATTCAATTTCTCTTTTCAACAATACCTTTACTATATGATTTTGAATATGATTAGTCGCTTTATTCGCGATTCGCTGTAGTTTTTGAAATCGAATATTTTTTGAATATTTTTCACTTTAATAGCAGAAGACTAAAACTATGGTAGATTTTAGTAAATATATTTCGTTTGCGAAATGAAGTGTAAATTGCAATGCTTAAAAGAATATCTTTCTTTATAAATCCCGTCAACTACTTATTTACAACGTTGCAACTGCTATCATTTAGTACTCGCACTTCAAATTATTACATTATAGTATAGTATAATATATTATAGTAAGGTATAGTAAGGTATAGTAAAAAAGTTATCTGAATACTGAGAATTCGAACAAAAATGATAAATTTTATTCATCACTAATGGATAAATATACAATAGGATAAGAATGAATTCGAATAACTTAATAAAAATTCGAAAGAATAATCAAAATACGAGATATTTTTATTTTTCCTCGATATTTGAAAGACAGATTATCACGTTGTTTATTATCATGTATTTTTAATCCCTTGGATGTTATCGCAATTTGTAGTTTTCATCTATTTCCATGATATTCTTTTATCCTAACAAAATATTTTTTGGCTGTTAGCTGTACAGATTATATAATTTTTTCATATACATTTAGTACGATAGTTCGGTAACGAGTCGTTCCTCCTTATAAATTTTAAAATACGTGTAAGATATTTGTTTCTTAATAATTCGGTAAAATACTGACCTTGCACATTCTATACAATGCATATTTAATTTCACGTTTCTCTTAGAAATTTGTCCAACATTTCATTTACAGGGAACACTATAAGCGAACTGAAAATGTTCATATCAAAAGCAATATACATACCTAATATGTAAATACAATGTTAATTCTGTTCAAAACGAGTAATTAATTCGTTATATATACATACATATGTATGATATATTCGCAAGAACGTCAATCTTGAGATCGTTTCCGAACAAAACCATCATCTTGGAAATTGTGTCACACAATTGTAGCTCTTCCTTGACGAATTGTACAAGTTTTCACGCTATACGCAAGTACCTTTATATCCAAATACAGCATCAGAAGTTTGGCTGCAAGATGATTGGTTCGATCGACGAAAGCTATTTTTCTCCTCTTTGGGTATGTGCTTAATAAATGTCTTTTGTTCCTCCGCCATAATCCTGCCTCTCTCTTCCTCGATCGATGTATCTTCTTCTCCGATTTTCCCAACGTTGCTGTTGCTTAAATGCCGTTCCATCTGAATTCCTTCTGTCGTTTTCTCATTTTTCCCCAAAAGGTTGCACATACTAACGCGTTTTTCTCTCAACAAGGATTTGTCAAGAGTTACATTAGGTCTGGCCAAGACATCCATTCTGTCAAAATGGTAAGCACTGCCTGTGCGATCTCTCTGCAGTGGTCTGGCTAATACGTCCATTCTGTCGAATTGACAGATACTTGCACCGCGATCTCTCTGCAATGGCCTGGCGAGAACCTCCGTCCTATCGAAATGGCAGATGCTCATTCCACGATCTCGTTGCCATAATTTTGGTGAAGCATCGAATTGACAAACACTTATTTCTCTGTTTCGACAGAAAGATTTGGTTGTCCCGGTTTTGTCCAACTGATAGACGCTTGTCTTTCGTTCGTCTAGCAATAATTTCGTGGAATCGCAGGCCGGCTTAAAATTCTTTAACGTATCCTGTTCACTGGAGGAGTCGAGCGTGTTATTTTCCGTAAACACGGAAAATTGAAGGTCGAACGCGCTTTTCGTGCGACGCGCTGTACCTCCGCCACCTGGGAGAAAAGACACGCTGGAGCCAATGAACGCACTGTTTTGCCTCGGTCTCATTTGTCCCAAAGCGTAGTTCGAGTCCTGCCTTATTGGACACTCTTCGCAAAGAATATTACATTTCGAGAATGTACGTCGGTTCTGCGAACAAATCGAACAGATCATTTGTAAGTTAATTTTGATCGTCACTTTTAAACAGTTCAATTGATCTTTGTAATCTACATTCGTGTTTGGAGGTACGATGCTTTGTTTAGAGAAAGTCGCGATGAACAGGGTAAAATATGATACAGATTTGAAAAGTATTACCTACGCGTTATAAATAAATAAAATTAAGATGAATAGATCATTATTCTAGGTATAATTAATGATTATGATGTATACATGTCTATATCTACATATATGATCATTTTGTTTACATATAAATCAAGCCTTTATCAAAAACGGTATTCCATTTGGAAACGTTAATATCTCAAAAATCTTTTTGATTTCTATCGAAAATAAATTGACCATTAATTTTTAATTTATTTAATGGTAATTCAGATTTTTGCAACATCCTTCTATTGAAATGAATTGAATATGTAAAAGATTCGGTCTTTCAGTATAGAATATTTCCCAATATATTGAGAAATATAAAAAATCAGAAATATAAAAATTCCCTAGCTGGATGAAAATTTCGATTTCTTCTTTTCTCTTAATTATTAATTATTTAATACATAATTAATAAGAATTTGTCGTATATAATATATTATTCATATTTTAAACATTAATGCGTAATATTTCTCTCGTGTTTGTTACATCTACGTTATATGTTGTTGCGTTTCTCCTTTCCGTTATGAATTTATGCATACGTATGTATGTATGCAGGATAGTGGATGTAAAAAACATTTACTCAATCCATGTTTTTCAATGAAACATTTTCCCCTAAATTTTACGTTTCATGTCCGAGATGTTAAGTCTCTAATTGCATATAAGATTGTTTATGTGGTAGGAAATTTGAATCTAGTAAATGATAAAGTCAAAATGTCAAAATAAATACGTAATGATTATTTGAAATCACGACGAAGAAATCAGAAACGAATCGGTGGACGGTAAAAGTAAAATAGCATTTCAAAAGTGCAAAGTTTGAAAACAATCCATATTGTGATCTGCGCGCGCGTGTTTGTGCGTGTTCAAGTCCGTGTCAAGCAAGTATAAGTTGATAGAAATACAGCGATTTATTGTGATACCAATAACAAAGTATTTTTTGTCTTTTTTTCTGATAAGGAACTAGAAGTTTGAAAGCAACTAATTTTAGCAATAAATAGTATGCGGTCCTGCAACAAAAGTTATAAATGTACAATATTTCGCATAGGATAATTACGGGGAGTATGCGGCACATTTTTTAAGGATAAATGTTGTTGGTAGTGGATTATGTATTGGGTATTAAGAAATTGTATGTTATTTTTATAGTCGCATTGTACAACCTCGATTTGGTGGAAAATGACGTAAGATAGCTGCGTTCGGGTCAAGCATCTCTGAAATAATAATGAATGATTTGAAAGATTGATAAAAATTGACTAAGATTTTTCGACATTCTTGTCTTTAAATTTGAATTTGATCTTTATATTTTTCTTTCTATGTTTTTATATAAGGTTTCCTGGAATTTGTCCTGGCGGACGTTCAGAAAGCTGTTATATCTTGATTAAGGGTAACGTAAGGATGTTATTCTCATTGCATTCGATCGTTAAAAATTCGTTAAGTAAGTTTCAACCAGAAGGCTTACAGCAATTAAATTCTGTTAGTTGAGTGGAACGCCAATCAGGACGCGGCCATTAATGTCTAATTGAGTTGGGAAATTTCGATTAGTCCGTCTCAATTAGAAGATGCCATCAATAATTCAGTCAGTCTCAAGTAGAAGATTTTTTACTACTGTGGCGGCACTCGACGGCAAAATACCACCACTCGACACTAACTAGTGTCGGACGACGGCAGCGCAGTGGTTAGCGCCTTAGGTTACGAACGTTCGGAACCCGGGTTCTTCAAATCCCGATTTTTCTTCTACGACACAAGAAAAGAGAAGAAAAATGCAGCAGCAGCGACACCAGCAGAACACCTGTCTCACCCTACACACGACCATATGCACAACAAACTACAATTATCACGGCCTATTCACCTCACTACTATATAATTAATTAATTCGTCTTACGTTAGGTCCACACTGTTGTTTACAAATTACGTTCGTCAACAGCGTTGGACACTTCTGAACTTGTCTGTGAACAACGAGTAGTGAACAGAGAACACTCCTTATTCAAGAGACGTTACACCAAAGGTACCAATTATAATGCAGGATCCAGACGTATTCGTGGCTGCAGTAGAGCTCGCGAGTTATTTGCAAATAACTTACGAACAGATGTAAAGTAGCTTGCAAACTTCTGATGTTACTGCCTTCTGAACAATCAGCGTGAGAATCATTCGTTGATAGAAAATTTAACGTAATCAACATTCCTTCTTTGACTAAAATTGATACTCGAAAATGTATACTTGTTTCCAATATTTATTGGATTATGATAAGTAATTCCTTATAGTCTCGAGTAATTTGTCATATAACATTTCGATAGAATTTTTCATTTTATCTTCGTTTTTTAATAAATTATTTGTTTCTTGTATCAAAATTTTTTCTCTTCTAGCATCGATACTCTCGATCATTTCTCCTTCTAACATTATTTGCTTTTACTATGAAACATGCAGTTGATACGAGCAGCAAGTCTTTACATATATTGAGATTTACAGACGAACAAAATCAACAAGTGGCTGCGTGTATCAACACTAAACGAATAACAACACTGCAACTACAAACAGTTTGCAAGCAATTTTAGCCAGTCCGAACTTCTACGTTAGACAGCACGAAGGTCAATACACAGTACACAGTACTAAAGTATAGTCATAAAGTGTCAATTATAAATAAAATATATATTTATGCATTACCTGAAGTTGATTTTGTTCAATCGTGGTACAATTTTGTTCGTCCTGCGGCAGGAATTTCGGTTGAGATGGTTCCAACATTCTTATCTTGCCCCATCGATTGAAGAATAACGCAATTGCCGCAGCCCATAGAAAGAGTACGAAAATAACTATCAAGGCCTCTTCAGCTCTGAGTATAACTGCACCTAGTTCTGGATTGCCTATTACAACATCATTCGAGTTACTATTTAAAGTTTATTGTCTAAATAAATATAACACTCTTGTGAACAAAACTGTTTGATGGTTTTGGGTAAGAGCCGTGTCCGAAAGGAATTTCCTCCTGACGTTTCCCTACTACTGCAGCTACCTTGTTCAGGTGTCGAACGATCCACTGAAATCGATGAACATCGTGGAGATCTCTTTGTTTTTATATAGGTGAGACTTCAAACAGTGTAGTTCACAACAGAGTTATGTATGACAATCCGTGGCATGAAACTTTCAAATCTGTTGTACAGTAATTAATTCTTTAAATATTTACGATTTAAACAGTGGGTATCTTATATGCCGTTTAGTTTCCGACTGAACGCATAAAGGCTAATGAGTCTTCTGGGTGGCCAAAATGATTTTCTTGGCTAACCGCTAAAGGCTCTAGGGCAAACACATCTGCGATATACCATGTTCCTCGAGTATCCTCAATGATTCCTGAATGTCGATGGTAATAATATTGCAATGTCTTCAGGCAACAATTTACTCACTGCTGCGTTCTTTCCGTTACTAATGCTACAAACCTTATTTCCTTAAAAGCCAAAGTGAAAGAGAAAGTAGAATTGTTCGAGTTCGTCCAGAACGCACTTAAACTAGTCACTTGCAACAGCTAGTTGCAATTGTAACATATTCAACGCTCGTAAGAAACATACTACACCTACATTGCTCAAACGCAACAACCGTTCGAGATGCACGAGCAAGTGCAAACAGATAGTTGAAAACATCCAACCATATTTATCCATGACGAATAGCACGAAAACGTTGCATGATTTTCGGATTCCATCGATGTTTTACTTACGGGTACGATCATTTTTTACAATTACATCGAAAATGAGTGTCAAGGCCAAACTACGAACTGAATAGATATATGATATGTGTACGACTTCGTGTCTCATATTCTGAAATACCGATTTCGATAAAAGTCACAGTGTTTTTCACATCCACGCAATTTACTACAACATATACCCTCGTATTACTTATTTCATCAAATATACCTCATTTTCCAATTATTAAAAATTCGCCAAATTTCCCATATGAGAATTTTTTGGTTCGATTTGAATCTTTATTTTACAATTTTTAAATAATCTACCTCGTTATCTGCGAAGTTTCGCAAAAACAATGTTTAAAAGTCTTTACATATACTTTATCTGTAACTAAACTTTAGCCTCGTTTATCTGGAAACGTGTAAACATCTCGAAAACTCAAGCCGATACGAGAAAATATTTGAAACAAATGTTGTACGGTGTCGAGAGGAACAAGTTACACCGATATTAATTATATCTTGTAACGAACTTGAAAAGGTCACCGCGAAGGTCACATTTATATGTCTAAATGGGAATTATATTTTTTAGTGAACAAACAAAACATCAGTCACTCGTATCTTTCGTATAAACCAATATCAAGATATTAAATTTCAAATGAATTTCAATTTGATGTAAATTTTGTTCCCTTGACAAATAATAAACCGAGGGGCCGATAGATCGACGGCCGGCATGCTTCTATTTGTTTGATCCACAGATACGTAGCAAAAGTAATCTTTATAATCTTTATTTCAATTTTCATATTTTATTTTTGAAATGTAAATGAAAAGATAAAACATAAGATAGGCAAATACGTATATCGCGTAATATACAGGTGTTTAAAAATATGTGGTTTCGTTTAAAAAATGGAGGTGGCCTTCGAAATTCGTAAACTCGTTCACCTGAGAAAAATTTTTCCAATTTAATAGAAACCAAACAACTTTTCTTTCAAACATTTCTTTGTATCTGAAAAATTGAAAAAATTATTTAGGTGGCCTATTTTTGGTGGCTCCTTTATCCTATTTTTGGTTTTGTCATGTGTATCACTGTTGCTTTATTTTCTCGCTTGTGGTGGTCTCATTCTAAAAATCGAAAAATTCGTTCTAACAGTTTGATCGAGATTGAAATTTCCGAGGGCGATGCAAAGTCTGTGTAGTTATGCGCATTCGAAAATCCATATAGATGACTAGGAGGCGGGAAATACTTCATTAACCGCCCGCTGTCCGTATACCATCTTTCATAAAATGGAGAAAATCGTGTGGATTTTGGGTGGTAAAGCCGATTCAACTTTGCTCGCTTATCTCTTACTCTACTCGCTCCCATCCGAGAGTTATACGCGTAAAATTAATTTATCTTCCTCTTCAAAATGTTTTCAAAACGTCGTAATTTTGACAGAATGCAATATTTATCTTTATGCAGCTATATAATTTGTAACTTTATCATACATTATCCAGCTTTATTATGTTGATCAATATTTATTAGCAGATTTATTTGACAACACTAATCGAATAGCAAACATTCTCGAGGTTCGCTGAAATTTTACTAGAACTGTTGCACGTCAAATCACTGATACTCCTTTGGTTTGGTTTTATCAAACTCCTACTCCAAACAACGTCCAATGCTGTCAAGAATCCTACGAACAAATTTTTTTAATAATCTCAACTCGAACTTTTGCTAATCGCACTTATGAGGTTTGAGTTTTGCAAGAAGCAAGATAATCTTCTCGGAAGCATTGCGTCCCTAAGACGGTGAAATACAGATATCCTACTCTGTCGGCGGCAGCGTCTTTTGAATTTTTAAAACATTGGTAGAACTTATTGCGTCACAGGCACAGTTTAACCTGTTCAAAAAATTGTTTGTTTGTTCGTCTATTCTTTCATCGCTTTTTCAGATCATAATATTTTACTCTTGCTGTTGTTTTCTTCGTTCAATTTGTTTAGCGGAACGTTTGCGCTGAAAACAACTGTTCGAAACAGGATTCGACGTTCGACGGATCGCGAAGCAGTTGGCTAGACACGTGTGATAAATCGTATACAGTGTTACATCCAATCGCGTGTATTTTTTACTGAGCGCTAAACGTAAAAATTCGGTTGCGAAGTCGAATCGTTCAATGGCCTGAACATTGCTTGGGACTTTAAAAACCAGCAGTGATTGATGATGCTTCATGCGTCGAATGATGAATCGCTCTGATACTCTGCGTAAGAAGATTTATATCTCACAGGAAGAATGAAATTAAAAACGGCTACCTCGAGACGCCACTGTACCAGACGAAATTCTGACGAAAGCAAAAAGAAAGCGAAATTAAGAAAATTCCACAGGTTGTGCTCGAAACCTGTGGGCTCAATTATCGTGTGTCTGGCAGCATGCGTCGGTTTCGTTATACGATTCTAGACATCGGAAGGCGTTGTTCCTACTCTCTTGCCTGGGTACGTTATGCTTACCCTTTCCATTGGTTGATCTAGATCATTGCCGGCGAGTGCGTCGGCGGTCCTATATTGGATTTCCTATGCGTGAACAGAAACGATTTCAGGGCGTGCATCGTAGTCTTTTATAGGAAAATGTTAAGGAGCAAGATGAAAAGCAGTTTCAACGATGTTCAGAGAACAAGTCCGTACTTGACTAGTTTCACTGCGTCTAATCGCAAATTACATGCGAGTGTAACAAGTCCGATATTTATTATTGGGTTCGTTCGTTGTTGTAAATTTCGCAATTAAATACATCGTGCCAGCTACGTACTGCTACCATGCTAACATGCACTTGCCATTTTCTGTTCTTCCAACGACTTTTTTCACCTTCTCTATCATTCTCTGTCTACTATTTCTCAAGATTAAATTTCTATCCTTATGAATTCCTACGCCAGATTTTGCATTGAAGGGAGAAGACAAATTGAAATATCCATTTAATCAAACGTAATAGCACAAAAGGATCGATTTCTCTGTGATAAACTTTAAATCTTTAGATGTATCTCGGATCTTTTGGGATCCTATCGATATCCATCGATATCCTATCCATATCTAATAAGAGCTACTATTGTCTGGGTATTGTGGAATTTTTAACTCACCATCCGAATAAGTCGAATTAATTTCACCGGTGATATTCAATTCAGATGGTATCGGTCCGACGAGGATCGTGTCATCCGGAGCTTCCATCAATTCCAGTTCAATTTTTGTCACGTGTCCTAGACGAACAAAAATAAAACATATAATCACAAATGGTGTAAGTAAATCTTAAAAACTTTAAAATAGTAATAAATAATATTACATTAATATTTTTTTCGTTTACACAAATTTATTGGCACGTAGTATATTTTCTTCTACCTTTTAATGTACTAGGCAAAATAAATTAATCTACTTAATAATTGTAAGTTAGTTAGACGCATTCCTTTCATAGAAAAAGTTCTTTAAATAAATGTAACGTTCTTTTATTCAGAGGATCGTGTCGCGTTGTAATCGAGCGCTATGCTTATGGTCTGCTAATAGTAACGTTTTTAAGCTTGTTATGTCTAAAAATTAGTTTTAATCTACGAACACTCTACAATCTGCTTTTATTCAACTATATTTCTACAGAATTCTATAAAATTTTTTTAAATATTCTTCATGCGAGAATTTCCAAACTTAGCAAATTTTGTAATTATTATCATAGAAAATCTTTGAATATAGTTTGTATAAGATGTTCACAAAAACAATAATCGGTTTGAAATTAATGAAGATATTAATGAGCAAAAATAGCGTTCTTATTATAAATATATATTATATTATTATATATATACAATATTAGCGACTTTTAATATACCTACCACTGCGATTGACATCCTGATGTTTGTGCAGTGACACTGTGACATGTCCTCTAGATCGATTTCTTCCCTCCACTCTTACAACTTCTACGATTCTCTGAAACCATGAAAACGAAATAGAAATTATTCTTTAGAAAAGATATTCGCTTTCATATTGATATAAAAAACAGAATGTAGGGTATTTTACATAAAAATAGTGCAAATTGAATAAGATAATTTATTACATAATTTTATCACATAATTTATATTTGGCATTTTAGACAAATATTAGTAAGCCTTTCTTACGTTTGCTTTTCATTCACCGCACTATTTACGTCGCGTAAATGTAATGGCTCGATAAAGTTAACCAAATTGAACTGTCGTAATTCCAAAGATAGACTATACCTAACGTTTAATCAGCAATTTGGAATTGTAAATATGGAGTTTAAAGTAGTTTATAGGTAACATTGACAATATATTATTGTCATTGGTGTGTTAGGCAATTATGTGAGACACATTTGAAGTGTTGATTCTAAACAGCAAAATAAATACGAAAGTCAGTTAGTACATATATAAAAGTATCGGCTGTGAGGCTTACTTTTCAAATTCTAGCCAATGTAATTTTCGTTAGATATTCCTACACAAATGCAACCTGCTTTACACATATGGATCGTATGGATTCTGCTAAGGGCGGAGAATGTAAAAATTTTCAAATTTTTCGGCGTACTTGTATCGTTTTACATTATATATAAATGTAAATGTAACGCAATATATAAAAAACATGTATCATTGTAGAAGAGACTTTCTGTTTTACAAAGTAATATTCGTATTCAACCTTTTATTTAACAAAAGCTTAGATCATACATGCCGCAGGAGACATCTACAATGTACAGCGCTGTAAGATGATCGTTTAAAACAGTAAATGAATCGCTGAACTACAGTCATTATTTCTATACACTGATATCTAAAAATTAGCTGAGTACGGCAGTAACACTGCGCTACAATTGACGAATATTTTTTTCTCGTTCGGATTTGATATTTCTTATTCTGATTTCCGCACACAGTAGGCCTAGTAGATTTTTATCCTATTTCACACCCACTTTTTGTTTCTCGTCTCGATTTCCAACGAACTGAATGTTAAGGAAATAGTGGGTTGGTATGATCGCTAGTTCCTACAAGCTAAGTTGGTACGACTCCTAACGACGCTCTTTTGTCTTAGGCGTCGGCCACGTGTTAATTATCTGAGTGTATCCGGTGTGTTCGCATGTTTATACTTGGTGGTGAAATATAGAATATACAAATCTAATCTGAGTGAATCAATAAATACCAAACTCTAAAAACTTATGGATTAACACTGAATGGAAGTAAATTCATTGAAAAGAAGAATTTGTGCTGTAATTGTTCGATAGAAAAATGTTTCAAATTTCACAAAATGTCATAAAAGTCTACGTACATCTTCCCTCATATATTGACCTGCATTATAGTAATTGTCCAATTAATTCTTCCGTAGCGTCGATTATTTTGGAATATTCTGACCTATAGATTTGATTAAAGAAATTGTTTTCTAAAGCACGCCAAGGAATATTAGCAGCGACCATTGCTCATGTTAAATCTATGTAAAATTCACTGTTTTTTGAACTCGTTGTTTGGTGCATTAAATTTCCCTTTCTGTACAAAATAGTCTTTTTTTCAATATACAATATATAGGGTACATATATAGAGCATAGTAGTAGTAACAGACCTAGGTATTAGGTATCATCTATAGAGACACTCTCACAAAAGCGGCTCTTATAAGTTCTGCTTCAAACATTGGATCTTTATTCTCTGTGATGTTAGCAGCTTGTCAAATATCTGACACGCTATCTTCGTGGATGAAATATAGAGATAGTATATCAGGATATCTTATACCGCATCCAGACTCGGCAGTCATGCTAGACTTGGAATTTTATGATGTGATCTTCTGCCCTTAATAAAATTGATCATATCGTACGATCTCTCGCAACAGACAAAAATTACATGATAATACTATGAGAAATGAATTAATCCTAAATAACGATCATACAATTGTATATGATGCAATACTCAGACTGGATGTCCCAGTGGAACCAGAAAAATTACGCTCCGAATCTCCAATTGTACTTGCAGTTATCTTTTCTAGGATAGGTGCAACGGTGTTGTATTGTGGTAGAATATGTAATGTTTCAATTACCATTAAATATACCATATGTATACATTATATATATCGTAAATACGCGATAGAAGTTTTAAACTCTAGCTAGAAGTTTCAGGGATCTTCGTAATAACTTCATATAATAACTTCATGAAGACAGTAATGTAAACGTATTCTCCGAGTTGTTTCTAAAGCTGGGTAACGGAGACTTTACGAATACGTGGAAATGTTTCACTCGATAACTTCTCTGTGATATGACCGAGGTCACCAATTAATCAGTTGATTACATTTATTTTGACGTTACTCTTTTTAATAACATAGCCATTTGCTGGCTCCAACAAATAAATCGATAAACAGTATTAATAGTTTCATTTTAGATAAAGTTGATGCTCTTTCTCAAACTTATTTCTCAGCCGAGGCCGTAGCGGACGAGCAGCATATTGATCATTACCTTGTAAAGTTGCTTGATTCGTTAAGAGTTATCAATTCATTCTTTAAAGTTAAAGATAAGAATATTTTTACTTCGTAATCTAAATCCTCCAAGATTGTACACAATTTGCATTAGTGTATAGTAGAGACAGCTGTTTTGATAACTTGTGCTGCTGGAGAAGAAGTCATAATACTTTCGATTCGAGTAATTTCACTGGATCCATCATTCCAATTTAAACGATTGATGTACCCTATTGGACTTTGTTAGATTATCGCTATTCAAACATTCAAACATTTACCAAGCTCGATCTTTACTTCCTTTCTTCTAACGATAACACTTGCTACTAATGTACTGTATAAAGCTCTGAAATAACTAAAGAGATACACTTGACTAGACATCTATAATATGCATGACCATCGCGCAATCTTGGGTAAGAACGGCAACACTTCCAAACCAGCTGGCTGCTGAAGCGAGCAAAACTCTCATAGAAAGAAGACTAAAAAGAAAACACCCCGCTGACCTCGCTAAAGAAATAAAATAGTCAAACTCGAAGATGGTATCCCGCTGGGGGTAGCCATCCACATGTTATTTAGCAAATTGTATAATACAAATTAAATAATAATAAAAAAAAATTCTTGGGTACATAAAACAAAATAATGTCAATTGCTTGCTAGAATCATTATAGAAGATATATTAAATCGCGTGGAATCAGATCGAATCACGTCATGTAAATAAACTACAAGACGTAGTACTTATTACTTTAAAACCACCGGTGATCCATCGATTGGAATTCGGTGCCGTTATAGAAGTACACGATGAAAGCGCTTCGATAGCGTAAAAGAAATACCGAAATATCAATTTCAATGATATTTCATTTTGAATGAAAACAGAAAAAATACTTATATACTTGTATATTTTTTGCTTCGGTAACACTCTCATATTTTACAAAATAGAAATTTATGTTAATTTGCTTATCGATTGATTTAAATTATTAAATTAGATACTATTGGTTCTTTGCTGCAATTAAATAAACAGGGTTAGTATAGTTTATGAATACCAGCGAAGAAAAGTTCGAATTAACTTGTAATTAACGGTGGTTGCCTTCACAAAGACAGTTGTAGATACAATATACGATTTGAAAATATTCGTACAATTTATGCCACGTAACATGGTATCGATGGTAATTGATGTAATGATAATATTTGCCGCTAATGCGACTTGTATTATTTTATTTAAAGCCATCTGGCAAATTGAAAAACAATACTGATACGTGTTTTCGAATTTAGCAATTTTTTTTATTACCAAAGTAGCTGTGTAGAAATATTATATGTCAGGGGTTAGACATATAACACGTTGAATACCAATGCACTGAGATCCAAAGAATAATTGGATAAAGAGTCAACGATCGATTGTCAAGATGTAGGAGCTACTTTCGGCAGCGGTCAGAATGATTTGTCAAAATTACTTCATTTCCGCTGTTACGTGGCAAATATTTATTCGAGATATTATAACTGGAGTGTACTGTATGATTGTTTTTAAATATACGATTGTGATACGAGATGCAAATACAAGGATTGGACTACTTAAAAATCTTAAATCTAAGAATGGTGAAATCATGTTCGCATCATAAACCCAGCTTACAACTATATAGTTATTGCTATTCGGTTCAATTATACGGTTCAACAGCTATTTCGGAAAGAGTCCCGAGGTCTCGAAAAGATACTGACCGATGCTGATCGATAGAATTGATTAGACGTGTTGATTAAAAAGCAGACTAATCGAAAATCTCGAGGACAATCGATCAGAACGCTAAGTCCTTGAGTGGCGAAGAATTAAAGATCAACTTAAATCAAGAGACTAACAAACATAATGCTACTTAAGTGTATAATTTTTCCAAATAGAATAAAACCATAGAAAAATAACTAATTGTAAGAAGTCTGCCTGATTATTTTAGGTTATTTTATTTGGAAATAAGTTTTCGTAAGATATACAGGCCTGTGCATGAGGCCTGACGGGTGGTACAAGCGGGTAGGAAGTGATTCTACATGAAAAAATAAGTCAAAAATGTATATATAATGTATTTTCATATGACGTTTCGTTTCCGAGAAAGTGGAGTCTGAAAACTTGTCAAGTAATTTAAATTTAAAGAGAGGTTATCAAACGAAGAATTTACGATACGTCGTAATCAAACATATATTTTTTGTCGAAGAGGAATTTTGATATACGTTGTCTCAGTTCAGTCGTTGAAGTTTATGGTACGGACATCTACTATTTTTAATTACTATTTTTGAAAATATTTATATATTTAAAAATATTTTAGCACATAGAGTCGCAAACTCTGTAAAGCTCACTGACTATTTCTTTACAAGAGTAGAGCAGGCTTCTAAACCATTTGTCAATAGCACTTTTTACAAATATTTTCTGTGTTTTGTAGAGTACATTTATAAAATAAAAAATTGTGAGCGATTCTGTTATCAACCGAATAGCGGTTTTTTTTTTTTAATAACTCAAGATTGGACGATCTTACTGACCTTGAACAGCGCATCATATACTATAGGCAAAGTTTGCCAATCGAAGTTTCGACCATGCCATAACATGCAATATTTGTAACGTACGAGAATTCGTGACACATTGCATCTATTGATCCCAAACTGACGTTCAATCTGCTATATATATGTGTATTGATATATGTAATATACTATACATATACTTTTCTATGTGTACACTGCTCCAATACGTAGCTACCGAAAACTTAATTCCAATTTTGTTTAACGTTTGCGCTGTGTCTGATCGAACATTGTCATGATGAAAAAAGAGAATAAAATTTCTTTCTTTATAATAATTAAAGCTAAAAATGAAACGATTGCACAAGCTATATATTACATTTGGGACTAATCATTTTCAGCGTCTTCTATCTACAGATTTTAGACAGATAGTAGAAAAAATGGTAGTTGAGTAAATAGAAAATTTTAATACGGGGTTTGAAATGGCGGTAAAGTTGTACGTATTACATTTCATTTTTAAATCTGCAAACTTTTATGACACGTTTTATCATTATTCTCTATGTGTTCGGATACAGAAAACATATACAATTACAATTACAATACATATACAATTCTAGTATATAATCTTCGCACAATGTTTGCCTATTTTTTATATTTCAGATAGCAAACGCAAACATAGTTTGCTTGAGTATATGTAAAGCTTGTACAAGCTAGAGTATACGTAATTTTAACTAAAAGCTATGAACTTTAATTTGGAAACCCACTTGATGCACCCACGGCGCTCGAAAATCTGTTTAGAGAGATCCGGAGGGACACCACTGTCTTTCTTGGTGTTTGAGAATTGTGCGTCAACTTGTTACATCGCATGGCGGTCGATCTTTGGATGGAAAAGATCGACCGGCGGCTGTGACATATTCGCGAACAATTCGACAACTGTTCGTTATTGGAGACGCATCTTTACTAGCCGGTACGGTGCTTCGACCAACGCGAAAGTCACTTGTGGACGAATTTGGTGCAAAGTTAAGGAGCCGCAATGGCTCGAAACTGCATGAACGAATAATATGGGAAGTTGGGGAGTCATTGGAAAAGACAGCGCAGATGAACTCGATGTAAAATCGAAGAGCTGCCAGGAGGTTGGAACGTGGCACAAACGAACTGAAAGTCGAAGAGTCGTTAAAGAAAATACAGAGAAATCTGATGCAAAATCAGAGAGCCACTGGATTGAAAAGATATTCTTTGAATCGAAACGTGCCAACGAACCTGATGTAAAAGCGGAGAAGGCAACAAAAAACACAGAAAATGTTAATAGAGGCCCCGTAACTTGATTAATAAAAGTCAACACGTCTTATTAATTGTTAATAAAAGTCGTATCATGTCGGTAACTTCAACTACATTGTAGAGGATATACTATACTGTGTGTGTATATATGTATATATTGTAGTATCGTGGACAAAAAGGCCTAAAAATATCGGGTAAACCATAAATATTGTCGCGAGAGAGCCGAGGTGCCGACAGGCCCATCAATGTGTCGTCGGTCCTTCGGTTGAAGAGTTTCGTAGAAAAAAGGCCTACGTGACTGGCCACGAGCGGTTGCGTAACACATGCGTGGTGAGACTAAGACAAAGGGACAGAAGGGATGCTAAGGCAGAAAGACGAATTCACAGTCAATGTCAGTGGAGAAGTCAAAGGGTGTGAATCGAGAAGTTAGAGAGTGTGAGTTGTGTTGTCGAGAGAGTGTGATCCGCGTGAGAGAGAGAGAGAGAGCGTTGGATCAGTTGTGACGAGAGTTGCAAATTAATTATTGAGTTGTCTAAAGTATAATACGTTATTGCGATTAGTTCATGTTAAACAATCATCGTTCTTCTGTTTAATCAACATCTATACAATCCATTCATTCGTAAATAAATCACCAAATTATTTATTATTTCCCGATACTACAATATAGTATATATATACGGGATTACGGACTTGAATGTTATGTTCCAAATTGTTGAGGTTATTAGATGTATGTGAATACAAAGGAACGCGTGGATAAATTGTAAGGTGGAAAATATATATTTTAAATACTGAAGTGTAAATACAAATGTGAATATAATTGAGCTGATCCAGATCCGCACGCTAGCAGTGTTACCCTATGACTGAAAACTCTGAAACCAATGTACTGTTGCCAATGTACTGTTTATGGTTTGCCTTCGACCCAGTCTTTTGTCTATACGCTGTCGATGGCTTCAGTGCTTGAGAAAACTAAAGACCAGATGTAGAGCTTTCTTAGAAGTGATGACCACTTCAACACAAATAATCCGACTGAAATTTACGCGACAATACATGTACGTCATACGTGTAATCAAAACGTACTTACATGTGTGTGCGTGTGTGTTGCGTATAAGTAAGAGTGGTTGTGTTACTATAGTGTTTTTGGTGGGCGCTTATGACGCACTGTCAGTGCGAAAACTAAGAGCAGCTTCAAAATATTTCCAAACAGAATTTCAATCGCCTTAAAGATTCCAAAGGATTGACCATTGATCGGAAGAGTGCATTAGTACGATCTTACTATAGTATTTCCGAACGAACGCGACCCAAAGTTACACAATCTGTTTTGTCCAAGGAGCGTAATTTTTCAACTCCTTGTATGTATATTATGAAAAATCTCGAAATTCTATGATTGGGATAGATCAGGCGTTTATTGTACGCATATGGAAGATGTAATCCTTCAAGATTTTCGAGGATAGTGCACTCTAGATGTTTATCGCAACTCATATTCCAGCACAACCATGTGCCTCATTGTTTAGATAAATGTTTTAAAATAAAGATGTTTCTATTTCAAAGAACTGAAAAAGTACAGGACAAGCTGAATGTTCTCTATCACTAACATGTTTTAAATAAATGCAATTAGATAATTTTAATAATACGATGTACACATACAGGTATTTAAGATTCTAAAAGGTTTGAATTTATAATGAATCATCTAAATTAACGTGTAACGTTGATTTGTATTCTATATTGATTGATGATATTCTATGTATGGTTATAAAAGCACCTCTGTACTAATCTTGAGAAATTTGTTGATTTAACGCAAATTTGTATGTAAATGCATACACATTACGTTAAAATTGTATGATTTTTATAAGTTTTTGTCACAGTAATTGTCACAGTAATTTAAATTCATTTATTCAACCAAAGACAATTACAAGAACTGTAGGAATATATTTCATGCTTTTCCTAGTTAATATTTGCATTTAGAATCGTTTGGAGAAAAATAACTGATGTTCTGGTTCTTTTACTTGAACGAATCATTTATTATATATCGTTTCAATCGATAACAAGGTATTATAGAGAGCATCGATTATTCTTGATTCGCCTACTTTCTGCAGAAATATAGATAGAATACCATATTCGAAAAGAAGAACTCGTACTTGAAAAGCCAACAAAATGACTTAAACATGATGTTCTTTTCAGCTAAAACATCCTTGATTTTATCTTCGGACGAGAGAAAGCTAAGCGACTATTATATTATAACTATGAGAGAGAGAGAGAGAGAGAGAGAGAGAGAGAGAGAGAGAGAGAGAGAGAGAGAGAGAGAGAGAGAGAGAGAGAGAGAGAGAGAGAGAGAGAGAGAGATACGTAATTAAACAAATGTGGGAAATGTGTGTATGAAGTGTGATTTATCCAACATGTTACGTACCCTCGTAACTATTTGTCTTTTTTGTTGTGGTTAGACTATCGAAGTAATTTATCCGAGATGTAGGGACTTCGACAGGGTTATAGAACGAATTCATTTCATTTGATACAGGTTTGTGAACAAAATGTAAGAAAGATTATTTCCGTGTTCGTCCGAATTGAAGGTTTGCAAATGATACTTTTAGAAACGACACTTGCACAGTCGCTTTCGCTGGCCATCCACGAGGTCCTCAAAAAATCTTCGCTTTGACATTAAAAAAGTTAACGTTAACCAACGAGGTATCTTCAAGTTCTATCCAAAACATATAAATTAACCTCGTGGTTTTGAATTCTTTCTTCAATGCCAAAAGTCTCAGCGCGGCGTATGATATACGTTTCCTGGCATTTTATAATTAGTGCGATTAAATGTATAATATATTCTCTAGTCTACGCAACGCATACTTCTCTATTTCTTCACTATTCCTTTATCGACAGTCTCAGCGCGACATACGGTATATCTTAACAACTTTCGTTAACTTGCAGTTCGTGTGCGACGTTAAATTAGCGATTCAATCTCATCTAGTCTGTTCTTGTAGATAATTCAACTACGATTTAGTGCGATACTTCTCCAATCATGAGCAAGTATCTGTCGATCAGAGCAAGTATTTGCTGACAGTAACTCAACGAGCTGATCCAATTTAAAAAACTAATTAGCCTACGTCAACTTCAAGTCCGATCTAATCTTGGAGTATCGACAATTACTGCTTATATTCCAAGATTTTCAAATCGTTGTCTATAAATTATAAATAACTACGATGAAAAACCTTTTTTGAACGAATATAAGAGATTAGAATTCTATGAAAAAAATGTTCAAGCTAACTTTTATAATAATGCATTGACTGAATATATGTATTATAAATATCGAATTATAAATCCACCAAATATAGAATCGGTTATAAAGCATAGAGAAAGAAGCCTAACGGATTTAGCGTGTATTGCTTATGCAGCAATATAAAAATTAGCAATTAGAAACACATTTGTTCCGTTCTTACATACAGCAATATGTGTACGTGTAGAAATACCCAGATTACCTTTGAAAGTATTTCTGGCAAGTGGACACTATGCGAGAGAGACTGGCAGCTAACGAAGATAGCGTTGCAGGTTCCTCTCAAGCAGATACGAACTAATCTTATTATCGGTGAGCTGCTTCTAGAATATTGAATAGATGCTGCAGTTTTATGACACGATTACATTCACTGCACGCACGCACACACGCACGCACACCTATCTTTTTATAAGTTCATTAGACAAATATCCGGATATCAATACATAATTATAATAATTTTTATGATCTATTTATAAGAGTAATGGGAGGCGTTTCAAAATCAGATTAATTTTTCAGAATGGGATGCTGTATCATTTTATCCAAAATAAAATAAATTAACATTCAGTAAAACAATTTCAACAAGATCCATTACTATTATTTCCACGTTGTGAAAAGTTGTGGAAACCGTAGAAAATCGGTACATGTTCTTATACATCTTCGACCAGTTTAATTCAGTCTTTAACTGCATTTGTGCACGTATGTATTTTTAATACACGTTCAAAACCAATTTGTTGGTAAATGAGCAGAAAGATCAACGATTAAGTTAGCTAATTAGAATCGAAGAATTGAAGTTGAAGGTTTTGACTCTTGCGATTTTGCGAATCCAGCAACGACATGTTATATAACACAGTTTCAAACGCAAACCACAGAAATTGGACATACATGAATCTCAAATGGATACAGTTCTGAGAATTATTCTGAGAATTGAGGATAACAAACTATTGGTTAACGTTTTCCGTCTATCTAAAAGTAAATACGCAGTTTGAGAGATCAAATGTCGTATCGTACAAAGCCTTCAAACGGACATCTATTTTAAAGGTGAAAGTCAGTCACAATCTCAAGGAAAATTTCAAGGAAAACTAACTACAATCAAATGTCGCCCGTTATCTATGAACTGTTGTTAGAAGTAACGACATTAAACTTGATGTTCTCCGTTTGTTTGTCTATTTTGTTATTTATAATTTGCAAAAATAAACATGAATATATTTTTAATTATGTCCTAGTATTGCCTCTGTTATAAAGATCAACAAAAGAATTGGGTACATTCTATTGCAAAAAAGCAAAAAATAGGTAACAATTGGGATTCTATTATACTGAGGTCCCGGAGCACTTCTATTAAGCGTTAGGTAGGCCACCGCGGGGTTTTAGTTGGTAAGTTCTGCTTCCCAGAAGAGTGACGGGGTATCCATGAGGAGTTCTCCACGTATAAAAAAAAACAGATTCTCGTGTCTGAAGAACACGACATACAACACAATGAAACAACAGGAAAACAAAATAAAACCAAATAAAACTACAGAAAACTGTCACACACGTCCTTACTACTCCAATTCGGAAGACGGTTGCAATGTTTGATCATTTGAGAAGCACAACTTTGATACAGCACGAGGCTTTTATCCAAAGGATCGGCGAAATACCCAAATGCGCCCAACCCTCGTTTTTTATATACCATATACAAAAGATAGGAGTTAGATTTGTGTTAGACCATTGTATTTGGTCGCAGCGTCGTAAGGCTGATTATACGCTGCTACGGACGCATAATTATAGACAGAATCCATTGGGACCGATAGCTTTTTGCAAATATCTCGGAAACTATAGTCGACCGCCATTCTATGTATAGAAAAATGTTGTACAAAACATTGAACTTGACAACATATTTCAAAATCATCGAAATTAGAAAAGGGGTAGCTTTGGTACAACTTTTGCACAAACCTTTATAATTCATAATATAATTACTTGTAAGCGTTGAGTTGAACACAACGATTTTGCATGTGGATCGATCGTCCTAGGATATTTTAATGTGGAAATAAAACATTTATTCGAATAAATAATATGCGAACGAGAACCAAAGTATATAGACTAATTAGAAATAAATTACGATTGATTAGAAATTATTTGTTGATAAAAATTATCTATATTGAAGGTCGTGCGTTATAATCATTCATTAGAACGAACGAATTTTCCAATTGTTGCTTAGAATCGGAATGCGCAAGTTTTAAAAGGAATAGGCAATTATTTCATAAGGAAAAAGAAATTGTTTACAGTTGGGGTGAATGGATTACATTTGAACCGTTGGATACCTTTGAACGATTAAAACATCGGGTTCAATATGGCTTTCATCGATTGAAGTCAATACGTGATCTTGAGAAGAAACTTGGCCGTAATGTAGAATACGAGCACTGGCCTGTTTACAATAAATAGGTAGGAAGAAAGAAAGAAAGAGAAAAGGATATAGGATATCTAATGATGGATGTGAAATTTTTACGATACTAAATGCTATTTTCCCTGCATCTGACTGCGGAATATAAGCACATTATAAGTAGAGTGAGTTGGAAAACTAATGGAACTTTAATATCCTTTTCCAGGAGAACGGTTGACTTGCGATCCATGTATCCTGCGAGACTTTTGTTTCTTGTGACGAGTAATATACGACGCAATAAAAAAGATTGATCTTACAAATCATACTCAAGGTCAAAATTACGATTCACTTTTTTAATTGATTTCCACCGATCCGATGGTGTAGAAATCTTTCACCGATACATAATAAATAATTTTTGATACTGTGTACGTATAAACTAAACGTCATAAAGACTATGGCTTCGAAGAATTGATCAGCCGATCAAAAGATTCAGAGTCTTACTAACAAAGCCTTAATACGTCCGAAAATAGGTTATTGCACCATATGCGGTAAGCTGCATCGTATATAATTCGACATCATCAACTTCATATTCTAAACCGTATTCATAACGTAGGAGCCAGAATAGCAACACGGGCATATCGAACTAGCACAGTCTATAGCGTCTTTGCCATCAGAATCCCGAAGAAAATTAATCACCCTCTCTTAAGCGATCATAATGTCTACAACATGCAACAATCAGGTGTACAAAATATAACAGAGAATCCCCAATTACATCAGAAAAACCTCGAGCTGTTAATCAATAAATTTTTAGAGTTTGGTATTTATTGATTCACTCAGATTAGATTTGTATATTCTATATTTCACCACCAAGTATAAACATGCGAACACACCGGATACACTCAGATAATTAACACGTGGACAACGTCTAAGACAAAAGAGCGTCGTTAGAAGTCGTACCAACTTAGCTTGTAGGAACTAGTGATTATACCAACCCACTATTTCCTCAACACGAGCAATCAAAGCATTTCTCATACGAGTCCAAGAATAACTAAACGAAAGTAACATTACGCTACCATGGAAATAACCAATCCAATGCACACAATAAAGACATAAAAGAGAAACGACTTGTAACGAAAAAGATTAAAATATGAATCAAACAACTTATGTCTAAATCAACACAGGTCTTTACATAAAATCGGAAGAGATATACACGAAGTAAATTCGACTGTAACTATCACAAGAAAAAAACAAGTGCAAATCACCTCTATGTATAACACATTCACACTTTATCAAAAAACAAAACCCCGAATTTTGTTATTACTATAACGCCAACATCACCCTAAAATGTCTAATTTGCTACTGTCTCAAATTTGAAAGCACAATATATAACTTAAAGACACCCAACGATATACAACATATACGTATAAACATAACTGGTAAAGCGCAATGTAAGGGATTCCAAGTTTCTTAAAAAAAAATTGATCTCTTGCATCAACTATAAAGTTATACAAAACCGTACTAATCTACTCATTTTAGTGCATATAAACAGTACTACAAACATAGATGTATCTCCGTATAAATAATATTGTAGTACCGGGAATACTACTAATAATTAATGATGGTTTATTTACAAAGAATGGATTGATGCAGATGTTGATTAGACAGGAACCGATGGTTATTTAACATGAACTAATCGCAATAACGTACTATACTTTAGACAACTCAATAATTAATTTGCAACTCTCGTCACAACGGATCCAACGCTCACTCTCTCACGCGGACCAAACTCTCTCGACAACGCAACTCGCACTCTCTAACTTCTCGATTCACACCCTTTGACTTCTCCACTGACACTGACTGTGAATTCGTCTTTCTGCCTTAGCATCCCTTCTGTCTCTTTGTCTTAGTCTCACCACGCACGTGTTATGCAACCGCTCGTGGTCAGAGTCACGTAGGCCTTTTTTCTACGAAACTCTTCAACCGAAGGACCGACGACACATTGATGGGCCTGTCGGCACCTCGCCTCGCGACAATGTTTATGGTTTACCCGATATTTTTAGGCCTTTTTGTCCACGATATTACAATATTATTGTCGCTTAATTATTTACGAGGTACATGTAAATGTAGTCACTAATATATTAACAGGAGATGTGATGTTAAGACGTTAAACAATAAATAAAAAAAAGATTTGATCAAACTAAAATGACAAAAACGAAAAGAAAAAGAATCGTACGAAACTGTGACTTTACTTAAAGTTGTTTATTATGGCTTAATTATTATTTATTTATAGAATAAATATTCTTAAGATTCATAACGTATACGTTTAGAACACGTAAATTGTATTACAGTTGATCGTTAAATTTCTTAATAAAGTAAATGTTTATGTGTAAAATTTTTGGATTTCTTTTATGAAAATTATGTAGTTAAAGATCGTATAATTTTAAACTTCGTGCACTCTTTTGCATAAAATTATTTTCTTTCAACGAAGACGATCTCGAATGAGAGTCTTGATGCTTTCTCGTTACGCTTGGTACTGTTTACACTTGACACAACTTCGTCAAACACCGTTTGAGGCTTCCGTGAAAGAGCCGTATCGAGGAGAAAAAGATTTCCGACATATACGTAATATAAAAAATTCATACAATTGCAGAGAAACTCTGCTAATAAAATGTTGGCATGATTATGTGAAAAAAGGGGCGCTATATCGAGGTCTATATTAAGGCTTACATGGGAAAGCATTGCAATTGAATGAGACATTAAGAGAAGATTACAGCTTTAAAGCAACATTACTTATCGAAATTTAAGTCAAAATGGCATTCGTGGACTCAATATGTCAGGTAAAAGTACTATCGTCAAATCGATCTGCTACTGAAATTAGTAAAACAGGATTTATAGAACTAATAACGAAATAAAATTATCTGTTCAGATAATGTATACAAATAATATAGATGAAACCAGTTTATTATGCAAATAATTTTTCTAGAGACAGATGAGAAAACGCTTAAGAAAATGATTGAAACGTATATGATAATGCGCAATAAATTATTATTTTTCATATGAAACGAAGTCACAATTTCATTTGTTTGGAAAACTCGATGTTACTCAAGTTTTCTATAGCTCTGTTCCAATTAGTTCGAATAGTCTTCATGTTTTTATTATACTTATTGAGAAAAACGAATAATGTACTTATTTGTATCTATTATGATTTATCAATACTTAATAATTGAATATGTAATTTTTAATATCTATGTTCACACGTCAATCTTTGCAATGCCGTCGTTTCATTAAGTTTCCTTGCTGTTCTCTTCCTTCGAGATAAAAGGTTCAATCGAATGGAACTGTTTTGAGAAAGAATTCGAAGAAATCATGTTTTTCTTATTTCGTATTAGGATGAAACCATCTATTTCAAAAGCTTCCTAGTTTGCACAATGGGTCACAAACCACGATATAACTTATAGAACTGTATAACTATATGAGTTTAGTAAACACATAGAAAGTATTCGACTTTGACCAAGTACTACTAATTACTATTGACAAATTACTTCTAATTAACTTTTGTTTCTGCATCATTCAATCGTATATTTTTCCAAAATATACAATTTTTAAGGTAGTAAATGATAAATGTGTTAGAGTCATAGTATTTCTTAGAATAATTTGCTGCAAAATACCTTTATGCTATAAAATTTTATGCTAATGAACGCAAATACTTTCTTCAACGATACGAGAAATAAAATTAGAGCTATATAATATTAAGAAAATTGAGAAGCCATGAAATTCGCGCAAAGGCAAACTTAAGGAATATTGAAAAATTGAAATCGTTTCTTACCTTCAGCAGAATTTGCCGGTTGTTACGTACCACAGTTTTTAACTTTTCTTGAATCGACCACTGTCGGTATTAGTGCCACTAAACATATGTAACTCGAAAAAAAGCAAACCGAAGAAGTCGAAAGAAAAGAAAGAACAAGAGGAACAAACTGAAACCACGCAAGTTCTCCACGTGACTGACGAAACTACGTACGTATACTTGGTCGACAGGCAAAGCCAAACAGAACGCCAGCCAACGCGCAAGTCTTACAGACTTGTAGGTCATAGAAGAACTTATTCTCGTCTATTTTTGCAACAGACTTCGAATCGAATCGAAGAAATAAAAAATAAACGAAGAAAATGTTTCTATGAATTAGGGGTGAATATAGATACTTATCCGATTGGAGAATATAATCAGAGATCTATTGACGTTAACCCAAGCTGTGATCAAACCAATTCAAACGCTTCTTGACACATACCCTTCGCATTTATTTCAAAAGACAATGTTTAACAAATGGCATTTCAGGCGCGAATAAAACCACCGTCCCGTGTTTCCTACTCCAATGAAGTTTCTTCCCAAAAAGTTAATAAATTCATAGGCTCGATATTTGGAAGATTAATTGAAATCGATCGTACACATGAAAGGTTAACGAATTCGTCTACGGAAACGCTAACAACTGATCTCAAGAGAAATGTATAGTTCCGTAGAAAAAAAAAAAGATAAAAAAATAAAAACAATTCGGTTTTCGTATCTCGGAAAGTAATAATATAAAGAAATTCTGTTAAGAAATGAAAGGCTGCTCGGGGAGCAGAGTTATACTAATATAAATAATTGATATAACGACGGAAAATTTTCTATCGTAATACTACACATATTTCCAGTTGTTAATATTTGACAGACGCCCAAAATTTAATGATTTCGTTTATCGTTAAGAAAAGAAATCCATAAAATGCGTATAAAATATTTACAGTGTGCAGCTGATCGGGAGCGGTGTGCTTTCGTTTGTGGGCAGGCGAAGATTACCACATTGCCGAAAAAAGAACCTTCGTAAAGATGCGGCCCGGGAAAACTCCTTGAGGATTCAACGCAAATTTATGATGCTATGGCGCGCCGAGATCATCAGATTTGTCACACATGTCCCGTTATAGTAGGAACAACTTGGGTTCGATAGAAACAGTTGCATATATTTGTACAAAATCGACTTTTCAACTGGCCCGACCACTTTAACTTGCCCGCGGAAACGGTTCCGTATACATGAATAGAAGCACATGTTCTCGGATTGACTTAGTTTGCCAATGGATCTCTTATGCTCTCCGGTGGGACAAGTATCTATATACACCTTCAGCTCACCAAAACACTTTCTTTATCTATTCTTTATATCTTAGATTCGAATCGGACTCTGTTACAAGAATAGCCGAAAATAAGTTCTTGTATGACCAACAGTTAATCATAAAAGGCTACGTATGTCCCTTAAATTTGAAATATTATAACAAACACGTTAGCTGCAACGATGTCTTTAATATCAAATTTTGTATTAATTAAACTTAAATATCTATTTAAAGAATGATATATATGACAAAGAAACAGTAAAAATACAGAATACAATTTCCATGAAGAGGCGTTTATCATAAAAGACGTAGATTTAACAAACAGCATTAACAACTTAACAGATATCTTGCAGGCTTAAAATACTTTTTTAAAATTATTTTTTGAGTTTATTTAGAGATACGTCAACATACTGAGCAAACTCAAAGTTATTTTACCCTGATATACAGAGTGTTCGCCTACAGGCGTAACAAAATTTAAAGGGTGATTGCTGACGTTGAAATAAGACGAAAATCAAGAGTAAAAGCGTTGTGTTTTCGGCTTTATTTTTAGTTATTGACAATTAAAAATTAACCAAAACATACGCGTGTGCGAGCAAACCTTACACGAACGAAAGTAAGTCAGCTTAAGCAGCGAGATGCACGGAGATCCTCAAATCGAACGATACATGGGCAACAGCTTATCTCGTACAAATTTTGGAGGAGAAGATTATGACATTTGGAGACATTAACCATCCTACGCGACGTTTTATAAGAGAAATCGTAGATTAAACACTATACTTGTCTACTCGTTAAAGTCTATAACGGCATATCGAAAACCGCCTAATGGAATTTTCGAGTAGAGAGATCCTTTGGCTTCATAAATAATTAATAAATAATAGCACATATAAACAATGTTTATACAAATTTCACGCGCGCACTATAATCTTCCTGTCCGTGGGTGTCCACAGAGAAATCAAATACGCATAAAGTATCTTGAAGTGATATTAAATGTGGTCGAACGCTGTTCTTGTTTGTTCTTGCATGAACCACACACATTTTTCACACGTATTACTGATCACTGCATATCGCATTATTCAATACACATGAAATAAAAAACGAAGAAACCAAAAGAAACTCTACGAAGAAAATTATTTAATTTTATACTCGAAGAATTAATTGAGGTATCGCTTTATGGAGTAATATGGAATAATACAAATTAATGTACAGCCAAATGAAAAATTATATTTATCGCGTTGAATAGCTCTTTTAAGTTTTGGAATATTGAGAATGCTAAAGACAGATATTAAATGTCTAACTCTTCAACTATAAACGAGTAAACATCAGTATGTATGATTTAAATTATAATTACTTGTTATTTTCGAGTAGATACATTTAAATAGCAAATGTGGTTTTGAAAATAATAGCCTATTTCTTATATTACTACCTTTGTCTTTCAAGTTGAAGGAATCGGATCAAACAGAATCGATCGAATGAAATGTTAATGTACTTGTCGTAGTTTAGGCTGCGTTCCATTAGTCCATGTTAACAGTTCTGGTTATCAATTTCATTAACTTGAAGCGATCCATGAGCGTTCAATTTGGAGAGGTTTAAACGGTCCCGGCAAATACACGTTATTATATCTCTTGGTAATTGCAATTTTTCGAGCCAAGCCCCAGTCTATTTCTGGTAGTATATCGTAGAGTAAATTTGATCTGCAGGTTTCCACATTTGCTGTTTATAAGTGGTCACAAGATTTTGGTATGGTATCTGCCAATAAATATGGTTGGATTTGTGGTTGGTGTACTTTGCAATTTTGTCTACTTCGTTGGCAACCAATTCTCTGCGTGATGATACCCAGATAAATTTAGATTTGTAAGATGTAACTGGTTTCGTTGTACTCTTTTATCTTTTCTACGATGATCAATGCAGCTGGAATTCGTACAAACGAGGAAGAGTCTATTGGGGTGGAGTTTGACGATATCCAAGGCTCTGTCGAACTAGTTCGTATAACAGAAATGCTGAAATTTTTACTATTTCAAGCGAACCAATAAATAACAAAAAAGATAAAAAACAAGAATTTTATTTATTGTTATCAAGAGAAATATATTAATTATCACCTTGATAAAAGAAAGTGGAATAGACTTACCGTAGTGTCTTATCTGTGGAAATGTATTGCTCCAATTCTCCATTTGCAATTAATGAAACTATAAGGACATTTGGAGACAAATCATAGCCAATATAAAGATAAACCTACGGATTTCTTTTAAGAAAATGCAATGAATTAAGAACAAATGGATCCAATGCGACAAAATTGATTTCCACAGACAAAAAGTTGTTGAAATGTACTTATTTGGCAGCTTTCCATATAGCTAAATGGAAGAAAGCGTATATCATTGGAGAAATGTTATTAAAGTTTTGCATGAAAGACATTTGCAGCGAATTATTTGGCAAAGAATACGAAGCGAAAATAAATTGCGTTTCTGTGTCAAATTATGGTATAAGTCAACTAATAATCGATTTGTCTGACGATATTAAATTATTTAATTGGCGGGTAAAATATAAAAATCCCGGTATTATGTAATTCAATCAGACGAATCGATAGACGTATCGGATGATGAAATAATACTGGTATATATCAAATATATTGATCCTTTATGTAAAGATATACAGGGAGAATTACTATGTTGCTTAAAATTAAATACTTAGAGTTAAATATTTAGGAATGGTTATATAGAGATTTAGTATCACGCATAAATAAAGTGGTTCATCCAGATTTAATAACAAGTCACTGTTTTCTTAATCGGATCTTCTTCGGATACAAATTACTCTGCGTTAAACAAGTGCTCGTGCTTGAGCAGAATTCACAGTCACGCTCGGCTTACCTCAATCGTAAGACTAGTAAAATTAAGTTTCCTTTGTTTAAATAAAGTTTGACATGGTTACAATACGTGTCATGGTTATTCTTTGTTTAATTTAAACTCTTCTCTTGGCGTATCGTTGGTGCCATATCGAACATATGAGTATCACAACCTGTTTATAGCATTATATCTAGACCTACTTGCATGATATCTGTTCCTTTCACAAGTGAAGTAAGATTTCACTAGTTCGACGTGCGGCGTGATGCTTTCGATTAGACGATATAATTTTACCTTTTAGGCACCACTGAGCCCTCAAAGCTGAGAACACGGTCTCTGATGGTTCCCATACGATCTGCTTCTAATCTAGTGCTGTCTTCCTTCTGTTGAAGCGTTTTGCAAATATAAGTTTACATTTGACGCAAAAGCCGTTACGTTTGTCATCTGGAACCCTGCTGCATTCAAATATTGATCTCCATACTGTTGCAAAAAATGATTTCTGAAGCCTCTAGCTTGCATGTTACCGTCGCCAATTCTCAGGTGGCTGATAGATTTAACAATGGCTATCATATTGACAGACTTGCTCCGTTTGCTTCGTCTTGTAGCGTAACAATAACGAAACTGGTCTTTCGTGTTCTTCGGTATACTTCAATAGTATTTACTAGATTTTCAGGTAATTACTTCAAATGCGTATAACTTAATACATAGCACTTACTGAGAACTTCAAGTATTCGTATATTTCGGAAGATTTGAAGCTCTCTCCGTTAAAACAAAGCAAACAGTTTGAATCATTGAGTAAATAGTATTAATATTTATGTAAGATTTTCTATCATTTACTCCTATAAGTAGAAGATTCTACGTAAGAAATCTAATATTAAGAGCAAACATTCTTTTATATATAATTGTATAATTTTGTATATAATACTTAGAAATATTTGCTTATTCTTATATCGCAGAATTAGTTCCTTCTTTCTATCTAAATAAATTCTGAAAATTCCAATTTCGTGACTCATCGTTGAACTAATAACGATGATAGAAATTGATCTCAAATGTTGCCTATGCGCGTATATAATACGTACAATCTTTCCTATCCCATTCAAATCTCATGTATGTTTGAATATTTATCAACCGTATGTTAATTTTTACTAATAAATTTTCCATTATCAAGCAAGAAACGATAGAAACTTAATACGATATAGGTTTACTGAAAGGTTGCAAGCAAAATATTAACTTATGGCTAATATTCTCACTGTAAGATTTAAATTGCTCCTAAAAAACGCTTACGGTTCTGCATGCGACTGTATTAATGGATAGGCATTTTCATCTATTACACGCATCTAAGAAATAATTTTTATGAATGGTTGAGCTAAGTCGACACACCCTAAAAATCTGTTTCTACTACTTCAAGCTTAGATAAAATATTACAAATAATTTTGCTACGTATAAAATAGAAATATGTTATGAAATATGAAAATGGAAGAATGGCAAAAATATTATTACGATGTAGTGTTATATTGTAAATTGTTCGAAATTGTATAGAATCGTTAATGCATGTATGCAATATTTTCAAAAAATGTGAAATTTCTATTAAATACCTAATATATCTTTCTTTTTATTTCTCTTGATATCGTTTAAAATTCTTGTAACATATCATTTTCATTGGTAATTAAACTGACTGAATAATACATATCGCATATCTTTAGTGTAAATTGTCCTCAAGGATTGTATATATTTTTAAGCAAATGTAATTATGTATTGCAACACCTTTCAAAAACTGTTCAGTACAAGGTCATTGAATATATTACAAGTTATTTCGTAAGAGAGCAGAAGTTATGCAAACATGCGGCAAATATCGATGCGGCCTTACATTATTCCAATTCCTTTAACCTTCAAATATTTCTAAATATCATCAACGGAGTATTGAAATACAATTATATATAATACAATTCAATAAGAAACTGAATTTCTAAAATAAACGTGCAACTTTCTCTACGATCGATTTTTGTCAATATTTGAAAAATTAGTGACAATATTGAAATATCCTTTAGGAAAAATATAATTGGTTTCTACGTAACAAGCGTAATTCACGATTCTGTACGCCGTTAAATTTGTTTAATTCTAGTTATATAATTTTTTAGTACATTTAATATAAGTAGGTTTTTAAGACTTGGGTAGCCGTTGTCTTTTCTTTTTACAATGGTTGGATATTTAATTGGCTTTTTATTGTCGCAATAAACAGATTGGAAATAATGTAGCGAAATAGAAGAAAAACGTTTTTAGATATTTCTGTCCGTTGAACAGATACATATGTATAAATGTACTTACATACGAATACGTTCTTACACGTACGTAGGATATTAATCTTGATGTTAGAAGAATTGTATTTTAAAACAATACAATTTTGCTTAGATTATAGAACTTTGAAACTATGACTATAACTACAAATATCATTATATTCGTTATAAACAATTAATATCATTTTTAAGCGTCATATATCAATTCCAATTAAAACGATTTAAAAGTAATAACTAAATTAACTACCTTTTTATACCGAATGAAGGTTTACATATAAAATTTACTAGTTCGTTAAGCTTATTTCTTCTTTACATTTCTATTAAATGAACAAATTCTATATTTACACAATAAGATTTGCGTATATAGTTTGAAAAATGAACGTTAAAGACACGACAATGGGTGAGTTTTGTTCTACGGAAATGAGTTCTCTTTTTCTTTTGCCATTATTTGGTATCTTACAAAGATTCCCTTCTTCGTCTACCTTTTTCGGTAATATCTATTCTTAACAAGCCATACAGCAAACTTACAAATACTCCAGATATCCTAAGAACAGTGATGGATGGTATTTCAGAAATGAGAATACACGAAGAGACTTAAAAATATCAACTGTGTCCGAACAAATAGTACTAAAAGATAGAAAGAAAAGATAGAAAAGGACAACAATCAGCTAATAGCCGAAGGTTATAATAAAATTAATAGAAGATGACTAAACACGAAGTATTCCATGGATTTAATTGTATCGGTATAGCGAAGATAAGCATAGTGAAAGAACAATCTTTGAATGTCACCCTATTGGGATTAGCTGAATTAGCGCGGTATCAAATTTTCAACCGATAAAAAAGGATTTACTAAACGTCAAATAAGACAAATTTGTTCTTGTTGGCACGGTAGCAGACTTTTTTCGTTCTTTCTACCTAATTCGTAAGCCTCTTTCTTTCTATAGTAATAGTGTATAAAACTAAAATGTGGCGCCAGAGGAAAAAGTAGACGGCCTTGACCGGCAATACATTTGACTCCATACATATACTTTGATATGTCAAAACTCTCCTATCCGAGCCTTATTATCATATCCTTTCTCATCCTGTTTGAGAAGGAAAGAGGAAGAGAGAGAATTTTCACTGTTACTTACATATGTGGGTCTGTTTTGATTTTTTCCAAACGTCCTCCGTCTTACAGCGACGAAACATAGAAGAAGAAAAGTCTCAACAAATGCGTAAACATTATTAAAAACTTATGATGTTAATTAAAGAGATAAGATTTGACGTTCGTACTTTCTTTATGTATTTGCGTACAAAGCGACTATTGACGTCAGATTCCATTCTCCTTGAAACCACTCAGCTTTTAACGGAAACATTATTTTTGATATTGTTAGTAGCTTTAAAGATATTCACGTAATATCGATTTAGACGAAATAATTATTAATGACTACTATATTAAAATAGAGGCTAGTTTATAGACAAGAATAATAAAGAATAGAGAAAGAATAGGAACGATAAATATAATCGACTCTGACAAGCTTTATTTATCCGTAAAGACGCGACGAGATCGTAGGCGAGGAAACGTATCCACAAGCACGGTAGTGTGTAGATCATGAAATCAATATATTTTATATAACAAATACATTATAAAATATTTTATATCGAAAACATTTTGAATTTTTCATTTAATCAGCATCGACTCTTTGGATCTTACACTGAAAAATATCTGCTTTTTAAAGAAGAACGTTTATTACTTTTATAGAAATAATTTATTATACAAAAGTACTAAAATATAATGCCACTAATAAAAATGTTAAGAAATACATTTATTTAAGAAAGCATACAGCTAGTAGCAATAAATATGTAAATATAATGGGAGATGAGTAATAGAGTAATATTTTCAGTAAGAGTACACATCGACATGTCCACATATATCGGTTTCTACCTTTGGCTAAAATTGTTAATTACAGCGTATGAAGCGTCATCCTTTCATTTATTACATCAATTCTTGTAGAAAATGTTTCACTTTTACTTCGAAGGATTATAATCGTAATCAGAGTCACCAAAGCTGAGTTTGTATTTGTAAATTTACATAATTGCATCCTTCGGGAAGCTCTGCATCAGGAGGAATTGACTCATAATTATTTAAGATTAAATATACGAACGAAAAAATTATAACTCAGAGCTTTAGGGTATCTTCTCTCTTCTATCCTCTGATGGCTGAACGAGATAAAATTTGCTGGATGTTATAGGACGAGATATAAAATTTTAGTTTCGGGAAATCATCAACATATACAACGGTACATATGCGTGCAATGCTCGCCAATTAATATAATAATATGAGTATGCACGATGTATGTATATGACTGAGAGATAAATATATTTACGTACAAGAGAACTCTGTTTATATGAACCTGTCAGGGGACAAGCTGGTTCATATAACGAAATCGTTCGTGTAATAGGAGTCCAGCTCTTTATATAGCTATTTATAGAAGTCAGCTATTTCTTCCCACCATCTATGATTGTTGTTTTACACAATAGCATCACGTTCATATAAAACCGAGTCCACGAAATATTTACTTTTAAATATATAATGTATGGGAATGTGTCACATAACGCGTGTTCCTGTTGTTTACAGCTTATTGTTAGACGTTCGACGATAGTTCATATAATAAGAAAATAAGAAAATATATGGGCGAAAAAGACAACCAGCTTCTTTTAAAGAAAAGTATCGGTATTGGTTTGGGTTTGATAGATCACGGCCGACCGAAAATAGTGCAACGTCAACGTAACTGGCAACATAGCATATAGCAGCGAAGATTAGCGACGTTGTATAAAGATCGCATTTCTTCGGAACGCGTGAAACGATACTCACCAAATTTCTTGCCGATCGGCCGGCTGCTGATGCCATTCAGAACCTAATCCGTGTTTTATAGTAAAGTAAACGTTAGGGACAAAGAGTTTTGATTTCAGTAATGGACAACAAATAATTTAGTTTTGAATCTATGCTAGTTATTAGAAAAAAGCTCATTTCACAATAAAATCACTAGTTTACAAATGATTGAAATGACCTTAAATTAACATCGAATCTTAAAATATGACAAAATAGGAATAATTGTACCACAACCTAATAATTTACTCTCTGATATGTTTTCACTTGTCTGAAACACGAAATATATCCAACGCACCTACTTTAAAAAATGTTAGTGGGCAGTATTGGATTTCTAGATTACGTTGCATTAAGCAAATTAGTATAAATTCATATATTAACTGTAGACGATCGCTTACATGTATTTTGGGACAAAAATAGGATATTAATCATAGATGCACAAAGAAACCAATAACAATATATTCTGTGCAAAAATTGCAATAACAAATCCAAGATTAACTTTCAAACACCGGATTATTAAGGAGAAGAAGTAGATTATTACGTGTGAGAGAGATTAGCCGCAGTAACGAAGCAATTATAGAAGTTCAACAGTAAGAGGAAATAAAAAAGAAAACAATAAAAAAAGCGGATTGTGAATTAATTAATTACATGAAACACCTATTACACACGAGAATCTTAATATAAAAGAAGCCAGGTCTTGCAAATCAAGAAAATCAGACAGAGTGTCAATAACAAAGTGTTCTGGTAGACAGAACGAAGGAATGGTAGAACGATCGAAAGAAATGTGTCTGTCGTAAATCTTTCATGCGAATTTTTCTAATCGCACCAACACGTGTTTACAAATTGTAATAGATGCTATAAATGCCTGAAATACCTATAAAACTTACATCTTCAGGAAGATAGTGTATGCTAGAGATGGAACTTGTAGAGTTCCAAAATTTTCTCTTATACATGTACCTCTAACCAGTGATTTTCCATCATTTCACAACTACCAGAGAGTGGCGAGTAGGACAAATTTTGATTAATCATCAGTTCTATCAACTTTGACGCCGAAAACACAGTCTCTTGACCTTGGGTTTGCTGTTGACACGTACATGGACTATCCGATCGACAGAAAGAATCTCATCCCTTTTGCACAGTATATACCACTCATCCTTTCGCATTACAGAATTATTCTCACGGATCCGGGCTAACGCTGTATGAATGTTAGGCTGAAATAAACTCTTTGTTTTGCTGAGTTACCTGCGCTAGTTAGTACCACGAAAAGCAGGAACACCTATTCTTACTGTATCTGTATCTTACTGTAGAAAATGGTAAATGTTTGAGTTTAAACCAAACAGGAAAAAATCCAATTCAAGGAACTAATCACTTTTCTGGGCAAAGCGTGTGAAAACTTATTCCACAAATTTTTTACGTGACATTAGAAAATCGCTTGACAATTCATCGATCGTTTCGAGCCACAATATACGTATGTACATCACGATAGAAGCTAATCAACTAGCGGTCAGCGGAGAATGTTTGGTAGCGTATCAAAGCGTCACATGTCTAGCCTTGAAAAAGAACTTTCCAGTATTGTTTCAGATGTGCGATTGATTACATCCGAACGTAAATATAATGTAAATTAATGTCTATCATTATATAAAATAAATTGTTTATTTTACAAAGCAATACCCAAGCAATTTGTTATTCAATGAAAGCTTATTTGGCACAATGCTGAGTAAAACGTTATTTCAATTTTATTTTAGATCATACGTGTAATTTTGCAAGTGAAATGTTTTATTTATTGGAAAACATTTCTAAAATAGTATTTAAAGATAACATTTTATTTGACCAATACTAAATACAGTAGAGTTCTATTTTATTGGGAAATATTTTATTTGTTTTAGTTTATTTTATTAGTTTATTTGATTATTTCCGAAAATATTAATGCAATGTGTGCATATCGTCCTAATTTTTTATTTAACACTGAAATTTGTAGCACAATTACTCCGATTTAACTATTCTTCTGTGGCTAACTCATGTAATGCGATAAATAGTTCTGTAAATGTTTATTTATATAAAAGTTAATGAAATAAATACAACAATAAAGTAAGTTTTAGAAATAAGGTAATAGTATATACAATGAGTATATCTAAAATAGTATATCTAGAATAGTCAATCTAAAATAACTGATTACCATATGTTGCGTTTCAAGGAACTCATCGGATAGATGCTATTTTATTTTTTTGCATCTTATATTTTCTGGTGATCTTTGGTTTCTTAAATGGCATGATGTATTTTTTATTACATTAGCCTATCGAACTGGACATTCTCTGCGAAAAAGTATTAACCTATTTATACCGACAAACCATTAGTTTGACATATGTCTTAACTATAATCTGTCAAATTTAATGTGTAAACGACAGAACAAGACGTAGAGCGCTATTCTTCGACTTTATCTTACATATTTTAACTTTAATAAATTAAGGTTAAAATATCTGTCAAAGTAATCATTTTTCGGCATAAATATGTTAACACTTTTTTGTAGAGACTAATGGACCAACTGGACCGATCGGTGTTACAAAATATATGCAGTGCCATTCAGAAAATTCCAAGTCACCTTGATATCACAGAAAGTAAAATAGCATCCACCCGATGAGTCCCTTGCAATCAACACAATTCATTTTAATTCATCAAATTCATTAAAGTCATTTAAAACAGTAAAACCAATAGATAACGAGTTACTTTAGACAGTAATTCTTATTGACACACACTCTGTATGTACACGCAACCGAATTATAGTAATTATAACTAAAAATATTAACTTTGGTAGGAGAAACTTCTTAGTTTCAATACGTAAAAATAAACATCCTCGTAGTAAACTATGCTCGTTGAGTTGTTATGTTCACGATGCACAATGGCGAGCATATAAATAGGGATATTGGTCCGTCAATACATACTACATTGTTCTGAAGTTGCAGTTATTATGTCTGTTTTTCTCCTTGCACATATTAAGAATCCTTAAACTCACCGTGGCATAAAGTTTTGATAATTGACTCAGTTTAATTGTTAAATTGTTGTAAAAAATACGAAACTTAAAATAAGGAAATATTTGGGGAACATATAAATAAATGAGTGTTCTAGTGTTCATTACTTGATATTACTATAGTTCTCGTATAATAATATGGAAAACAGCGCATGATTTCATTTAGAAAACTTAATAGATTTCTTTCCCTTTTTATGAAAACCTCGATTTACGTTGCCTTACATTGCCCAACGTTTAGTGCAGATTAGTTTTATCGACATTCTTTTTTCGACATATTATCAGAAATTATTTACTAAACTGTATTCTTCGATTGCATTGAACAACAAATTAATATGATTTAGATAACAAATTAATAACTATTATTAACCAATTAACTGCGGAATTTAGCGTTAGAAATCTCTCGTGGGGTGAATAAATGAAAACACGCGATGACGAGTACACACGTAAAACGCAGGGTAAATGCTGCTATTATAAATTTTACAACAAAATTAAAGCAAAATGGTAATGACTTGTTGCGTGAAAGCTGCTTGAATTTTTTACACTTTTTTAAGCCACGAGGTTATTTTTACTCAAACTAAAAAAAGGTATACGGTCATCTATACTAGAGATGAAAGAGGTATTCAAGAATGGGAAGGCTGTTACATAACATTTCCAAGCATGACATCTGATATTTTTACGATCCCCGATCAATATTAAACATGTATATGTATATAGTAATTTTTTCGGTATATACATAGCAATAAAAATCTAATAGCATTCCAATATATGTTTTATAATCATATCTTATTATAATTGTATTCTATTCATCTTGTTCACTCACTCACACACACAAATGTATATATGTACATTATTGTATAATGTTAATAAAAATAATTAAATTAGAAATTTAAATTATTGAGAATATGCTTTACTTAACATTTTTGTTGTCATTACGTGAAAATATTTATCCGTAGCTATTGCATTTTTCGAAATATGTATTTGATTAAAACGAGACGCTCTATATAAATATAAATTTGTATGCGCGAGTCAGTGAACAAAATGACAAGATTGAAAAAGACATAATCCTATTCTACTTGATCAATCATTTTGTCTTATATCAATAATTATGGAGAGTATATGTCTACATTGCTCTAAAATACATAACAATGCAAACCCATACGATTTTAAAACGTACTATGCTATATATACGGTAGAGCTAATAATAGTCAAAAGTTACATTAATATATGTATGTATTTGGTTATACAAGCAATCGATTTAAGCAACATGGAAATGTCAAACCAACGAATAAATTTTGCAGAGTTCTCTGCTTGTCATCTTTTTTTATTCCTTTTTATATTCCTGTCTCTCTCTTTCTTTTCCGCTCTTTCTCTCTCTCTTTCCCTCTCTCCTTCTCTCTCCCCTTCATTCATCCTCATCAACTGTAGCTTCTTCTTTTTCGAATAATATAATATTCGGCGAAAGCGATGTCCAAAGTTTCGTATAAAAGGGCATTCGTGTTACACAGAAACCACATTCGAAATCTCAGTCTCTTCCACTGGATTCGCATCTGGTAACAACCAGCTATCTTTCAAAATGAAATTTCTCGTGAGTCTTCTTTTTCACATTTTTCTGACTGTATTAACTTTATTGCCTTTATTTTTATTCTATCAATTATTAAAACTTCTTACATTTGTATAACTTTAGAAACACGCTATATTCTTCGTTGCATTTTCTATAAAAATGATTTCACAAACAAAATAATATATATTATAGAATATGTAATATGTATATATGCAATAGAATGTATATTTTATATAAATTTATATTAAACACCACCGAAAAATACAAAAGTATATATGATAGTAATTTTTGCGAAATTGATATTTTCTCTCTAATAGAACTTTTGTCCATTGATCAAATGTTTACTTACTATGCTTCTGGCTTTTAGCAAATGTCAAGCGTCTTTGTTCAAGCCTTTACGGTGTTCTTGTTGTTTAACCCTATCGTCATCCAGAGTTATTCGTCTTATTAAAATCGTTTTACAATGTTTATTATCACAGAACGATTTGCTATAAACGCTTAAACATTGTTAACTTTTCTTTGTCCCATTTTAAATATTAAATAATTTATGCATAATTTAATTTAAAAATACAGTAAACAGTTAACGTAAATGTGTAGATGATTTTTTGTATTAAATTGGATCTAAATATCCATCTAAATATGTATTAATATTTAAGTACATAATATAATATCGTATCCACAACTTCATGAGAATAATATTATGTTTAAAATGGACATATTAATAAAAGATATGAAACTTTTGTTTTAGGTAATGATCTCTGTTGCTATGTTGGCTATGGCTTCGGCTGATGTGTCTGAGCATCAACCAGTCATCGTCAAACAATCTCAAGATATTTCGCCTGACGGATCCTACTCTTATTCCTACGAAACAGATAATGGAATTCATCATTCTGAAAGTGGAACTCCAGTGGTGACAGATGCAAGGAGCGCACCCGTTGTTGTTACCCAAGGACAGTATCAATATGTATCCCCCGATGGTACACCAATTAAGGTGACATATGTTGCCGATCATAACGGATTCCAACCACAGGGCGAACATATTCCAGCTATTTCTCCATTGATTCAAAAGGCTCTTGAATACATCAGAACGCATCCACCACAATCCGACCAGCCTAATCTATAAATTCACGTTCCACTTTCTTTACCTACTTCTCCCTCGTCGCCAAATGAGATTACATTTTGTACATAACAAGTGCGCAATAATAAACATTTATTGAAATTTCTTATGACAAAGTCGTTACTCCTTATCGTTCTCTGCTTTAAATACATATACGTATAACAAGAATTACGTGTATAACGTACATATAACTAGAACAGATATACGATTTTAAATTAATGTGGAGAAACACTTGATAACACAAGTGCGAGTTGTTACACACTTTTGCATAATTGGGCTCCAAATGAAATTAGCCGTCATTGTGCTAGAACAACACTTGTTAATGTAGAATGAATAATAAAAAAAATATCTTGAATTTGAAATTGCTATAGATAAAATACCTTTCCAACAATTACGTTTCACGTTCATACGTTACCTACGTATTCTATATTTATAAAAGTTCATTTTTATCTATTCATACGTCATCGTTATAAAACGAAAAATGGATTTTATAAAACTCAACAGATCTAGTATAATTTCCTTCTTTTTCTATTTTACTCTTAATCGCTTCATTATAAAGTAGATGTTACTATAGTTGCACAACGTCGAACACTTGCTATATTCTAAAGCTTAACATTCCGGCAATTGTTTCACATTGTCTGACTACTGTTCACTGTGCCTTGCGTGCATCAAAAATAAAGGCGACAAGTAGACAATCCCAGTGAAACAGAATAGATAGAGTGTAGTAAGATACTGTAACGTGTACTGTTACATATTACATATTTGTTAGTTCAAAATTGTTGGCAAACTCTCGCCAATGACGACGCGCAAGGGGTAACGCAGCACTCCTGCTGCGCGGTGTCCTTGCCTTCGCCGCAGTGGTGGCAGAGTCCCGTCACCTGCGTCATCCGAAAGGTGAACGGGTTCCCACCAGTTCACCCAACTCAAAAGTATCGTCCCCACCACCCGGTGGCCCGTGCCACCCGCTTCGCCAATTAGCTCGGATCGCCACTGCTCCCAGGCTTTCCGGACGTTCTGGACCGCCCGCCTGGCAGGATCAACTCCCGATCCTGGGCCCTTCGGACGCTCGTAGACCTGAGTACCAGAGTCTGAAGCTCGAACGGGAACAACACCGCCAGATCAGTCGCCGCTGCATAGGACACCGTCCGGTATCCCCTCGTAACCCCGTTGTGTGCACGCTTCTCAGCAAGAAGAAGAGACTGCGACGGCACGCCACCGGATCACCAGTTCACACCGGGACCGGACGATACTCCCGTTCCAAGCTCAAAAGGCGGCGCGAACGTTCATTGACTGTTGTTCATCGCCTTCACTTAGTCCAGACCTAGGACCACGTTAAAGGAAGCAATGCTGGTCGCATCGTAGAGTTCCCTCTCCGAGACCCGTCTACAACTAGCAAGGAAACATCCTCAACCCGAAAATTCAGAAAATTATGAAATTTCAGAGATATCTATAGCGCAATTTCGTTTGCCGCCCAAATCCTTTCCAAGGGAATAAAATTGATAGCTGCAAATTCAACTATTTAGTAGTAGATAGAAAAAGAGTTTCAAAGCAAAAGTTACTTCCTTTAACGTGGACTGTTGGTTGGCAAAGGAATTATTAAGCGTTTATATAATTAGAACAAAAATTTATGAACGAAAATATAAATAATCTTTCTTAATTCATCTTTTCACGTGAAATCTTAACCGATGGTTTTAATAATTATGAAACGACATACTTCTTTTTAACACAAATACAGGCTTTGTCGATTGATGAACTATGCTCCTCGGAAATTGAAAAACTTTTGAATCTTGTGTATTATATAAATATTGCTTTTTATAGCTTTTCCTAATTATGTAAACAATTCATAAATCTTTTATCAAATTACAGCCCTAATTAAGAGAAGTAATTTTTGCCTGAAAACCTTTTTTTTCTGTCTCTCATATTTTGCGCTTTATAAAAAAATCGAAATGTAGCTAAATTTTCAGAGACCAATTTTACTCTCTCAGAGGGAATTTGAGCAATAAACGAAATCGCGTTATAAATTCGTATTTACATATGTTACGCCGTATGAAGCGGCCAACAAGTTAGCCCTTATTACCCGACTGTCAACGGCCCTCATACCGTTATTCTGACCTTCTACAGACCCAAGGACCCACCATATACTCTAACGATAATTTAATGTCTAACGTATATAGATGGGTCAATCGGTCTGCACTAAAATTACGGGACGTAGAGTTCCAAAAAGTACTTTACGTTTACAGCGGGCTATTCACCACTACCTGGAATTTATTACGTACTGGTAACAATCACGAATAAAACAGGTATCTGCCGTACGGAAAGAGCGGATGTGTATACAAAAAAAAAAGGAACTTCATCCCAAAAAACAATATCATCCACTACCTAAGACGGTAGAAAGTCTCCTACTCCTGAGATGGCGAAAGAACGAACTGTGAGTCGAGTCTAGGCCAGTCTGTGCCACACATCTCCCGGGTTCCTTTGGCTCTTCAAGCCCTCGCGACAGTCAAGTCAACTGTTCGTACGACAATCGGGCGTTCATCCTAACTCCACGTTCCGTCTAAGTAATCAAATTCACCGACTTCGCTTGTGTATGAGAGTGTGTATCCGTGCAAATTAGAAATAAGTATATATATTAATAAAACTGTAGACTACAGTTTTATTCCAACTGAACTACCCCTATTATCCTAAAAGAAATACGGGGATCGACCTGCTCGTGGTGTCGATTGATACAATCGTAACGGGAATTTACGACTCCCGTTGACGCGCCTCCTCGCGAACGCGTCTCCCCGCGACTGACCGAATTTACAACATATGTTCTACACGTCCCCAAGATTTCATAATTTTCTAAATTTACGAGTTGGAGATGTTCTCTTGTAAGTTTCTATCAACGTGTATATCAAAAGTAGCATATTCTTTTTGTTTTGCGAATACGAGCACATTTCAATTTATCACAAAATTGAAGCCCATTTCATCGATATTGCGGCGAAAATTTCCACGTTTTATCCATCTTGCAAAGATTCGAATGAGAACAGTACGGAGACGAAAATTTTAAAAAATTTCAACATTAAATTCCACTATTATTAAAAAGAAAATAGGAGATTTAGCAGCACTGGCGTTTAAAAATCTTATCTCGAAAGTATTTACTCAATTTTATAGTAATATTGTTAATTAAATAAATCAGTTTATGTTTATTTATATTTGATTGAATCACTAAAGATTTTCACTAGAGATATTTATGTACTTTAATTAAAAGAAACTTAGCTTCTTATTCCTGCGGTAGAATGTTAGCCAACCTATTTAACGTAATATTTTTACAGCCAAAGGCAAAACGTGTTACTTTTCGAAAACGTATTAATCGTTCGGAGTTACAGGTGTTCGGCACCATCAAACTTTGAGAAAACATTGCCATCTCGTCTATCGAAGCCAACGTTCACAGCAAAATACTTCAAATGCGGTAAGGAAGATGAGTTTCGTCAAGATTGCCGCGAAATTATTTAAAATTCCTGGAACGAACAAAGGCCCGGACAGCCGATACAACAATCGCAAAAGATGAAATACGCCGCAGAATGGGGACAGAAGAACGGAAAAGATTCCTCACTGATACCGGAGCCTCGATCAACGTCATCAACGGCTCAGTCGGTAGTAACGTATTAGTACACAGTACACTTTTCCTCTCTTAGTTCATGCCCCAATCGGCTGATCGCTATTGTTTCTGCTTACCAGTTTATAACCTTGTTACGATTAGCAACCAAAATTTATTATTTTATATAAAGAATAAACAATAAATAAACAATAAATATACAATTAACGTTAAACAGTTTGTATGATCATAATGAAAATCTAACGATTTAATGATTTTTTCATTTGTGACTTTTAACACTTCCAAGACATTCTAATTTAAAAAAAAGCAAATTTAATAAACGAACAATAAATGACAGGTAATAAATTTTAATCGTAAATGGTAACTACTTTATATAATTACGACTGACTCGTTGAAAAGCACCAGATCTATTTATTGTTTTTAGTGGAATGAATCATGTGCGACATATTTGATAACTACGGAGAGCCGTGCGCCTTGCGAAGCTCGCTTTTTCAACGGCGTGACAGTTCTCGCCTACTCTCGCAAACCAAAGAATCCGCTAACTGTGTATTATAAAACTGTCGAATGTCAATGATTAATGTTATACCTAAATATTGTACAGGAAATATATTAAAATTATTGCATTATTCCACTGATGTAACATCCGTTACCGTTTGAAAGGCAATATTCGCTTTCCTTCTCTAAAAACATAGTGTACAATCAATTTTTCTTTCTTAGGTAATTTGCGATTAGCTTAATTATTTTATTATTCTCATAGGTGTCTATCTTGAGTATAAAAGTAGATACCAACTTTTCCGTATAGCCATATAATTAAATAGATGCTTGTAGCATGGAACTAAAAGTTCTTGTCTATATCAGCGTGCAACCAAACAGGGCAGATCCCTAAATCGATAGGTTCTTGTATATGCTAGCGTGGATTAGCTTCCAGTATTATCCGCATTATGCAGCACTAGTCATTTCCTCTCTAACGGTATATCATATACTGTATATCATATGCGGCAATTGCAGATACACGTGATTGCGAATTCAATCGTTTTTATTTCCTTTATCACAGACTCTTCTTTACATTAACATAGCGAGAACCATAAAAGAGGAAGATTTTTATCGTGATTATTTTTATATCTTTTCTGTACCTTGGCCTTGTACATGTGGCCAAATTCCCGTATTCCAAAGATCTCACGCGCGTCAGTTTCTAGTTAAGCGAATAATCCTCTTTGTTTGTTAACTTTTCTTTGAGTGTAATACGCTTTTATTTGTACCAAAAGATGACGTTTCCAAAAATCTTCTGCTTTTATGTTCTCAGTTATCACTCGTCACTCCACATACTTCATACCTTCGTGAAGTAGCTCTTTAGCTCATTCTGCTAAGTAGAAATTACACTTTCTATTACAAGCGCTATTCACATTAACTTACTCCTCATATACGCAACTGGTTCTTGGAATTGCACTTCTTTCCTGTCACACGTTATTTTTCTCTCTCATTGTACCATCTATATTTTGTTATAATGCATTGCTCCTATCGTTACTTGCTTGTATACCGCTTTAATACAGATTATATGTTGTGTACTACTGTAAACTTACGGAAATAAAAAATAAAATAAAGAATAAAAAGATGAAATATAGAAAATAGAAATAAAAATAAAATAAAATAAAAATAAGAGCTGAAAGATATATTCTTTAGACTTTTAGAATACGGACAACCTGCTTAAGCTTTAAATACATAATTATACTGAGAGTTTGACTACAGGTGTAAAAACATTCAAGGGGTGGTTCTTGAAGCCAGAATAAGATGAAAATTAATAATTAAAAAATTGTGTTTCCGACTTTGTTCCTCAATTACTGGCAATTAAAGATCAGCCGAGATACGCCTGTGCGCAAGCAAACCCTTTTACATGATCGAAAGTACGTCAACCTGAACAGCGGGGTGCACATCGATCCTCGAATGATACGTATGCAGCAGCCTACCTTGTGCAGGTCGCAGAGAAGATTACAATTATTATGCCATAAAACATATACCATCCTGCGCGATGTTTTGTAAGAAAAATCGTAGGTTAAACGTTATATTTACTGAAAACCGCCCAATGGAATTTTCGAGTAGAGAAGATTAATGTTTCCTCCGATCCTTTACCCCTATAAATAATTAATAAACAATAACACATATAAATAATGTTTATATAATATTCACATACACACACACACACACAGCGCGATCGTCCTGTACGCGACAGTCCACTGAAAAATCACATGCGCGTTAAGTATTCTTGAAATGCTACCAAATGTGGTCGCACTGTCTTGCATGAACCACACACATTTTCCACACAAATTATTGATCACTGTATATTACAATATTTACATACATACATGAAAATAAAAAACGGAAAGCCAAAAGAAATTACAAAAAAATTGTTTAAACTTATATTCAAAGGATTAATTAAGCTATCCATTTATAGAGTAAAGTGTAACAATACAAATTAACGTACAACCAAATAGAAAATTATATTTTGTCGCGTTGAATAGCTCTTTCAAGTTTTCGATTTACACACATCTGATGAGCTAATGCTATACAAAGCCATATTAAAACCTGTTTGGACCTATGAGATCCAACTATGAGGAACAGCGAGCAACTCCAACGTAGAAAATCTCTAACGATTCCAATCAAAAACTCTAAGATTCTTAATATATGCACCTTGATACATTACCAACAAAACGATACATTGCGATCTTAAGATACTCACAGTCAAAGAAGAAATATCCAAGTTCAGAAACAGATATAATATAAGAGTTAACAACCACCAAAACCCATTAGTTACCCAATTACTCGACACGACGGATCAGATCCGCAGACTAAAAAGGAAAAACCCCTTAGATCGAAGTATTAGATTCAACTAGAATCAAACATACTATAAACTTTTATAATCCAAGTTACAGTACCACGCCAAAATAATTTACTTAAAATTATGTATGAGAATTGATTGTAAATAATCTACTAAATAAAAAAAAAAAAAAAAAAAAATCTGGTGAACAGCCTGTTTGTTTTCTCAACAGGTATAGCCAATCGTGCCTTTAAAGGAACACCTCAGATATCAATTTTATGTACCGCTTCAAGCTCCTAAATGTACTAAGTTACTACTTTATATGATGATTAGCTAGGCTAAGTTAGGTAACATATGGACAAGATTCATATTTTCGTTAGCGTGTCAAGTAATCTCTGTGATAAGATGATTGACCACTAACTGTTAGTTAGTCAGTATACGTATAAAGTACGGAGAAAGTATATAATGTGCATGATGCGATAAAGAATGAGTGGTAAAAAGGTAGAGCAGTAAATTCCGTATTCGAACCAAAGACCGTATTCAGTTCCTTTGTTAAATTCATACAAATAAAATTCCAGTTAAAATAAACATTCAGCTTTTTTACTGCTCTTTACCACTATTTTTCACGCTTTATTTTACTTTAAAACCGGTAAAACACTTTTGAATGTGTCAAGATAATATTAAATTTTAAATTGGGGAAACTGCCAGTTTATACAGTTTCCTATCGTACACAGAACGGACAAGCGTTTCGCAAAAATTCACGTTTCAAATTCACAAAGAGTAACACATTACTTTGGGCAATTAAAACAGGTGTTGTGTAATTTTTCTACCATTTGCGGTCTTGCAACAAAAAATGTTTTGAACGGTACTTTAATGGCGTCGAGTTTACTACGAATAACGATAAAAAGATTCCGAAAATACTTTGTTTTATATATTTTGCTTTTTACTCGTGATATTGTAGAGGACTTTACGACAAATTCAAGCAGCATATCGCGTAATATCTTCGTTAATTGAATACTAGGTTTACAGTTTTTGAAATAACGTTTCACTCGTTGATTCATTTAAGAATTACTTACATTTCGGAAAGGAAGAATTACCACAGCTCGTGTCGAGTATAGTGTTTACTTTCTGTCACTCCAACAACAACAATTCATTCGAGCTAGTGCAAAAGAACAGAATATTATATCGCGGGAGGCGATATGCAATTTGAACAGGCATTAGAACAGAGTGTGTCGTAAACCTGGTATCGAGTTAATAAAAGTATTATGTAATATGCTTTTTGAATTTGTTGCGAAGTTCCCTGCAGTCTCTTGAAAATGGACAAGTATGGTCCTCTTTACCCAAAGTGACCTTGGTTTCGCTATGAGAACAAAGTACTTTCGAAATTTGTTTCACCGTCATTCATAGTACACTCAGTACTATTAAAGTACGGTTCAAAACATGTTTTGTTACATGGCCGTAAATGGCAGAAGAATACTGAGTCGCGTTACGCGTGCCACCCTGTATACCTACATATATTTTTCATTTTACAACCATACTCAGTGCTCCCACCAAGTGTTTAAATGTCGCTGTTTCAAATAACGTTAATGGTTCTTGGGTGAGATTAGAAGAAACTATACCGAAACAATTATATCAAAGAGACGTGTGTTTGCCGTATGAATAACTGGAGAAGCGACGTTTTCTAATAATAATAGATGTTCTAAGACGTTAATGCGGTAAAGGATGGTGAGCGTTGATCCGACGGCGAATTATGTACGGCGATGTGCTCTTCTTAGCTAATGCATAGCATAACTGAGAGGTCATATCACGCCTCAGCATGAGATTTGTGGTTTCTCGGCCCACCCATCTTCACCCGATGAACAATACAGATAATCGATAAGTCTGAGGTTGGTAACGGCTTTACATTCCTCTGCTATGTTTCTTGTATGTATAATATTTCTCGGAACTAAAGAGTTTAGGAGGCAGAAAAATTATACGATATTTAAATGACACGATGTACATATATACAATAATACGGTAGTACATGCAATAATAACCTACTCAATATTTTTCTTCGCTTCTGAATGTAACGTGTCCAGTTTATATGAAAACGTTCAAATATCTCGAAAAATAAATATATAATATTTTCTTCTCCATTCGACCTTACGATGAAACGTCTTACAAAGATTACATTAAAATTTTCAAAGAAGAACCTGTATATCTTATTACATATTCCTACGGTTGATACTGAGACGTTTTCAAAAAAATTACAAACTTGTGTATTTCGTACCACCCGCTATCGAAATACGAACTTTTAAATTCGACAGAGAAATACGCTTTTATTTAAAGCTTTTTCCGACCCATTTTTGGAATAACGTATCTACCGCATACTACTGCTTTCGTAGGCGTCTCGATAGCAGCTAATAAGAAATTTAATATGCACAAACGTGCGTCATCATTTTGTCCTACCGATTGTAACTTCCGTTTACATTTGTTCCCATAACTTTTGTGGAACACGTTCTAGGAAAGCTATTTTCGGTATGCTTACATATAATGGGATGTACACGTAATAATATATTTTCTTACGTATATATTCAGAAATATAGCAAAATATTAAGCGACCTATCATTTTGTTCCATACTGCATATCTCGTCAAAATAACCAAATTATAGCGAAAATTATTTGAGATGAACGCTGCGCTTCGAAGGGCAGCACGAAATAGACTTTTTTCTATCGTTAGTATTTTTCGAAATATCAAGGCTACGTTTAAATTTTTAAACCGAGAAACTTTTTCCATAAAGAAAGTTCTGGATAATACTGATACAAATATAGTACTTAGTAGTATTAAAATTTTATTAAAATGTGCATTAGTATTAAAATGCAACTTTCTTTAAAGGTCGTATAATGCATATTTTGATACATATTACTGAATTCCTTTCAATATTATCTGCCATTTTCATTACGAAAATAAATTTAATTAATAATGAAAAATCCATTTTTATATTTTATATTACATTACTTACTTAATTTAAAGCGATGAGAATCGTTTCGTTGATGTCTTAAGAAAGAAAATATTGCTAATACTTTTCATTTATTTAGACGCATAATTCTTTCTTATTTAAGATTAAAATATCTCTTCCTATCTTGTAAAGTTCATTATTTGCCCTGGTTCAAGCCAGGATTCCACGAAAACAAATATATCGATTTTTTTTTTATAAGGAATTTTCTATCTAATTTTTCTTTACGTTCACTTGTTGTATTCGAACGAATATGCTTAAGATGCTAGAAATCATTCTTCCAAAGACGAGAAATCTTCGCCTGTACCGTGACTTGGTTGTCAAGATTTTTTTGCAATTCTTCGAACTTTTATTTTCTGCATGGACATAGACTAATCTGAGTGCTTCGATAAGTGTGGGTATACATATCTTTAGAAAACTTGAAAGCAGTGTTCATTATGCTCGGATTACCATTAGTTTCAGCGAGAGATTGTATGACATTTTCAAAGCTTATTATTAAACAAATTTATTCTTCAAAATGGCATTTAACTGGCTGTAGTTGAACGTTCAGCGTTAGTTGCCGGTGAGGTATTAAATAGATAAAGAAACGTAGAAGCGGTAAAAGAAATGTAGGAAAATCCCTTTCTTGTATATTAATACGATGTTGCAATACCGATGAACTATTTTCATTTTCAGATCACTGTAGTTGCTAACAGATGCGTTCGAATGAGTGTTGGATTTTTAGTGTTTGCCCAGGTGGTCTTCTTCTTTGCATAAAAAACAAGTCAGCTTTTTCCTTCATAAACATTATATTATATGTAATATTTTACGTTTACATATACAACTAATGTTGATTCTGCTAACTTATTGACATTACCTCGCTCGATGTAAACTTACCTTCTAAAGCTGTGAATGTAACAAAAACCTACATCATCCTATCCAGTTCTTATAGTCAAGATTTTAGATTATATATTTATATCAAATTCCGCTAATTTTCTTTAGATTACGCCACCTGCCTTCACTGTTCCATAATAATACATTTAATTTTCGTTATTAAAGACTTTACTTCCAGAGTATTCCAATTTACGCTTAAGAATCTATGCGTTTCATATTCTTACATATCGTTACATATTCTTTAAATGGATGAAATATTCTCAACTTCTGCTTCATCGCGATAACGACAGTTTGCCCTCTTTTCCTGTTGTACGATTCTTCAGTACAAAACTTGTTGCTTGTTTATCAGGTTTGCTGCTTTTTCAGACATTATGGATGAATGCTCCTGCTACCGGAAATATCCATGTTGGAACCTTTTTTGTAAAAGGAGAAAGAACACTTAAGCCAGATATCCACTTACCGTCACGGAAGCTCAAACTCGACTCTCGCTACTATATCTATTTATGATAAATAATTTTATCTTAATTATCGTTAACAACGTTATTACGCGTTAAACAACGTTAAAATAATATTGGATACGAAGCAAACTTAAAAAAAAGTTTCTGCCGATACGTTGACATATGTATCGGATATTTGTACGTAACATTCAGAGAGAATATTGATTAAATAAGTATAAAGAACTTGTAGGTAAGAAACCTTAAATTATTATTATTTTATTAATTTTATTAATTATTAATTTTTGTTATATCTGTAATACATTAAAATGTATCTGAATTTTTAGATCGTTTTAATAAATAAGGCAGACTAAATATACTGAATAAAGGAGTGAATTTTAATTCGGAGAATTATATACATATTGTTGAGGTTATTAGATGTATGTGAATACAAAGGAACGCGTGGATAAATTGTATGGTAGAAAATATATTTTAAATACTGAAGTGTAAATACAAATTGGAATATAATTGAGCTGATCCAGATTCGCACGCCAACAATGTTACCCTATAACTGAAAAGCCTGAAGGCAACGTTACCTGTGTACCGTTTATGGTTTGCCTTCGAACCAGTCTTTTGTCTATACGCTGTCGATGGCTTCAGTGCTTGAGAAAACTAAAAGACCAGACGTAGAGTTTTCTTAGAAGTGATGACCACTTCAACACATATAAAACGTAAATACGGTTTGCAAACATTATTGCTAACTCTAAGTTTCACTACATACATTTTACCATATCATACTTTTTTTTTACTAAAAGCTCGAGCAATATAAATTTTATGCATGAAAATATTTTCTAATATCCTATTACAATACTATTTTAATGAAATACAATTTATACTTCAAAGATCCTAATCCTAACGATATTTGGAATAATATACATTGATAAGCTGCCGTCTTTTTCTTAATTGCGCAAATGTTTGTGGAATGACAAACGAATGAAAGCAATTCGACAGGTAAAGAACTTTACTTGCAAGATCGTTGATTATCGTTATAAGTAGAATTATTGATAGCTGCTTCTACGCTCCTTTAAATGAAAAGCATTTTCTCGGCCATAATAATAAATCAAATTTATGTAGTACATTTCCCAATTTATCCGCACAACCGAAACAGATGTTTGGAAAAAAGTAACGTTAATGTTATCAGGACTTTGAGTAGCGCGAGAAGCTGAAGAGTATTTTAGGGCATACGGTTAGGAAATCAGACAGTGCTAAGATTATTGTTTGCGAGGAAGAATCTGATGCAAATCGGGCAGCCTTTGGGATGGAGTCACTTGCGGATAAACTTGGCGTGGAGTCAAGGGGCCGCAAGAGGTTAAAACTGTATGAACGAAACCGATGCGGGGAGTCACTAGGTTCATCGCTAAGTGGAAAAAGACGGCGGTGAAACCGAGGAGCTACTAGAAGGTTGGAAAATAGCACGGACGAACTTGATGGAAATGTCGTGCGGCAGATTGATCAAAAGTTGAAACCTTGAACCGTTCTATTTTTAAGTTCTATTTTTGAGGGAGATCGAAAAGTTTAAGAAATAATGATTCTTCCAAATTTGACAAAAATGAAATTAATGAAGATAATATGAAAAACATATTACTCTCGAAACTAAACTGCAAACTCTGAGTGTATACATAACTTTTTGTCCTCGTTAGTTTTCCTTTTATCGTTAATGAAACAAAGTGACTACACAAAAATCACAACGTGACTTTCTCATCTACGTTTATCCTGCTTTCAATTAAATTATACTAATTAAGTAGTACTAATTAAAAGAATATTCCAACTTTTATATTTTTCCCTTAAATATCTGTTCGAAGGTATCTGATCCTCCAAAACATTTGTTAATCGGGGGTAAAATAACTATCAAAACGGGATTCTTACAAGAAAGTTCAAGTTTCAATGTACACAGTTAGTTTAAAACAGAGAAGAAATTGTTCGGAAAAGTTTGATAAATAATTTTAATTTATAGAAATTTACAGTTTCATTGGACACCTGGAATTAAGGGAGGAAAGTAGAGCAGAATATCTGAAGAAGGAATATATGATACGATAACGAGAATCAGATACGGTAACGTAATGAGGACAGAGTTAACGGAGTTTAAAAACAATTAACCAGAAGGATGATCATGTGCTGGCAAGAGCATCAAGACAGGAATAATAAGGAATAGAGGAAATGGTAGAAAGGAGAAGGGAACTGGCTGAGTAAGACTCGCGAATATTTTAAATCTCTGAAATATCGTAATTGTCTTTAAAGTATCGTATGCATATACATGTACATTGATTTCATAGGCGCAGCCACGCAGCAAAATTCCTTTCCAAAGTCGAAAAGTCAGAAAATAAAATTATCTGACTCGTTTTATGAATGTGCACGAATACACATTGAACCAAATAGAAATAATTAGAAATAGAGTGATTAATATTTTATCGTTTCTAATTATTTTCCATATTAACTTTTTAGAAATTAATTCAGAAATTGTAAAGTTTCCGACAAAAGTATTCGAACGAAAAAATTTCATTTAAAACTTAATTTAATTTAATTGACGTAAAATGAATTTCACTTTTGGCAACACATTATATTATATAACTATAATATACTATATTATACTATATTAGGTATTATGATTTAGAAATATTCGTGTTCTATGAACAGATACTTTGGAGCTCAATAAGATTATCTTCTTGAATGAAGAACCGTAAATTGCGTAAAACCCACTTGAAGGATTACGTAGAAACTTACTGTTAGATCTATTGAAATATAAATGTTAGTGTAATAAAGTCACGATAAAACGTATAATTGCAGCTATTGCGTCTCATTGCTTATAAGTCAGTGACAAAGTGTCTGTTCACCATAGAATTCGATACATCTTGAAAGCGGATTAACTGTTAAGCAACTGCTAAGATTTCAGAGTTCTGTGATTTAAAATATGTGTCAAATCTTTCTTACTTGTATACTCTTCATTGTTTAATAATTGTGTTTTTCTGTACTCTGTACTATAACGTTTAAGACGAGTCGTAACATTCTTATAAATATGAAAGTGTATAACACGTGACTTGAAAAATTTGGTTTCAGATACGGTTTTAGATAGTATACGTAATAATAAACAATCATATGTAACGATTTAATTGAACACAATTTCACATTTAATCTTTACATTTAATATTTACATTTTATTAATGTATATATTAATATGTAATATTTTTCATATTTAATCCCTGTTAATTCTGTATCTACATATATTTGCGTATATATTATATTTCATCTTGTAAAGTAGCATAATTAATCTATATATTGTATTATATTTGACTTGTTTACGTTTAAATTTCGTTAAAAATAATATCAAAACTATTTTCTTCGCTCAACTGATTCTATACGCTACTGATCAAGCTAATCAAACTAAAAGATAACATTGTAAAAGTGACAAAAGTATTTAAAAATGTACGAATAGCCGAAAACAGTTGAGAAATTTTCGATAGAACGAAACTGGGACGAGAGCATCGCTTTACAATGAGAACAATTTGATCTTTAGAATCCTTTGTAAATGCTATGTGCAAAGCTATCTATTAGTTTCCAATGAATTAACATGGCAGTTACTGCGCTTCTTCGCCATGTATCTATATAGATGGACGAATTGGAAATAAACGAGTGTCACTGTGGCAGACGAGGCGGGGAAGGAAAATCGTAAGTTGGATGAATTCTGGAAATCTCGATCTATCGAGATGCGAGGAACGATATACGAGAATGCGTTGGTGTTCCACCTAGGGAGTGTCGCAAGGATCGCCGATGCTGTGCAGCGAATCGTTGCATCGTGCATCCTGCTCGTAACAGGCAACCAGTGAAAGGAATACGCCCTGTGATGATCCGTGGCAAATCCGGCGATCTGAATCCTGTACCGAGGTCGCCTCGGTCCGTGTCTTACGAGACATTGCAAACTGGCCGATTTAATAACGCCTATTTGACGGCCGTCTACCATCCTGTTAGAAGCTCTACTCCAACTCTTGTGTTATGCATCATGAATAATCGTTATTAGATGAACACGCGAGAATTAAGATTACACGAGTTAGACAGTTTGCATACCGCTGTAATTGACGGTCTTACAAGCAAAAAGCTTTTTAAATGTTAATAAGGGAACAACTGTCGAATGCCAAGTAGAAAAGAATGCTATTAAACTGTAGAAATTATATCTCTTATATCCATATGCATACGAGATGCGCTTAAAGTTTACGAAATACATTCGTTCGTGTATTTCCTTACATTGCATTGTGTGTAATTATACATGCAAGTATAATAGATTCGTGCATCGATACCAATACTATAAGCATGTACTTGTTATGCGTATAATACATCTTATATACCGGAGGAAGATTTCCAAATCGTTCGATAAGATGTCAAGTTTTAAAGCCAATGATTGATCTATCCTTTAATGTTTAACAGAGTCATCTTTAATATATCGTTGTTACACACGTGTGTGTTCTTCTTTTTTTTCTTTTTTTTTTTTTTTTTCTTGAAAACTTCAGTTACTTTTAGAATTCTCATTCTTGAATGATATTTAAATGCTTGGTAAATATTATTGGAACAGGAGAGTAGAGTAATAATTATTTGACTGAAACTTTTATCAAAAGCTATATTAGAAACAACGGCAATTAAATAGAACTATATTTTCAATCGATGTTATATCAAGGTGTCCTAATATAGATTTAATTGTTTTTATCTTTTCATCACAATCATCGTAACTCTGAGCTTATTCTTCTTTAACGAATAGACTTATACATTACGTATTACATATTTATACCATTACATTCTAACCAAGTATTCTATATTGAAGCAATTCCTCAGTTAAGATTAAGAAAAAGGTATTCGGTATCCAAATAGTACTTTGTATCGAATTGCACGATAATTGATCGTCAGGTACGAATATACGTTCACATATGCAAAAAACGATGTTTATTTTGAAAAATTTTTAATATTTACAAAAGCTTAGTCCTAACCCAACCTAACCCCAATCGAACGATGGACAAATTAATGAGTATATGTTAAATGAATAAATATAGCAGATGAAACATTTCTTTATTGATCTAACAAGATTTTATATTTGTAACCACGATAAATAATAAATTCAGTGGATATAAATTCAAGAAAAATATATTATCAACGTATATTGTATAATCGACAAGAAATACAGTTCCTTGTATTTCTTCAACATTCTGTGGACGTATGCAGTTATAAATGTTTTTACGAAACATAGGAAATTTGTCATTTTTGATGTCTCGAAACTCCATTGCATATTACAAAAATGTAACCCCGTGTTATTATCTTTCTTTATACTTTGCTTAGAAACCTTCATTTGTTATAAATTAGCAAAATTAAAGTATATAAATATATGTAAATGCGTAAATACCTTGCCAATCGACGATATTCGTTAGGAGCGCAATCGCTACCCTACTTATAGATTATACGAATAGATGAAACATATTCTTTCCCCTTCAACTTGTTTGAATCAGTGGCGGGGCGGGAAGGAAGTAGAAGCATAGGACTGTGGCGACTATAAAACCTCATCGTAATCCGTCCGATGTCGTACTTCTAAGCACTGCAGGATAGGACGAACTCTTATCACGTGTCTTTTCCAAGATCAAAGTGGACCGTGATTGAATATTACTTTTGAAAAATCGTGTCGTGCCAGGTGGCTTCGTGACTAATTAAGGATTTTCAACCTTTGCTATTGCGTAGTCATCATGAAGATTTTTGTGAGTGCAATGTATTACTCTAATCCCATTATCTTCAATTTGTTAGTCAATACTAAAATACATAATCCTTAAGATACTTAAACAATATCTCTATAACTGTAACAAGGGGAAATTTGGAAAATGTTACGCAAGTTTTGTTCGTTATTAAAGTTATTAAATATGTTATATCGTATTTTAAATACACTCGGATGCATAACATACCGAATATAGCTACGTAATACTAATTAATGCGATTCCTGTGACGACTTTTACAATGAAACCAAATAACTAACGTCTTTAATACATGTTCTGTCTTAACATTTTCTAAACAACTGACAATTACAAACATTTAACGATTCTGAACCTATCGATTAACAAAAACTGTCATTGCCGTTATTAACGTCCACTAAAAAACAAATAATCTAGTGATATGTTTATCGGTCAAACATAAACGTAAACGAATAATGTTGTTTGCTTTTTCTTAAAATTCATCTACATCCGTTTTTAACAACATTTTCCTATCTCTTCGCATATTCCCTAGCAATTACAACCACAGCATCGATCAAATTATGAAAAATTGTTAGAATCGTTAAAGATCCCAGATACGCATCATTTTCTAAATATACTATAAATTACGTGTAGTGTATGTTACATATTATAAAATACTGTTTTAATAGGAATTATAAAGTATGTTTTAGTATATCTTGACTTATTTGAAGTTTTGTTTCGACGATCTCAATAATAATTTCAATACATGATGAATAAAACGTTGCAGTACCAAAGATAACTTACATTTAATCAGAGATTGATCTATTGTACAACAATAATTATATTTAATTTAACATACGAAATTATATTTAACATACGTTCAAATATAAAATTAACTATTTTATTAACACGTATAAAATTAACACGTACACTGCACAAGCTCAAGGGCGCAACATTATTTTGCAAACTTAGAATCTTGATTATACAATTAAATTTAATCGCGTCACTGACTTAATTTCGTAAATACATTAAAATTGTATAGATGCATGTGAGAGACAGACATTTATGCATATCGCATACATCGCATTTATTGAATTCGATTGAAACCAAGTTTTCTTCTATTTGAAAGACATACATTTTAAATAACTGTAATAAGTTAATAAGTACAGAAATAAATCGGCAGTTTATGTGCACGTATTTTCTATTAAATAATAAGATTTCCTTAATAATGTAATATAATTAGTGTTAGACGAACAGATCGATAAAGAAGATAAAATATGCAGCGCATCAGATGCATATAATTATTCATAACTTACATAGCTGCCTGCCCACGTGCGATTCATTCTATTAGTTCTTCTTTGTTATTAATATACGATCTATGCAGTTGGGCAAGTACGCTATTCTGTGTGAAAAGCAAAGTCAATTAAAAACGTAGATATATCTACAAATTAATTATTATGTTATTACAAAATGAGAAATATTCTTCCCACCTTTTCCAAAGATATTTTCATATTAAAACTGCAATTAGTTTGCCACTTATCCCAAAAATATATATACAACTGAATTATACGACAAATGAAATATTAATTTATAAACCTGTCAATAAAAAATGATCAATTCCACGCTGCATTGAAAATAAGTTCATCGTCGTTTTCTTAACAGTTTATATCTTTGTCACAACTTTTTATTAAAACAATTACGAGATTCCCTTCATATCGAGAATATTTTTCTTTTGTCATTAAATATCGTTTCTACGTCAAGCTAATATGACAGACGATACGTTTTAAACATACACATATGTATGTACATAATAGATTATCTATTTTTTTCGTGTACTTTCAAGGACGCACGAATCGTCTCGTGCCTCGCTAAAGTTTGTTAATCAAAGTACAGTAAGGAAAATAAAATTGACATTTTTTTTTCTTCTCTTCTGAAACACTTAAAACGTAACCTTTTCTTAAATTATAATTGTCTCCTCCGAATCTCATTTCTATACACATTTTTGTGCGCGTGATCAATCGTTTCATTCTCCTTAAGGAAAAATATAACCTTTAGGTATAATAAATTGTTTATTTCATAAAAACTAACATATCCAATATCTAGTGTAAATAAGATGGAAACAAGTGGTCCGATTTAAAACAGACAGCTTTAAAAGGCACTTAAGTTCATTTACGTTCTCTCTTAGGTTTTTTTGGGTTTCACAACGATGGTCTGTGCACAATTCAACAGATACCCGTACAACCCTGACTACTACGGTCGACGTTTCGCTATATTACGACAGTCACAAGATTCTTCTCCCGATGGATCGTATTCCTACAGGTGAGATCGTCCTTCCACATCGTCCTGAACGTCGACAGAACGATAAGCGTCGTCGAGGTACGTTTCCTCAAAAGCAATCTCGACACGCTCGAAGAGGCTCGCTTATAATCCCAATCCTAAAAACACTTTGTCATCTGTTCACGTCATTCTTTGTTTGAAGTCTATTATAGGCTCTGCATTCCTGTTACCTTATTTTATTACCAGGACCAACCAATGATTTGTCATAATGTTATAAATATATCAATTACTTTACATTTCATAACTTTCACTAGAAACGTAAAGTTTACGTAGAAGAAACAGTACGTACACCGTTCGAAAATAGAATTCGATAATGTAAGTTGCTTGAAGAAAGTAGCAAATGAAATATTGCGTTAACGCGTGTCTCATTTTAATGATATTAATTCGTACATATGAAAAATATACCAAAAATATACAAAATTACGTACATATCATTAAGAATAAGAGAGAGAGAGAGAGAGAGAGAGAGATATGCAAAAAGTATAATTTTATACTTACTGAATTTTTACCTCTCGCAAGCATCTTTCTTCTTATGATTAATTAAATATACGCGATATTCATATTCCTTTGATTCTATGATAACAATACAGTAATATCTTGCTACGCATATAAAAATCGGTAACTACTATTATGAAGTTATAAAACTTGTACGTTTGAAGATATTGTAGAAACGTCTGCCTACGTATCCTATCTATTATATTCGTTCTATCTCCCACGCTAGAGTTTGATTTTCACGAAGTAATTATGTAAATGTGCGCATCTCGGGTATGTCCCTAACAGTTTTTGTTACATTCTGCATTACAACATTGTGTTCGGGTTAGACAGATAGCAACAAATTTCACGATGTATTTTCTAACCAATTCAGGAATAGAATATGTTGTTAATGATTTTAGTCTTGTCGCTTTTTCGTTGCAAATATGTGCATCCGTTAATGCAAAACATAGCATAAACGATTCGGAAGACTACAACAAATTTTACACAATTAACCGGTATTTGGCGGTTTGTGTAGTAACTTAACTTTCTATTGCACTTGGATTTTCCCAACCATAATTAAATATGTTAAGGTCATGAACAAATCTAAGGTCAAGTTAACATCTATTCTCGTAAAACAATCCAATAATTTTGATTCCTTAAGTGGGTTAGGAACTCTATATATCTATCATAAATATTATACAATGTCCTTGTAAATCTACATATAAATATAATTATTATAATTAGTCTAATTTATCTTTTGATAAAACGTTCATGACTTTAGATATCTTTAACGTAGCTGTTTAAAATTATTGGAATTAACGTTGAAATATTATCTGCTTTGTTCCTTGAATATAAAACTTTTGAATGTAAAAATATCGATCTTTGTATTTAATTGCTTCAATATTATTTTTAATATTATACATATATACATACTTGTATATACAAGTTGTATATTCTATTATATTCTCACTCTTAAAATATTCTTGTTATTAAAATACTAAATTAGTTCCTTTGATTATCATAATATTTAAAAATATCAATTTGTAATCTAAATTCTATCAAATTCTGTGTGTTCTCTCTTCACTTATAGAAACCTTATATATTGTATGTATTAATTCATAGATTTTTACTTAAAAATATTAGAATTTAATAATGTTTGGAAGTAGATGTTTATTAATATTTTGTCTTATTAATACGTTATTTATATTTGTTGTGCTAGTAATTTAAAGAAAATAATTATTTCAATTGATAAATGTAACACACGAAGATAGTACATGAATTCTGAAAAATATATATAATATAATTTTCCAATATTAATTAGGTTGTTCCATAGCTTGTTCTGTTAAATGCGACGCACGAACAAATACAAATTTAAAATGAAGAGTACGGAAGCGTAAACAGAGAAGTGAAAAAGAAGGAAAGGAAGGACTTACAGGATATTCAGCTGTGAAAAGATATATAATTAGCTTTGATGTTAATCATTCGTGTTAGTCGGCTGCGCAGTTAGCAATAATACATTACACAATAGAATAATTACGATCGACCTACCTACTTACCTACCTACCTACCTACTTGGTAGCCGCTGTCTACTTACTGTACGTACAATGTACAATCCGAAGATCGCGCCTAGAACTTGGCCTCTCCTGTGTCATATAATGTTTAACGAATCGGGCCAACTACCAATTTTGGAGGTGGTACTTTTATAAAACGACAACCCTTCCAAAAATAACCAGTATCGATCTCTTTATAATGAATTTGTTTTACATTTTACATTTTTTACTTATTTTCACATGTATAATAACCTCCTATTAATTATACACTCATACCTAATCGGCATTTGGTCAAGTTAAAGTATACTTCACAAATCTTCAAACTCGATTTTCTCAGAAACGAAGCGTTGTATGAAAAAGTTTTGTTTTTTACTTTTTGCTTATCTTTAATATAAATTTATATTTATAACAATCGATCTTTTCCTTTCTTTTCTTTCGGCAGTATATTAATATAAACTACAATATAGTCATAACGAAATACATTTGTTGTAGCGAAATAAGATTATAAAGCAACATAAAGTTTTATTTATAATATACACGATAAATTACAAATCACAAAACTAGAAAATGAATATTTGCAGTATTATAATAATATTATTATGTTATACGAAAAAATTGTATCATTTTTTTTCTATATAGCACGATAAAGCACGGTATGGAAAAGTTTCTAAATTATCTATGTACATTGTTATAGTTACGATACAGAAAATGGTATATCCGTAGCAGAACAAGGCGTTCCAAAGTTTATTGGACCAAATCAAATTGAATCTGTACGAGGACAATTTAGTTATACCGCACCAGATGGTACACCGATTTTGGTTACTTACACTGCTGACGAGAATGGTTTTCAACCTAACGGTGCTCATTTGCCAACACCACCACCGATTCCAGTAGCGATACAACGTGCTCTGGCTCATAACGCGGCCCATCCTGAAGAAGAAGAGCCCTACAGAAGATACTGATCGAGATGAGACATGTACTAGCTACCGGAAGCTCATGTGTAATAAATTGGAACAATACAACATAGACGAAAGAAGACTTTTACAACCGTAAGCGATAATCCTTGATAAATTTCTGACATGCGATATCTGAATGCGTGTGCATTCCCGTAAATTCAGTTTATTCAATCTTTACAATAGCATTTTCAATATTATTCTATTGTGTTTTAAATATAAGAAAACTGATTGAGATTTGTCGTTATAATTTCAAATTCATAACAAGTGATTAAGTTTCGATACAATGATCTTAAAATACTTCTAATTAAAATTGTGCATTTCAAAATATCGATAGTTAAAATAAGATTCTTGTGAAAACATTATTAGGAGGTTGTTTACTGAATTTATGCAATTTCGTAAGATCTCGTGTCATAAACGACATTTCGAGTTGTGCATCAAAGTATTAAATACACTTTCTATGTTGTGTTGTCTAATATCGTTCTAATCTACTGATCATATTGACCTTGTTCTAAATGCCTGCCACGAACATCATATACTAGAATGTCGCTTTATAAATCCTAATATGAAAAGACTACTGCTAATTTTAGTAGACTTGTATTTTCTACGTCCTTCAGTCTCGTTTATTATACGTTATTTCTTTGCACGTAATACAAGTAACTTTTATAAGTGTACTATTTTTATGTATACCGACAAAGGTGCAAAGAAAATTATGAAATAAAAGAATTATGGAAAAGAAAGAAGGGAAGGAATACGTTTTATTTTACATTTTATTATAATGTATATTATGTATGTATAAATAAACATTGATATCGCGATCATTCGTGTGTTGTATACTTTACTAAAAAAACAACGAGAAGCTTAAAAGAAAAAATAAATAAATATGCACTCATGATTATTTATAAGAAGAACGAAAGCAAGTTAACGCATACTACTAGTTGACTAATAGTTATATGATTTACGATTAGCAGACTTTCAGTCTGCACGATGCTTTGTATTTTAAGTTAAAAGTAATTTTGGAAAAATGACAATATTCTTTCGGTTCCTCTGATTATGTCGCAAGTGTTTTATACTTTCCATAATTTGAACTATATCGAAATAAGTTATACAAACATATTATTAGCTATGCTAACTCGTAAGCATCCTCCGTATGCTAAAAATCATCGTTGCTCACGCTACGAATACGCACTTAAGGCATTAAGCTACTAGTATCTAGAGCAAACAAAGAGATATCTATGTAGCTTAGAGTACTAGAACCTCTAGAGTATTTAGTGTACGCCAGTACCACGATGATGCATTTGACTGTATAACCTAAAATAGTCGCTAATGATCTCGTAGTTGATGCGACTATGTATAACTAACACACACACACACACTACAAAAATGTACGGACACCCAAAAATAATAGTATTTTTGGCGGAATATAAATTAGTTTCAAAGTTAGAAGTAGGGTGACTCGAGATCCCTTTATTGGTACTACCGTTGAGTATCACGGCACGATAAACGAATAATCCAAAAAAGAAGGAATTATTTGGGATTACATTGGTGCCATGATTTTGGAACGGAATTTTCTGCCAAATGATACCTTGTGAAGAGGCATCAACTACAATAAAATTTCAACTTGAGCCGATAATTAGCTTCTAAGATACCAAAGATCAAAGAAATCAAAATTCATTAAAGCGGCAGCCTTTACGAGCTTCAATATGCGGATTTTAGGCCAGTTCGATACTTTAGAAAGCTATTTCCCAGGGTTTTGGCAACTACTAACGACGAATTCAAAGATTTTCAAAATTCATAATGACCCTTCCTACATGCTGAACGATACGATCTTGTGATCAAAAAGTCCGAACAATTTTGTAATTTTCCGGTCTAGAAAGTGCCGATCGAAAAGGCGATTATTTTATGTTGTTGATTCACTTGTTTGTAACCTACTTCGGTTTGCTTATTCAGATTGATCGATTACATACCTCAGATTTTGTTTTCTATTAAATAAGTTGTAGCTTTGTAATGTCGTGCTCACGCGTCATTATTCGTTCGAAACTTTTCGGTAAAGCTCGGTTATGATCTCTCAACTACCGCCAGATCAATATAAATGGATATGATAGAGCTATTATTCGCCAGATATGATATCAAAGACATGAAACGAAAAACGTTGTGCGAACAAAGAAGCATACAACGAAGTGAATTGCAAAAATGTTTCAAGGATTGGTAAAATCGTTGACAAAAATGTATTATCGTTAATGGGGACTACTTTGAAGGGGCCAATATAAATATTGAGGGATAAATACATATTTATGATCTGAAAAGACACAAAAATTGCACGAACCTTTTGTTCATTCTTCAATATTAAAAAGAATACCTGCTATATAAGCTTTATTCCGTCAACGGCATTCCCAATACATTGATTGATGCGGAAAACTTACGTCAAACTTAGAACAGCAGCCTCATACTATGTAAGATATGGGATTTCATTTAAAAATTCTTTGTTAGTGAGAAGCAACGCACATTTTTATATTTATCGATAAAATTAAAGCCGGAGGAGTATCAATCACATAATGATTGGTTCTAATGTAGAGAAAAATGGGGCAATATCGATCGCTTAAGAAAAGTTAACTGAAAACAAGCTTGAATTGTCAACTTCGCTAAAAATACTGTTCGAAATGGGTAAATTAGTTTATTCTTTGAATCATGATGAAATATGGAATGCATAAAGTGTATCATTTGGCACAAAATTCTGCTCAGAAGTCGTGGTACCAAAAACGGACGATTTCTGCGGTTATTTTTTGTTTTTAAAATTTAATACGCTATAAAGATATCGGTGTAGTTTTTCATTTAAAGAATTCATATATATTACTTATATTCGGCTCGTATGGTTTTCAAGCTACAGATAAAACAGAAAAGGATCCGCGTCCGCGTTCGCGCTCACCGCGTGGGTGTCATAGAACCCCGGCCAACGACGGTCGATAAGACCGCCTGGAGCGAATGCTTGTAGACCCGGCGGCGAAACGTTAATCCCTCTATTCGGCCCCCTGAAGGACGATGTCGTGATCGAGCAATGAACTTGCCAAGTGGTATGGTCGGGACGACTTGTCGGTGATGCGGTTGGTCGCCACGCGACTGCAGGGCCGCAGAAACTGTGGCCCAGTTGCGGAAGACGGTACCATTTAGCCGTCTATTTAAGGAGGCAGCGTCGTACGAAGCACGGCCTGGCCAGAACTTACGAGACTATTGTTTCCAGAAGCTATGCGAATTGTGGAAGTTGGACATCGACATACCCGATAAGTATCAGGTGGATATAGCGATCGGCGGCATACCGGACGACGCCGTTGCCCACACCGTGCGCTCAGCGCAGCATGACGATGACCCGAACGCGTTATACGCGTTTACTGACACCGTCGGCGACATGCCATCGCAAGGGCGGGAATCGACGGGGACGACCGAGAAAGGAAGGCTATCGATGCTGAGTGGTAGGTTGCGGTGCAACAAATCCGGAAACGAGGGTGATACTAGCAAACTGATAAATATTCTCGACCGCGTAAAACTGCTGGGAAATTTATATGGGATTAGCGTGTGTATCAACGGGAAACGAATGGATAGTCTCGTTGACACGGATAGTGCGTGCACCGTGATGCACTCGTCCGGTAGCCAGGGAGCTTGGTATTGCGACAAAGGTTATCGCGGATGCACTGCTTCGAATGTTTGCGGGACAAACGCTGGGTGGCGAACAAGGTGGCTCGCGTGACGATCGCGATCCAAAACGCGAAGGCCGACGTGGACTCATTCGTAGTTCCCGACGAATACACGCGGCATTCCGTCATCGTCGGACGGAACTTCATATTACAAGATCATGTAATCACGATCAAACGTGGAAATCGCTTGATATTTAACGAAATTCCTACGCTCGGGCGTAAGCAAATCGCGACGACAAGGGATGTCGGAGTCTGCGACGTGGTCGCGAAACTCAAACTATGTGTCTGAAGTGATACGTGACGCAACGGCGCTCGAAATTAAATACGTAACGGACTTATCGCCTCGCGGAGCCGGAAGGAAGAACCGTAGGTGAGATGATCAAGGAACTGTTGGACGACGAAATCAGTCGGGAGACAGAATCACCGTATGATAAACCCGATTTGCTTGTTGAAGAAGAAAAAGAAGACGGACAATTGTACCCGCTACCGCTGATCGACGATCAGATCGACGATCAGACAAACTCGGGAGTCATAAATATTTCACGGGCCTGGATTTGTCACGGTATATCTCCGACAAAATGGAATTTAAGCTTGGTTTCGCTCGTATAGTAAATTATTTACAGCTGTGCTTTTTAAAGAATTTTATACCACAAATTTTACACTTAAATAAAAAATACTGATTTTATATTTGTATGTTAGTATACGATATTGCCGCTGTCATTATACTAAGGTCAAAAGGCAATACTCTATATAAGGTCCATATAATATACTATAATATACATAATATAGTAGCGCAAATGTATTTTAACCCAAGCTAGAAGGACATTATCGTATTATTTACATACAATACGCTGTGGGAATTAGACAAACAGTTGCCTGATATAAATTAGGGCATTAAATATCTTTATAGTCGTGTTTTGTATACGTGATATAAAAATACTACGTAATAAGTTAAATAATGGTGAAACAAGGCACGAGCTGTTTATCTTAACGTAACGATTTACATTAAGTATTGTGATATCGCTCTTCTATGGTGAGAAAATATCAATCTTAATCAACCACTGGAAATCTGAATTTAAACTGACATACCTATTGCCATTTTATTTTTTTATTAATAACATTTATTAAGAACACGATTAGAAAATTGTTTCATATGATTTAATACAACTTTTATGTTTTTTAAATTAACAAAGATATTTATATTAATTGCGTTTTAAGGTTTAAGGAACAGCGTATGTACTCAATTGGCGTTCTGTAGCTGGATCATAATTTTACTGCGTTTGATGAAACTAAAACCGTAAATACATGGTTACTCAGGTTTTCATAAATTATTTTGCAACAAGACGGCAAATACGTGGTCTCAATTGCTCCTCATACGAATTTATCACTACTTTTGCCCCGGTGATATTTCTTTTAATAAACGAAAATAAAATATGACATAATTTTTCAAATTTATACCTTTGTCCTTAGCATCCCATAATCAATTTTTTAATAGCTACGTCAATTACTGCCCCAAAAATCTTTCCATTCTTTTTATTTCCATAATCGATAACAACACGGACCTTTTAATTTGTATTAAAAGCATCTAAGATGCCCATATTACGAGCTGCTTTCACTCTTTGATTGCAGACGATTATCCATAACAAGGTACGTGTCGAATATATTGCTAGACTTGTTGTGAATTTGCAAAGTTTTATGAAAATCCAGTATCGTATTTAAGCGATATTACTTGTTAGTTCTCGCACTACTAGTACATCAAAGCTGAGTGCCAATTATGTAATCCAAACCTACACTTATTTACTTGACATATATGTCTGTACTAAGACTGATTTATTGTAGTCTGTCACTTCTGAAATCACCATTTAATTCACCAATCCTATAATCATAATTGAATATTCTCACGCTATGAAATCGTGCTTCGCGAGTTTTATCGACATTTAACGAAATATTTAACCAGTTAACTTTTTTAGACGACGCTCTAATTCCGCATTATGTAAATTAGTTTGTATAATTCACACATCAACGAAAACTTATTTCTACCGAATTCGTTTATAAAATCTTAATCTCTTACGGCTTCTTAATTTTACACGAAATTCGTTAGAACATTACTCCAACAAAAGTTACCTACTTCAGTTACCCAGTTCATCCTCACGTTCAACAATTTTAACAGTTCTAAGAGATAGATTCGTCACGTACTTCTGACGACGTTAACTTCTAGCTAAAGTTTTACAGAACAGAAAAGATAATATTTGAAAGTATAACGTGTATTATTAATAATAATAAAAATAAGAAAAAGAAGAAAATAAATAAAACCAAAAATTAAATAAAATATCGAACAAAACACCTAAAGTATTAAAGCGTAATATCGAATTGATCGTGATGTTATTAAACAACAAATACGAAACATATTACTTGAAACAAATTTTAATAAAGATTATTGTAACGCGAACGTCATATACGAACAAGTTGCATAAATAAAATATCACTATATTGTCTATCATCTTTCCTAGACATAAATATGCCGATAAATTTACCTAGAAGTATTACAAGTCGTTTTATAAGAATCTCGTATGGACAGCAACAAATTATACTTTTTAAATTTATGGATTCTGTAGAGCTCTTGACGGAATACATAAATAATTTCTGCGGTGCTAAGAATGTGGCCAATTTTAATTTTTTTAAATAAAACGATTATTGCGAATTAGAATAGTATTGTTTTTGTTCAAAAAATTTTTCATATTTTACATGGTTAAAAAGACATTGCGAACAATATTTCTCAAAATGTTACCATTAACTTCAAAACTTGATCTGGGAGGTAATAATTTAATTTTATAATTGTATAACTTACAGGGAGTTAGTTACATAAATGTTTACGAATTTTAAATTAAAATTTAGAACAATACCGTTCAGCTCGCTTTTATTCTTCAAATTTATTTAAATTTTTTATTTCATTTAATTCAATTTTGCATAAAAATTATAGATTTTTAGTGCTACAATTATAGTGCTATTCTATGATAAATAAAAGAATACTTTACAAATATTACATTGAATCAAGTTTCTCCTACTTGGTTTAATAAAATTTATATTTATATTTACGATATATTTTGTACATTAAGGGACTCTAGTCTTTTTTCATATCGGTGTATTAGTTAGAAAAATAAAAACGTACCGATAACACTCGAGTTTGCTTACATAATAGTAAATCGTACGTTTTTCAATATCTTTGAATGTCGGTATATTTAACCACGCCATAATTCAAATTTTTCTTAAAGTTAGAGGTTTTGTATTATATTAATTAATACAGGACTGTAGCGGGCAAACCACATCTCTTTCTTTTAATTATAAAGAGGAAGCAATGCTGGAAAAAATATATGGATAAAATAATTTTTTTGCGGAAGCACGTTGTTGGCTCGACAATGTAAGATTAGGGCGGAGAAGTAGTTCGTTTTACTTTGTTTTATAAAGCACGGTCCGAGAAAACTCTTAGAGGGTCTAACGCAACATGATGCGTAGAAGGTGCTCGAAACGATCACTCTCAGTATGTATAAAGCTTGCGGTCATCGCGTGAAAGAATTTCGCAATCTTTCAAAAATTCCAGACGAAATAAATTTGCGAACTTGTCGGATCACACAGATCGAGAATAGGCATTTCCAGCAGCTTCTACGAAGGTAAGCAGTTGTGGATTATTGAAACACAAAAGTGGCTATAACTTTGAAACAACTTTTGCAACCTTTTTTACTACTTTGCACATATGGTAAATTCTTCTTATCCTTTTCTACGATAGATATTGAAAGTTAAATAGAAAAATGTTAATAACACGTCCGCAGCGATTCCAGTTCTTCAAACCGTGCGTCTAACAAAACAATCCGTAATTTATATAATTAGTGATTTAAGAATGGCATAGGCATAATTTTAAAGAAAGTTACACCATCATTTGCATTCTGTGCCGAAATTACTATTTTACATGGGAATGCTAAAAGGAATCATTAGTCAGTGACAAATTATATAGGTTTAGTAGGTGCGAGATTTTAGGGAGAATAACCGAAATGCCAGTTGAATTAATGTTAATAGTAATCGTAATACCACGGTAAAGGTGAGTCAGTGAAAGCAAATCATCGGTCTCTTGTCCATTGCACAACGATTGACCGACCGACCGAACGATCGCACAGATGTTGGTAAAAGGATTCGGTGCATCTTCCATACCATCTTGACGATCAAATCGCATAATTTTTATATTAAACCTCATATTATTTTATATTAATCTTATATATATATATATGTATATGTATCATATCTATATAATATATATCCTTCAATAAAATATATCTTAAATTCTATAAATTGTTTCAATTATCAAAAAAGCACAATAATAATTCAAACGTAGAGATATTCGTCTGTGCGCATAGCCAATAACTATCTCAATCCAATTTTTTTTCAACAAATAAGCTAAAGAAAATTTTGTTTCATATTCCCAGTTTATTTTTATATATAGACTCAGTCACTCGATTATGTCGATTACCGAAACCGATATTTAAATGAAAGTTAGTAGTAGTATAAGCAAAGTTAGTGATATTAATTATAAAACAATTAGACAGAATTTGAATTAAAAAAAAAAAAAACTGAGAACCTGTTGCATCTAACTTCAAAATCTAAACTGTAAACCTAAATAACCAAAATTTAAAAGATTCTTAATCATTTAAACGTAACAGATATATATCTATATATTAGAAATGCACAACCATTATTCTGTCCCTCGAACCCTTCAATATGTTTGTTGTATACAAGAATATTTTATTTCATATAGGTATACTGTAACGTGAACATATTAAATGTTTTAATTCAAAATACATACCGATCCACTTGGTATAATTTTACAAAGATACTAGGGCAAAGTCCTTCTAAAAAGCCGTACCATAAGCATGAAACTAGTTACAATATAGCGACAAACAATTATTTATACGCTTGTTAAATCAATATGAATATTTGATATCAATTTTCATTCCTAAAGGGATTAACGAATAAAAATGTCGTTATATCATATACCAATTGTATCAAATTGATAGACAGGCTACTTTCAGAAAAATTGCATAGTCGTATTGTTACTAATAATAGTTATATATACAGGGTAGGACTAAATGACTGGTACAACCGGGTAGGGAGTGACTATATGTGAAAAAGTAATGAAAACGGTAATGAAAAAGTTGCATATTATATTTTCAACTTATTTTTTCACATACAATTAACCCGCTCCCCTACCAGTCGTACCACTCTGAATTCACCTTACGTGTATTGCTACAATATAAAACTATAGTATACAGTAAGGAACAAAACTGAACACACATCTTTTACAATAAAATAACATTTTTCAAATTGATAACCGTACATGCTTTAAAAAAAAGGCATCGTTATTTTATGTGTATATATATATATACACATGTACATGCATAATATATACAACGTACATGTATGTTTATGTAATAGTAAAATGCCCTTTTCTAGAGTATGCATGGTTATTTATATATACAACTGTATAATGTATATAATGTATGGTCTAAACTATTAAAATATATACTCTACGAATCTACAAATGTAAATCGCGTTCTACTCTAATGCGTGTTGTCTATCTTTCGCATAAATAAATGATTATTTTATAAGCGACAGTTAAGCGATATCACTTAAGCGATGCACTTTCATTGCATTTAAGTACATTTTGCGCGTTATTCGAGTGTATTTTCTATTCAGTATCGTTACATTACAGTTGATCTTTAGAAAATGTTGTAGTCACAAATAATCCTTGAAATTAGTACTAGCAATCCCCTAAAATTAATTGTAAATCCTCTAAAATTTCACGAACTGTAAATTTATTTTATAGAAATAGGTCGATATGAATACACGAAATACGTAAAATAACCATGTTCTTGATTTTCATCGATACGAAAAGTAGAATATTTAGAGATAAATTAAATGTGAAACGCAAATGCTTAGCTAGTAATATAAGCAAGAATGATGATATAAGTTGATAGTTGACTAGGCGTGAATATGACAGGATGGATTCCTTTCGTCTTTCGTCACCTAACGTAACAAAAAAGAAAAGAAGGGTAGAGCATCAACGAAGGAGTTGTCTGAATGCCAGTTAGATTTCATAATTTGTATACAGGAGGCAATCGCAGAAACTAAAGCACCTTCATATTTATTGTTACATCATTGGTACGCGCATTGTTCATAACCCACCAGCTTGAGTTCGAGGTTCGATTCATCGCTCCTGAGAATCTCTCACTAAAGATCTTCCTGATCACACCTTGGCAATTCTATTCTGTTAGAAGGCTAATGCCGTAAAAAAAGAAACACATCGAATTCTATTGAATTTCCCAATGTAAGAAGACAACTGTACATACGAACGACAATACGAATGAATATATACGAAACGTAATATATTAATTAAAAGTAAAAGAATAACAATTAACCTTTTACTTTTTCTAACGGTTTATTGTGTTTCTTCTATATATAATGTATATTTTATTATAGATATCAACCGTATACCACCGGTACTCTTACGTACAACACGAATTTGCTCTAACACGTTCTGAGAATTGGGGAAATCCCCGTACAAAAAGGCAATGAGAAGTTTTTAATGCAGGCACTTAGATTGCGTCATTCGGTATATTTCATTCGAGCAGAGGTACGTATTGTATCGGATCTGCATACAGAATTATGGAATATTGAATTCTTTAATTCGGTATTAGTTTGTGGAGTATTAATCCTGTGCATCCGAAAATTGTTTCGCTATAGAGAAGTAGCAACTCGAAGCTTTACGGATAAAAAGTCGATCACATTTTTTTTATAACTGACATAAATAATACCGTGTGGAATGTAGTACTTTCAATTAGTTATCGATCTTTTGAATAAAAATATATCACTTAATTATGAAAATCAATAATTTGTTTATTTTTATTAATTGTTGGAACCTAACCCTTCCTCTCTTGCACTAGTACTGCGTTTCGTATAACACGAATTCGCATAACACGGCATTTTTTCGGATTGAAATTTGGTATTCAAATACGTTAAATATTACATAATTTATTAATATAATTAACATTATAATATATATACGGAACTGTAATTACTATGATGTAGTTTAAGCTTTTACTTACTTTACATCGCATCTTCCAGGTTTCAACTAATTGATTCTTTCGCTTGATTAACAGGAAAATTAATTACATTAGATAATCTTCTCGAAACTTTTATCTAAGCACTTTCTACTTTTTACTTTTTACTTACACTTTTCTTATATATCTCTCCTTTACATATTTGGAACGAATGGAGTCAAGTTAGGAGTCGTTTTCATTGGGGCTACTAGTTTCAACTGCGATACAACTGCAATGCAAAAAATTATAATTTACGCTTTTGAGTAATTAACAAAATTCTGAATAACTTAATGGTTCTTTGATTTTTCACGGACGGATCACAGATGAATCCTGTCAGAATCGTATGTCACTTGCTTATTTGGAAACAAATGGCTATCATTCATTTTTAAAAATGTAAAATAGTTGTTATATTCTTTGAAATTTAATCGCGAATATGAAACACTTTTACGTACAATTCACTTGTCAATTAAGTTCAAATTGGAGATTGCTGTAAAAAATAATTCAAGCAAGCGCCTCTCCGCTTTTCGCCTGCTTCCGATAGAGATACAAAGATAGAGTACGCGAGTGATGCGTTACCGCGTAAGTGGGTCTTTTCTATTCTTGTCCAATCCGATATGCACGCTGAACGCTCTTTGAGCGGCGTTACAGTTACCTATTTATCGTACGAATGTGCATGAGTTATTAAACAAGGACACAAAGGGCCTCTATGTAGCCTATGTCTTTCTCTTTATACTTCTATGACTATTGCTGATTCCCCATAAAATGATATTGATATCACCGTTTGTTTTAAGCTTTAAAAATCCATTCCTAGTAGGAATTTCCTACACGAGATATGCCGAGATGGGCCGTATACAACAACGAGCCAACAAAAGTATTCTTTTATTCGTTTCGAACAAAACGATTGTTGTACCACTGCTATGTTACAAACGAATGCCAGTTTTGGAATTTTTCAAAAATCCCGTACTGCAATTCGGAAGGAATTGCAAAATAAAGAATCATTTGTAATTTCCATATGTCATGACATAAATAGAAAAGAAGCATGATTTTAAAAACATCCTTCGATGATCTTATCGAAGAGCTACTTTCGCATGGAATTGAACAAGACTCTATTAAACGATTTTTAGTGTCGTACGTATAACAGGAAAAATAATAAGAAAGGGAGGTCGGTTTTTCACGATCTTTAAAAAAATAAAATACTCTGTTATTTATCGAAAGTCTACATACACATCCACGGATTTAAACGGGATTTTTCGATCGCTGTTATGACATGCGAATAACAGAAAGAATAATTGCATAAGTTGTTAGCATATTCACGAGTCATATTAAATACACGAATCCATTTGTCGCAAAATTAGTTTGCACTAATATAACCGAAAAACAATGAATGCCCCAATTCTTATCTAATAATCATGAAACAAATTCACGCACACACTTGTATAATCCGACTGACGCCCTACTAGTGTCAACAGTATTTTATTCTTTCACGATCACTGGCATCCAACCACCCTTTTTAATTAGTTATTTTTCTTGCTATAAGTATGTCATAACAAGGCGAATGAAAAACGTTCCGCTAAAATCCAAGAAGAAATAGCTATCCGTGATGTTGAGCCAGCTTCTTCTCGAACGAATTATAAATACATGCGATTAAATATGCATACTTTAAATACGATACAAATTTCGGTCAGCAGCAATCGCCTAATGTACATATATATATGTAAATGCGGTTTGACAGATTTTTATTTTATTTCCAATAGGAGGATTGAATGTTCGCATAGCAATGTCACATAGCTTGTTTGCTCGTCTTGGAATAACAAATTAATAATAATAAAAGTGTGCATTTCCATTTAGAAAAATTATGTTGATATTGAAATCTCTAAAACTATCATCGATTCTTTAAAATATCCAAATATTATATTACATTTCTCTATTGAATAAAACAACTTTCATATGAAATATCTTCTTGCATTTTTAGTGCGTACTCGTTTAAACCAAGTTGGAGTCTATCGCTGCCAGCAGCTCTCATTGTCAGTAGGACGACAGTCTTTTTTTCGAGAGTTTAACAAACAAAGACGAAATTCTGATTTTTTTCCACGTCGGTATCCCAGAACCTGAGACAAAAAGTTCCATTTAATATCACGTCTATCCTATCTTTAGACAATATAAAGTGTATACGCACGCAGATCTAACGCTGAGAGTGTCACGGATCAAATTTTTGTTTAGCACGTGCTACGCTAGATGCTATGGCCCTTGCGAGATTCCTCATAGTCTGGGCGTTAAGGACTACCCATTGTTAACGCTAACCCTCAACAGGCCTAAGGAGACACCGTAAACCGAATCTGTTCTGTTTCATTTCTCTTCACATAAACATTTTCGGTTTACAGATGGTCCGCATATTTGTTGCACGCTCTTAACTATTACGGAGAAAGCGGGTGTCTGGCGAGATAACAAACTTTTCCCAGGAACAAGGATGCCCATATCTGGTTTTCTTTATCATTCATTAGCCAATGGGCATCGCGGATCATTACCCTCACTTTTCTATCGAAAAGTGCGGACGACGAATCCGCGTTCTGAGTTCAAAAGGGCACACCCACACCGAGCTTTCTTCCCTGATGGTACGAGCCAGGACCAAACAGTTCTTCTTCCGATCTTTTTGTAGCAAAACCTAACTGTGAAAAATAAACTTGACTTCAGACCGAATCTTGTGTTTTTCACTTTAAAAATTACGTGACAAGAGCTTCGCTCATTGGCGACAATCTGTCGCTGTCTCTCGCGTGATCCTAGGTCCTAGCTGCATGTCACACAGCAGTCGACGGACCGAAAAACTTCACACGGCGACGTAGAAAAGGAGATCGATGAAGAAACGGTGAATGTAAAAAACGATAAATAGTCGACCGTACATAATCCATTGATCTACCATTTTTTATTTATATCAAAGATGATCAACACCAAGAAGTTAAATTTAGAGTGGGCTACGTAAAAATGTGTCCATCTAAATACATGACAAAATGAAGTGTGGTGGAATTTTTGTAAATATCCCTCAAAGTCAGGTCGAGGAGCAATAACATGTACAGGAAAAAATTGTTCAGAATGATGGTCCGAAGAATATATTTCAAGGTGATTAAGATCAGCGAGGAGTCTCTTTCTCGAGAATAGATTATCAGGAACTTCCTTCTCTTTTTCTTGTATTCTCACTTTTAAAAATAGAAAGAAAGATTCAACGACGTTAATAAATTCTTTAACATATCACCTCCTGAGCGAATATCGTCTGCTGTTTGCTGACGGGTTCGCTACGTGCTGCTCGGTGTTCGCAAGTGTCCATCCTGCCATACAAATAAATATGATAGTTTGCCAAGTATAATGGTTATTGTTCGCACAGTTGTACAAAGTACACAGTTGTGTTCGCACGCTATACCAGTATAATGGGGTAAGCTTGAAGAAGCGTGCGATATTTTTGTCGAAAGCTTGTGTTTCCAGGATTAGAATGGTGGTGGTCCGAATTGCAGCAGATTCATAGTTTTTGATATATTAAGAAAAGTAAATTAGTACTGCCGCATTGCATCCTGTCTATAGCTACATATATCTGATTGCGTAGTACACGGACGCAGCCGAGCCGATAGTCCCTTTGCACGCCTTTCGATTTATTATTATCGATTATTAGCGTAATCCTTGAGGCATAAGCTTTCGATCAAACTATCGCACGCAGTACTCGCACAAGTAGGAACTCATCGTGCCGATAACTAAAGTCGCGCCAAGAAACGGACTGATCATTCCATAATTCCTTTTGTTTCGACGAAAAAGACCCTTTTCATATTGAGCATTATTGAAATAAACTTTTATTTAAACGAAATTTTTATTCTATTTGTTATTTGCTCTTCTCTTAGTTACTCTATCATTTTCCATGATTTCGTTTAAGTAACAATATATTTGAAAAATAAATTATTTGATTATTTCTTATTTTGTTTGGAATTTAGATATTTGTTATTTGACTTCACTTTGAAAATATTTTCTAACCATAGCGATATGGAACTTTCGTTCCAAAGTCACAGCATTTTTATAACATATATCATCGCTAACGATTACTTCAACAGCAATGCTTATTTTACAGTGTTCTTAGTTTTATTCGATTTGTGTTCTACGAGCAACATAGTGAAGAACGTTGTTGAACAAGGTAGATATTGTTAACAAGTGTTACAGTTCGATAATGATGATTTGCAAAACATAAACAGGATGGAAAAAGGAATGCGAGGCAGAAATAAATTATTAGACACAGCATTAACATGATACCAAGTGGTACATTTTACGATATTGTACTAGAGAAACTGTCGATAAACGGTATAGTCGCAGCAATGTGTCGAAATCGAAGGTTCGTCTGCGTCCACGTCGAATTTTACATCGTGTTTAAAACAAAAATGTGAAAGTAGAGTTTCAGAAGATTTTCACGAATATAAAGCATTAAAAGAAGAAGGGGAAAACAATTTTATAAATGCAACCAATAAAGACCAAATTGAAAGCGACAATAGAACTAGAAATAAAAGCAAAAAAGTATGTAAAATAGAATGTACGCTATTATAAATGTATCGCTAAAAAGTGATAAACGAGAACTCCAACATCCAAGTTGTGTTATGCTGTGTAGACGAGTCATGAACACGTATGAAAATAATCTGGTAAACCTTCGAGAAACTTTGCTAAAGATGCGTACAATATGTTGCCTGCGCATTAGCAGATATATGATCATCGAAAGGTATAAGATCTTTGTGCACAACTGGTCGTTGGATAGATGCAGAAATATGTATTTGAATGAAAATCTGTTGCTTTCATATGCCGTTGTTTTACAGGTGCGTATTCATATAATCGAATCGTCCTTGAACCTTTTGAAGAAATACATTCAAGTTATGGCTTGAATATAGAAAAACATTGCGCAACTATCGCAGATAATGGATCAAATTCTGTAAGAGCTTTCAAGCAAATTGGTCTATAACGATCTGAAACTGGAAATTGATAATGATTCAGTTTTTGAATCTGTTAGACCAATAGTTTTTTTATATAAATAGGTTAACACCTTTTTACAGAGATCCCTTTTACTTTTCAAGAAACCGTCATTACCATATGTATTGCTTTAAATTCTGTAACTTTTAATCGAAAGATTTTCCCGTATTGTTCGAAACAACGAAGATATTTCAGATAGACCGAGTTCGTGAGATACGCTGAGTAACGCAATGAAGGAGAGTTGGAAATTTGTTCCTATATGAATACGCTGTTTTTCGTAAATATTATTGCTACATCGACTCTTTTCTGCGCTATGTAATACATTTGATTCGCTTTGCTGTTTTGAATAGAAATATTGAAGAAATAAATTTTTTTAACGTCAATATCCGACAATTGTGTTTGCAGGTTCCTTTACTTTTAAGTACAAATATATAAATTGATATATCACATAGAGGTGATCCTATTTGTGATGTGTGACATATTTTCGAGAAAAATGTTGGATTTAGAAGATAATCGAATGAGAGTCTCGAGGCTTTCACAGCTTCGGTTATCACAATTCACGCTGTTACATTTCGTCTTGTTATACGTATTTAATACTGCTTCGTCCAACGTTGTTTAAAACTTCCAAGAAAGAGCCGCGTCCAAAAGGAAAAACATTCCGACGTTTCGTAATCGCAGCAGTACAATTGGCTTCATCAAGGTATCGCACCGATATCGATATGATATCGACGTGGACTTGCGGAAATGGAGGGAAACGATACAAGAGATCATGAATCGTTCGAACAACATCAACATAGATACGGATTTTCATCTCAACGATGTATTGTGCACCCTGTTCCACCCTTTTAATTGATTAGTTAACCAATTAAAAGCACTGTTAGCTTATCGTCCTAACCGGAAGTTTCCGTCATTTGAATCAACGATCTTGAACTCGCAATTGAAGGTCCTCGTCATCCTGATCATCGATCCGGAACAACCCCACCTTCGTAAAAGAGTGTTTTTCCAGGTGCATGCCAGTATCAATGTGACCGCCTGATGAACTGCAATGCTGACGGAAAGTCGGAATTCATAACAACAGTGCCAAGGATAACAGTGTGGATTGTAAAAGTTTCACGGTTTCAAAAGGGGAATACAACTGTCCTATCTGTTTCTTATTTGCTACTCGTCTTCAACATTACTTGAAGGTTGACTTTCTTTTTTCAAATGGAAATTGTATCTTTTCTTTCCGGATTCTCATTCTACGGAAAGAAAGAAAAAACTTTATAAAGATGTACGATAAAATAAAAATGTATTTCTGTTTTGCTGCTTTGAAGGTAGAGGATGGGGAATTATATGATGCAAACAAAATTGCTTTAATTTTTCTAGTAATCGTTAGGTGCTACTTTTATGCGCTACTTTTCTATCACTTGAAGAATCACGATAGTTTTGCATAATACTTGTAAGACGTTTGCAAAATGTTCTTCATTTTCTGCTAGGTAATAGTACAATCTGTTTTCAGATTCAATTCTCACCTTAAATTTAAAAATTTCTCTTAAAGTGTCGTTTACTTTCCAATTTCTTCCCTGATATTTTATTTGTATCTTCGAACAAGTCTCACTACGTTCTCAACAACGTGTTTATATATCTGTAAATATCGGAGATGTAATATTTATATAATTATATAATATACATTGTTATACGAATATTAACGTAACATAAACATTTTAATTATATATGCAAATTAACTTAATAAAACATAGTGGTAAGTCTGGGTAACCGATCGTTATTTGTGTCTAGTTAAACGTAAAATGTACAAAGATGCTAAAAATCCTTTGATACACGTTGTAGCTAAATAATAAACTTTGTCATAATACATATTATCAATGTTTGTTTATGCCAAAGCGATGCGCGGCCAGCAATAAAATTTAAAATATAAAAGTCCTATTAATTCTTTCGTCGTTAACACGTGTAATAGTCATTTATCATTTCAAGGAAAACATAAGGAAAGGGCCAACAAATGGAATTTCTTGCATGTAAGAATTTTTATATGTGGATTTACTTTCATACTCGAGCAAAATAGTTTCTATGTTTCTAATAACGCCAATGTTTTGTAAGCTTTTAGTTTTTCTGCTATATTACGTATCTTTAATTTTAATATTGTAACAAAATGTCGCCTTACGTTTGTTATTTACTATTTATTCCTTTTACATAAGACTCTCAATTAGAAATCGCAAATTAAAAACTTATTTTCTTATATTAATTAATTGGCAAATTATTCCAATTTACCCAACTGACTCGAAACAAGATATCTACGCTTACGCGTATATGATGTTACGCATATGTACGCAATAATGCACATACACGTATAAGCCCAGCAGTAAAATAAATGTACAGGTGATCCAGTAAAGTGCAAAAATTTCATGATTTATACGAGGATCTAATCTAATTAAGGTAAAATACTCTACGCTACGGCGTGGCCGCTAGATCTTGAAAGTTATTCGGATCCAGTCTGACCTTTCTCGTTTTATTAACCACGTCAGCCGAGGTATGCCCCATCATCTCAAGTATATCTTACCGTCTCGTAAAGATACGGATAGAAGCGCATACCTACGGGGTCCTCCCAGATCAACTGTATCTAGGAATTATGCAAACTGATCGTCTCTACACAACCTTAAATAGCTTCTATTTTTCTTTCCAATCCGTTTCTCCAATAGGTCGACATAGATCTTTTTTCACTTTCTGATTCTCCTTCGATCTCGTTTACATTAAGGAACAAATCATCTATCGCTTTTAAACAATGTTAATCGCTGATTAAATTAAGAGCTGTTTAATCAAACGTAATATCGAGAATTAAACAAATGGCACTATTTATTTCATTAAAAAGATACTTTGATAAATATTGGAAGTGCTTCAGTAAATTATTTATTGAGGAACTCGTTTAAGTAAATAAAATCTCTCTATCCAATGATCAACATTTTAGTCTCTTAATTATATTTTTAAATAAATTTTTACGATTTGGAAAATAAAGAACAAAATTTACACGTTACCATTTTGCACGTTACTGCATCTTGCTTCTTTTTTAAACTAGAGACACAATTTTTTATATTCGTTGGATGAAACGATGAAACGAGCCCTTTTCTCAATCTTGACATATACTCTAATCTAAGGTGTTTAAAATATACATGGATACGGGAAAATAATAAAGAATGGTATGTAGTAGCAACGTATAGCGATATAAATTATTATTGATGTAACATATATAGATTATTTCAGTTTCATAAAGTCAACATATGTAAATAATAAAGTCAACGTTTATTTGTACTTTTATTTTACTTTAGTTAGTTTCTCGTGTAATAAGAAATTTATATTCCAATCGTTCTACGCATAAATATTTACAGTCCAAGTATTACTATTTCAAGATAAAATTAAACAAGATTCTAAAAAACAAATTTGGAGTGCAGTTATGGATACTTAAGTACGTAAGTTAAAAATCTGCTTAAGGATGTGTTAAAATAAAATAATATATAATATCGTTATTATTAAATTAATAATTGAAATTTATCAATATTTACATATTTCGTTAAAGAAACTTGAGTCTTTAATTCATAAATCTAATTTCTCGACGCAACAGAAAATTATCATAGGCTTTGGAATGGATGTATAAGTATTTTCCTTTGGGAAGAGTACTATACGTATTGTCTTCTCTCCTTAGACATAACTTGGAGACATAACAACTCTTAAATTATATTTTCACTTCATCGATGTAAATTCTCTAGAAATCTAAATAAATTAGTTCTTACTCAAATTACTTGTTATTCGATGCTTTTGATTATAGATTAATCTTTCTCGGTCGTTATATTCGTTGCAACATGTAATAAAATAATTATACATATAAGGTGCCATATAGTAGGTGGTGTAAGAATAACATCTTTCCGCTTGAGTCATCAACATTTGAGAAAAGCATAGTAGAAAGTGCACAATAAGGCAAAAGATCATTTCTTTTTAGTAATTTCTTCAATTATAAAGTATTCAAATAAACGTATAAATTGTTAGAATTTTGATAATTTTGCCATCAAAAAAACACGCGTACTTTAAAATACGTAACTTTAACGTACGTAATTACGTAAATTACGTACTTTTTATTCTAAATTTTAATTTTAATTTTATTTTAAACTTTATTCTAAAATAATTTGTTAAAAATTGAAGATATTACTTACAGATCATGACAACTATCGCAGCAGAAATATATATATGTATGTATGTATGTAATGTTTACCATCGATTCAATACAATATTACACGTTTGAGAATTAAGAATATCGTTACAGCAATTACTGCGAAATAGACAAAAAATACAATGTTAAAATTATTATTCAACTGTTACAAGTATATTTACATTCAGTTCTACAATTTGCTCTCAAATGACATGTTCATTTTTTCATGCCTACCATATGATATTTCGTTCTTTTCTTTATTTTGATGATGTATGATATGTATACACCTACAACTACACACAATGTGCAGATTAAGCAAAATTGGTGGCCTTAGGTGTGGTCTTACTGAAAAGCAATAAGATTGCATAAGCTGTAAACCATCAGGAGCATAGTACAAATGTTACAAATGTGCTCTAACTTGATCACTGGTTTTCGATATTTTAACATTAACAAAATGAGCATTTATATTGAAATTGCATGAAATTACACATTATGTATAATATATAAATATTATACGTAATAAATGCAGATTTACTCGTTTAAAAAATTTGATAATTTCATGAGTTTATATATGTAATATATATAATAATAAATCACAGGAAACATAGAAAAACGATAAAACGTTATTGGTTCGTCGACGTATCTTTGTAGTCATCCATTGCTTTTGTTCTCCTTTATCTTGCCATTATGCATCGTTGATTAAGGGATTTTGCATTCTAAAAGGTACATTTACAACCTAGAAAGGATGTACTAGAAAGTAAGGTTACAATCTTCTATATCTCGGAACGACCTTTTGCTATAACGACTCGAACCCGTTTTAACGGCTAATATCGAAATTAAGATACAAAGCGCAGCATTTTCAATTTCAAAATTTTTGTTATACATATCAAGAAAATAAATAATAATAATTATTATATATATAGGTCTCAACAATAATTATTTATATAATATATATATTCATATTTACCATATTATGTTTATATTTTTTTCGATTTTAACGAAATATTCATTCTATAATATCATCTATAATAAAATTCTTATTTAACATATATATATACATTATTATATTCCAATTATACATTTTGCTTTATGTGATATTGTTATAATAATAATAATAATAATTTGTTTATAGAAATATAAAACAAGGCCAAGTATTGTGGAAAATGATCTTGTGCGACACGAATGGAACAAGGCTTAGAAATGCCAAGTAATGAAATGCTCATCTATACTTACTGAGACGAAGCCCACCCTTCTATATTATTGTCATAAATCTTTAATAAAAATTCCAAATTACACAAATAACGGAAAACATATGAAATTATTATAAAATTATTAGTCACAAATATGAAAGTTGTGCAAAATATATATAATATAGTAGGTCCGACTACGTAATTGCTGATAAATGTCTCGATAAAAGCAATAGATACGCATATATATAGGTGACAAACAAATTGCCATTGACTGACACTCGTTCTTAAAAGATTTGCGTAAAGAAACATTAATTCTAGCATGTAAGATGATCGAGAACATAACTGAGGTGGGGCAAAATTGTGAGGGCGAGTAACTATGAGGAGAATGGTTAGACATATGAACAGAGGCTATGGGAAGGGAAAATCTTCTTGCGCGTCTTCATATAAATGCTGGCAGTAGGTACTTGTACACGATACTGCAGATTCGTTCTTGTTCAAAGCGACGACACACAGCAACCATCATCATGCAGCGTATAGTGAGTGTTCGTTTTACACGTCTATCAATCTATAAGTGATTTAAAATTAAAGTGAACAAGATTTTCCACCAGATGTTAATTTACAATATTCAAAAATCATAATTATTAATATACATGTATAAATCAGTTCACAGGGTATTACGTTATTTCATTACGTCGCATAGAACTGATTATAGTTTCTTTGCAGTTTTATATTCTTTACTTTAAATATTTATTTAATTACATGCAATCTGGTCGTGTGGTTATAGAACAAAAGTTGTTTTGACAAATTTCGTTTTTCTCAACGAAATTTCTTTATTTATGCGAAATTATATCATAGCAATTTTTGATTATCATAGCGTCGTTACCTTGCACCGTAAATTGTTAATGATACAAGTTATAGCGATATAACGTTCTAAAACGATTTTAAAGGTACCACGAGGTAGATTTGTAAATCTATTAACAACATGAAATATGCAATCAGACGGTATTTCTATAATAAAATTAACAGGCTTTATGATGTTAACTTGGAAAAGTTGATATTAAAATTGTTAACGATTTCAGTTATTGGCGTTCACTTTATTTGGCTGCGCTTTAGGACAGTATGGTGCGTTTCGCGGTTTCCCAAATCAAAATGCGTATCGACCAACACCTAGGCCAGCCTATCAACCAACGGCTCAACCACAATATACACCCCAGTATAGGTATGCATTTACATCATATTACGATTCAACAATACTGTCTAGTAATAATAAATATCAAATATTATACTAATATTCTTGAACATAACATCTTTTATCTTACAAACATTAATGTTCATTTTTTAGTCAATAATGGGATAATTTATAAACATATAGTTATCGAATTGTCACAAATAAAAACGTATATAATGACATTAATATAACATATAGCTCTTCTTTTATATTTACGTTTTAAAGATATTACATTTTAAATGCACTTGGATCGTATTTAAATTTCCGCATAATAGAATACCTATCTCTTTTGCGATAGCCCCGGGAGGTTTATAGCCATACGTAGTCAACAAAAAGATACCTATCCAGATGGAACTTACACGTTTAGCTACGATACCGAAAATGGGATTTCGGTTGCTGAAAGCGGACGACCTCAAGGCACTTCACAGGGACAAAACGAGGTAAGATTCTATCATTATAATATTAATAATTATCCCAAACGAAACGAAAAATTAGTTAAATATTAATTTTAAAAATTTAGAAAAATACTTATTCTTGCTCTAAACTATGTTTGTAATTTTTACTACGACTATGCCGCAAGTAAGCAATGTGTATTGTTGTAAACAATATTATTTAAAAAATGTCATATTACGAAAATGATTGAGAAAAAATTTATTTGTTCACATTGTTTCAAGTACAAGCTCGTATTGTGACTAATCATCTGTTTGTATCATATATCAGTAGGATAATTAGAACACCTCGAGATAATTAAAGTTGTATCGGAACTTGGCATTTTATATGTCGTATAATATATACTATATGAATGAATTCTAAGGCCTATACCTTGGTAGGCTGATATCGATGAATTGTAATTTTCTTTTTTTCGTAGGTTGTCCAGGGCAGATATTCGTATTCCGCACCGGATGGAACTCCCATCACCGTAGAATATACAGCAGACGAAAATGGTTTTCATCCACAAGGTGCACATTTACCAACTCCTCCTCCCATCCCAGAAGCAATTAGACGAGCTCTTGCTGCTAATCCACCTGGGCCTGATGACTCAGATTATAGGCAACCATACAATCCAAACCTTTACCGAAGATATTAAATAAAATATTAACTAACTAAATGATTTTAAGAACTTCTAAGCTTGCATTTAATCTTTACGGCCTTACATTACGACCAAATGTCTGTACATATGTATATCGTATATAACGGAAATACCAAGATTCAAAACTATATAACAGTCACTATACGATAGATGAATAAATCTTTCTTATCTTTTCTCACTCTATTCCATGTCCTTTTGTATTTTTCCCTTTATTTAAAGATATTTCCTACGAACAGTATATCTTATTATCAAGCAATTCATTTCTTTAACTTTATTTACTGCCTCAATCATATTTAAGGCAATGTTATTTATTATGCAACGCTTAAGTTTATGTAATGTCCATAGAAATTATACGACCATCGTCATAATGCTTCACACCTAGAGCATACTAAAATGCAGGTGTCGTGTAACCTGGAGAAACAAGTGATCTTTTCGAAGTGATAACTTGTTCCTCGTTTATGTTGTATTTAGAAATTTATTAAAATCGAGATGATCCGAGAATGCGTCCAATGTCTGTATTATACAACTGAAGCGATATATTCGAATTAACGATACAAATGATGTAAAGTATAATAATCTAATAACTAGCAAAATATAACCAGAATTAAAATTACATGTTTGAAAAAGTAGTCGTATAAACGCCATAAATTAACTAGCGTGCATATTACCTCAACTTTTACTTCCCAAAGAGATTTTTAAGTACGTATGCTACCATATACGATCATAACCCCCCTCCCTCTCTCTCTATCTATCTATCTATCTAGCTATCTGTCTCATAAAACTTTGCATAAATATTAACTAAAGACGTACAACGAAAGTAAGAGAAAGAGAGAGTTATATAGAAAAAGAATTATGTAGAAGTAGAAACATTTTTTACGAATATAAAAACGAAAATAAAAGACATATACGAAAGAATATAAATCAAATAAGAAATGTTTTATGCGATTGAAAGAAATTACGCTATTTAACGAAAACATCTTTCCACGTGACGTCCTATTCGGAATAAGATTGAATTGCATACGCAATTTCTTAATGTAACGACATCGCCTGTACAAGGTCAAAAATAATTGAAGTCGATTACAAGAAACAAATCAACTTTTTCTCGTGTATTAAGCAATCTGTGGACTCGATAGCATTCGACACCAACCAATACCAAATTGCAATTGTGTGTAATGGACCACAATGAAATACAGTATATGTATAGTATGACCTGTATATAGCTCGTACCTTAATAGTGCGGGAAAGCATGCTAGTTGAACTTCAATTGCACCATGCCTCTAACTGATACGTAAGAATTGCGGTAAAAGAAGAGGGCTGGGATGAATCCAGGTGAAAGTGTTCTATTGGATCTTTCATTATCTTACATTTTTCTACAGATCATCCCGGTCAAGGACTGTCTAACACGAACGATGCAACTTGGGCGGTTCCTGCACTTCCTTCGAACGTTCATCCACTAACGATCTTGTGCAAAGCGTAAAAATAAAATAGAATGCCCCAATTTGTTTAAACATACCAGATATTCGAATGTTATTGTCTGTATTAGGCTCGCAAAATTCAAAGAAAGTATATTAACACTGCTCAATTGCGTTAATAGAGTAACATATTACTTCGTATGATAAAAGTTGTATTGGTAAAAACTTTTAATCATATATACGTTACGTATATACTAAAAATCGATATTTATTCTCTCGTGTTCTGTTGACATCTTTATAAAAAATATTAATTTTTTTATTATTTTTAAAAAATTATTACGTCTTTTTTAAAACTTACACAGATTTCTAAATAAACAATTTTTTAAGTGCATCTTCCTTTCTAATACACTCTAATTCTGTGCTCTTTGCAGATTGACGATATTTAAAAAAATTAATATTTTGTGAAACTTGTACACAATGTATCTATATACCGACGAGAGAAAATTAAAATATATAAAAGATAGAACATGAAATAAATTTTACGTATCTACTTTTATGTACATGAAATCAATTTTGTGTATTTGAAAAGTGCTTCTATCACAGGAATCCTATATTCTTTTTATAACACTAATCAACGAACCTTTTCATATTCTGGAAAAGAAAAAATTAGATAAATTATTTGCTCAAAAGTTATTACAATTTTAGGTGTTTTCAATTACATTTCTGTTTATCAGTATTCCTTCGCTAACGCATTGTTATGCAGTAGTATTGTATAGCATTACTGTTCTGCGCATCTATCTACTGCTGTATCTACTGTACTATGCAATCTGTTGCTAATATCGATCGGTGTAAGGTGCCATTAGCAAAGTTTCGTTTCATTGTCAGAAAATGCCATTATTTGATATATATGCCATGGCAGAATATACGTGTGAATCACAACGGACGAAAATACTTTCGACGTGGCAAAGCTATCGTAAGATGCATCTTAAAGCATCGTAAAGAAACATATTTTAAGTCAAAACATTCAACACGTGCGTGCTTTTAAAAAGATATTGCTTTACTAAAATTTATTAATAATACGACATACAATATGTCTGATTTATCTGTAAACAGTTAAATATCTCGAAATATGTACATGCAAGATACGAAAAGTGATTGGAACAAAAGTTATAGCGTATCAGGTGAAATGACTGTGAAATACCCTATGAACATTACGTTTATATTTTTAAATACATATTCTTGTAGCTGACGTCAAAACATTTCCAAAACCCTATATACGAATGTATTTTACACAAGACAATTTCGAGATACGAAAGACCAAAGTTGCCATAAAGAGCTTTCCCTTAGATACGATAGGAAAAAGAATACATTTTTTTACTCATTTTAAAAAATCATATTCTCCAACATTTTCAAGCATTATTGTAATTTACGTGAATTCTGAACTGTTTTGAGCTGCATCGCATTACGTTGCATTACATTATATTACTCGCATAAAATCGACTCTTTTTAGTACCACCATAATGTACAACGTCCGAACGAGTAATTTATATCTCGAAATTATCTCGCACAAAATACATTCGTACGTAAGGTTTGGAAGGTGTTTCGACGTCAGCTACAAGAATATCTAATAGAGAATTTAGAGATTCGTTAAAAAACTTAATCTCAATCTGCTATGACTTTTGCCTGAATCATTTTTTCGTAGTTTGTATATTTTGCGAGATGTTTAACAGTTCACGCGTAAATCGGATACACTATAGATATTTTTCTTTCTTTTTAAATAATTAAAAAATAAAATAGATTCCTGCAATTTGCTGTGTAGAACATTCGGCAGGTTTTTTTAGCTGTTAAGGGTAGCTAAGCAGGTGTGGCTGCTAATCTCGTAAGAATACGTTCATATTTGAGTTTGCGTCACTAGGTCCTGCTGTTCTTTCTTTTTCAATCTTCTAACGGTACTGTCGATGTACGGTGTATCGGTTAATGGATTTATTTGGGTGGTTTATTGTTTTTGATTTACATCTGTCGGATACTCGTTGAATTTCCTCCTTTACAGTCAGGATTTGAAAATCTTTGCGTTCATTTCTTCGTTTCATATGTAGCAAGATGCGTCTACTACCAAGTCGTACCAAGTATGATCGACTACACGGCTTCCACTTGGGCGATGTGGCTTCTAACCATTGTATCCCATAATTGGATGCCGTACGTGTTGCTTTGATTATGTCTTTATAGATTAGTAGCTTGTTTTCTATATTTAACTTCAAACGGCCACTCTGTATACAATGGATATAGAAAACAATTAAATAGCAATTAGAAAGAATGCAATTATTCCATTAAAATACTTTTGAAGTAAAACAACTTTCGTGTAAAACACTTTTCTGCGTTATCGATAATCGTAGAAATAATAACACATATACGAACGCCTAAGACGAACGTTTTGTGTATATCTTATTTTTTAGAAATCGAAGAAGAATGTACTAAAATCTTTTTCGAATAATCCCGATATACCCATCTTTTTTATCTTATTGTTATTTATTATTATGTTGTTATTTCCAAAGAATGCGACAGATATCAACATTTTCTTCTCATCAAATTCTAAAAATATATAACCTTACCTTATATAACTCATTTGCATCCAAGCGCGGATTAATCCACGCTTTTTTCCTCTGTTATAAAGAATGTAATGTTATAAGAATGTATGATGTTTGCGAAGTAACATTGTCTACCAATCGTTTTGAACAGTAAATTTTCATGGATAAACTCCATGAAGAATTCGGATGTCATTTACCGCACCTAAGGCCAACTGCGCGCGGTGATAGGGACCAGTCCTCTTAAGTAGAGCCATGATGCAAATGGGATAATTATATCCTTATCAATGTTCGATTGGACGAACGTGCCATCTTTTTTTGAGATTTTAAGTTGATAGAAATTCGGCGAATAACAAAATACTGTTGCTAGCACTTCATAAGACATATCTAAGAGGATGTTAATTTCGTTTTTGGAATTTTGTAAGTAAACAAAAACGCTGGCTGTACCAATAATGGGATATAATGACGATTGGAAATCGATGTACTCGAGTATCATGTATAAAAAAAATCTAATAATTAAATACAACACGTTTCATAAAATATTAATTTCTGGTCTGGCACATTCAATAAACAGACTAAATAAATGTTTGGTCAACCTATCGGTGCATATCTTTTAATTACTCTGTTGTGCTGTGCATATAACAAACAAACTAATGAAAACAGTGACTTTGAAAAGAATAGAATATCGTTCACACAAAGCCACGAATCACAAGACGTGTATTAGTGGTTTTTCAGATTGCATTTTATACCTTGTATCCTGGCTGTCGTGAAGCAGCTATTTTGGCAACAAATAATTTTCGATGAATTCATTCGTTCCATCAAACGCGGTGTAATTTCGTTTTGCTTCTTGTATATTGGATGGTATTTTATTGACAGCACTATATTTTTTTCAAAATCATTGAAATCCCACCGTGCGTTTTTATTATCTTTCTCGTTGTATGCAAATCGAAACAAAGTAACTAGAAAAGATGCTCGTCGAATATTGAATAAATGGGTCCTACTTTTAATTACATGACAAAGATACTCCTTTACCTGTATAGTAAACTATATGGTGTATAAATGCTTTTAATAGAATTTAATTTCTCGGTATATAAACATAATTGTTAAATTACATATAACTAAATATCTAAATGAAAAATATAATGACAATTGACTCGATATGTATAATTTCATGGTCGCAGTATAGTTTAACGCTACGAGCTTTTACCATGAGAAAAGAACGCCAAAATATTAAAAGGCTATATTACTAATATACGAAGTATTCGACAATACGTTTCGCTAGAAACAGAAAAAATTATGGTAAGAGACAATTTACGTGTTAAGCAATGCGAGAAAAAGAATGGAAAAGTGATTAAGTCCATGGAGGATTATTCAAAAATTCGAATCAGTTTAATCAAATTCGAAACTTTTGGACAGGATAGAAAGATGTATCAATCGATACAACTACAACATTATAACTCGTTTAGTTACATAATTATTCATATTTTTCTAAATGTTTATTCTGTTACACACAATAATTATTTTCACAGAAACTATCTACCTTTTCAAGAATTACTTTATTCTAATTATAAATATATATTTATGGGTTTTATCCCGTTTATTTTAAAAAAGACTGTTGAACAGTGGAATTTAACTTTCAGAGTTATTAGCGAATTACAATGCAATTATATTGTTCAGAAACATCGACGTCCTTTTTCCATTTCGTTGGCTAATTTTCATTTTTAGCGTATTACGCATTTCCTCCTACGTATTTCAAAATTTATTAACGATAATCTTCTACGAATTGATCGATTTTGGGTCACTCAACTGTAAATGCGCAAACTGTGAAAGCGATTAAGTCCAAAGGGATCCAAGCACAACAGTACGAGAGTTCAATTAATTTCTATTTGTTTAAACTGATCTGTCTAAATATGAATTTTGTGAGATGTCTCATCGCATCTCAATTGTTTTCTTTGTTCCTTATTCTTATAGTTGCAGGTAATAGCGAACAATTAGTAGAAAGTGATCGTTAATAAATTTTCAATTACGACCTAGAAGAATTAATACGTTAAAATAAAAATTACCAAACAAAATAGAAAAACAACCACGATGTTTATAAGAACGTGAACAATTTTACTGTAATTCGCTAATTACTCTGGCAGTTGAATGCCAGAATTCTAAATTTTAAAAAATGACATTTCAGGTATGCGTAATCCAAGATATCAAAAAATATTAAAAACAATAATTGAGCTACATGCGGGAATAGAACCGGTACCCTTTCTTGCTTCGAAACTTCGAGAACAACGTAGAGGCATATGAAATCATCGGGCGAAAACGCGAATTTCGCTTTCTCTGCGACCGTCATCTCCTTATTGTAACGCCAAATTTAAAATCCTTCAGTGACTTATTGCAGTAGCAAGCGTACATGTTACACTATTGCCATTCATTGCAATTGCGAAACGTAATTTCACATAATTGACGATATTAATGCTTAATTAATCAACTGCGCGCGCGCCACAGCCAACTATACGTTTCTCACCGCGCTCGGACAAGCCAACACCACTAAATTGGTATATTTTATTATATACTTTATAAGAACAAAGAAAATCCGCAATTAATTGGAAACAATTCCAACAAAACAATAATCGATAATAACAAAAGAAAAAAAAAAAAAGAAAACGCGCTTCTAAGATCAAAATAGGATATCTCCCCGGTCGGTCATGCAACGATTTTCCTTAAAGTAGGGAGATCTCTCTCCCCATTCGGTTTGCTGAGTATTAAGGTAGTATTACAATCAGTTTCATGCGGTAGCGTAACAATTACGTTACAATGCGTATGCGTTAATATGTAAGAACCAAAAATCGTTTCCTACAAACGGTAAACAAAGTAACAAAAATTAGCCAAATTTATGAACACTTAAGAAATATTGCTTTATTATTTCGTATATTTTATATTATAGTTAAAAATTTATAAATAAATTATAGGCTATAATGATTTCATCGTCGGTGATATTATGCTGCTTATTTTATTTCCTGTTTACCGATTATCGATAATAAAAAGAACTAACTTAATCTAGTTACAACTAGATGGTACGTCGGGAGTCAGTGACGCTGGTCGCTACAGAGTTTTTGCTAGTAATGGAAAATACCTAACCTTAAATTCGGTTTACATCAGTTTCTTTATCTACCGAATAAAGTATCCGTAACATTTCTTAATATTTGCAAAATTTAACGAATATAACAATGCCTGATCACTTAGGAGAAGACATGCGAAAAGTAAAAAGCGAAGAAGGAAAAGAAGAGAAAGAAATAAAATGTAAGCTTTAAATATTAATTATTTGCCTTTAACTGTGATTTAAAAGAATTTATTAATGTATTATTTCAGCTCTCGATGAAGGAGATATTGCTCTGCTTAAAACTTACGTAAGTGAAATTGTATAATAATTTTGATAATAATAGATAATAAAATATTAATAAAAAATAAATTTAAATTAGAATAAAGATTCTTGGGATTATTCTAACAAAAATAACGCTAACATATTATTTTTTATACAGGGTCAAGGACAATATACTAAAAGTATTAAAGCAGTTGAAGAAGATATACAGACAATAATTAAACGAGTTAACGAATTGACTGGAATCAAAGAGTCTGATACGGGTCTTGCACCGCCTGCTTTGTGGGATTTAGCTGCAGATAAACAAACTTTACAAAATGAGCAACCATTGCAAGTCGCGCGCTGTACTAAAATAATTAATGCAAACTCAGACGATCCTAAATACATTATAAATGTAAAACAGTTTGCAAAGTTTGTAGTTGATCTAGCAGATTCGGTTGCTCCTACTGACATCGAAGAAGGAATGCGAGTAGGAGTGGATCGTAATAAATATCAAATTCATATTCCACTTCCACCAAAAATTGATCCAACTGTAACAATGATGCAAGTTGAAGAGAAACCTGACGTCACATATAGCGATGTTGGTGGTTGCAAGGAACAAATTGAAAAATTGAGAGAAGTAGTTGAAACACCTTTATTACATGTTAGTATTTTATAATCATTAAATTACTTCTTTTTTTGTACAAGATAATTAGAAAAAAATAATTTATTTATTACAGCCAGAAAAGTTTGTTAATCTGGGAATTGAGCCACCTAAAGGAGTATTGTTATTTGGTCCACCAGGTACAGGCAAAACTTTATGTGCTAGAGCTGTAGCTAATAGGACAGATGCCTGTTTTATTCGTGTCATTGGTTCAGAATTGGTTCAAAAATATGTTGGCGAAGTAAGTATAACATAAGTCTTGACTCCGAATTATTAAGCAATGCTTAACTAAGAAATAAAGTATGCAGGAGTAAACAAAAAATCATTTCTAAGCAAATATAATATAGATTTGCAAACTAATGATACTTAAATCGTTCTTTTTGTTATTTTGTTATTCAGGCTTTTGATATTTCTGATAATTTAAGTATTTATAACTTGTTAATGGTGAATGTACAAGGTAATTCATAAATGCATGTTGATATTCTGGCGATTACACATTAAAATAAGTAAAGAACGTCATATGCACATATTTCCTGTATACCTTAGCTTTCAAGTTATGAATCGCCTGGTGTAATAAGTATTTTAAAAATGTGCTTAAAAATCAATTTTTGTACATAAATGTACGTGCTCAGAGATGTCTAAATTCTCTAGAATAACTTGGTAACAGTTTTTCATACACTGTCTGTAAGATCACTTATATTTTTGTGATAAAAATGTCTAAAATATCCCTAAAATAAGATTTTCAAATCAAATTTAACAATTTTTTAACTATAATTGATACTATATACATATTTAGTCAACGTACATTGCAAATACAATTGATTTTATAATATATATAAAATTATATTAAAATTTTGATTCACAAACAATATAGTTACTGGTTCAAGGTTTGATTCATATGCTTAATAAACAATAATATTTAATATATTTCTAGGTCTGTTAATTTTTTGAGTTACTAGAGATAAAAATTTATGTTGTTGAAATCTGTAAAAAATTATTAAATTTGTAAAGTATACATACAGTCAGTGTAAGAAGAATTTGTACAGTAATTAATTCCAACAAAAATTTTAACACATAACAAATATATACATATACTTAGAAGTCTTCAAAATAATTTCCATTTTGAAAGAAATGTGATACAGTTACAGTTTAATGGAAAAATATAGTATAAAATAAGTAAGATTTAATATCTGAAGGGCACTAAATCACGAAATTTAATTATTTTAATACTTAATATCATTCCCTTTTGATTTTATTATAGCTTGAAGCTGTCGCAGCGTTGAATTTATCTAATTAATAAGTAGTCTACTAAATAACTAAAAATATTATCCCATTCTTCCAAAAATGCCCCCTTTAAATTATTTCGTGATACATGATGAATGAATGAATTCATATAACATGGTGAATTCGTATTTTTCGTTTCATGTAATCCAATGTATATATTTTAATAATATTTATATCTGGGGACTGTAGAGGTCTTTTAAAGTGTTTCCAAACATTATATAAGATTCTGTTTGTATATTAATAACGTTGTGTTTTTGATCATTATGATCCCAATATTTTTATGATGCTTGCATCAGAATGAAATTGTCTTTTAAACCCATTTTTTCTGTGCTTTAGTGAAAATTATTTTTTGGAATATCCATGTATATCTTATGATTCATAGTGTCAATGAAATGAAGAGATATTCAACACCATCAACACTTACACATCCCCAAATAAAACAGATGCTCCACTGTTTTACAGTGGGTAGCAGGTTTTCTTTTCATGTTACATTTTCTTTTTTTTTTTTTTTCTCTCCATACTCTAGATCTAAATACTAAATTATTCATCAGGGTCAAAGATACCAAATTTTCTTTCATCTGTAAAAATGATTCGTTTCTAGAACTCAATTAGCATGTTTACATACCTCTATGCACATCTTAATCCTTTAATTCTATTAGTTTCGCTTGTATAATACTTTTTACGAGTCATCCTTCTACGGTATGCTTCTTAAAAAATTTCGTACTTTACTAGTATTTACTTCGATATGCAGTTCATTTTTCAGCGCACTATCAATTTTCAATGCTGATATTTTACGATTTTCTTTTACTCTCCGAATTGTTAGTTAGCTAGTGTTCTCATTTATCTTACTTAGACGACCACTTCTAAAATTATTTTTAACTATATTTCACAAATAATGTCTGTGGATAATTCTTTGTATTATAGACCAAGATCCACTAACAGCAGAAGAAATATCATTCAGCAATTTGCACTTGTTATACAAATTTATGATAATTTTTCGTTTTTCTAATGTGATTTCTGTGGTTTTCAACTCATATTAATTCGTGGCAATAAATTGTAATGATAAATTTTATATACAACTAGTTCGAGCAATGATCTTGAGACAACGCTTAGTAATGGTTATATTCGATGTCTCATATTGTAAAAAAAAGTAAAGCAGTAACTGAACGAATACTTATTACACATATATTTTTACTGCATATTTATTAATATTTAACATACATTAATATTTTTTTACGATAGAAATAGGTATTGGATTCCTTTCTTTACTATTTTTTTTTTTTTTTTTTTAATTATCTTGGGGACTTCTAAGAATATATGTATATCTTTTATTTGTTAAAATTTTGTTAATAAACGACGTTTTATAATATTTTTGTCGAAATTAAATTCTGTACAAATGCTTTTTACACTGACTACATATGATATTTTTTTATAAATGAAATCCAGTTTCTAACTATATTCAGATTATAACTACATAATAAGAATAATAAGAATATTCTATTTTCTGAAGTAAACATAATAATGTTAAATTATTATTATTATATTAGATTGAGTAACAAGTTCATTTGTGTATTCTTAAAAGACACATGAACATTTTAGTACTTTTGTATAATATTAATCAAGAAATAATTTACTCACTCTATTTCTTTAAAAATATGTATATATCTTTCAAAAAAAGCTCAGATACATGTCTTTTTATATTCTTTAAATAAATTTGTGTGATGCCTTTTAAAATGATATATTGATGAAAAATGAATGAACATATTACTCAAACCAATATTATATCATACTATATTGGTATTATTGTTGTTGTTGTTGTTGTTAATGTTGTTATTGTTGTTATTATTGTATTATATTATACATGTAATTACATTATATATAACTGTTATATCTAACAGGGTGCTCGTATGGTAAGAGAATTATTTGAAATGGCACGTAGTAAAAAAGCATGTTTAATATTTTTCGATGAAATTGATGCTATTGGAGGAGCTCGGTTTGATGATGGAGCTGGTGGTGATAATGAAGTACAACGAACTATGCTAGAATTGATTAATCAATTAGATGGGTAAAACATATGTTTTATTATTAAATCTCTTCAATAATTAATAATAGGTAATATATAACAGATAATGATGATATTTATATGATTTTAAATATTTTAGCTTTGACCCACGAGGTAACATTAAAGTTCTAATGGCAACAAATAGACCAGATACATTAGATCCAGCATTGATGAGACCAGGACGTTTAGATAGAAAAGTAGAATTTGGATTACCAGACTTAGAAGGACGAACACATATTTTTAAAATTCATGCGCGTTCAATGAGTGTTGAAAGAGATATCAGATTTGAACTCCTTGCACGTTTATGTCCTAATAGTACCGGAGCTGAGATTCGATCTGTATGTACAGAAGCTGGTATGTTCGCGATTCGTGCACGTCGAAAGGTAGCTACAGAGAAAGACTTCTTAGAAGCTGTAAACAAAGTGATTAAATCTTATGCTAAGTTTTCTGCAACTCCTAAATATATGACCTATAATTAAATTTATTATGTACACTATTCTTATTTGTTCTAAAATATAAGAATATTACAATATTGTACTGCTAATTATAATATCATAATTAATTTTCAATTATTAAGTATACAATAAATTGTAATTTGTTTCTTATTTAACATTATACTTTCTTTACTTTTATACATATTTTCTCATTAAAAATAATATTTCCTCGCTTATACTATTTCGTTCTTTTGAAAACAAGTAGAATTGGTTTTTAAGACCTCATGAAAATTGAATTTTAATGGGGCATCTGGTTTGTTGATTAATAAAGATATCATCCCAAGTTCACCCCCATGCCAAAAAATGTTGAGTTGTTGACACATCTGCACAAAATAAGAAGATTATATTACTTTATATAGCATATATAAAACATTTGCATATATTTTAGTTGTACCAAAAAAATTACACAACATACAGTAACAAAAAATTCCTTCTTAGGAAGAGCTAACAAAATAAAAGTTAATCTTATTTCTTTGATGGGACGCTATATTTTATTTATCCGTGCACGGCAATAAGTTTGATTATGAATTCACACGATCTACTACGCTATCGATAAATTGTTTAGCCGTTTGTGTCTCAAGCAGCGCGATTACACTGTTTAGATTTTGTGTCGAAAAGTCCCAGTAAATTTGAACGCTACGACGGTATTTTGTATTTCATTGTTATCTTCTCAATAATTTTTATTGAACAAAACTTGAAATATTTATATACGCATATATAATATTATAGATGTATTTCATAAAAATAACAAATATGACGAGCGCTATTGCGCCGCTTGTTTCTCTTCACAATCGATTTAGACAAGCGCTAACGCGCTGTTCGGGATTTTTCGATCCTGTTTCTTCAAGGACCCCTGTGACTCAAACTGTTAACTTCACCAAAATTATCTCTAATTTTCAATGTCATTAAGAAGTGACATTCTATTTAATATATGATTCTTCAACACACATTACTTATTTATCAACATATAATATTTATATCAATTATGTACATTTCGTGACTATTTACAAAGTTGACATTGATTTATCAAAGGAATTCTGAGCTATTTTAAAAACAAATATCAATTTATTATTGTTGTGTATTACCTTGTATGTTTCTTCTTTAATAATGCCTATAGAATCCGATAAAAGGACTTTTCATATAAATGCAAACATAATACATGTATATGTATTCCATAATATAACAAAACTAATCAGAATACTCGGTCATCCATGAGAAAATTAGCATTTAATAGGGGAATCAATATCGGCAAT